>NC_139988.1:76278101-77478101 GCF_964263955.1 Coregonus lavaretus | reverse complement strand
CATGGTCCAAAATTGTTGGTTTTCGTTCAGCCTGGAAGGACAGGCGCGCTCTACAATAGGCAAGGGTTTTCAAGTCTGCAAGTACGTTTTAAGCTGAGTTCCATGAACATTGTCTAAAATCATGTTTTAGGCAAAATCCACAATGCGACCAGTTCAGCATATGACAGGAGACACTGTTTGAGTGTAACAAACGTGAAACATTTCTTTTAGTCATTTCGCATGAAAACAGGGTCCAAAATCATTGGTTTTCGTTCAGCACTGGAAGGACAGGCACACTCTACAATAGGCAAGGGTTTTCAAGTCTGCAAGTACGTTTTAAGCTGAGTTCCATGAACATTGTCCAAAATCATGTTTTAGGCAAAATCCACAATGCAACCAGTTCAACATATGACAGGAGACACTGTTTGAGTGTAACAAACGTGAAACATTTCTTTTAGCCATTTCGCATGAAAACAGGGTCCAAAATCATTGGTTTTCGTTCAGCACTGGAAGGACAGGCGCGCTCTACAATAGGCAAGGGTTTTCAAGTCTGCAAGTACGTTTTAAGCTGAGTTCCATGAACATCGTCCAAAATCATGTTTTAGTCAAAATCCATAATGCGACCAGTTCAGCATATGACAGGAGACACTGTTTGAGTGTAACAAACGTGAAACATTTATTTTAGCCATTTCGAATGAAAACAGGGTCCAGAATCATTGGTTTTCGTTCAGCACTGGAAGGACAGGCACACTCTACAATAGGCAAGGGTTTTCAAGTCTGCAAGTACGTTTTAAGCTGAGTTCCATGAACATTGTCCAAAATCATGTTTTAGGCAAAATCCACAATGCGACCAGTTCAGCATATGACAGGAGACACTGTTTGAGTGTAACAAACGTGAAACATTTCTTTTAGCCATTTCGCATGAAAACAGGGACCAAATTCATTGGTTTTCGTTCAGCACTGGAAGGACAAGCGCGCTCTACGGTAGGCAAGGGTTTTCAAGTCTGCAAGTACGTTTTAAGCTGATTTCCATGAACATTGTCCAAAATGATGTTTTAGGCAAAATCCACAAAGTGACCAGTTCAGCATATGACAGGAGACACTGTTTGAGTGTAACAAACGTGAAACATTTCTTTTAGCCATTTCGCATGAAAACAAGGTCCAAATTCATTGGTTTTCATTCAGCGCTGGAAGGACAGGCGCGCTCTACAATAGGCAAGGGTTTTCAAGTCTACAAGTACGTTTTAAGCTGAGTTCCATGAACATTGTCCAAAATCATGTTTTAGGCAAAATCCACAATGCGACCAGTTCAGCATATGACAGGTGACACTGTTTGAATGTAACAAACGTGAAACATTTATTTTAGCCATTTCGCATGAAAACATGGTCCAAAATCGTTGGTTTTCGTTCAGCACTGGAAGGACAGGCGCGCTCTACAATAGGCATGTGTTTTCAAGTCTGCAAGTACGTTTTAAGCTGAGTTCCATGAACATCGTCCAAAATCATGTTTTAGTCAAAATCCAAAATGCGACCAGTTCAGCATATGACAGGAGACACTGTTTGAGTGTAACAAACGTGAAACATTTCTTTTACCATTTCGCATGAAAACGGGGTGCAAAATCATTGGTTTTCGTTCAGCACTGGAAGGACAGGCGCGCTCTACAATAGGCATGGGTTTTCAAGTCTGCAAGTACGTTTTAAGCTGAGTTCCATGAACATCGTCCAAAATCATGTTTTAGGCAAAATCCACAATGCGACCAGTTCAGCATATGACAGGAGACACTGTTTGAGTGTAACAAACGTGAAACATTTATTTTAGCCATTTCGAATGAAAACAGGGTCCAGAATCATTGGTTTTCGTTCAGCACTGGAAGGACAGGCACACTCTACAATAGGTAAGGGTTTTCAAGTCTGCAAGTACGTTTTAAGCTGAGTTCCATGAACATTGTCCAAAATCATGTTTTAGGCAAAATCCACAATGCGACCAGTTCAGCATATGACAGGAGACACTGTTTGAGTGTAACAAACGTGAAACATTTCTTTTAGCCATTTCGCATGAAAACAGGGACCAAATTCATTGGTTTTCGTTCAGCACTGGAAGGACAAGCGCGCTCTACGGTAGGCAAGGGTTTTCAAGTCTGCAAGTACGTTTTAAGCTGATTTCCATGAACATTGTCCAAAATGATGTTTTAGGCAAAATCCACAAAGTGACCAGTTCAGCATATGACAGGAGACACTGTTTGAGTGTAACAAACGTGAAACATTTCTTTTAGCCATTTCGCATGAAAACAAGGTCCAAATTCATTGGTTTTCATTCAGCGCTGGAAGGACAGGCGCGCTCTACAATAGGCAAGGGTTTTCAAGTCTACAAGTACGTTTTAAGCTGAGTTCCATGAACATTGTCCAAAATCATGTTTTAGGCAAAATCCACAATGCGACCAGTTCAGCATATGACAGGTGACACTGTTTGAATGTAACAAACGTGAAACATTTATTTTAGCCATTTCGCATGAAAACATGGTCCAAAATCGTTGGTTTTCGTTCAGCACTGGAAGGACAGGCGCGCTCTACAATAGGCATGGGTTTTCAAGTCTGCAAGTACGTTTTAAGCTGAGTTCCATGAACATCGTCCAAAATCATGTTTTAGTCAAAATCCAAAATGCGACCAGTTCAGCATATGACAGGAGACACTGTTTGAGTGTAACAAACGTGAAACATTTCTTTTACCATTTCGCATGAAAACGGGGTGCAAAATCATTGGTTTTCGTTCAGCACTGGAAGGACAGGCGCGCTCTACAATAGGCATGGGTTTTCAAGTCTGCAAAGTACGTTTTAAGCTGAGTTCCATGAACATCGTCCAAAATCATGTTTTAGGCAAAATCCACAATGCGACCAGTTCAGCATATGACAGGAGACACTGTTTGAGTGTAACAAACGTGAAACATTTCTTTTAGCCTTTTCGCATGAAATCAGGGTCAAAGATCATTGGTTTTCGTTCAGCACTGGAAGGACAGGCGCGCTCTACAATAGGCAAGGGTTTTCAATTCTGCAAGTACGTTTTAAGCTGAGTTCCATGAACATTGTCCAAAATCATGTTTTAGGCAAAATTCACAATGCGACCAGTTCAGCATATGACAGGAGACACTGTTTGAGTGTAACAAACGTGAAACATTTATTTTTGCAATTTCGCATGAAAACAGGGTCCAAAATCATTGGTTTTCGTTCAGCACTGGAAGGACAGGCGCGCTCTACAATAGGCAAGGGTTTTCAAGTCTGCAAGTACGTTTTAAGCTGAGTTCCATGAACATCGTCCAAAATCATGTTTTAGTCAAAATCCATAATGCGACCAGTTCAGCATATGACAGGAGACACTGTTTGAGTGTAACAAACGTGAAACATTTATTTTAGCCATTTCGAATGAAAACAGGGTCCAGAATCATTGGTTTTCGTTCAGCACTGGAAGGACAGGCACACTCTACAATAGGCAAGGGTTTTCAAGTCTGCAAGTACGTTTTAAGCTGAGTTCCATGAACATTGTCCAAAATCATGTTTTAGGCAAAATCCACAATGCGACCAGTTCAGCATATGACAGGAGACACTGTTTGAGTGTAACAAACGTGAAACATTTCTTTTAGCCATTTCGCATGAAAACAGGGACCAAATTCATTGGTTTTCGTTCAGCACTGGAAGGACAAGCGCGCTCTACGGTAGGCAAGGGTTTTCAAGTCTGCAAGTACGTTTTAAGCTGATTTCCATGAACATTGTCCAAAATGATGTTTTAGGCAAAATCCACAAAGTGACCAGTTCAGCATATGACAGGAGACACTGTTTGAGTGTAACAAACGTGAAACATTTCTTTTAGCCATTTCGCATGAAAACAAGGTCCAAATTCATTGGTTTTCATTCAGCGCTGGAAGGACAGGCGCGCTCTACAATAGGCAAGGGTTTTCAAGTCTACAAGTACGTTTTAAGCTGAGTTCCATGAACATTGTCCAAAATCATGTTTTAGGCAAAATCCACAATGCGACCAGTTCAGCATATGACAGGTGACACTGTTTGAATGTAACAAACGTGAAACATTTATTTTAGCCATTTCGCATGAAAACATGGTCCAAAATCGTTGGTTTTCGTTCAGCACTGGAAGGACAGGCGCGCTCTACAATAGGCATGGGTTTTCAAGTCTGCAAGTACGTTTTAAGCTGAGTTCCATGAACATCGTCCAAAATCATGTTTTAGTCAAAATCCAAAATGCGACCAGTTCAGCATATGACAGGAGACACTGTTTGAGTGTAACAAACGTGAAACATTTCTTTTACCATTTCGCATGAAAACGGGGTGCAAAATCATTGGTTTTCGTTCAGCACTGGAAGGACAGGCGCGCTCTACAATAGGCATGGGTTTTCAAGTCTGCAAGTACGTTTTAAGCTGAGTTCCATGAACATCGTCCAAAATCATGTTTTAGGCAAAATCCACAATGCGACCAGTTCAGCATATGACAGGAGACACTGTTTGAGTGTAACAAACGTGAAACATTTATTTTAGCCATTTCGAATGAAAACAGGGTCCAGAATCATTGGTTTTCGTTCAGCACTGGAAGGACAGGCACACTCTACAATAGGCAAGGGTTTTCAAGTCTGCAAGTACGTTTTAAGCTGAGTTCCATGAACATTGTCCAAAATCATGTTTTAGGCAAAATCCACAATGCGACCAGTTCAGCATATGACAGGAGACACTGTTTGAGTGTAACAAACGTGAAACATTTCTTTTAGCCATTTCGCATGAAAACAGGGACCAAATTCATTGGTTTTCGTTCAGCACTGGAAGGACAAGCGCGCTCTACGGTAGGCAAGGGTTTTCAAGTCTGCAAGTACGTTTTAAGCTGATTTCCATGAACATTGTCCAAAATGATGTTTTAGGCAAAATCCACAAAGTGACCAGTTCAGCATATGACAGGAGACACTGTTTGAGTGTAACAAACGTGAAACATTTCTTTTAGCCATTTCGCATGAAAACAAGGTCCAAATTCATTGGTTTTCATTCAGCGCTGGAAGGACAGGCGCGCTCTACAATAGGCAAGGGTTTTCAAGTCTACAAGTACGTTTTAAGCTGAGTTCCATGAACATTGTCCAAAATCATGTTTTAGGCAAAATCCACAATGCGACCAGTTCAGCATATGACAGGTGACACTGTTTGAATGTAACAAACGTGAAACATTTATTTTAGCCATTTCGCATGAAAACATGGTCCAAAATCGTTGGTTTTCGTTCAGCACTGGAAGGACAGGCGCGCTCTACAATAGGCATGGGTTTTCAAGTCTGCAAGTACGTTTTAAGCTGAGTTCCATGAACATCGTCCAAAATCATGTTTTAGTCAAAATCCAAAATGCGACCAGTTCAGCATATGACAGGAGACACTGTTTGAGTGTAACAAACGTGAAACATTTCTTTTACCATTTCGCATGAAAACGGGGTGCAAAATCATTGGTTTTCGTTCAGCACTGGAAGGACAGGCGCACTCTACAATAGGCAAGGGTTTTCAAGTCTGCAAGTACGTTTTAAGATGAGTTCCATGAACATTGTCCAAAATCATGTTTTAGGCAAAATCCACAATGCGACCAGTTCAGCATATGACAGGTGACACTGTTTGAATGTAACAAATGTGAAACATTTATTTTAGCCATTTCGCATGAAAACATGGTCCAAAATCGTTGGTTTTCGTTCAGCACTGGAAGGACAGGCGCGCTCTACAATAGGCAAGGGTTTTCAAGTCTGAAAGTACGTTTTAAGCTGAGTTCCATGAACATCGTCCAAAATCATGTTTTAGTCAAAATCCAAAATGCGACCAGTTCAGCATATGACAGGAGACACTGTTTGAGTGTAACAAACGTGAAACATTTATTTTTGCCATTTCGCATGAAAACAGGGTCCAAAATCATTGGTTTTCGTTCAGCACTGGAAGGACAGGCGCACTCTACAATAGGCAAGGGTTTTCAAGTCTGCAAGTACGTTTTAAGATGAGTTCCATGAACATTGTCCAAAATCATGTTTTAGGCAAAATCCACAATGCGACCAGTTCAGCATATGACAGGAGACACTGTTTGAGTGTAACAAACGTGAAACATTTCTTTTAGCCTTTTCGCATGAAAACAGGGTCAAAAATCATTGGTTTTCGTTCAGCACTGGAAGGACAGGCGCACTCTACAATAGGCAAGGGTTTTCAAGTCTGCAAGTACGTTTTAAGATGAGTTCCATGAACATTGTCCAAAATCATGTTTTAGGCAAAATCAACAATGCGACCAGTTCAGCATATGACAGGTGACACTGTTTGAATGTAACAAACGTGAAACATTTATTTTAGCCATTTCGCATGAAAACATGTTCCAAAATCGTTGGTTTTCGTTCAGCACTGGAAGGACAGGCGCGCTCTACAATAGGCAAGGGTTTTCAAGTCTGAAAGTACGTTTTAAGCTGAGTTCCATGAACATCGTCCAAAATCATGTTTTAGTCAAAATCCAAAATGCGACCAGTTCAGCATATGACAGGAGACACTGTTTGAGTGTAACAAACGTGAAACATTTCTTTTACCATTTCGCATGAAAACGGGGTGCAAAATCATTGGTTTTCGTTCAGCACTGGAAGGACAGGCGCGCTCTACAATAGGCATGGGTTTTCAAGTCTGCAAGTACGTTTTAAGCTGAGTTCCATGAACATCGTCCAAAATCATGTTTTAGTCAAAATCCAAAATGCGACCAGTTCAGCATATGACAGGAGACACTGTTTGAGTGTAACAAACGTGAAACATTTCTTTTAGCCATTTCGAATGAAAACAGGGTCCAGAATCATTGGTTTTCGTTCAGCACTGGAAGGACAGGCGCGCTCTACAATAGGCAAGGGTTTTCAATTCTGCAAGTACGTTTTAAGCTGAGTTCCATGAACATTGTCCAAAATCATGTTTTAGGCAAAATCCACAATGCGACCAGTTCAGCATATGACAGGAGACACTGTTTGAGTGTAACAAACGTGAAACATTTATTTTTGCCATTTCGCATGAAAACAGGGTCCAAAATCATTGGTTTTCGTTCAGCACTGGAAGGACAGGCGCACTCTACAATAGGCAAGGGTTTTCAAGTCTGCAAGTACGTTTTAAGATGAGTTCCATGAACATTGTCCAAAATCATGTTTTAGGCAAAATCCACAATGCGACCAGTTCAGCATATGACAGGAGACACTGTTTGAGTGTAACAAACGTGAAACATTTCTTTTAGCCTTTTCGCATGAAAACAGGGTCAAAAATCATTGGTTTTCGTTCAGCACTGGAAGGACAGGCGCGCTCTACAATAGGCATGGGTTTTCAAGTCTGCAAGTACGTTTTAAGCTGAGTTCCATGAACATCGTCCAAAATCATGTTTTAGGCAAAATCCACAATGCGACCAGTTCAGCATATGACAGGAGACACTGTTTGAGTGTAACAAACGTGAAACATTTCTTTTAGCCTTTTCGCATGAAAACAGGGTCAAAGATCATTGGTTTTCGTTCAGCACTAGAAGGACAGGCGCGCTCTACAATAGGCAAGGGTTTTCAATTCTGCAAGTACGTTTTAAGCTGAGTTCCATGAACATTGTCCAAAATCATGTTTTAGGCAAAATTCACAATGCGACCAGTTCAGCATATGACAGGAGACACTGTTTGAGTGTAACAAACGTGAAACATTTATTTTTGCCATTTCGCATGAAAACAGGGTCCAAAATCATTGGTTTTCGTTCAGCACTGGAAGGACAGGCGCACTCTACAATAGGCAAGGGTTTTCAAGTCTGCAAGTACGTTTTAAGATGAGTTCCATGAACATTGTCCAAAATCATGTTTTAGGCAAAATCCACAATGCGACCAGTTCAGCATATGACAGGAGACACTGTTTGAGTGTAACAAACGTGAAACATTTCTTTTAGCCTTTTCGCATGAAAACAGGGTCAAAAATCATTGGTTTTCGTTCAGCACTGGAAGGACAGGCGCGCTCTACAATAGGCATGGGTTTTCAAGTCTGCAAGTACGTTTTAAGCTGAGTTCCATGAACATCGTCCAAAATCATGTTTTAGTCAAAATCCACAATGCGACCAGTTCAGCATATGACAGGAGACACTGTTTGAGTGTAACAAACGTGAAACATTTCTTTTAGCCTTTTCGCATGAAAACAGGGTCAAAAATCATTGGTTTTCGTTCAGCACTGGAAGTACAGGCGCGCTCTACAATAGGCATGGGTTTTCAAGTCTGCAAGTACGTTTTAAGCTGAGTTCCATGAACATCGTCCAAAATCATGTTTTAGTCAAAATCCAAAATGCGACCAGTTCAGCATATGACAGGAGACACTGTTTGAGTGTAACAAACGTGAAACATTTCTTTTACCATTTCGCATGAAAACGGGGTGCAAAATCATTGGTTTTCGTTCAGCACTGGAAGGACAGGCGCGCTCTACGGTAGGCAAGGGTTTTCAAGTCTGCAAGTACGTTTTAAGATGAGTTCCATGAACATTGTCCAAAATCATGTTTTAGGCAAAATCCACAATGCGACCAGTTCAGCATATGACAGGAGACACTGTTTGAGTGTAACAAACGTGAAACATTTCTTTTAGCCATTTCGCATGAAAACAGGGACCAAATTCATTGGTTTTCGTTCAGCACTGGAAGGACAGGCGCGCTCTACGGTAGGCAGGGGTTTTTAAGTCTGCAAGTACGTTTTAAGATGAGTTCCATGAATATTGTCCAAAATCATGTTTTAGGCAAAATCCACAATGCGACCAGTTCAGCATATGACAGGAGACACTGTTTGAGTGTAACAAACGTGAAACATTTCTTTTAGCCATTTCGCATGAAAACATGGTCCAAAATCGTTGGTTTTCGTTCAGCCTGGAAGGACAGGCGCGCTCTACAATAGGCAAGGGTTTTCAAGTCTGCAAGTACGTTTTAAGCTGAGTTCCATGAACATTGTCTAAAATCATGTTTTAGGCAAAATCCACAATGCGACCAGTTCAGCATATGACAGGAGACACTGTTTGAGTGTAACAAACGTGAAACATTTCTTTTAGTCATTTCGCATGAAAACAGGGTCCAAAATCATTGGTTTTCGTTCAGCACTGGAAGGACAGGCACACTCTACAATAGGCAAGGGTTTTCAAGTCTGCAAGTACGTTTTAAGCTGAGTTCCATGAACATTGTCCAAAATCATGTTTTAGGCAAAATCCACAATGCGACCAGTTCAGCATATGACAGGAGACACTGTTTGAGTGTAACAAACGTGAAACATTTCTTTTAGCCATTTCGCATGAAAACAGGGTCCAAAATCATTGGTTTTCGTTCAGCACTGGAAGGACAGGCGCACTCTACAATAGGCAAGTGTTTTCAAGTCTGCAAGTACGTTTTAAGCTGAGTTCCATGAACATTGTCCAAAATCATGTTTTAGGCAAAATCCACAATGCGACCAGTTCAGCATATGACAGGAGACACTGTTTGAGTGTAACAAACGTGAAACATTTCTTTTAGCCATTTCGCATGAAAACAGGGACCAAATTCATTGGTTTTCGTTCAGCACTGGAAGGACAAGCGCGCTCTACGGTAGGCAAGGGTTTTCAAGTCTGCAAGTACGTTTTAAGCTGAGTTCCATGAACATTGTCCAAAATGATGTTTTAGGCAAAATCCACAAAGCGACCAGTTCAGCATATGACAGGAGACACTGTTTGAGTGTAACAAACGTGAAACATTTCTTTTAGCCATTTCGCATGAAAACAGGGTCCAAATTCATTGGTTTTCATTCAGCGCTGGAAGGACAGGTGCGCTCTACAATAGGCAAGGGTTTTCAAGTCTACAAGTACGTTTTAAGCTGAGTTCCATGAACATTGTCCAAAATCATGTTTTAGGCAAAATCCACAATGCGACCAGTTCAGCATATGACAGGAGACACTGTTTGAGTGTAACAAACGTGAAACATTTCTTTTAGCCATTTCGCATGAAAACAGGGTCCAAAATCATTGGTTTTCGTTCAGCACTGGAAGGACAGGCGCGCTCTACAATAGGCAAGGGTTTTCAAGTCTGCAAGTACGTTTTAAGCTGAGTTCCATGAACATCGTCCAAAATCATGTTTTAGTCAAAATCCATAATGCGACCAGTTCAGCATATGACAGGAGACACTGTTTGAGTGTAACAAACGTGAAACATTTATTTTAGCCATTTCGAATGAAAACAGGGTCCAGAATCATTGGTTTTCGTTCAGCACTGGAAGGACAGGCACACTCTACAATAGGCAAGGGTTTTCAAGTCTGCAAGTACGTTTTAAGCTGAGTTCCATGAACATTGTCCAAAATCATGTTTTAGGCAAAATCCACAATGCGACCAGTTCAGCATATGACAGGAGACACTGTTTGAGTGTAACAAACGTGAAACATTTCTTTTAGCCATTTCGCATGAAAACAGGGACCAAATTCATTGGTTTTCGTTCAGCACTGGAAGGACAAGCGCGCTCTACGGTAGGCAAGGGTTTTCAAGTCTGCAAGTACGTTTTAAGCTGATTTCCATGAACATTGTCCAAAATGATGTTTTAGGCAAAATCCACAAAGTGACCAGTTCAGCATATGACAGGAGACACTGTTTGAGTGTAACAAACGTGAAACATTTCTTTTAGCCATTTCGCATGAAAACAAGGTCCAAATTCATTGGTTTTCATTCAGCGCTGGAAGGACAGGCGCGCTCTACAATAGGCAAGGGTTTTCAAGTCTACAAGTACGTTTTAAGCTGAGTTCCATGAACATTGTCCAAAATCATGTTTTAGGCAAAATCCACAATGCGACCAGTTCAGCATATGACAGGAGACACTGTTTGAGTGTAACAAACGTGAAACATTTCTTTTAGCCATTTCGCATGAAAACAGGGACCAAATTCATTGGTTTTCACTCAGCACTGGAAGGACAAGCGCGCTCTACGGTAGGCAAGGGTTTTCAAGTCTGCAAGTACGTTTTAAGCTGAGTTCCATGAACATTGTCCAAAATGATGTTTTAGGCAAAATCCACAAAGCGACCAGTTCAGCATATGACAGGAGACACTGTTTGAGTGTAACAAACGTGAAACATTTCTTTTAGCCATTTCGCATGAAAACAGGGACCAAATTCATTGGTTTTCATTCAGCGCTGGAAGGACAGGCGCGCTCTACAATAGGCAAGGGTTTTCAAGTCTACAAGTACGTTTTAAGCTGAGTTCCATGAACATTGTCCAAAATCATGTTTTAGGCAAAATCCACAATGCGACCAGTTCAGCATATGACAGGAGACACTGTTTGAGTGTAACAAACGTGAAACATTTATTTTAGCCATTTCGCATGAAAACAGGGTCCAAAATCATTGGTTTTCATTCAGCACTGGAAGGACAGGCGCGCTCTACAATAGGCAAGGGTTTTCAAGTCTACAAGTACGTTTTAAGCTGAGTTCCATGAACATTGTCCAAAATCATGTTTTAGGCAAAATCCACAATGCGACCAGTTCAGCATATGACAGGAGACACTGTTTGAGTGTAACAAAGGTGAAACATTTATTTTATCAATTTCGCATGAAAACAGGGTCCAAAATCATTGGTTTTCGTTCAGCACTGGAAGGACAGGCGCGCTCTACAATAGGCAAGGGTTTTCAAGTCTGCAAGTACGTTTTAAGCTGAGTTCCTTGAACATTGTCCAAAATCATGTTTTAGGCAAAATCCACAATGCGACCAGTTCAGCATATGACAGGAGACACTGTTTGAGTGTAACAAACGTGAAACATTTCTTTTAGCCATTTCGCATGAAAACAGGGACCAAATTCATTGGTTTTCGTTAAGCACTGGAAGGACAGGCGCGCTCTACAATAGGCAAGGGTTTTCAAGTCTGCAAGTACGTTTTAAGCTGAGTTCCTTGAACATTGTCCAAAATCATGTTTTAGGCAAAATCCACAATGCGACCAGTTCAGCATATGACAGGAGACACTGTTTGAGTGTAACAAACGTGAAACATTTCTTTTAGCCATTTCGCATGAAAACAGGGTCCAAAATCATTGGTTTTCGTTCAGCACTGGAAGGACAGGCGCACTCTACAATAGGCAAGTGTTTTCAAGTCTGCAAGTACGTTTTAAGCTGAGTTCCATGAACATTGTCCAAAATCATGTTTTAGGCAAAATCCACAATGCGACCAGTTCAGCATATGACAGGAGACACTGTTTGAGTGTAACAAACGTGAAACATTTCTTTTAGCCATTTCGCATGAAAACAGGGACCAAATTCATTGGTTTTCGTTCAGCACTGGAAGGACAAGCGCGCTCTACGGTAGGCAAGGGTTTTCAAGTCTGCAAGTACGTTTTAAGCTGAGTTCCATGAACATTGTCCAAAATGATGTTTTAGGCAAAATCCACAAAGCGACCAGTTCAGCATATGACAGGAGACACTGTTTGAGTGTAACAAACGTGAAACATTTCTTTTAGCCATTTCGCATGAAAACAGGGTCCAAATTCATTGGTTTTCATTCAGCGCTGGAAGGACAGGTGCGCTCTACAATAGGCAAGGGTTTTCAAGTCTACAAGTACGTTTTAAGCTGAGTTCCATGAACATTGTCCAAAATCATGTTTTAGGCAAAATCCACAATGCGACCAGTTCAGCATATGACAGGAGACACTGTTTGAGTGTAACAAACGTGAAACATTTCTTTTAGCCATTTCGCATGAAAACAGGGTCCAAAATCATTGGTTTTCGTACAGCACTGGAAGGACAGGCGCGCTCTACAATAGGCAAGGGTTTTCAAGTCTGCAAGTACGTTTTAAGCTGAGTTCCATGAACATCGTCCAAAATCATGTTTTAGTCAAAATCCATAATGCGACCAGTTCAGCATATGACAGGAGACACTGTTTGAGTGTAACAAACGTGAAACATTTATTTTAGCCATTTCGAATGAAAACAGGGTCCAGAATCATTGGTTTTCGTTCAGCACTGGAAGGACAGGCACACTCTACAATAGGCAAGGGTTTTCAAGTCTGCAAGTACGTTTTAAGCTGAGTTCCATGAACATTGTCCAAAATCATGTTTTAGGCAAAATCCACAATGCGACCAGTTCAGCATATGACAGGAGACACTGTTTGAGTGTAACAAACGTGAAACATTTCTTTTAGCCATTTCGCATGAAAACAGGGACCAAATTCATTGGTTTTCGTTCAGCACTGGAAGGACAAGCGCGCTCTACGGTAGGCAAGGGTTTTCAAGTCTGCAAGTACGTTTTAAGCTGATTTCCATGAACATTGTCCAAAATGATGTTTTAGGCAAAATCCACAAAGTGACCAGTTCAGCATATGACAGGAGACACTGTTTGAGTGTAACAAACGTGAAACATTTCTTTTAGCCATTTCGCATGAAAACAAGGTCCAAATTCATTGGTTTTCATTCAGCGCTGGAAGGACAGGCGCGCTCTACAATAGGCAAGGGTTTTCAAGTCTACAAGTACGTTTTAAGCTGAGTTCCATGAACATTGTCCAAAATCATGTTTTAGGCAAAATCCACAATGCGACCAGTTCAGCATATGACAGGAGACACTGTTTGAGTGTAACAAACGTGAAACATTTCTTTTAGCCATTTCGCATGAAAACAGGGACCAAATTCATTGGTTTTCACTCAGCACTGGAAGGACAAGCGCGCTCTACGGTAGGCAAGGGTTTTCAAGTCTGCAAGTACGTTTTAAGCTGAGTTCCATGAACATTGTCCAAAATGATGTTTTAGGCAAAATCCACAAAGCGACCAGTTCAGCATATGACAGGAGACACTGTTTGAGTGTAACAAACGTGAAACATTTATTTTAGCCATTTCGAATGAAAACAGGGTCCAGAATCATTGGTTTTCGTTCAGCACTGGAAGGACAGGCACACTCTACAATAGGCAAGGGTTTTCAAGTCTGCAAGTACGTTTTAAGCTGAGTTCCATGAACATTGTCCAAAATCATGTTTTAGGCAAAATCCACAATGCGACCAGTTCAGCATATGACAGGAGACACTGTTTGAGTGTAACAAACGTGAAACATTTCTTTTAGCCATTTCGCATGAAAACAGGGACCAAATTCATTGGTTTTCGTTCAGCACTGGAAGGACAAGCGCGCTCTACGGTAGGCAAGGGTTTTCAAGTCTGCAAGTACGTTTTAAGCTGATTTCCATGAACATTGTCCAAAATGATGTTTTAGGCAAAATCCACAAAGTGACCAGTTCAGCATATGACAGGAGACACTGTTTGAGTGTAACAAACGTGAAACATTTCTTTTAGCCATTTCGCATGAAAACAAGGTCCAAATTCATTGGTTTTCATTCAGCGCTGGAAGGACAGGCGCGCTCTACAATAGGCAAGGGTTT
This sequence comes from Coregonus lavaretus, assembly GCF_964263955.1. Taxonomy (NCBI): domain Eukaryota; kingdom Metazoa; phylum Chordata; class Actinopteri; order Salmoniformes; family Salmonidae; genus Coregonus; species Coregonus lavaretus. Next base: position 77,463,737 of record NC_139988.1, on the reverse strand, counting down.
TCAAGTCTACAAGTACGTTTTAAGCTGAGTTCCATGAACATTGTCCAAAATCATGTTTTAGGCAAAATCCACAATGCGACCAGTTCAGCATATGACAGGAGACACTGTTTGAGTGTAACAAACGTGAAACATTTCTTTTAGCCATTTCGCATGAAAACAGGGACCAAATTCATTGGTTTTCACTCAGCACTGGAAGGACAAGCGCGCTCTACGGTAGGCAAGGGTTTTCAAGTCTGCAAGTACGTTTTAAGCTGAGTTCCATGAACATTGTCCAAAATGATGTTTTAGGCAAAATCCACAAAGCGACCAGTTCAGCATATGACAGGAGACACTGTTTGAGTGTAACAAACGTGAAACATTTCTTTTAGCAATTTCGCATGAAAACAGGGACCAAATTCATTGGTTTTCATTCAGCGCTGGAAGGACAGGCGCGCTCTACAATAGGCAAGGGTTTTCAAGTCTACAAGTACGTTTTAAGCTGAGTTCCATGAACATTGTCCAAAATCATGTTTTAGGCAAAATCCACAATGCGACCAGTTCAGCATATGACAGGAGACACTGTTTGAGTGTAACAAACGTGAAACATTTATTTTAGCCATTTCGCATGAAAACAGGGTCCAAAATCATTGGTTTTCATTCAGCACTGGAAGGACAGGCGCGCTCTACAATAGGCAAGGGTTTTCAAGTCTGCAAGTACGTTTTAAGCTGAGTTCCATGAACATTGTCCAAAATCATGTTTTAGGCAAAATCCACAATGCGACCAGTTCAGCATATGACAGGAGACACTGTTTGAGTGTAACAAAGGTGAAACATTTATTTTATCAATTTCGCATGAAAACAGGGTCCAAAATCATTGGTTTTCGTTCAGCACTGGAAGGACAGGCGCGCTCTACAATAGGCAAGGGTTTTCAAGTCTGCAAGTACGTTTTAAGCTGAGTTCCTTGAACATTGTCCAAAATCATGTTTTAGGCAAAATCCACAATGCGACCAGTTCAGCATATGACAGGAGACACTGTTTGAGTGTAACAAATGTGAAACATTTCTTTTAGCCATTTCGCATGAAAACAGGGACCAAATTCATTGGTTTTCGTTAAGCACTGGAAGGACAGGCGCGCTCTACAATAGGCAAGGGTTTTCAAGTCTGCAAGTACGTTTTAAGCTGAGTTCCTTGAACATTGTCCAAAATCATGTTTTAGGCAAAATCCACAATGCGACCAGTTCAGCATATGACAGGAGACACTGTTTGAGTGTAACAAACGTGAAACATTTCTTTTAGCCATTTCGCATGAAAACAGGGAGCAAAATCATTGGTTTTCGTTCAGCACTGGAAGGAAAGGCGCGCTCTACAATAGGCAAGGGTTTTCAAGTCTGCAAGTACGTTTTAAGCTGAGTTCCATGAACATTGTCCAAAATCATGTTTTAGGCAAAATCCACAATGCGACCAGTTCAGCATATGACGGGGACACTGTTTGAGTGTAACAAACGTGAAACATTTCTTTTAGCCATTTCGCATGAAAACAGGGTCCAAAATCATTGGTTTTCGTTCAGCACTGGAAGGACAGGCGCGCTCTACGGTAGGCAAGGGTTTTCAAGTCTGCAAGTACGTTTTAAGATGAGTTCCATGAACATTGTCCAAAATCATGTTTTAGGCAAAATCCACAATGCGACCAGTTCAGCATATGACAGGAGACACTGTTTGAGTGTAACAAACGTGAAACATTTCTTTTAGCCATTTCGCATGAAAACAGGGACCAAATTCATTGGTTTTCGTTCAGCACTGGAAGGACAGGCGCGCTCTACGGTAGGCAGGGGTTTTCAAGTCAGCAAGTACGTTTTAAGATGAGTTCCATGAATATTGTCCAAAATCATGTTTTAGGCAAAATCCACAATGCGACCAGTTCAGCATATGACAGGAGACACTGTTTGAGTGTAACAAAGGTGAAACATTTATTTTAGCCATTTCGCATGAAAACAGGGTCCAGAATCATTGGTTTTCGTTCAGCACTGGAAGGACAGGCGCGCTCTACAATAGGCAAGTGTTTTCAAGTCTGCAAGTACGTTTTAAGCTGAGTTCCATGAACATTGTCTAAAATCAAGTTTTAGGCAAAATCCACAATGCGACCAGTTCAGCATATGACAGGAGACACTGTTGGAGTGTAACAAACGTGAAACATTTCTTTTACCATTTCGCATGAAAACGGGGTGCAAAATCATTGGTTTTCGTTCAGCACTGGAAGGACAGGTGCGCTCTACAATAGGCATGGGTTTTCAAGTCTGCAAGTACGTTTTAAGCTGAGTTCCATGAACATCGTCCAAAATCATGTTTTAGGCAAAATCCACAATGCGACCAGTTCAGCATATGACAGGAGACACTGTTTGAGTGTAACAAACGTGAAACATTTATTTTAGCCATTTCGCATGAAAACAGGGTCCAAAATCATTGGTTTTCGTTCAGCACTGGAAGGACAGGCGCGCTCTACGGTAGGCAAGGGTTTTCAAGTCTGCAAGTACGTTTTAAGCTGAGTTCCATGAACATTGTTCAAAATCATTTTTTAGGCAAAATCCACAATGCGACCAGTTCAGCATATGACAGGAGACACTGTTTGAGTGTAACAAACGTGAAACATTTCTTTTAGCCTTTTCGCATGAAAACAGGGTCAAAAATCATTGGTTTTCGTTCAGCACTGGAAGGAGAGGCGCACTCTACAATAGGCAAGGGTTTTCAAGTCTGCAAGTACGTTTTAAGATGAGTTCCATGAACATTGTCCAAAATCATGTTTTAGGCAAAATCCACAATGCGACCAGTTCAGCATATGACAGGAGACACTGTTTGAATGTAACAAACGTGAAACATTTCTTTTAGCCATTTCGCATGAAAACAGGGTCCAAAATCGTTGGTTTTCGTTCAGCACTGGAAGGACAGGCGCGCTCTACAATAGGCAAGGGTTTTCAAGTCTGCAAGTAAGTTTTAAGCTGAGTTCCATGAACATTGTCCAAAATCATGTTTTAGGCAAAATCCACAATGAGACCAGTTCAGCTTATGACAGGAGACACTGTTTGAGTGTAACAAACGTGAAACATTTCTTTTAGCCATTTCGCATGAAAACGGGGACCAAAATCATTGGTTTTCGTTCAGCACTGGAAGGACAGGCGCGCTCTACAATAGGCAAGGGTTTTCAAGTCTGCAAGTACGTTTTAAGCTGAGTTCCATGAACATTGTCCAAAATCATGTTTTAGGCAAAATCCACAATGCGACCAGTTCAGCATATGACAGGAGACACTGTTTGAGTGTAACAAACGTGAAACATTTATTTTAGCCATTTCGCATGAAAACAGGGTCCAAAATCATTGGTTTTCGTTCAGCACTGGAAGGACAGGCACACTCTACAATAGGCAAGGGTTTTCAAGTCTGCAAGTACGTTTTAAGCTGAGTTCCATGAACATTGTCCAAAATCATGTTTTAGGCAAAATCCACAATGCGACCAGTTCAGCATATGACAGGAGACACTGTTTGAATGTAACAAACTTGAAACATTTATTTTTGCCATTTCGCATGAAAACAGGGTCCAAAATCATTGGTTTTCGTTCAGCACTGGAAGGACAGGCGCACTCTACAATAGGCAAGGGTTTTCAAGTCTGCAAGTACGTTTTAAGCTGAGTTCCATGAACATTGTCCAAAATCATGTTTTAGGCAAAATCCACAATGCGACCAGTTCAGCATATGACAGGAGACACTGTTTGAGTGTAACAAACGTGAAACATTTCTTTTAGCCTTTTCGCATGAAAACAGGGTCAAAAATCATTGGTTTTCGTTCAGCACTGGAAGGACAGGCGCGCTCTACAATAGGCAAGGGTTTTCAAGTCTGCAAGTAAGTTTTAAGCTGAGTTCCATGAACATTGTCCAAAATCATGTTTTAGGCAAAATCCACAATGCGACCAGTTCAGCATATGACAGGAGACACTGTTTGAGTGTAACAAACGTGAAACATTTATTTTAGCCATTTCGCATGAAAACAGGGTCCAAAATCATTGGTTTTCGTTCAGCACTGGAAGGACAGGCACACTCTACAATAGGCAAGGGTTTTCAAGTCTGCAAGTACGTTTTAAGCTGAGTTCCATGAACATTGTCCAAAATCATGTTTTAGGCAAAATCCACAATGCGACCAGTTCAGCATATGACAGGAGACACTGTTTGAATGTAACAAACGTGAAACATTTATTTTTGCCATTTCGCATGAAAACAGGGTCCAAAATCGTTGGTTTTCGTTCAGCACTGGAAGGACAGGCGCGCTCTACAATAGGCAAGGGTTTTCAAGTCTGCAAGTAAGTTTTAAGCTGAGTTCCATGAACATTGTCCAAAATCATGTTTTAGGCAAAATCCACAATGAGACCAGTTCAGCTTATGACAGGAGACACTGTTTGAGTGTAACAAACGTGAAACATTTATTTTAGCCATTTCGCATGAAAACAGGGACCAAAATCATTGGTTTTCGTTCAGCACTGGAAGGACAGGCGCGCTCTACAATAGGCATGGGTTTTCAAGTCTGCAAGTACGTTTTAAGCTGAGTTCCATGAACATCGTCCAAAATCATGTTTTAGTCAAAATCCACAATGCGACCAGTTCAGCATATGACAGGAGACACTGTTTGAGTGTAACAAACGTGAAACATTTATTTTTGCCATTTCGCATGAAAACAGGGTCCAAAATCATTGGTTTTCGTTCAGCACTGGAAGGACAGGCGCGCTCTACGGTAGGCAAGGGTTTTCAAGTCTGCAAGTACGTTTTAAGCTGAGTCCATGAACATTGTCCAAAATCATGTTTTAGGCTAAATCCACAATGCGACCAGTTCAGCATATGACAGGAGACACTGTTTGAGTGTAACAAACGTGAAACATTTCTTTTAGCCTTTTCGCATGAAAACAGGGTCCAAAATAATTGGTTTTCGTTCAGCAATGGAAGGACAGGCGCGCTCTACAATAGGCAAGGGTTTTCAAGTCTGCAAGTACGTTTTAAGCTGAGTTCCATGAACATTGTCCAAAATCATGTTTTTGGCAAAATCCACAATGCGACCAGTTCAGCATATGACAGGAGACACTGTTTGAGTGTAACAAACGTGAAACATTTCTTTTAGCCATTTCGCATGAAAACAGGGACCAAATTCATTGGTTTTCGTTCAGCACTGGAAGGACAGGCGCGCTCTACGGTAGGCAAGGGTTTTCAAGTCTGCAAGTACGTTTTAAGATGAGTTCCATGAACATTGTCTAAAATCATGTTTTAGGCAAAATCCACAATGCGACCAGTTCAGCATATGACAGGAGACACTGTTTGAGTGTAACAAACGTGAAACATTTCTTTTAGCCATTTCGCATGAAAACAGGGTCCAAATTCATTGGTTTTCGTTCAGCACTGGAAGGACAGGCGCTCCGCCCCATAGGGGAGCTATGCTCCTAGTGGTTTACCCTCTGCCCTACGGCAGAAACAGCCTGAAGCAAAAATTATGCACACACCTGCAGCCAATGGGAGCACAGGTGCCCCTATATACAGGGACCCGTTCCCTCAATCTGCCTCCCATTATCTTCAGCGACTGGACTAGAATTGAAGAAGCCATAGAAGACTCAGGAAGATCTCGTCGTTGATTTCCAGCCATCAACGTCTTCCAGCATGAGCGCACCAGGGAAATTCCCACCCCCAAAAGCCCTTTTTAGGGCTCTATGTCGATGCACTGACATGGCAGCTACGGACCCCCACGACCTTTGTTTCGTGTGCTTGGGACCGCAGCATGCTAAGGACGGTCTCGACAACCCTCCTAACTGCGCCTCCTGCGCCCTCCTTCCTATGAAGGAGAGGAAGCAGCGTTGGGCGTTCTTTAGAGAGGACGTCCCTCTAGAGAATGTGTTGTCCACTCTCGCCTCTGCTTCAGAGGCGTCGACGGACAGTGCTGGCTCAGAGGACGACAAGGAAGGCGCAGAGATGGATATCCCAGTGGGACAATCCGGAGCTCTGGCGCCAGCTTTCAAGACCCCCTTTCCGTTGGAGAGCGCGAGGTCTGAAGGCTCCTTGTACGATGACGACATGGGCTCTGTGAGATCAGAAGCCCTGTCCTTCGCGGCAGCCTCTCTGCGTTCGGACTTTCCCGAACTCATTGAGAAGGCGGCTAATCGACTGGAGATAGCGCTGCCCCCAGCTCCCCTTCCTGTGGAAGTGGACCTGATGGAAGGCGGCCCCTACTCCAAGCCAAGGAGGGCGGCTGAGCCAATGGCTCCAGCCATGCCTTCCCTTGGCAAATATGTCGAGGGCTCGTGGGGTTCACCTCTGGCGGCGCGTTCGCCGGCCAGAGCGTATATCCCATTCACCAGAGTGGCCGGTAATGAGTGGGCGGCTAAGGGAATCCCTAGGCTCGAAGGCGCCATGGCGGCGTACTTAGTGCCAGGTTCGAGTCCCTGGGCAGCCTCCAAGAAGGCCACCCTGCCAGCACAAAAGGACAGGCTCACAGCACAGCTGGCTGAGAAGTCCTTCACGCTGGGAGCCCAGGGCGTGTCAGCGGCGAATAACATCGCCCTCCTCGCGGCCTCCCTATCCCGTCTCACAACGGGTAGGTCTGAGTTGACCAGCGAGGAAATCGAGGAGGCGTCCAGGATTTCCGGGGCCATCCTCCATCTGACGCAGGCTGTGGCAATTTGCGCAGGCAGGACCATGGCCACCTCGGTGGTCACAGAGCGTCACCTGTGGCTGTCCATGACGGCCATGAAGGAGACCGACAGAGCCTCACTGCTCAACGCTCCCGTCTCCAGCGAGGGCCTATTTGGGGTCGCTGTGAAAGACGCAACAGAGCGTATCGCTAAACTGGATGAGGAGAGGAAGCACCTGGCCAAACATCTGCCATTGGCAATGAAGGCCAGCAGAGCCCCAGCTACTCCGTCCACCTCCAACGCCCCCAGTAGAGCTACAGGGAGGCGACGGGCCAGGCGACAGGCGTCCACCACAGGCAGCAAGAGAGCGGGTTCGGCCCCTCCAGCAGCGACAGTGGCAGCGACGGTCCCGCCGGCGAGGGAGGTTGTCGTCAAGCCGGCCTGGCAGCACCAGAAGGTCTCCCAAAAAAGGCGGCACCAATGACGAGGCGAGGGGGAGAGGACGGAAGACGGCTCGGCGCAAGACGCAATTGAGCCTACTGTTCCCCCCCACCCCACTGTTCAGGGCGTTGAGGGTGTGTTTTCTGATTATGTGAATAAAGAGCTGGTTCTCACTGACATTGTCAAAGAAGGACATTTATTCCATAACGTACTACAGAACACTTCACGTTCTATGGTTTTCCCTCACCATCCTGAGTGTAGCTCAACCCACCAAGAGTGCGTAGTTGAGCGCATTCAGGAGAGGAAAAGGGAAAAGGTAGCAAGGCGCAGCCTTAGCTCACTTAATAAAGATATTTTACTACAGACTCCTAGGAGCTCTGTAGTAAAGGTCTCACACAGCAGGCAGCTGTCTCTGTCCCAATGTGACATGAAGACGCAGCCGCTAGCCGGGAATGACGCCTTGCTGCAGGCTAATGCCTCAGCCAGCGCAGATCAGACAATGCAACTAGTTCGCCATATGAAGGGATACAATTTTTTAAATAAAAAACGTGAAACATATTTTTTATACATTTTGCATGAAAAGGGTCTAAATTATTTTTTTAACGTTCAGCACTAGAAGGACCGATGTAGAATACAACATGCAAGGGTTTTCAAATGTGATTTTGAAAAAAATGTTTGCCATTAACATGTTCTAAAATCATGTTTTAGGCAAAATCCAGAATGCAACTTGTTCGGCATATGAAGGGATACATTTTTTAAAATAAAAAACGTGAAACATATTTTTTATACATTTTGCATGAAAAGGGTCAAAAATGTTTTTTTTACGTTCAGCACTAGAAGGACAGATGTAGAATACAACATACAAGGGTTTTCAAATGTGATTAAAAAAAAAAATGTTTTCCATTAACAAGTTCTAAAATCATGTTTTAGGCAAAATCCACAATGCAACTAGTTCGGCATATGAAGGGATACATTTTTTTGTATAAAAAACGTGAAACATATATTTTATACATTTTGCATGAAAAGGGTCTAAATTATTTTTTTCACGTTCAGCACTAGAAGGACATATGTAGAATACAACATACAATGGTTTTCAAATGTGATTTTTTTAAAAGCTTTTTTCAATGAATATTTTCTAAAATCATGTTTTAGGCAAAATCCACAATGCAACTAGTTCGGCATATGAAGGGATACGATTTTTTAAATAAAAAACGTGAAACATATTTTTTATACATTTTGCATGAAAAGGGTCTAAAATATTTTTTTAACGTTCAGCACTAGAAGGACAGATGTAGAATACAACATACAAGGGTTTTCAAATGTGATTTTTTTAAAAGCTTTTTTCAATGAATATTTTCTAAAATCATGTTTTAGGCAAAATCCACAATGCAACTAGTTCGGCATATGAAGGGATACGATTTTTTAAATAAAAAACGTGAAACATATTTTTTATACATTTTGCATGAAAAGGGTCTAAAATATTTTTTTAACGTTCAGCACTAGAAGGACAGATGTAGAATACAACATACAAGGGTTTTCAAATGTGATTTTTTTAAAAGCTTTTTTCAATGAATATTTTCTAAAATCATGTTTTAGGCAAAATCCACAATGCAACTAGTTTGGCATATGAAGGGATACAATTTTTTTTATAAAAAACGTGAAATATATTTTTTATACATTTTGCATGAAAAGGGTCTAAAATATTTTTTCCAAATGTGATTTTTTTAAAAGCTTTTTTCAATGAATATTTTCTAAAATCATGTTTTAGGCAAAATCCACAATGCAACTAGTTCGGCATATGAAGGGATACGATTTTTTAAATAAAAAACGTGAAACATATTTTTTATACATTTTGCATGAAAAGGGTCTAAAATATTTTTTTAACGTTCAGCACTAGAAGGACAGATGTAGAATACAACATACAAGGGTTTTCAAATGTGATTTTTTTAAAAGCTTTTTTCAATGAATATTTTCTAAAATCATGTTTTAGGCAAAATCCACAATGCAACTAGTTCGGCATAAGAAGGGATACAAAGTTCTTTATAACAAACAAGAAAAATATTTTTTATACATTTTGCATGAAAAGGGTCTAAAATATTTTTTTAACGTTCAGCACTGGAAGGACAGATGTAGAATACAACATACAAGGGTTTTCAAATGTGATTTAAAAAAAAAATGTTTTCCATTAACATGTTCTAAAATCATGTTTTAGGCAAAATCCACAATGCAACTAGTTCGCCATATGAAGGGATACAATTTTTTAAATAAAAAACGTGAAACATATTTTTTATACATTTTGCATGAAAAGGGTCTAAATTATTTTTTTAACGTTCAGCACTAGAAGGACCGATGTAGAATACAACATACAAGGGTTTTCAAATGTGATTTAAAAAAAAATGTTTTCCATTAACATGTTCTAAAATCATGTTTTAGGCAAAATCCAGAATGCAACTTGTTCGGCATATGAAGGGATACATTTTTTAAAATAAAAAACGTGAAACATATTTTTTATACATTTTGCATGAAAAGGGTCAAACATGTTTTTTTTACGTTCAGCACTAGAAGGACATATGTAGAATTCAACATACAAGGGTTTTCAAATGTGATTTAAAAAAAAAAGTTTTCCATTAACATGTTCTAAAATCATGTTTTAGGCAAAATCCACAATGCAACTAGTTTGGCATATGAAGGGATACAATTTATTTTATAAAAAACGTGAAATATATTTTTTATACATTTTGCATGAAAAGGGTCTAAAATATTTTTTCCAAATGTGATTTTTTTAAAAGCTTTTTTCAATGAATATTGTCTAAAAATCATGTTTTAGGCAAAATCCACAATGCAACTAGTTCGGCATATGAAGGGATACATTTTTTAAAATAAAAAACGTGAAACATATTTTTTATACATTTTGCATGAAAAGGGTCTAAATAATTTTTTTTACGTTCAGCACTAGAAGGACAGATGTAGAATACAACATACAAGGGTTTTCAAATGTGATTTTTTAAAAAGCTTTTTTCAATGAATATTTTCTAAAATCATGTTTTAGGCAAAATCCACAATGCAACTAGTTCGGCATATGAAGGGATACAAAGTTCTTTATAACAAACAAGAAAAATATTTTTTATACATTTTGCATGAAAAGGGTCTAAAATATTTTTTTAACGTTCAGCACTAGAAGGACAGATGTAGAATACAACATACAAGGGTTTTCAAATGTGATTTAAAAAAAAAATGTTTTCCATTAACAAGTTCTAAAATCATGTTTTAGGCAAAATCCACAATGCAACTAGTTCGGCATATGAAGGGATACATGTTTTTGTATAAAAAACGTGAAAAATATTTTTTATACATTTTGCATGAAAAGGGTCTAAATTATTTTTTTCACGTTCAGCACTAGAAGGACATATGTAGAATACAACATACAATGGTTTTCAAATGTGATTTTTTAAAAAGCTTTTTTCAATGAATATTTTCTAAAATCATGTTTTAGGCAAAATCCACAATGCAACTAGTTCGCCATATGAAGGGATACAATTTTTTAAATAAAAAACGTGAAACATATTTTTTATACATTTTGCATGAAAAGGGTCTAAATTATTTTTTTAACGTTCAGCACTAGAAGGACCGATGTAGAATACAACATACAAGGGTTTTCAAATGTGATTTTGAAAAAAATGTTTGCCATTAACATGTTCTAAAATCATGTTTTAGGCAAAATCCAGAATGCAACTTGTTCGGCATATGAAGGGATACATTTTTTAAAATAAAAAACGTGAAACATATTTTTTATACATTTTGCATGAAAAGGGTCAAACATGTTTTTTTTACGTTCAGCACTAGAAGGACATATGTAGAATTCAACATACAAGGGTTTTCAAATGTGATTTAAAAAAAAAAGTTTTCCATTAACATGTTCTAAAATCATGTTTTAGGCAAAATCCACAATGCAACTAGTTTGGCATATGAAGGGATACAATTTTTTTTATAAAAAACGTGAAATATATTTTTTATACATTTTGCATGAAAAGGGTCTAAAATATTTTTTCCAAATGTGATTTTTTTAAAAGCTTTTTTCAATGAATATTGTCTAAAAATAATGTTTTAGGCAAAATCCACAATGCAACTAGTTCGGCATATGAAGGGATACATTTTTTAAAATAAAAAACGTGAAACATATTTTTTATACATTTTGCATGAAAAGGGTCTAAATAATTTTTTTTACGTTCAGCACTAGAAGGACAGATGTAGAATACAACATACAAGGGTTTTCAAATGTGATTTTTTAAAAAGCTTTTTTCAATGAATATTTTCTAAAATCATGTTTTAGGCAAAATCCACAATGCAACTAGTTCGGCATATGAAGGGATACAAAGTTCTTTATAACAAACAAGAAAAATATTTTTTATACATTTTGCATGAAAAGGGTCTAAAATATTTTTTTAACGTTCAGCACTAGAAGGACAGATGTAGAATACAACATACAAGGGTTTTCAAATGTGATTTAAAAAAAAAATGTTTTCCATTAACAAGTTCTAAAATCATGTTTTAGGCAAAATCCACAATGCAACTAGTTCGGCATATGAAGGGATACATGTTTTTGTATAAAAAACGTGAAAAATATTTTTTATACATTTTGCATGAAAAGGGTCTAAATTATTTTTTTCACGTTCAGCACTAGAAGGACATATGTAGAATACAACATACAATGGTTTTCAAATGTGATTTTTTAAAAAGCTTTTTTCAATGAATATTTTCTAAAATCATGTTTTAGGCAAAATCCACAATGCAACTAGTTCGCCATATGAAGGGATACAATTTTTTAAATAAAAAACGTGAAACATATTTTTTATACATTTTGCATGAAAAGGGTCTAAATTATTTTTTTAACGTTCAGCACTAGAAGGACCGATGTAGAATACAACATACAAGGGTTTTCAAATGTGATTTTGAAAAAAATGTTTGCCATTAACATGTTCTAAAATCATGTTTTAGGCAAAATCCAGAATGCAACTTGTTCGGCATATGAAGGGATACATTTTTTAAAATAAAAAACGTGAAACATATTTTTTATACATTTTGCATGAAAAGGGTCAAAAATGTTTTTTTTACGTTCAGCACTAGAAGGACATATGTAGAATTCAACATACAAGGGTTTTCAAATGTGATTTAAAAAAAAACGTTTTCCATTAACATGTTCTAAAATCATGTTTTAGGCAAAATCCACAATGCAACTAGTTTGGCATATGAAGGGATACAATTTTTTTTATAAAAAACGTGAAATATATTTTTTATACATTTTGCATGAAAAGGGTCTAAAATATTTTTTCCAAATGTGATTTTTTTAAAAGCTTTTTTCAATGAATATTGTCTAAAAATCATGTTTTAGTCAAAATCCACAATGCAACTAGTTCGGCATATGAAGGGATACATTTTTTAAAATAAAAAACGTGAAACATATTTTTTATACATTTTGCATGAAAAGGGTCTAAATAATTTTTTTTACGTTCAGCACTAGAAGGACAGATGTAGAATACAACATACAAGGGTTTTCAAATGTGATTTTTTAAAAAGCTTTTTTCAATGAATATTTTCTAAAATCATGTTTTAGGCAAAATCCACAATGCAACTAGTTCGGCATATGAAGGGATACAAAGTTCTTTATAACAAACAAGAAAAATATTTTTTATACATTTTGCATGAAAAGGGTCTAAAATATTTTTTTAACGTTCAGCACTAGAAGGACAGATGTAGAATACAACATACAAGGGTTTTCAAATGTGATTTAAAAAAAAAAATGTTTTCCATTAACAAGTTCTAAAATCATGTTTTAGGCAAAATCCAGAATGCAACTAGTTCGGCATATGAAGGGATACATTTTTTTGTATAAAAAACGTGAAACATATTTTTTGTACATTTTGCATGAAAAGGGTCTAAATTATTTTTTTCACGTTCAGCACTAGAAGGACATATGTAGAATACAACATACAATGGTTTTCAAATGTGATTTTTTAAAAAGCTTTTTTCAATGAATATTTTCTAAAATCATGTTTTAGGCAAAATCCACAATGCAACTAGTTCGCCATATGAAGGGATACAATTTTTTAAATAAAAAACGTGAAACATATTTTTTATACATTTTGCATGAAAAGGGTCTAAATTATTTTTTTAACGTTCAGCACTAGAAGGACCGATGTAGAATACAACATACAAGGGTTTTCAAATGTGATTTTGAAAAAAATGTTTGCCATTAACATGTTCTAAAATCATGTTTTAGGCAAAATCCAGAATGCAACTTGTTCGGCATATGAAGGGATACATTTTTTAAAATAAAAAACGTGAAACATATTTTTTATACATTTTGCATGAAAAGGGTCAAAAATGTTTTTTTTACGTTCAGCACTAGAAGGACATATGTAGAATTCAACATACAAGGGTTTTCAAATGTGATTTAAAAAAAAAAGTTTTCCATTAACATGTTCTAAAATCATGTTTTAGGCAAAATCCACAATGCAACTAGTTTGGCATATGAAGGGATACAATTTTTTTTATAAAAAACGTGAAATATATTTTTTATACATTTTGCATGAAAAGGATCTAAAATATTTTTTCCAAATGTGATTTTTTTAAAAGCTTTTTTCAATGAATATTGTCTAAAAATCATGTTTTAGGCAAAATCCACAATGCAACTAGTTCGGCATATGAAGGGATACATTTTTTAAAATAAAAAACGTGAAACATATTTTTTATACATTTTGCATGAAAAGGGTCTAAATAATTTTTTTTACGTTCAGCACTAGAAGGACAGATGTAGAATATAACATACAAGGGTTTTCAAATGTGATTTTTTAAAAATCTTTTTTCAATGAATATTTTCTAAAATCATGTTTTAGGCAAAATCCACAATGCAACTAGTTCGGCATATGAAGGGATACAAAGTTCTTTATAACAAACAAGAAAAATATTTTTTATACATTTTGCATGAAAAGGGTCTAAAATATTTTTTTAACGTTCAGCACTAGAAGGACAGATGTAGAATACAACATACAAGGGTTTTCAAATGTGATTTAAAAAAAAAATGTTTTCCATTAACAAGTTCTAAAATCATGTTTTAGGCAAAATCCACAATGCAACTAGTTCGGCATATGAAGGGATACATTTTTTTGTATAAAAAACGTGAAACATATTTTTTATACATTTTGCATGAAAAGGGTCTAAATTATTTTTTTCACGTTCAGCACTAGAAGGACATATGTAGAATACAACATACAATGGTTTTCAAATGTGATTTTTTAAAAAGCTTTTTTCAATGAATATTTTCTAAAATCATGTTTTAGGCAAAATCCACAATGCAACTAGTTCGGCATATGAAGGGATACGATTTTTAAAATAAAAAACGTGAAACATATTTCTTATACATTTTGCATGAAAAGGGTCTAAATTATTTTTTTTACGTTCAGCACTAGAAGGACAGATGTAGAATATAACATACAAGGGTTTTCAAATGTGATTTTTTAAAAAGCTTTTTTCAATGAATATTTTCTAAAATCATGTTTTAGGCAAAATCCACAATGCAACTAGTTCGGCATATGAAGGGATACAAAGTTCTTTATAACAAACAAGAAAATTATTTTTTATACATTTTGCATGACAAGGGTCTAAAATATTTTTTCCAAATGTGATTTTTTTAAAAGCTTTTTTCAATGAATATTGTCTAAAAATCATGTTTTAGGCAAAATCCACAATGCAACTAGTTCGGCATATGAAGGGATACAAAGTTCTTTAAAACAGACGAGAAAAATATTTTTTATACATTTTCATGAAAAGGGTCAAAAATGTTTTTTTTTACGTTCAGCACTAGAAGGACAGATGTAGAATAAAACATACAAGGGTTTTCAAATGTGATTTTTTAAAAAGCTTTTTTCAATGAATATTTTCTAAAATCATGTTTTAGGCAAAATCCACAATGCAACTAGTTCGGCATATGAAGGGATACAAAGTTCTTTATAACAGACGAGAAAAATATTTTTTATACATTTTCATGAAAAGGGTCAAAAATATTTTTTTTACGTTCAGCACTAGAAGGACATATGTAGAATTCAACATACAAGTGTTTTCAAATGTGATTTAAAAAAAAAAGTTTTCCATTAACATGTTCTAAAATCATGTTTTAGGCAAAATCCACAATGCAACTAGTTTGGCATATGAAGGGATACAATTTTTTTTTATAAAAAACGTGAAATATATTTTTAATACATTTTGCATGAAAAGGGTCTAAATTATTTTTTTTACGTTCAGCACTAGAAGGACCGATGTAGAATACAACATACAATGGTTTTCAAATGTGATTTTTTAAAAAGCTTTTTTCAATGAATATTTTCTAAAATCATGTTTTAGGCAAAATCCACAATGCAACTAGTTCGGCATATGAAGGGATACGATTTTTTAAATAAAAAACGTGAAACATATTTTTTATACATTTAGCAGGAAAAGGGTCTAAATTATTTTTTTAACATTCAGCACTAGAAGGACAGATGTAGAATACAACATACAAGGGTTTTCAAATGTGATTTTTTTAAAAGCTTTTTTCAATGAATATTTTCTAAAATCATGTTTTAGGCAAAATCCACAATGCAACTAGTTCGGCATATGAAGGGATACGATTTTTTAAATAAAAAACGTGAAACATATTTTTTATACATTTTGCATGAAAAGGGTCTAAATTATTTTTTTTACGTTCAGCACTAGAAGGACAGATGTAGAATATAACATACAAGGGTTTTCAAATGTGATTTTTTAAAAAGCTTTTTTCAATGAATATTTTCTAAAATCATGTTTTAGGCAAAATCCACAATGCAACTAGTTCGGCATATGAAGGGATACAAAGTTCTTTATAACAAACAAGAAAATTATTTTTTATACATTTTGCATGACAAGGGTCTAAAATATTTTTTCCAAATGTGATTTATTAAAAGCTTTTTTCAATGAATATTGTCTAAAAATCATGTTTTAGGCAAAATCCACAATGCAACTAGTTCGGCATATGAAGGGATACAAAGTTCTTTAAAACAGACGAGAAAAATATTTTTTATACATTTTCATGAAAAGGGTCAAAAATGTTTTTTTTACGTTCAGCACTAGAAGGACAGATGTAGAATAAAACATACAAGGGTTTTCAAATGTGATTTTTTAAAAAGCTTTTTTCAATGAATATTTTCTAAAATCATGTTTTAGGCAAAATCCACAATGCAAGTAGTTCGGCATATGAAGGGATACGATTTTTTAAATAAAAAACGTGAAACATATTTTTTATACATTTTGCATGAAAAGGGTCTAAATTATTTTTTTAACGTTCAGCACTAGAAGGACAGATGTAGAATATAACATACAAGGGTTTTCAAATGTGATTTTTTAAAAAGCTATTTTCAATGAATATTTTCTAAAATCATGTTTTAGGCAAAATCCACAATGCAACTAGTTCGGCATATGAAGGGATACAAAGTTCTTTATAACAAACAAGAAAAATATTTTTTATACATTTTGCATGAAAAGGGTCTAAAATATATTTTTTACGTTCAGCACTAGAAGGACAGATGTAGAATACAACATACAAGGGTTTTCAAATGTGATTTAAAAAAAATATGTTTTCCATTAACAAGTTCTAAAATCATGTTTTAGGCAAAATCCACAATGCAACTAGTTCGGCATATGAAGGGATACAAAGTTCTTTATAACAAACAAGAAAATTATTTTTTATACATTTTGCATGAAAAGGGTCTAAAATATTTTTTCCAAATGTGATTTTTTTTAAAGCTTTTTTCAATGAATATTGTCTAAAAATCATGTTTTAGGCAAAATCCACAATGCAACTAGTTCGGCATATGAAGGGATACAAAGTTCTTTAAAACAGACGAGAAAAATATTTTTTATACATTTTCATGAAAAGGGTCAAAAATGTTTTTTTTACGTTCAGCACTAGAAGGACAGATGTAGAATACAACATACAAGGGTTTTCAAATGTGATTTTTTAAAAAGCTTTTTTCAATGAATATTTTCTAAAATCATGTTTTAGGCAAAATCCACAATGCAACTAGTTCGGCATATGAAGGGATACGATTTTTTAAATAAAAGACGTGAAACATATTTGTTATACATTTTGCATGAAAAGGGTCTAAATTATTTTTTTTACGTTCAGCACTAGAAGGACAGATGTAGAATATAACATACAAGGGTTTTCAAATGTGATTTTTTAAAAAGCTATTTTCAATGAATATTTTCTAAAATCATGTTTTAGGCAAAATCCACAATGCAACTAGTTTGGCATATGAAGGGATACAATTTTTTTTATAAAAAACGTGAAATATATTTTTTATACATTTTGCATGAAAAGGGTCTAAAATATTTTTTCCAAATGTGATTTTTTTAAAAGCTTTTTTCAATGAATATTGTCTAAAAATCATGTTTTAGGCAAAATCCACAATGCAACTAGTTCGGCATATGAAGGGATACATTTTTTAAAATAAAAAACGTGAAACATATTTTTTATACATTTTGCATGAAAAGGGTCTAAATAATTTTTTTTACGTTCAGCACTAGAAGGACAGATGTAGAATACAACATACAAGGGTTTTCAAATGTGATTTTTTAAAAAGCTTTTTTCAATGAATATTTTCTAAAATCATGTTTTAGGCAAAATCCACAATGCAACTAGTTCGGCATATGAAGGGATACAAAGTTCTTTATAACAAACAAGAAAAATATTTTTTATACATTTTGCATGAAAAGGGTCTAAAATATTTTTTTAACGTTCAGCACTAGAAGGACAGATGTAGAATACAACATACAAGGGTTTTCAAATGTGATTTAAAAAAAAAATGTTTTCCATTAACAAGTTCTAAAATCATGTTTTAGGCAAAATCCACAATGTAACTAGTTCGCCATATGAAGGGATACAATTTTTTAAATAAAAAACGTGAAACATATTTTTAATACATTTTGCATGAAAAGGGTCTAAATTATTTTTTTAACGTTCAGCACTAGAAGGACCGATGTAGAATACAACATACAAGGGTTTTCAAATGTGATTTTGAAAAAAATGTTTGCCATTAACATGTTCTAAAATCATGTTTTAGGAAAAATCCAGAATGCAACTTGTTCGGCATATGAAGGGATACATTTTTTAAAATAAAAAACGTGAAACATATTTTTTATACATTTTGCATGAAAAGGGTCAAAAATGTTTTTTTTACGTTCAGCACTAGAAGGACATATGTAGAATTCAACATACAAGGGTTTTCAAATGTGATTTAAAAAATAAAGTTTTCCATTAACATGTTCTAAAATCATGTTTTAGGCAAAATCCACAATGCAACTAGTTTGGCATATGAAGGGATACAATTTTTTTTATAAAAAACGTGAAATATATTTTTTATACATTTTGCATGAAAAGGATCTAAAATATTTTTTCCAAATGTGATTTTTTTAAAAGCTTTTTTCAATGAATATTGTCTAAAAATCATGTTTTAGGCAAAATCCACAATGCAACTAGTTCGGCATATGAAGGGATACATTTTTTAAAATAAAAAACGTGAAACATATTTTTTATACATTTTGCATGAAAAGGGTCTAAATATTTTTTTTTACGTTCAGCACTAGAAGGACAGATGTAGAATATAACATACAAGGGTTTTCAAATGTGATTTTTTAAAAATCTTTTTTCAATGAATATTTTCTAAAATCATGTTTTAGGCAAAATCCACAATGCAACTAGTTCGGCATATGAAGGGATACAAAGTTCTTTATAACAAACAAGAAAAATATTTTTTATACATTTTGCATGAAAAGGGTCTAAAATATTTTTTTAACGTTCAGCACTAGAAGGACAGATGTAGAACACAACATACAAGGGTTTTCAAATGTGATTTTAAAAAAAAATGTTTTCCATTAACAAGTTCTAAAATCATGTTTTAGGCAAAATCCACAATGCAACTAGTTCGGCATATGAAGGGATACATTTTTTGTATAAAAAACGTGAAACATATTTTTTATACATTTTGCATGAAAAGGGTCTAAATTATTTTTTTCACGTTCAGCACTAGAAGGACATATGTAGAATACAACATACAATGGTTTTCAAATGTGATTTTTTAAAAAGCTTTTTTCAATGAATATTTTCTAAAATCATGTTTTAGGCAAAATCCACAATGCAACTAGTTCGGCATATGAAGGGATACGATTTTTAAAATAAAAAACGTGAAACATATTTTTTATACATTTTGCATGAAAAGGGTCTAAATTATTTTTTTTACGTTCAGCACTAGAAGGACAGATGTAGAATATAACATACAAGGGTTTTCAAATGTGATTTTTTAAAAAGCTTTTTTCAATGAATATTTTCTAAAATCATGTTTTAGGCAAAATCCACAATGCAACTAGTTCGGCATATGAAGGGATACAAAGTTCTTTATAACAAACAAGAAAATTATTTTTTATACATTTTGCATGACAAGGGTCTAAAATATTTTTTCCAAATGTGATTTTTTTAAAAGCTTTTTTCAATGAATATTGTCTAAAAATCATGTTTTAGGCAAAATCCACAATGCAACTAGTTCGGCATATGAAGGGATACAAAGTTCTTTAAAACAGACGAGAAAAATATTTTTTATACATTTTCATGAAAAGGGTCAAAAATGTTTTTTTTACGTTCAGCACTAGAAGGACAGATGTAGAATAAAACATACAAGGGTTTTCAAATGTGATTTTTTAAAAAGCTTTTTTCAATGAATATTTTCTAAAATCATGTTTTAGGCAAAATCCACAATGCAACTAGTTCGGCATATGAAGGGATACAAAGTTCTTTATAACAGACGAGAAAAATATTTTTTATACATTTTCATGAAAAGGGTCAAAAATATTTTTTTTACGTTCAGCACTAGAAGGACATATGTAGAATTCAACATACAAGGGTTTTCAAATGTGATTTAAAAAAAAAAGTTTTCCATTAACATGTTCTAAAATCATGTTTTAGGCAAAATCCACAATGCAACTAGTTTGGCATATGAAGGGATACAATTTTTTTTATAAAAAACGTGAAATATATTTTTAATACATTTTGCATGAAAAGGGTCTAAATTATTTTTTTTACGTTCAGCACTAGAAGGACCGATGTAGAATACAACATACAATGGTTTTCAAATGTGATTTTTTAAAAAGCTTTTTTCAATGAATATTTTCTAAAATCATGTTTTAGGCAAAATCCACAATGCAACTAGTTCGGTATATGAAGGGATACGATTTTTTAAATAAAAAACGTGAAACATATTTTTTATACATTTAGCAGGAAAAGGGTCTAAATTATTTTTTTAACGTTCAGCACTAGAAGGACAGATGTAGAATACAACATACAAGGGTTTTCAAATGTGATTTTTTTAAAAGCTTTTTTCAATGAATATTTTCTAAAATCATGTTTTAGGCAAAATCCACAATGCAACTAGTTCGGCATATGAAGGGATACGATTTTTTAAATAAAAAACGTGAAACATATTTTTTATACATTTTGCATGAAAAGGGTCTAAATTATTTTTTTTACGTTCAGCACTAGAAGGACAGATGTAGAATATAACATACAAGGGTTTTCAAATGTGATTTTTTAAAAAGCTTTTTTCAATGAATATTTTCTAAAATCATGTTTTAGGCAAAATCCACAATGCAACTAGTTCGGCATATGAAGGGATACAAAGTTCTTTATAACAAACAAGAAAATTATTTTTTATACATTTTGCATGACAAGGGTCTAAAATATTTTTTCCAAATGTGATTTTTTTAAAAGCTTTTTTCAATGAATATTGTCTAAAAATCATGTTTTAGGCAAAATCCACAATGCAACTAGTTCGGCATATGAAGGGATACAAAGTTCTTTAAAACAGACGAGAAAAATATTTTTTATACATTTTCATGAAAAGGGTCAAAAATGTTTTTTTTACGTTCAGCACTAGAAGGACAGATGTAGAATAAAACATACAAGGGTTTTCAAATGTGATTTTTTTAAAAGCTTTTTTCAATGAATATTTTCTAAAATCATGTTTTAGGCAAAATCCACAATGCAACTAGTTCGGCATATGAAGGGATACGATTTTTTAAATAAAAAACGTGAAACATATTTTTTATACATTTTGCATGAAAAGGGTCTAAAATATTTTTTTAACGTTCAGCACTAGAAGGACAGATGTAGAATATAACATACAAGGGTTTTCAAATGTGATTTTTTAAAAAGCTATTTTCAATGAATATTTTCTAAAATCATGTTTTAGGCAAAATCCACAATGCAACTAGTTCGGCATATGAAGGGATACAAAGTTCTTTATAACAAACGAGAAAAATATTTTTTATACATTTTGCATGAAAAGGGTCTAAAATATATTTTTTACGTTCAGCACTAGAAGGACAGATGTAGAATACAACATACAAGGGTTTTCAAATGTGATTTAAAAAAAATATGTTTTCCATTAACAAGTTCTAAAATCATGTTTTAGGCAAAATCCACAATGCAACTAGTTCGGCATATGAAGGGATACAAAGTTCTTTATAACAAACAAGAAAATTATTTTTTATACATTTTGCATGAAAAGGGTCTAAAATATTTTTTCCAAATGTGATTTTTTTTAAAGCTTTTTTCAATGAATATTGTCTAAAAATCATGTTTTAGGCAAAATCCACAATGCAACTAGTTCGGCATATGAAGGGATACAAAGTTCTTTAAAACAGACGAGAAAAATATTTTTTATACATTTTCATGAAAAGGGTCAAAAATGTTTTTTTTACGTTCAGCACTAGGACAGATGTAGAATACAACATACAAGGGTTTTCAAATGTGATTTTTAAAAAAGCTTTTTTCAATGAATATTTTCTAAAATCATGTTTTAGGCAAAATCCACAATGCAACTAGTTCGGCATATGAAGGGATACGATTTTTTAAATAAAAAACGTGAAACATATTTTTTATACATTTTGCATGAAAAGGGTCTAAATTATTTTTTTAACGTTCAGCACTAGAAGGACAGATGTAGAATATAACATACAAGGGTTTTCAAATGTGATTTTTTAAAAAGCTATTTTCAATGAATATTTTCTAAAATCATGTTTTAGGCAAAATCCACAATGCAACTAGTTCGGCATATGAAGGGATACAAAGTTCTTTATAACAAACGAGAAAAATATTTTTTATACATTTTGCATGAAAAGGGTCTAAAATATATTTTTTACGTTCAGCACTAGAAGGACAGATGTAGAATACAACATACAAGGGTTTTCAAATGTGATTTAAAAAAAAAATGTTTTCCATTAACAAGTTCTAAAATCATGTTTTAGGCAAAATCCACAATGCAACTAGTTCGCCATATGAAGGGATACAATTTTTTAAATAAAAAACGTGAAACATATTTTTTATACATTTTGCATGAAAAGGGTCTAAATTATTTTTTTAACGTTCAGCACTAGAAGGACCGATGTAGAATACAACATACAAGGGTTTTCAAATGTGATTTTGAAAAAAATGTTTGCCATTAACATGTTCTAAAATCATGTTTTAGGCAAAATCCAGAATGCAACTTGTTCGGCATATGAAGGGATACATTTTTTAAAATAAAAAACGTGAAACATATTTTTTATACATTTTGCATGAAAAGGGTCAAAAATGTTTTTTTTACGTTCAGCACTAGAAGGACATATGTAGAATTCAACATACAAGGGTTTTCAAATGTGATTTAAAAAATAAAGTTTTCCATTAACATGTTCTAAAATCATGTTTTAGGCAAAATCCACAATGCAACTAGTTTGGCATATGAAGGGATACAATTTTTTTTATAAAAAACGTGAAATATATTTTTTATACATTTTGCATGAAAAGGATCTAAAATATTTTTTCCAAATGTGATTTTTTTAAAAGCTTTTTTCAATGAATATTGTCTAAAAATCATGTTTTAGGCAAAATCCACAATGCAACTAGTTCGGCATATGAAGGGATACATTTTTTAAAATAAAAAACGTGAAACATATTTTTAATACATTTTGCATGAAAAGGGTCTAAATATTTTTTTTTACGTTCAGCACTAGAAGGACAGATGTAGAATATAACATACAAGGGTTTTCAAATGTGATTTTTTAAAAATCTTTTTTCAATGAATATTTTCTAAAATCATGTTTTAGGCAAAATCCACAATGCAACTAGTTCGGCATATGAAGGGATACAAAGTTCTTTATAACAAACAAGAAAAATATTTTTTATACATTTTGCATGAAAAGGGTCTAAAATATTTTTTTAACGTTCAGCACTAGAAGGACAGATGTAGAACACAACATACAAGGGTTTTCAAATGTGATTTTAAAAAAAAATGTTTTCCATTAACAAGTTCTAAAATCATGTTTTAGGCAAAATCCACAATGCAACTAGTTCGGCATATGAAGGGATACATTTTTTGTATAAAAAACGTGAAACATATTTTTTATACATTTTGCATGAAAAGGGTCTAAATTATTTTTTTCACGTTCAGCACTAGAAGGACATATGTAGAATACAACATACAATGGTTTTCAAATGTGATTTTTTAAAAAGCTTTTTTCAATGAATATTTTCTAAAATCATGTTTTAGGCAAAATCCACAATGCAACTAGTTCGGCATATGAAGGGATACGATTTTTAAAATAAAAAACGTGAAACATATTTTTTATACATTTTGCATGAAAAGGGTCTAAATTATTTTTTTTACGTTCAGCACTAGAAGGACAGATGTAGAATATAACATACAAGGGTTTTCAAATGTGATTTTTTAAAAAGCTTTTTTCAATGAATATTTTCTAAAATCATGTTTTAGGCAAAATCCACAATGCAACTAGTTCGGCATATGAAGGGATACAAAGTTCTTTATAACAAACAAGAAAATTATTTTTTATACATTTTGCATGACAAGGGTCTAAAATATTTTTTCCAAATGTGATTTTTTTAAAAGCTTTTTTCAATGAATATTGTCTAAAAATCATGTTTTAGGCAAAATCCACAATGCAACTAGTTCGGCATATGAAGGGATACAAAGTTCTTTAAAACAGACGAGAAAAATATTTTTTATACATTTTCATGAAAAGGGTCAAAAATGTTTTTTTTACGTTCAGCACTAGAAGGACAGATGTAGAATAAAACATACAAGGGTTTTCAAATGTGATTTTTTAAAAAGCTTTTTTCAATGAATATTTTCTAAAATCATGTTTTAGGCAAAATCCACAATGCAACTAGTTCGGCATATGAAGGGATACAAAGTTCTTTATAACAGACGAGAAAAATATTTTTTATACATTTTCATGAAAAGGGTCAAAAATATTTTTTTTACGTTCAGCACTAGAAGGACATATGTAGAATTCAACATACAAGGGTTTTCAAATGTGATTTAAAAAAAAAAGTTTTCCATTAACATGTTCTAAAATCATGTTTTAGGCAAAATCCACAATGCAACTAGTTTGGCATATGAAGGGATACAATTTTTTTTATAAAAAACGTGAAATATATTTTTAATACATTTTGCATGAAAAGGGTCTAAATTATTTTTTTTACGTTCAGCACTAGAAGGACCGATGTAGAATACAACATACAATGGTTTTCAAATGTGATTTTTTAAAAAGCTTTTTTCAATGAATATTTTCTAAAATCATGTTTTAGGCAAAATCCACAATGCAACTAGTTCGGTATATGAAGGGATACGATTTTTTAAATAAAAAACGTGAAACATATTTTTTATACATTTAGCAGGAAAAGGGTCTAAATTATTTTTTTAACGTTCAGCACTAGAAGGACAGATGTAGAATACAACATACAAGGGTTTTCAAATGTGATTTTTTTAAAAGCTTTTTTCAATGAATATTTTCTAAAATCATGTTTTAGGCAAAATCCACAATGCAACTAGTTCGGCATATGAAGGGATACGATTTTTTAAATAAAAAACGTGAAACATATTTTTTATACATTTTGCATGAAAAGGGTCTAAATTATTTTTTTTACGTTCAGCACTAGAAGGACAGATGTAGAATATAACATACAAGGGTTTTCAAATGTGATTTTTTAAAAAGCTTTTTTCAATGAATATTTTCTAAAATCATGTTTTAGGCAAAATCCACAATGCAACTAGTTCGGCATATGAAGGGATACAAAGTTCTTTATAACAAACAAGAAAATTATTTTTTATACATTTTGCATGACAAGGGTCTAAAATATTTTTTCCAAATGTGATTTTTTTAAAAGCTTTTTTCAATGAATATTGTCTAAAAATCATGTTTTAGGCAAAATCCACAATGCAACTAGTTCGGCATATGAAGGGATACAAAGTTCTTTAAAACAGACGAGAAAAATATTTTTTATACATTTTCATGAAAAGGGTCAAAAATGTTTTTTTTACGTTCAGCACTAGAAGGACAGATGTAGAATAAAACATACAAGGGTTTTCAAATGTGATTTTTTTAAAAGCTTTTTTCAATGAATATTTTCTAAAATCATGTTTTAGGCAAAATCCACAATGCAACTAGTTCGGCATATGAAGGGATACGATTTTTTAAATAAAAAACGTGAAACATATTTTTTATACATTTTGCATGAAAAGGGTCTAAATTATTTTTTTAACGTTCAGCACTAGAAGGACAGATGTAGAATATAACATACAAGGGTTTTCAAATGTGATTTTTTAAAAAGCTATTTTCAATGAATATTTTCTAAAATCATGTTTTAGGCAAAATCCACAATGCAACTAGTTCGGCATATGAAGGGATACAAAGTTCTTTATAACAAACGAGAAAAATATTTTTTATACATTTTGCATGAAAAGGGTCTAAAATATATTTTTTACGTTCAGCACTAGAAGGACAGATGTAGAATACAACATACAAGGGTTTTCAAATGTGATTTAAAAAAAATATGTTTTCCATTAACAAGTTCTAAAATCATGTTTTAGGCAAAATCCACAATGCAACTAGTTCGGCATATGAAGGGATACAAAGTTCTTTATAACAAACAAGAAAATTATTTTTTATACATTTTGCATGAAAAGGGTCTAAATTATTTTTTCCAAATGTGATTTTTTTTAAAGCTTTTTTCAATGAATATTGTCTAAAAATCATGTTTTAGGCAAAATCCACAATGCAACTAGTTCGGCATATGAAGGGATACAAAGTTCTTTAAAACAGACGAGAAAAATATTTTTTATACATTTTCATGAAAAGGGTCAAAAATGTTTTTTTTACGTTCAGCACTAGAAGGACAGATGTAGAATACAACATACAAGGGTTTTCAAATGTGATTTTTTAAAAAGCTTTTTTCAATGAATATTTTCTAAAATCATGTTTTAGGCAAAATCCACAATGCAACTAGTTCGGCATATGAAGGGATACGATTTTTTAAATAAAAAACGTGAAACATATTTTTTATACATTTTGCATGAAAAGGGTCTAAATTATTTTTTTAACGTTCAGCACTAGAAGGACAGATGTAGAATATAACATACAAGGGTTTTCAAATGTGATTTTTTAAAAAGCTATTTTCAATGAATATTTTCTAAAATCATGTTTTAGGCAAAATCCACAATGCAACTAGTTCGGCATATGAAGGGATACAAAGTTCTTTATAACAAACAAGAAAAATATTTTTTATACATTTTGCATGAAAAGGGTCTAAAATATTTTTTCCAAATGTGATTTTTTTAAAAGCTTTATTCAATGAATATTGTCTAAAAATCATGTTTTAGGCAAAATCCACAATGCAACTAGTTCGGCATATGAAGGGATACAAAGTTCTTTATAACAAACGAGAAAAATATTTTTTATACATTTTGCATGAAAAGGGTCTAAAATATATTTTTTACGTTCAGCACTAGAAGGACAGATGTAGAATACAACATACAAGGGTTTTCAAATGTGATTAAAAAAAAAATGTTTTCCATTAACAAGTTCTAAAATCATGTTTTAGGCAAAATCCACAATGCAACTAGTTCGGCATATGAAGGGATACATTTTTTTGTATAAAAAACGTGAAACATATTTTTTATACATTTTGCATGAAAAGGGTCTAAATTATTTTTTTCACGTTCAGCACTAGAAGGACATATGTAGAATACAACATACAATGGTTTTCAAATGTGATTTTTTAAAAAGCTTTTTTCAATGAATATTTTCTAAAATCATGTTTTAGGCAAAATCCACAATGCAACTAGTTCAGCATATGAAGGGATACAAAGTTCTTTATAACAAACAAGAAAAATATTTTTTATACATTTTGCATGAAAAGGGTCTAAAATATTTTTTCCAAATGTGATTTTTTTAAAAGCTTTTTTCAATGAATATTGTCTAAAAATCATGTTTTAGGCAAAATCCACAATGCAACTAGTTCGGCATATGAAGGGATACAAAGTTCTTTATAACAAACAAGAAAATTATTTTTTATACATTTTGCATGAAAAGGGTCTAAAATATTTTTTCCAAATGTGATTTTTTTAAAAGCTTTTTTCAATGAATATTGTCTAAAAATCATGTTTTAGGCAAAATCCACAATGCAAATAGTTCGGAATATGAAGGGATACAAAGTTCTTTATAACAAACAAGAAAATTATTTTTTATACATTTTGCATGAAAAGGGTCTAAAATATTTTTTCCAAATGTGATTTTTTTAAAAGCTTTTTTCAATGAATATTGTCTAAAAATCATGTTTTAGGCAAAATCCACAATGCAAATAGTTCGGAATATGAAGGGATACAAAGTTCTTTATAACAGACGAGAAAAATATTTTTTATACATTTTCATGAAAAGGGTCAAAAATATTTTTTTTACGTTCAGCACTAGAAGGACATATGTAGAATTTAACATACAAGGGTTTTCAAATGTGATTTAAAAAAAAAAGTTTTCCATTAACATGTTCTAAAATCATGTTTTAGGCAAAATCCACAATGCAACTAGTTTGGCATATGAAGGGATACAATTTTTTTTATAAAAAACGTGAAATATATTTTTTATACATTTTGCATGAAAAGGGTCTAAATTATTTTTTTTACGTTCAGCACTAGAAGGACCGATGTAGAATACAACATACAATGGTTTTCAAATGTGATTTTTTAAAAAGCTTTTTTCAATGAATATTTTCTCAAATCATGTTTTAGGCAAAATCCACAATGCAACTAGTTCGGCATATGAAGGGATACAAAGTTCTTTATAACAAACAAGAAAAATATTTTTTATACATTTTGCATGAAAAGGGTCTAAAATATTTTTTCCAAATGTGATTTTTTTAAAAGCTTTTTTCAATGAATATTGTCTAAAAATCATGTTTTAGGCAAAATCCACAATACAAATAGTTCGGCATATGAAGGGATACAAAGTTCTTTATAACAGACGAGAAAAATATTTTTTATACATTTTGCATGAAAAGGGTCTAAAATATTTTTTCCAAATGTGATTTTTTTAAAAGCTTTTTTCAATGAATATTGTCTAAAAATCATGTTTTAGGCAAAATCCACAATACAAATAGTTCGGCATATGAAGGGATACAAAGTTTTTTATAACAGACGAGAAAAATATTTTTTATACATTTTCATGAAAAGGGTCAAAAATATTTTTTTTACGTTCAGCACTAGAAGGACATATGTAGAATTCAACATACAAGGGTTTTCAAATGTGATTTAAAAAAAAAAGTTTTCCATTAACATGTTCTAAAATCATGTTTTAGGCAAAATCCACAATGCAACTAGTTTGGCATATGAAGGGATACAATTTTTTTTAATAAAAAACGTGAAATATATTTTTTATACATTTTGCATGAAAAGGGTCTAAATTATTTTTTTTACGTTCAGCACTAGAAGGACCGATGTAGAATACAACATACAATGGTTTTCAAATGTGATTTTTTAAAAAGCTTTTTTCAATGAATATTTTCTCAAATCATGTTTTAGGCAAAATCCACAATGCAACTAGTTCGGCATATGAAGGGATACAAAGTTCTTAATAACAAACAAGAAAAATATTTTTTATACATTTTGCATGAAAAGGGTCTAAAATATTTTTTCCAAATGTGATTTTTTTAAAAGCTTTTTTCAATGAATATTGTCTAAAGATCATGTTTTAGGCAAAATCCACAATACAAATAGTTCGGCATATGAAGGGATACAAAGTTCTTTATAACAGACGAGAAAAATATTTTTTATACATTTTCATGAAAAGGGTCAAAAATATTTTTTTTACGTTCAGCACTAGAAGGACATATGTAGAATTCAACATACAAGGGTTTTCAAATGTGATTTAAAAAAAAAAGTTTTCCATTAACATGTTCTAAAATCATGTTTTAGGCAAAATCCACAATGCAACTAGTTTGGCATATGAAGGGATACAATTTTTTTTATAAAAAACGTGAAATATATTTTTAATACATTTTGCATGAAAAGGGTCTAAATTATTTTTTTCACGTTCAGCACTAGAAGGACCGATGTAGAATACAACATACAATGGTTTTCAAATGTGATTTTTTAAAAAGCTTTTTTCAATGAATATTTTCTAAAATCATGTTTTAGGCAAAATCCACAATGCAACTAGTTCGGCATATGAAGGGATACAAAGTTCTTTATAACAAACAAGAAAAATATTTTTTATACATTTTGCATGAAAAGGGTCTAAAATATTTTTTCCAAATGTGATTTTTTTAAAAGCTTTATTCAATGAATATTGTCTAAAAATCATGTTTTAGGCAAAATCCACAATGCAACTAGTTCGGCATATGAAGGGATACAAAGTTCTTTATAACAAACGAGAAAAATATTTTTTATACATTTTGCATGAAAAGGGTCTAAAATATATTTTTTACGTTCAGCACTAGAAGGACAGATGTAGAATACAACATACAAGGGTTTTCAAATGTGATTAAAAAAAAAATGTTTTCCATTAACAAGTTCTAAAATCATGTTTTAGGCAAAATCCACAATGCAACTAGTTCGGCATATGAAGGGATACATTTTTTTGTATAAAAAACGTGAAACATATTTTTTATACATTTTGCATGAAAAGGGTCTAAATTATTTTTTTCACGTTCAGCACTAGAAGGACATATGTAGAATACAACATACAATGGTTTTCAAATGTGATTTTTTAAAAAGCTTTTTTCAATGAATATTTTCTAAAATCATGTTTTAGGCAAAATCCACAATGCAACTAGTTCGGCATATGAAGGGATACAAAGTTCTTTATAACAAACAAGAAAAATATTTTTTATACATTTTGCATGAAAAGGGTCTAAAATATTTTTTCCAAATGTGATTTTTTTAAAAGCTTTTTTCAATGAATATTGTCTAAAAATCATGTTTTAGGCAAAATCCACAATGCAACTAGTTCGGCATATGAAGGGATACAAAGTTCTTTATAACAAACAAGAAAATTATTTTTTATACATTTTGCATGAAAAGGGTCTAAAATATTTTTTCCAAATGTGATTTTTTTAAAAGCTTTTTTCAATGAATATTGTCTAAAAATCATGTTTTAGGCAAAATCCACAATGCAAATAGTTCGGAATATGAAGGGATACAAAGTTCTTTATAACAGACGAGAAAAATATTTTTTATACATTTTCATGAAAAGGGTCAAAAATATTTTTTTTACGTTCAGCACTAGAAGGACATATGTAGAATTTAACATACAAGGGTTTTCAAATGTGATTTAAAAAAAAAAGTTTTCCATTAACATGTTCTAAAATCATGTTTTAGGCAAAATCCACAATGCAACTAGTTTGGCATATGAAGGGATACAATTTTTTTTATAAAAAACGTGAAATATATTTTTTATACATTTTGCATGAAAAGGGTCTAAATTATTTTTTTTACGTTCAGCACTAGAAGGACCGATGTAGAATACAACATACAATGGTTTTCAAATGTGATTTTTTAAAAAGCTTTTTTCAATGAATATTTTCTCAAATCATGTTTTAGGCAAAATCCACAATGCAACTAGTTCGGCATATGAAGGGATACAAAGTTCTTTATAACAAACAAGAAAAATATTTTTTATACATTTTGCATGAAAAGGGTCTAAAATATTTTTTCCAAATGTGATTTTTTTAAAAGCTTTTTTCAATGAATATTGTCTAAAAATCATGTTTTAGGCAAAATCCACAATACAAATAGTTCGGCATATGAAGGGATACAAAGTTCTTTATAACAGACGAGAAAAATATTTTTTATACATTTTGCATGAAAAGGGTCTAAATTATTTTTTCCAAATTTGATTTTTTTAAAAGCTTTTTTCAATGAATATTGTCTAAAAATCATGTTTTAGGCAAAATCCACAATACAAATAGTTCGGCATATGAAGGGATACAAAGTTTTTTATAACAGACGAGAAAAATATTTTTTATACATTTTCATGAAAAGGGTCAAAAATATTTTTTTTACGTTCAGCACTAGAAGGACATATGTAGAATTCAACATACAAGGGTTTTCAAATGTGATTTAAAAAAAAAAGTTTTCCATTAACATGTTCTAAAATCATGTTTTAGGCAAAATCCACAATGCAACTAGTTTGGCATATGAAGGGATACAATTTTTTTTTATAAAAAACGTGAAATATATTTTTTATACATTTTGCATGAAAAGGGTCTAAATTATTTTTTTTACGTTCAGCACTAGAAGGACCGATGTAGAATACAACATACAATGGTTTTCAAATGTGATTTTTTAAAAAGCTTTTTTCAATGAATATTTTCTCAAATCATGTTTTAGGCAAAATCCACAATGCAACTAGTTCGGCATATGAAGGGATACAAAGTTCTTAATAACAAACAAGAAAAATATTTTTTATACATTTTGCATGAAAAGGGTCTAAAATATTTTTTCCAAATGTGATTTTTTTAAAAGCTTTTTTCAATGAATATTGTCTAAAGATCATGTTTTAGGCAAAATCCACAATACAAATAGTTCGGCATATGAAGGGATACAAAGTTCTTTATAACAGACGAGAAAAATATTTTTTATACATTTTCATGAAAAGGGTCAAAAATATTTTTTTTACGTTCAGCACTAGAAGGACATATGTAGAATTCAACATACAAGGGTTTTCAAATGTGATTTAAAAAAAAAAGTTTTCCATTAACATGTTCTAAAATCATGTTTTAGGCAAAATCCACAATGCAACTAGTTTGGCATATGAAGGGATACAATTTTTTTTATAAAAAACGTGAAATATATTTTTAATACATTTTGCATGAAAAGGGTCTAAATTATTTTTTTCACGTTCAGCACTAGAAGGACCGATGTAGAATACAACATACAATGGTTTTCAAATGTGATTTTTTAAAAAGCTTTTTTCAATGAATATTTTCTCAAATCATGTTTTAGGCAAAATCCACAATGCAACTAGTTCGGCATATGAAGGGATACAAAGTTCTTTATAACAAACAAGAAAAATATTTTTTATACATTTTGCATGAAAAGGGTCTAAAATATTTTTCCCAAATGTGATTTTTTTTAAAGCTTTTTTCAATGAATATTTTCTAAAATCATGTTTTAGGCAAAATCCACAATGCAACTAGTTCGGCATATGAAGGGATACGATTTATTTTATAAAAAACGTGAAACATATTTCTTATACATTTTGCATGAAAAGGGTCTAAATAATTTTTTTAACGTTCAGCACTAGAAGGACAGATGTAGAATACAACATACAAGGGTTTTCAAATGTGATTTAAAAAAAAGCTTTTTTCAATGAATATTTTCTAAAATCATGTTTTAGGCAAAATCCACAATGCAACTAGTTCGGCATATGAAGGGATACAAAGTTCTTTATAACAAACAAGAAAAATATTTTTTATACATTTTGCATGAAAAGGGTCTAAAATATTTTTCCCAAATGTCATTTTTTTAAAAGCTTTTTTCAATGAATATTGTCTAAAAATCATGTTTTTGGCAAAATCCACAATGCAACTAGTTCGGCATATGAAGGGATACAAAGTTCTTTATAACAAAAGAGAAAAATATTTTTTATACATTTTGCATGAAAAGGGTCTAAAATATTTTTTTCAAATGTGATTTTTTTAAAAAGCTTTTTTCAATGAATATTTTCTAAAATCATGTTTTAGGCAAAATCCACAATGCAACTAGTTCGGCATAAGAGGGATACAAAGTTCTTTATAACAAACAAGAAAAATATGTTTTATACATTTTGCATGAAAAGGGTCTAAAATATTTTTTTAACGTTCAGCACTGGAAGGACAGATGTAGAATACAACATACAAGGGTTTTCAAATGTGATTTAAAAAAAAAATGTTTTCCATTAACATGTTCTAAAATCATGTTTTAGGCAAAATCCACAATGCAACTAGTTCGCCATATGAAGGGATACAATTTTTTAAATAAAAAACGTGAAACATATTTTTTATACATTTTGCATGAAAAGGGTCTAAATTATTTTTTTTACGTTCAGCACTAGAAGGACCGATGTAGAATACAACATACAAGGGTTTTCAAATGTGATTTAAAAAAAAATGTTTTCCATTAACATGTTCTAAAATCAGGTTTTAGGCAAAATCCAGAATGCAACTAGTTCGGCATATGAAGGGATACATTTTTTAAAATAAAAAACGTGAAACATATTTTTTATACATTTTGCATGAAAAGGGTCAAAAATGTTTTTTTTACGTTCAGCACTAGAAGGACATATGTAGAATTCAACATACAAGGGTTTTCAAATGTGATTTAAAAAAAAAAGTTTTCCATTAACATGTTCTAAAATCATGTTTTAGGCAAAATCCACAATGCAACTAGTTTGGCATATGAAGGGATACAATTTTTTTTATAAAAAACGTGAAATATATTTTTTTATACATTTTGCATGAAAAGGGTCTAAAATATTTTTTCCAAATGTGATTTTTTTAAAAGCTTTTTTCAATGAATATTGTCTAAAAATCATGTTTTAGGCAAAATCCACAATGCAACTAGTTCGGCATATGAAGGGATACATTTTTTAAAATAAAAAACGTGAAACATATTTTTTATACATTTTGCATGAAAAGGGTCTAAATTATTTTTTTTTACGTTCAGCACTAGAAGGACATATGTAGAATACAACATACAATGGTTTTCAAATGTGATTTTTTAAAAAGCATTTTTCAATGAATATTTTCTAAAATCATGTTTTAGGCAAAATCCACAATGCAACTAGTTCGGCATATGAAGAGATACAAAGTTCTTTATACCAAACAAGAAAAATATTTTTTATACATTTTGCATGAAAAGGGTCTAAAATATTTTTTTCAAATGTGATTTTTTTAAAAGCTTTTTTCAATGAATATTGTCTAAAATCATGTTTTAGGCATAATCCACAATGCAACTAGTTCGGTATATGAAGGGATACAAAGTTTTTTTATAAAAAACGAGAAAGATATTTTTTATACATTTTGCATGAAAAGGGTCTAAAATATTTTTTTAACGTTCAGCACTAGAAGGACAGATGTAAAATACAAAATACAAGGGTTTTCAAATGTGATTTAAAAAAAAGCTTTTTTCAATGAATATTTTCTAAAATCATGTTTTAGGCAAAATCCACAATGCAACTAGTTCGGCATATGAAGGGATACAATTTTTTTTATAAAAAACGTGAAACATATTTTTTATACATTTTGCATGAAAAGGGTCTAAATTATTTTTTTAACGTTCAGCACTAGAAGGACAGATGTAGAATACAACATACAAGGGTTTTCAAATGTGATTTTTTTAAAAGCTTTTTTCATTGAATATTTTGTAAAATCATGTTTTAGGCAAAATCCACAATGCAAATAGTTCGGCATATGAAGGGATACAAAGTTCTTTATAACAGACGAGAAAAATATTTTTTATACATTTTCATGAAAAGAGTCAAAAATATTTTTTTTTACGTTCAGCACTAGAAGGACATATGTAGAATTCAACATACAAGGGTTTTCAAATGTGATTTAAAAGAAAAAGTTTTCCATTAACATGTTCTAAAATCATGTTTTAGGCAAAATCCACAATGCAACTAGTTCGGCATATGAAGGGATACATTTTTTTGTATAAAAAACGTGAAACATATTTTTTATACATTTTGCATGAAAAGGGTCTAAATTATTTTTTTCACATTCAGCACTAGAAGGACATATGTAGAATACAACATACAATGGTTTTCAAATGTGATTTTTTAAAAAGCTTTTTTCAATGAATATTTTCTAAAATCATGTTTTAGGCAAAATCCACAATGCAACTAGTTCGGCATATGAAGGGATACGATTTTTTAAATAAAAAACGTGAAACATATTTTTTATACATTTTGCATGAAAAGGGTCTAAATAATTTTTTTAACGTTCAGCACTAGAAGGACAGATGTAGAATATAACAAACAATGGTTTTCAAATGTGATTTTTTTAAAAGCTTTTTTCTATGAATATTTTCTAAAATCATGTTTTAGGCAAAATCCACAATGCAACTAGTTCGGCATATGAAGGGATACAAAGTTTTTTTTATAAAAAACGAGAAAAATATTTTTTATACATTTTGCATGAAAAGGGTCTAAAATATTTTTTTCAAATGTGATTTTTTTAAAAAGCTTTTTTCAATGAATATTTTCTAAAATCATGTTTTAGGCAAAATCCACAATGCAACTAGTTCGGCATAAGAGGGATACAAAGTTCTTTATAACAAACAAGAAAAATATGTTTTATACATTTTGCATGAAAAGGGTCTAAAATATTTTTTTAACGTTCAGCACTGGAAGGACAGATGTAGAATACAACATACAAGGGTTTTCAAATGTGATTTAAAAAAAAATGTTTTCCATTAACATGTTCTAAAATCATGTTTTAGGCAAAATCCACAATGCAACTAGTTCGCCATATGAAGGGATACAATTTTTTAAATAAAAAACGTGAAACATATTTTTTATACATTTTGCATGAAAAGGGTCTAAATTATTTTTTTAACGTTCAGCACTAGAAGGACCGATGTAGAATAGAACATACAAGGGTTTTCAAATGTGATTTTAAAAAAAATGTTTTCCATTAACATGTTCTAAAATCAGGTTTTAGGCAAAATCCAGAATGCAACTAGTTCGGCATATGAAGGGATACATTTTTTAAAATAAAAAACGTGAAACATATTTTTTATACATTTTGCATGAAAAGGGTCAAAAATGTTTTTTTTACGTTCAGCACTAGAAGGACATATGTAGAATTCAACATACAAGGGTTTTCAAATGTGATTTAAAAAAAAAAGTTTTCCATTAACATGTTCTAAAATCATGTTTTAGGCAAAATCCACAATGCAACTAGTTTGGCATATGAAGGGATACAATTTTTTTTATAAAAAACGTGAAATATATTTTTTATACATTTTGCATGAAAAGGGTCTAAAATATTTTTTCCAAATGTGATTTTTTTAAAAGCTTTTTTCAATGAATATTGTCTAAAAATCATGTTTTAGGCAAAATCCACAATGCAACTAGTTCGGCATATGAAGGGATACATTTTTTAAAATAAAAAACGTGAAACATATTTTTTATACATTTTGCATGAAAAGGGTCTAAATTATTTTTTTTTACGTTCAGCACTAGAAGGACATATGTAGAATACAACATACAATGGTTTTCAAATGTGATTTTTTAAAAAGCTTTTTTCAATGAATATTTTCTAAAATCATGTTTTAGGCAAAATCCACAATGCAACTAGTTCGGCATATGAAGAGATACAAAGTTATTTATACCAAACAAGAAAAATATTTTTTATACATTTTGCATGAAAAGGGTCTAAAATATTTTTTTTAAATGTGATTTAAAAAAAAAGCTTTTTCAATGAATATTGTCTAAAATCATGTTTTAGGCATAATCCACAATGCAACTAGTTCGGTATATGAAGGGATACAAAGTTTTTTTATAAAAAACGAGAAAGATATTTTTTATACATTTTGCATGAAAAGGGTCTAAAATATTTTTTTAACGTTCAGCACTAGAAGGACAGATGTAAAATACAAAATACAAGGGTTTTCAAATGTGATTTAAAAAAAAGCTTTTTTCAATGAATATTTTTTAAAATCATGTTTTAGGCAAAATCCACAATGCAACTAGTTCGGCATATGAAGGGATACAATTTTTTTTATAAAAAACGTGAAACATATTTTTTATACATTTTGCATGAAAAGGGTCTAAATTATTTTTTTAACGTTCAGCACTAGAAGGACAGATGTAGAATACAACATACAATGGTTTTCAAATGTGATTTTTTAAAAAGCTTTTTTCAATGAATATTTTCTAAAATCATGTTTTAGGCAAAATCCACAATGCAACTAGTTCGGCATATGAAGGGATACAAAGTTCTTTATAACAAACAAGAAAAATATTTTTTATACATTTTGCATGAAAAGGGTCTAAAATATTTTTTCCAAATGTGATTTTTTTAAAAGCTTTTTTCAATGAATATTGTCTAAAAATCATGTTTTAGGCAAAATCCACAATGCAACTAGTTCGGCATATGAAGGGATACATTTTTTAAAATAAAAAACGTGAAACATATTTTTTATACATTTTGCATGAAAAGGGTCTAAATTATTTTTTTTTACGTTCAGCACTAGAAGGACATATGTAGAATACAACATACAATGGTTTTCAAATGTGATTTTTTAAAAAGCTTTTTTCAATGAATATTTTCTAAAATCATGTTTTAGGCAAAATCCACAATGCAACTAGTTCGGCATATGAAGGGATACAAAGTTCTTTATAACAAACAAGAAAAATATTTTTTATACATTTTGCATGAAAAGGATCTAAAATATTTTTTCCAAATGTGATTTTTTTAAAAGCTTTTTTCAATGAATATTGTCTAAAAATCATGTTTTAGGCAAAATCCACAATGCAACTAGTTCGGCATATGAAGGGATACAAAGTTCTTTATAACAGACGAGAAAAATATTTTTTATACATTTTCATGAAAAGGGTCAAAAATATTTTTTTTACGTTCAGCACTAGAAGGACATATGTAGAATTCAACATACAAGGGTTTTCAAATGTGATTTTAAAAAAAAGTTTCCATTAACATGTTCTAAAATCATGTTTTAGGCAAAATCCACAATGCAACTAGTTTGGCATATGAAGGGATACAATTCTTTTTATAAAAAACGTGAAATATATTTTTAATACATTTTGCATGAAAAGGGTCTAAATTATTTTTTTTACGTTCAGCACTAGAAGGACCAATGTAGAATACAACATACAATGGTTTTCAAATGTGATTTTTTAAAAAGCTTTTTTCAATGAATATTTTCTAAAATCATGTTTTAGACAAAATCCACAATGCAACTAGTTCGGCATATGAAGGGATACGATTTTTTTTATAAAAAACGTGAAACATATTTTTATACATTTTGCATGAAAAGGGTCTAAATTATTTTTTTTACGTTCAGCACTAGAAGGACAGATGTAGAATACAACATACAAGGGTTTTCAAATGTGATTTTTTAAAAAGCTTTTTTCAATGAATATTTTCTAAAATCATGTTTTAGGCAAAATCCACAATGCAACTAGTTCGGCATATGAAGGGATACAAAGTTCTTTATAACAAACAAGAAAAATATTTTTTATACATTTTGCATGAAAAGGGTCTAAAATATTTTTTCCAAATGTGATTTTTTTAAAAGCTTTTTTCAATGAATATTGTCTAAAAATCATGTTTTAGGCAAAATCCACAATGCAACTAGTTCGGCATATGAAGGGATACAAAGTTCTTTATAACAAACGAGAAAAATATTTTTTATACATTTTGCATGAAAAGGGTCTAAAATATTTTTTTAACGTTCAGCACTAGAAGGACAGATGTAGAATACAACATACAAGGGTTTTCAAATGTGATTTAAAAAAAAAATGTTTTCCATTAACAAGTTCTAAAATCATGTTTTAGGCAAAATCCACAATGCAACTAGTTCGGCATATGAAGGGATACATTTTTTTTGTATAAAAAACGTGAAACATATTTTTTATACATTTTGCATGAAAAGGGTCTAAATTAATTTTTTCACGTTCAGCACTAGAAGGACATATGTAGAATACAACATACAATGGTTTTCAAATGTGATTTTTTTAAAAAGCTTTTTTCAATGAATATTTTCTAAAATCATGTTTTAGGCAAAATCCACAATGCAACTAGTTCGGCATATGAAGGGATACGATTTTTTAAATAAAAAACGTGAAACATATTTTTTATACATTTTGCATGAAAAGGGTCTAAATTATTTTTTTTACGTTCAGCACTAGAAGGACCGATGTAGAATACAACATACAATGGTTTTCAAATGTGATTTTTTAAAAAGCTTTTTTCAATGAATATTTTCTAAAATCATGTTTTAGGCAAAATCCACAATGCAACTTGTTCGGCATATGAAGGGATACGATTTTTTTTATAAAAAACGTGAAACATATTTTTTATACATTTTGCATGAAAAGGGTCTAAATTATTTTTTTAACGTTCAGCACTAGAAGGACAGATGTAGAATACAACATACAAGGGTTTTCAAATGTGATTTTTTAAAAAGCTTTTTTCAATGAATATTTTCTAAAATCATGTTTTAGGCAAAATCCACAATGCAACTAGTTCGGCATATGAAGGGATACAAAGTTCTTTATAACAAACAAGAAAAATATTTTTTATACATTTTGCATGAAAAGGGTCTAAAATATTTTTTCCAAATGTGATTTTTTTAAAAGCTTTTTTCAATGAATATTGTCTAAAAATCATGTTTTAGGCAAAATCCACAATGCAACTAGTTCGGCATATGAAGGGATACAAAGTTCTTTATAACAAACGAGAAAAATATTTTTTATACATTTTGCATGAAAAGGGTCTAAAATATTTTTTTAACGTTCAGCACTAGAAGGACAGATGTAGAATACAACATACAAGGGTTTTCAAATGTGATTTAAAAAAAAAATGTTTTCCATTAACAAGTTCTAAAATCATGTTTTAGGCAAAATCCACAATGCAACTAGTTCGGCATATGAAGGGATACATTTTTTTTGTATAAAAAACGTGAAACATATTTTTTATACATTTTGCATGAAAAGGGTCTAAATTATTTTTTTCACGTTCAGCACTAGAAGGACATATGTAGAATACAACATACAATGGTTTTCAAATGTGATTTTTTTAAAAAGCTTTTTTCAATGAATATTTTCTAAAATCATGTTTTAGGCAAAATCCACAATGCAACTAGTTCGGCATATGAAGGGATACGATTTTTTAAATAAAAAACGTGAAACATATTTTTTATACATTTTGCATGAAAAGGGTCTAAATAATTTTTTTAACGTTCAGCACTAGAAGGACCGATGTAGAATACAACATACAATGGTTTTCAAATGTGATTTTTTAAAAAGCTTTTTTCAATGAATATTTTCTAAAATCATGTTTTAGGCAAAATCCACAATGCAACTAGTTCGGCATATGAAGGGATACGATTTTTTTTATAAAAAACGTGAAACATATTTTTTATACATTTTGCATGAAAAGGGTCTAAATTATTTTTTTAACGTTCAGCACTAGAAGGACAGATGTAGAATACAACATACAAGGGTTTTCAAATGTGATTTTTTTAAAAGCTTTTTTCAATGAATATTTTCTAAAATCATGTTTTAGGCAAAATCCACAATGCAACTAGTTCGGCATATGAAGGGATACGATTTTTTTTATAAAAAACGTGAAACATATTTTTTATACATTTTGCATGAAAAGGGTCTAAATTATTTTTTTAACGTTCAGCACTAGAAGGACAGATGTAGAATACAACATACAAGGGTTTTCAAATGTGATTTTTTAAAAAGCTTTTTTCAATGAATATTTTCTAAAATCATGTTTTAGGCAAAATCCACAATGCAACTAGTTCGGCATATGAAGGGATACAAAGTTCTTTATAACAAACAAGAAAAATATTTTTTATACATTTTGCATGAAAAGGGTCTAAAATATTTTTTCCAAATGTGATTTTTTTAAAAGCTTTTTTCAATGAATATTGTCTAAAAATCATGTTTTAGGCAAAATCCACAATGCAACTAGTTCGGCATATGAAGGGATACAAAGTTCTTTATAACAAACGAGAAAAATATTTTTTATACATTTTGCATGAAAAGGGTCTAAAACATTTTTTTAACGTTCAGCACTAGAAGGACAGATGTAGAATACAACATACAAGGGTTTTCAAATGTGATTAAAAAAAAAAATGTTTTCCATTAACAAGTTCTAAAATCATGTTTTAGGCAAAATCCACAATGCAACTAGTTCGGCATATGAAGGGATACATTTTTTTGTATAAAAAACGTGAAACATATTTTTTATACATTTTGCATGAAAAGGGTCTAAATTATTTTTTTCACGTTCAGCACTAGAAGGACATATGTAGAATACAACATACAATGGTTTTCAAATGTGATTTTTTAAAAAGCTTTTTTCAATGAATATTTTCTAAAATCATGTTTTAGGCAAAATCCACAATGCAACTAGTTCGGCATATGAAGGGATACAAAGTTCTTTATAACAAACAAGAAAATTCTTTTTTATACATTTTGCAAAAAAAAAGGTCTAAAATATTTTTTCAAAATGTGATTTTTTTAAAAGCTTTTTTCAATGAATATTGTCTAAAAATCATGTTTTACGCAAAATCCACAATGCAACTAGTTCGGAATATGAAGGGATACAAAGTTCTTCATAACAGACGAGAATTTTTTTTTAATACATTTTCATGAAAAGGGTCAAAAATGTTTTTTTTTACGTTCAGCACTAGAAGGACATATGTAGAATTCAACATACAAGGGTTTTCAAATGTGATTTAAAAAAAAAGTTTTCCATTAACATGTTCTAAAATCATGTTTTAGGCAAAATCCACAATGCAACTAGTTTGGCATATGAAGGGATACAATTTTTTAAATAAAAAACGTGAAATATATTTTTAATACATTTTGCATGAAAAGGGTCTAAATTATTTTTTTTACGTTCAGCACTAGAAGGACCGATGTAGAATACAACATACAATGGTTTTCAAATGTGATTTTTTAAAAAGCTTTTTTCAATGAATATTTTCTAAAATCATGTTTTAGGCAAAATCCACAATGCAACTAGTTCGGCATATGAAGGGATACGATTTTTTTAATAAAAAACGTGAAACATATTTTTTATACATTTTGCATGAAAAGGGTCTAAAT
The DNA here is from genome assembly GCF_964263955.1 of Coregonus lavaretus. Taxonomy (NCBI): domain Eukaryota; kingdom Metazoa; phylum Chordata; class Actinopteri; order Salmoniformes; family Salmonidae; genus Coregonus; species Coregonus lavaretus. The sequence continues at coordinate 77,421,428 of NC_139988.1, read as the reverse complement.
TATTTTTTTAACGTTCAGCACTAGAAGGACAGATGTAGAATACAACATACAAGGGTTTTCAAATGTGATTTTTTAAAAAGCTTTTTTCAATGAATATTGTCTAAAAATCATGTTTTAGGCAAAATCCACAATGCAACTAGTTCGGCATATGAAGGGATACAAAGTTCTTTATAACAAACGAGAAAAATATTTTTTATACATTTTGCATGAAAAGGGTCTAAAATATTTTTTTAACGTTCAGCACTAGAAGGACAGATGTAGAATACAACATACAAGGGTTTTCAAATGTGATTTAAAAAAAAAATGTTTTCCATTAACAAGTTCTAAAATCATGTTTTAGGCAAAATCCACAATGCAACTAGTTCGGCATATGAAGGGATACATTTTTTTGTATAAAAAACGTGAAACATATTTTTTATACATTTTGCATGAAAAGGGTCTAAATTATTTTTTTCACGTTCAGCACTAGAAGGACATATGTAGAATACAACATACAATGGTTTTCAAATGTGATTTTTTAAAAAGCTTTTTTCAATGAATATTTTCTAAAATCATGTTTTAGGCAAAATCCACAATGCAACTAGTTCGGCATATGAAGGGATACGATTTTTTAAATAAAAAACGTGAAACATATTTTTTATACATTTTGCATGAAAAGGGTCTAAATTATTTTTTTTACGTTCAGCACTAGAAGGACAGATGTAGAATACAACATACAAGGGTTTTCAAATGTGATTTTTTTTAAAGCTTTTTTCAATGAATATTTTCTAAAATCATGTTTTAGGCAAAATCCACAATGCAACTAGTTCGGCATATGAAGGGATACAAAGTTCTTTATAACAAACAAGAAAATTATTTTTTATACATTTTGCATGAAAAGGGTCTAAAATATTATTTCCAAAATGTGATTTTTTAAAAAGCTTTTTTCAATGAATATTGTCAAAAAATCATGTTTTAGGCAAAATCCACAATGCAACTAGTTCGGCATATGAAGGGATACAAAGTTCTTTATAACAGACGAGAAAAATACTTTTTATACATTTTCATGAAAAGGGTCAAAAATATTTTTTTTACGTTCAGCACTAGAAGGACATATGTAGAATTCAACATACAAGGGTTTTCAAATGTGATTTAAAAAAATAAGTTTTCCATTAACATGTTCTAAAATCATGTTTTAGGCAAAATCCACAATGCAACTAGTTTGGCATATGAAGGGATACAATTTTTTTTATAAAAAACGTGAAATATATTTTTAATACATTTTCATGAAAAGGGTCAAAAATATTTTTTTTACGTTCAGCACTAGAAGGACATATGTAGAATTCAACATACAAGGGTTTTCAAATGTGATTAAAAAAAAAAATGTTTTCCATTAACATGTTCTAAAATCATGTTTTAGGCAAAATCCACAATGCAACTAGTTTGGCATATGAAGGGATACAATTTTTTTTATAAAAAACGTGAAATATATTTTTAATACATTTTGCATGAAAAGGGTCTAAATTATTTTTTTTACGTTCAGCACTAGAAGGACCGATGTAGAATACAACATACAATGGTTTTCAAATGTGATTTTTTAAAAAGCTTTTTTCAATGAATATTTTCTAAAATCATGTTTTAGGCAAAATCCACAATGAAACTAGTTCGGCATATGAAGGGATACGATTTTTTTTATAAAAAACGTGAAACATATTTTTTATACATTTTGCATGAAAAGGGTCTAAATTATTTTTTTAACGTTCAGCACTAGAAGGACAGATGTAGAATACAACATACAAGGGTTTTCAAATGTGATTTTTTAAAAAGCTTTTTTCAATGAATATTTTCTAAAATCATGTTTTAGGCAAAATCCACAATGCAACTAGTTCGGCATATGAAGGGATACAAAGTTCTTTATAACAAACAAGAAAAATATTTTTTATACATTTTGCATGAAAAGGGTCTAAAATATTTTTTCCAAATGTGATTTTTTTTAAAGCTTTTTTCAATGAATATTGTCTAAAAATCATGTTTTAGGCAAAATCCACAATGCAACTAGTTCGGCATATGAAGGGATACAAAGTTCTTTATAACAAACGAGAAAAATATTTTTTATACATTTTGCATGAAAAGGGTCTAAAATATTTTTTTAACGTTCAGCACTAGAAGGACAGATGTAGAATACAACATACAAGGGTTTTCAAATGTGATTTAAAAAAAAAATGTTTTCCATTAACAAGTTCTAAAATCATGTTTTAGGCAAAATCCACAATGCAACTAGTTCGGCATATGAAGGGATACAATGTTCTTTATAACAGACTAGAAAAATACTTTTTATACATTTTCATGAAAAGGGTCAAAAATATTTTTTTTACGTTCAGCACTAGAAGGACATATGTAGAATTCAACATACAAGGGTTTTCAAATGTGATTTAAAAAAATAAGTTTTCCATTAACATGTTCTAAAATCATGTTTTAGGCAAAATCCACAATGCAACTAGTTTGGCATATGAAGGGATACAATTTTTTTTATAAAAAACGTGAAATATATTTTTAATACATTTTCATGAAAAGGGTCAAAAATATTTTTTTTACGTTCAGCACTAGAAGGACATATGTAGAATTCAACATACAAGGGTTTTCAAATGTGATAAAAAAAAAAATGTTTTCCATTAACATGTTCTAAAATCATGTTTTAGGCAAAATCCACAATGCAACTAGTTTGGCATATGAAGGGATACAATTTTTTTTATAAAAAACGTGAAATATATTTTTAATACATTTTGCATGAAAAGGGTCTAAATTATTTTTTTTACGTTCAGCACTAGAAGGACCGATGTAGAATACAACATACAATGGTTTTCAAATGTGATTTTTTAAAAAGCTTTTTTCAATGAATATTTTCTAAAATCATGTTTTAGGCAAAATCCACAATGAAACTAGTTCGGCATATGAAGGGATACGATTTTTTTTATAAAAAACGTGAAACATATTTTTTATACATTTTGCATGAAAAGGGTCTAAATTATTTTTTTAACGTTCAGCACTAGAAGGACAGATGTAGAATACAACATACAAGGGTTTTCAAATGTGATTTTTTAAAAAGCTTTTTTCAATGAATATTTTCTAAAATCATGTTTTAGGCAAAATCCACAATGCAACTAGTTCGGCATATGAAGGGATACAAAGTTCTTTATAACAAACAAGAAAAATATTTTTTATACATTTTGCATGAAAAGGGTCTAAAATATTTTTTCCAAATGTGATTTTTTTTAAAGCTTTTTTCAATGAATATTGTCTAAAAATCATGTTTTAGGCTAAATCCACAATGCAACTAGTTCGGCATATGAAGGGATACAAAGTTCTTTATAACAAACGAGAAAAATATTTTTTATACATTTTGCATGAAAAGGGTCTAAAATATTTTTTTAACGTTCAGCACTAGAAGGACAGATGTAGAATACAACATACAAGGGTTTTCAAATGTGATTTAAAAAAAAAATGTTTTCCATTAACAAGTTCTAAAATCATGTTTTAGGCAAAATCCACAATGCAACTAGTTCGGCATATGAAGGGATACGATTTTTTAAATAAAAAACGTGAAACATATTTTTTATACATTTTGCATGAAAAGGGTCTAAATTATTTTTTTAACGTTCAGCACTAGAAGGACCGATGTAGAATACAACATACAATGGTTTTCAAATGTGATTTTTTAAAAAGCTTTTTTCAATTAATATTTTCTAAAATCATGTTTTAGGCAAAATCCACAATGCAACTAGTTCGGCATATGAAGGGATACGATTTTTTTTATTAAAAACGTGAAACATATTTTTTATACATTTTGCATGAAAAGGGTCTAAATTATTTTTTTAACGTTCAGCACTAGAAGGACAGATGTAGAATACAACATACAAGGGTTTTCAAATGTGATTTTTTAAAAAGCTTTTTTCAATGAATATTTTCTAAAATCATGTTTTAGGCAAAATCCACAATGCAACTAGTTCGGCATATGAAGGGATACGATTTTTTTTATAAAAAACGTGAAACATATTTTTTATACATTTTGCATGAAAAGGGTCTAAATTATTTTTTTAACGTTCAGCACTAGAAGGACAGATGTAGAATACAACATACAAGGGTTTTCAAATGTGATTTTTTAAAAAGCTTTTTTCAATGAATATTTTCTAAAATCATGTTTTAGGCAAAATCCACAATGCAACTAGTTCGGCATATGAAGGGATACAAAGTTCTTTATAACAAACAAGAAAAATATTTTTTATACATTTTGCATGAAAAGGGTCTAAAATATTTTTTCCAAATGTGATTTTTTTAAAAGCTTTTTTCAATGAATATTGTCTAAAAATCATGTTTTAGGCAAAATCCACAATGCAACTAGTTCGGCATATGAAGGGATACAAAGTTCTTTATAACAAACGAGAAAAATATTTTTTATACATTTTGCATGAAAAGGGTCTAAATTATTTTTTTCACGTTCAGCACTAGAAGGACATATGTAGAATACAACATACAATGGTTTTCAAATGTGATTTTTTTAAAAAGCTTTTTTCAATGAATATTTTCTAAAATCATGTTTTAGGCAAAATCCACAATGCAACTAGTTCGGCATATGAAGGGATACGATTTTTTAAATAAAAAACGTGAAACATATTTTTTATACATTTTGCATGAAAAGGGTCTAAATTATTTTTTTAACGTTCAGCACTAGAAGGACCGATGTAGAATACCACATACAATGGTTTTCAAATGTGATTTTTTAAAAAGCTTTTTTCAATGAATATTTTCTAAAATCATGTTTTAGGCAAAATCCACAATGCAACTAGTTCGGCATATGAAGGGATACGATTTTTTTTATAAAAAACGTGAAACATATTTTTTATACATTTTGCATGAAAAAGGTCTAAATTATTTTTTTAACGTTCAGCACTAGAAGGACAGATGTAGAATACAACATACAAGGGTTTTCAAATGTGATTTTTTAAAAAGCTTTTTTCAATGAATATTTTCTAAAATCATGTTTTAGGCAAAATCCACAATGCAACTAGTTCGGCATATGAAGGGATACGATTTTTTTAATAAAAAACGTGAAAAATATTTTTTATACATTTTGCATGAAAAGGGTCTAAATTATTTTTTTCACGTTCAGCACTAGAAGGACATATGTAGAATACAACATACAATGGTTTTCAAATGTGATTTTTTTAAAAAGCTTTTTTCAATGAATATTTTCTAAAATCATGTTTTAGGCAAAATCCACAATGCAACTAGTTCGGCATATGAAGGGATACGATTTTTTAAATAAAAAACGTGAAACATATTTTTTATACATTTTGCATGAAAAGGGTCTAAATTATTTTTTTAACGTTCAGCACTAGAAGGACCGATGTAGAATACCACATACAATGGTTTTCAAATGTGATTTTTTAAAAAGCTTTTTTCAATGAATATTTTCTAAAATCATGTTTTAGGCAAAATCCACAATGCAACTAGTTCGGCATATGAAGGGATACGATTTTTTTTATAAAAAACGTGAAACATATTTTTTATACATTTTGCATGAAAAAGGTCTAAATTATTTTTTTAACGTTCAGCACTAGAAGGACAGATGTAGAATACAACATACAAGGGTTTTCAAATGTGATTTTTTAAAAAGCTTTTTTCAATGAATATTTTCTAAAATCATGTTTTAGGCAAAATCCACAATGCAACTAGTTCGGCATATGAAGGGATACAAAGTTCTTTATAACAAACAAGAAAAATATTTTTTATACATTTTGCATGAAAAGGGTCTAAAATATTTTTTCCAAATGTGATTTTTTTTAAAGCTTTTTTCAATGAATATTGTCTAAAAATCATGTTTTAGGCAAAATCCACAATGCAACTAGTTCGGCATATGAAGGGATACAAAGTTCTTTATAACAAACGAGAAAAATATTTTTTATACATTTTGCATGAAAAGGGTCTAAAATATTTTTTTAACGTTCAGCACTAGAAGGACAGATGTAGAATACAACATACAAGGGTTTTCAAATGTGATTTAAAAAAAAAATGTTTTCCATTAACAAGTTCTAAAATCATGTTTTAGGCAAAATCCACAATGCAACTAGTTCGGCATTTGAAGGGATACAAAGTTCTTTATAACAGACGAGAAAAATATTTTGTATACATTTTCATGAAAAGGGTCAAAAATATTTTTTTTTTACGTTCAGCACTAGAAGGACATATGTAGAATTCAACATACAAGGGTTTTCAAATGTGATTTTAAATTTTTCTTTCCATTAACAAGTTCTAAAATCATGTTTTAGGCAAAATCCACAATGCAACTAGTTCGGCATATGAAGGGATACATTTTTTTGTATAAAAAAACGTGAAACATATTTTTTATACATTTTGCATGAAAAGGGTCAAAAAAATTTTTTTCACGTTCAGCACTAGAAGGACATATGTAGAATACAACATACAATGGTTTTCAAATGTGATTTTTTAAAAAGCTTTTTTCAATGAATATTTTCTAAAATCATGTTTTAGGCAAAATCCACAATGCAACTAGTTCGGCATATGAAGGGATACAAAGTTCTTTATAACAAACAAGAAAATTATTTTTTATACATTTTGCATGAAAAGGGTCTAAAATATTTTTTCCAAATGTGATTTTTTAAAAAGCTTTTTTCAATGAATATTGTCAAAAAATCATGTTTTAGGCAAAATCCACAATGCAACTAGTTCGGCATATGAAGGGATACAAAGTTCTTTATAACAGACGAGAAAAATACTTTTTATACATTTTCATGAAAAGGGTCAAAAATATTTTTTTTACGTTCAGCACTAGAAGGACATATGTAGAATTCAACATACAAGGGTTTTCAAATGTGATTTAAAAAAAAAATGTTTTCCATTAACATGTTCTAAAATCGTGTTTTAGGCAAAATCCACAATGCAACTAGTTTGGCATATGAAGGGATACAATTTTTTTTATAAAAAACGTGAAATATATTTTTAATACATTTTGCATGAAAAGGGTCTAAATTATTTTTTTTACGTTCAGCACTAGAAGGACCGATGTAGAATACAACATACAATGGTTTTCAAATGTGATTTTTTAAAAAGCTTTATTCAATGAATATTTTCTAAAATCATGTTTTAGGCAAAATCCACAATGAAACTAGTTCGGCATATGAAGGGATACAAAGTTCTTTATAACAGACGAGAAAAATATTTTTTATACATTTTCATGAAAAGGGTCAAAAATATTTTTTTTACGTTCAGCACTAGAAGGACATATGTAGAATTCAACATACAAGGGTTTTCAAATGTGATTTTAAAAAAAAGTTTTCCATTAACATGTTCTAAAATCATGTTTTAGGCAAAATCCACAATGCAACTAGTTTGGCATATGAAGGGATACATTTGTTTTATAAAAAACGTGAAACATATTTTTTATACATTTTGCATGAAAAGGGTCTAAATTATTTTTTTAACGTTCAGCACTAGAAGGACAGATGTAGAATACAACATACAAGGGTTTTCAAATGTGATTTTTTAAAAAGCTTTTTTCAATGAATATTTTCTAAAATCATGTTTTAGGCAAAATCCACAATGCAACTAGTTCGGCATATGAAGGGATACAAAGTTCTTCATCACAAACAAGAAAAATATTTTTTATACATTTTGCATGAAAAGGGTTTAAAAATATTTTTTCCAAATTTGATTTTTTTAAAAAGCTTTTTTCAATGAATATTGTCTAAAAATCATGTTTTAGGCAAAATCCACAATGCAACTAGTTCGGCATATGAAGGGATACAACGTTCTTTATAACAAACGAGAAAAATAATTTTTATACATTTTGCATGAAAAGGGTCTAAAATATTTTTTTAACGTTCAGAACTAGAAGGACAGATGTAGAATACAACATACAAGGGTTTTCAAATGTGATTTAAAAAAAAAGTATTCCATTAACATGTTCTAAAATCATGTTTTAGGCAAAATCCACAATGCAACTAGTTTGGCATATGAAGGGATACAATTTTTTTTATAAAAAACGTGAAATATATTTTTAATACATTTTGCATGAAAAGGGTCTAAATTATTTTTTTTACGTTCAGCACTAGAAGGACCGATGTAGAATACAACATACAATGGTTTTCAAATGTGATTTTTTAAAAAGCTTTTTTCAATGAATATTTTCTAAAATCATGTTTTAGGCAAAATCCACAATGCAACTAGTTCGGCATATGAAGGGATACGATTTTTTTTATAAAAAACGTGAAACATTTTTTTTACATTTTGCATGAAAAGGGTCTAAATTATTTTTTTAACGTTCAGCACTAGAAGGACAGATGTAGAATACAACATACAAGGGTTTTCAAATATGATTTTTTTTAAAGCTTTTTTCAATGAATATTATCTAAAAATCATGTTTTACGCAAAATCCACAATGCAACGAGTTCGGCATATGAAGGGATACAAAGTTCTTTATAACAGACGAGAAAAATATTTTTTATACATTTTCATGAAAAGGGTCAAAAAATTTTTTTTACGTTCAGCACTAGAAGGACATATGTAGAATTCAACATACAAGGGTTTTCAAATGTGATTTAAAAAAAAAGTTTTCCATTAACATGTTCTAAAATCATGTTTTAGGCTAAATCCACAATGCAACTAGTTTGGCATATGAAGGGATACATTTTTTTTATAAAAAACGTGAAACATATTTTTTATACATTTTGCATGAAAAGGGTCTAAATTATTTTTTTAACGTTCAGCACTAGAAGGACAGATGTAGAATACAACATACAAGGGTTTTCAAATGTGATTTTTTTAAAAGCTTTTTTCAATGAATATTTTCTAAAATCATGTTTTAGGCAAAATCCACAATGCAACTAGTTCGGCATATGAAGGGATACAAAGTTCTTTATAACAAACAAGAAAAATATTTTTTATACATTTTGCATGAAAAGGGTCTAAAATATTTTTTCCAAATGTGATTTTTTTAAAAGCTTTTTTCAATGAATATTGTCTAAAAATCATGTTTCAGGCAAAATCCACAATGCAACTAGTTCGGCATATGAAGGGATACAAAGTTCTTTATAACAGACGAGAAAAATATTTTTTATACATTTTAATGAAAAGGGTCAAAAATATTTTTTTTACGTTCAGCACTAGAAGGACATATGTAGAATTCAACATACAAGGGTTTTCAAATGTGATTTAAAAAAAAAAGTTTTCCATTAACATGTTCTAAAATCATGTTTTAGGCAAAATCCACAATGCAACTAGTTTGGCATATGAAGGGATACAATTTTTTTTTTTAAAAACGTGAAATATATTTTTAATACATTTTGCATGAAAAGGGTCTAAATTAATTTTTTTACGTTCAGCACTAGAAGGACCGATGTAGAATACAACATACAATGGTTTTCAAATGTGATTTTTTAAAAAGCTTTTTTCAATGAATATTTTCTAAAATCATGTTTTAGGCAAAATCCACAATGCAACTAGTTCGGCATATGAAGGGATACGATTTTTTTTTATAAAAAACGTGAAACATATTTTTTATACATTTTGCATGAAAAGGGTCTAAATTATTTTTTTAACGTTCAGCACTAGAAGGACAGATGTAGAATACAACATACAAGGGTTTTCAAATGTGATTTTTTAAAAAGCTTTTTTCAATGAATATTTTCTAAAATCATGTTTTAGGCAAAATCCACAATGCAACAAGTTCGGCATATGAAGGGATACAAAGTTCTTTATAACAAACAAGAAAAATATTTTTTATACATTTTGCATGAAAAGGGTCAAAAAATATTTTTTCCAAATGTGATTTTTTAAAAAGCTTTTTTCAAAGAATATTGTCTAAAAATCATGTTTTAGGCAAAATCCACAATGCAACTAGTTTGGCATATGAAGGGATACAAAGTTCTTTATAACAAACGAGAAAAATAATTTTTATACATTTTGCATGAAAAGGGTCTAAAATATTTTTTAAACGTTCAGAACTAGAAGGACAGATGTAGAATACAACATACAAGGGTTTTCAAATGTGATTTAAAAAAAAAATGTTTTCCATTAACAAGTTCTAAAATCATGTTTTAGGCAAAATCCACAATGCAACTAGTTCGGCATTTGAAGGGATACAATTTTTTTTATAAAAAACGTGAAATATATTTTTAATACATTTTGCATGAAAAGGGTCTAAATTATTTTTTTTACGTTCAGCACTAGAAGGACCGATGTAGAATAAAACATACAATGGTTTTCAAATGTGATTTTTTTACAAAGCTTTTTTCAATGAATATTTTCTAAAATCATGTTTTAGGCAAAATCCACAATGCAACTAGTTCGGCATATGAAGGGATACGATTTTTTAAATAAAAAACGTGAAACATATTTTTTATACATTTTGCATGAAAAGGGTCTAAATTATTTTTTTAACGTTCAGCACTAGAAGGACAGATGTAGAATACAACATACAAGGGTTTTCAAATGTGATTTTTTTTAAAGCTTTTTTCAATGAATATTTTCTAAAATCATGTTTTAGGCAAAATCCACAATGCAACTAGTTCGGCATATGAAGGGATACGATTTTTTTTATAAAAATCGTGAAACATATTTTTTATACATTTTGCATGAAAAGGGTCTAAAAATTTTTTTAATCACATTTGAAAACCATTGTATGTTGTATTCTACATATGTCCTTCTAGTGCTGAACGTAAAAAAATTATTTTAGACCCTTTTCATGCAAAATATATAAAAAATATTTTTCTTGTTTGTTATGCCGAAATAGTTGCTTTGTGGATTTTGCCTAAACATGATTTTAGAAAAAATTCATTGAAAAAAGCATTTAAAAAAATCACATTTGAAAACCCTTGTATGTTGTATTCTACATCTGTCCTTCTAGTGCTGAACGTAAAAAACATAATTTAGACCCTTTTCATGCAAAATGTATAAAAAATATTTTTCTCGTTTTTAATAAAAAAACTTTGTATCCCTTCATATGCCGAACTAGTTGCATTGTAGATTTTGCCTAAAACATGATTTTAGACAATATTAATTGAAAAAAGCTTTTTAAAAAATCACATTTGAAACAAATATTTTAGACCCTTTTCATTAAAAATGTATAAAAAATATTTTTCTTGTTTGTTATAAAGAACTTTGTATCCCTTCATATGCCGAACTAGTTACATTGTGGATTTTGCCTAAAACATGATTTTAGACAATATTCATTGAAAAAAGCTTTTTAAAAAATCACATTTGAAAAAAATATTTTTGACCCTTTTCATGCAAAATGAAAATAAAAAAAATATTCTTTGTTATAAAGAACTTTGTATCCCTTCATATGCCGAACTAGTTGCATTGTGGATTATGCCTAAAACATGATTTTAGACAATATTCATTGACAACAGCTTTTTAAAAAATCACATTTGAAAACCATTGTATGTTGTATTCTACATATGTCCTTCTAGTGCTGAATGTAAAAAAAATATTTTAGACCCTTTTCATTAAAAATGTATAAAAAATATTTTTCTTGTTTGTTATAAAGAACTTTGTATCCCTTCATATGCCGAACTAGTTGCATTGTGGATTTTGCCTAAAACATGATTTTAGACAATATTCATTGAAAAAAGCTTTTTAAAAAATCACATTTGAAAAAAATATTTTAGACCCTTTTCATGCAAAATGAAAAAAAAAAAAATATTCTTTGTTATAAAGAACTTTGTATCCCTTCATATGCCGAACTAGTTGCATTGTGGATTATGCCTAAAACATGATTTTAGACAATATTCATTGAAAAAAGCTTTTTAAAAAATCACATTTGAAAACCATTGTATGTTGTATTCTACATATGTCCTTCTAGTGCTGAATGTAAAAAAAATATTTTAGACCCTTTTCATTAAAAATGTATAAAAAATATTTTTCTTGTTTGTTATAAAGAACTTTGTATCCCTTCATATGCCGAACTAGTTGCATTGTGGATTTTGCCTAAAACATGATTTTAGACAATATTCATTGAAAAAAGCTTTTTAAAAAATCACATTTGAAAAAAATATTATAGACCCTTTTCATAAAAAATGAAAAAAAAAAAAGTATTATTTGTTATAAAGAACTTTGTATCCCTTCATATGCCGAACTAGTTGCATTGTGGATTATGCATAAAACATGATTTTAGACAATATTCATTGAAAAAAACTTTTAAAAAATTCACATTTGCAAAAATTATTTTAGACCCTTTTCATGCAAAATGTATAAAAAATATTTTTCTTGTTTGTTATAAAGAACTTTGTATCCCTTCATATGCCGAACTAGTTGCATTGTGGATTTTGCCTAAACATGATTTTAGAAAATATTCATTGAAAAAAGCTTTTAAAAAAATCACATTTGAAAAAAATATTATAGACCCTTTTCATAAAAAATGAAAAAAAAAAATATATTATTTGTTATAAAGAACTTTGTATCCCTTCATATGCCGAACTAGTTGCATTGTGGATTATGCATAAAACATGATTTTAGACAATATTCATTGAAAAAAGCTTTTAAAAAATTCACATTTGCAAAAAATATTTTAGACCCTTTTCATGCAAAATGTATAAAAAATATTTTTCTTGTTTGTTATAAAGAACTTTGTATCCCTTCATATGCCGAACTAGTTGCATTGTGGATTTTGCCTAAAACATGATTTTAGAACATGTTAATAAAAAACATTTTCTTAAAATCACATTTGAAAACCATTGTATGTTGTATTCTACATATGTCCTTCTAGTGCTGAACGTAAAACAATTATTTTAGACCCTTTTCATGCAAAATGTATAAAAAATATTTTTCTTGTTTGTTATAAAGAACTTTGTATCCCTTCATATGCCGAACTAGTTGCATTGTGGATTTTGCCTAAACATGATTTTAGAAAATATTCATTGAAAAAAGCTTTTAAAAAAATCACATTTGAAAAAAATATTTTAGACCCTTTTCATGCAAAATGTATAAAAAATATTTTTCTTGTTTGTTATAAAGAACTTTGTATCCCTTCATATGCCGAACTAGTTGCATTGTGGATTTTGCCTAAAACATGATTTTAAACAATATTCATTGAAAAAAGCTTTTAAAAAAATCACATTTGAAAAAAATATTATAGACCCTTTTCATAAAAAATGAAAAAAAAAAAAATATTATTTGTTATAAAGAACTTTGTATCCCTTCATATGCCGAACTAGTTGCATTGTGGATTATGCCTAAAACATGATTTTAGACAATATTCATTGAAAAAAGCTTTTAAAAAATTCACATTTGCAAAAAATATTTTAGACCCTTTTCATGCAAAATGTATAAAACATATTTTTCTTGTTTGTTATAAAGAACTTTGTATCCCTTCATATGCCGAACTAGTTGCATTGTGGATTTTGCCTAAAACATGATTTTAGACAATATTCATTGAAAAAAGCTTTTGAAAAAATCACATTTGAAAAAAATATTTTAGAACCTTTTCATAAAAAATGAAAAAAATTTTTTTATTATTTGTTATAAAGAACTTTGTATCCCTTCATATAAGGAACTAGTTGCATTGTGGATTATGCCTAAAACATGATTTTAGACAATATTCATTGAAAAAAGCTTTAAAAAAATTCACATTTGCAAAAAATATTTTAGACCCTTTTCATGCAAAATGTATAAAAAATATTTTTCTTGTTTGTTATAAAGAACTTTGTATCCCTTCATATGCCGAACTAGTTGCATTGTGGATTTTGCCTAAAACATGATTTTAGACAATATTCATTGAAAAAAGCTTTTTAAAAAATCACATTAAAAAAAAATATTTTAGACCCTTTTAATGCAAAATGAAAAAAAAAAAGTATTCTTTGTTATAAAGATTTTTTCTTGTTTGTTATAAAGAACTTTGTATCCCTTCATATGCCTAACTAGTTGCATTGTGGATTTTGCCTAAAACATGATTTTAGAAAAAATTCATTGAAAAAAGCATTTTAAAAAATCACATTTGAAAACCCTTGTATGTTGTATTCTACATCTGTCCTTCTAGTGCTGAACGTAAAAAAAAATATTTAGACCCTTTTCATGCAAAATGTATAAAAAATATTTTTCTCGTTTTTAATAAAAAAACTTTGTATCCCTTCATATGCCGAACTAGTTGCATTGTGGATTTTGCCTAAAACATGATTTTAGAACATGTTAATGGAAAACATTTTTTTTAAATCACATTTGAAAACCATTGTATGTTGTATTCTACATATGTCCTTCTAGTGCTGAACGTAAAAAAATTATTTTAGACCCTTTTCATTTAAAATATATAAAAAATATTTTTCTTGTTTGTTATGCCGAACTAGTTGCATTGTGGATTTTGCCTAAACATGATTTTAGAAAATATTCATTGAAAAAAGATTTTTTTTAAATCACATTTGAAAACCATTGTATGTTCTATTCTACATATGTCCTTCTAGTGCTGAACATTAAAAAAATATTTTAGACCCTTTTCATGCAAAATATATAAACAATATTTTTCTTGTTTGTTATATAGAACTTTGTATCCCTTCATATGCCGAACTAGTTTTATTGTGGATTTTGCCTAAAACATGATTTTAGAAAAAATTCATTGAAAAAAGCATTTAAAAAAATCACATTTGAAAACCCTTGTATGTTGTATTCTACATCTGTCCTTCTAGTGCTGAACGTAAAAAAAATTATTTAGACCCTTTTCATGCAAAATGTATAAAAAATATTTTTCTCGTTTTTAAGAAAAAAACTTTGTATCCCTTCATATGCCGAACTAGTTGCATTGTAGATTTTGCCTAAAACATGATTTTAGACAATATTAATTGAAAAAATATTTTTAAAAAATCACATTTGAAAAAAATATTTTTGACCCTTTTCATTAAAAATGTATAAAAAATATTTTTCTTGTTTGTTATAAAGAACTTTGTATCCCTTCATATGCCGAACTAGTTGCATTGTGGATTTTGCCTAAAACATGATTTTAGACAATATTCATTGAAAAAAGCTTTTTAAAAAATCACATTAAAAAAAAATATTTTAGACCCTTTTCATGCAAAATGAAAAAAAAAAAAGTATTCTTTGTTATAAAGATTTTTTCTTGTTTGTTATAAAGAACTTTGTATCCCTTCATATGCCTAACTAGTTGCATTGTGGATTTTGCCTAAAACATGATTTTAGAAAAAATTCATTGAAAAAAGCATTTTAAAAAATCACATTTGAAAAAAATATTTTAGAACCTTTTCATAAAAAATGAAAAAAAAATTTGTATTATTTGTTATAAAGAACTTTGTATCCCTTCATATGCCGAACTAGTTGCATTGTGGATTATGCCTAAAACATGATTTTAGACAATATTCATTGAAAAAAGCTTTAAAAAAATTCACATTTGCAAAAAATATTTTTGACCCTTTTCATGCAAAATGTATAAAAAATATTTTTCTTGTTTGTTATAAAGAACTTTGTATCCCTTCATATGCCGAACTAGTTGCATTGTGGATTTTGCCTAAAACATGATTTTAGACAATATTCATTGAAAAAAGCTTTTGAAAAAATCACATTTGAAAACCATTGTATGTTGTATTCTACATATGTCCTTCTAGTGCTGAATGTAAAAAAAATATTTTAGACCCTTTTCATTAAAAATGTATAAAAAATATTTTTCTTGTTTGTTATAAAGAACTTTGTATCCCTTCATATGCCGAACTAGTTGCATTGTGGATTTTGCCTAAACATGATTTTAGAAAATATTCATTGAAAAAAGCTTTTTAAAAAATCACATTTGATAAAAATATTTTAGACCCTTTTCATAAAAAATGTATAAAAAATAATTTTCTTGTTTGTTATAAAGAACTTTGTATCCCTTCATATGCCGTACTAGTTGCATTGTGGACTTTGCCTAAAACATGATTTTAGACAATATTCATTTAAAAAAGCTTTTAAAAAAATCACATTTGAAAAAAATATTATAGACCCTTTTCATAAAAAATGAAAAAAAAAAAAATATTATTTGTTATAAAGAACTTGGTATCCCTTCATATGCCGAACTAGTTGCATTGTGGATTATGCATAAAACATGATTTTAGACAATATTCATTGAAAAAAGCTTTAAAAAAATTCACATTTGCAAAAAATATTTTAGACCCTTTTCATGCAAAATGTATAAAAAATATTTTTCTTGTTTGTTATAAAGAACTTTGTATCCCTTCATATGCCGAACTAGTTGCATTGTGGATTTTGCCTAAAACATGATTTTAGAACATGTTAATAAAAAACATTTTCTTAAAATCACATTTGAAAACCATTGTATGTTGTATTCTACATATGTCCTTCTAGTGCTGAACGTAAAACAATTATTTTAGACCCTTTTCATGCAAAATGTATAAAAAATATTTTTCTTGTTTGTTATAAAGAACTTTGTATCCCTTCATATGCCGAACTAGTTGCATTGTGGATTTTGCCTAAACATGATTTTAGAAAATATTCATTGAAAAAAGCTTTTAAAAAAATCACATTTGAAAAAAATATTTTAGACCCTTTTCATGCAAAATGTATAAAAAATATTTTTCTTGTTTGTTATAAAGAACTTTGTATCCCTTCATATGCCGAACTAGTTGCATTGTGGATTTTGCCTAAAACATGATTTTAAACAATATTCATTGAAAAAAGCTTTTAAAAAAATCACATTTGAAAATAATATTATAGACCCTTTTCATAAAAAATGAAAAAAAAAAAATATTATTTGTTATAAAGAACTTTGTATCCCTTCAAATGCCAAACTAGTTGCATTGTGGATTATGCCTAAAACATGATTTTAGACAATATTCATTGAATTTTTTTTTTTTTAAATTCACATTTGCAAAAAATATTTTTGACCCTTTTCATGCAAAATGTATAAAAAATATTTTTCTTGTTTGTTATAAAGAACTTTGTATCCCTTCATATGCCGAACTAGTTGCATTGTGGATTTAGCCTAAAACATGATTTTAGACAATATTCATTGAAAAAAGCTGTTGAAAAAATCACATTTGAAAAAAATATTTTAGAACCTTTTCATAAAAAATGAAAAAAAAAAAATTATTATTTGTTATAAAGAACTTTGTATCCCTTCATATGCTGAACTAGTTGCATTGTGGATTATGCCTAAAACATGATTTTAGACAATATTCATTGATTTTTTTTTTTTAAAAATTCACATTTGCAAAAAATATTTTAGACCCTTTTCATGCAAAATGTATAAAAAATATTTTTCTTGTTTGTTATAAAGAACTTTGTATCCCTTCATATGCCGAACTAGTTGCA
Source organism: Coregonus lavaretus (assembly GCF_964263955.1). NCBI lineage: Eukaryota > Metazoa > Chordata > Actinopteri > Salmoniformes > Salmonidae > Coregonus > Coregonus lavaretus. Next base: position 77,404,130 of record NC_139988.1, on the reverse strand, counting down.
TTGTGGATTTTGCCTAAAACATGATTTTAGACAATATTCATTGAAAAAAGCTTTTGAAAAAATCACATTTGAAAAAAATATTTTAGAACCTTTTCATAAAAAATGAAAAAAAAAAAAATTATTATTTGTTATAAAGAACTTTGTATCCCTTCATATGCCGAACTAGTTGCATTGTGGATTATGCCTAAAACATGATTTTAGACAATATTCATTGAAAAAAGCTTTAAAAAAATTCACATTTGCAAAAAATATTTTAGACCCTTTTCATGCAAAATGTATAAAAAATATTTTTCTTGTTTGTTATAAAGAACTTTGTATCCCTTCATATGCCGAACTAGTTGCATTGTGGATTTTGCCTAAAACATGATTTTAGAACATGTTAATGGAAAACATTTTTTTTAAATCACATTTGAAAACCATTGTATGTTGTATTCTACATATGTCCTTCTAGTGCTGAACGTAAAAAAATTATTTTAGACCCTTTTCATGCAAAATATATAAAAAATATTTTTCTTGTTTGTTATGCCGAACTAGTTGCATTGTGGATTTTGCCAAAACATGATTTTAGAAAATATTCATTGAAAAAAGATTTTTTTTAAATCACATTTGAAAACCATTGTATGTTCTATTCTACATATGTCCTTCTAGTGCTGAACATTAAAAAAATATTTTAGACCCTTTTCATGCAAAATATATAAACAATATTTTTCTTGTTTGTTATATAGAACTTTGTATCCCTTCATATGCCGAACTAGTTTTATTGTGGATTTTGCCTAAAACATGATTTTAGAAAAAATTCATTGAAAAAAGCATTTTAAAAAATCACATTTGAAAACCCTTGTATGTTGTATTCTACATCTGTCCTTCTAGTGCTGAACGTAAAAAAAATTATTTAGACCCTTTTCATGCAAAATGTATAAAAAATATTTTTCTTGTTTGTTATAAAGAACTTTGTATCCCTTCATATGCCGAACTAGTTGCATTGTGGATTTTGCCTAAAACATGATTTTAGACAATATTCATTGAAAAAAGCTTTTAAAAAAATCACATTTGAAAACCATTGTATGTTGTATTCTACATATGTCCTTCTAGTGCTGAACGTAAAAAAAATATTTTAGACCCTTTTCATTAAAAATGTATAAAAAATATTTTTCTTGTTTGTTATAAAGAACTTTGTATCCCTTCATATGCCGAACTAGTTGCATTGTGGATTTTGCCTAAAACATGATTTTAGACAATATTCATTGAAAAAAGCTTTTAAAAAAATCACATTTGAAAAAATATTTTAGACCCTTTTCATGCAAAATGATTTTTTTTTATTTATTCTTTGTTATAAAGAACTTTGTATCCCTTCATATGCCGAACTAGTTGCATTGTGGATTTTGCCTAAAACATGATTTTAGACAATATTCATTGAAAAAAGCTTTTTAAAAAATCACATTTGAAAAAAATATTTTAGACCCTTTTCATGCAAAATGAAAAAAAAAAAAAGTATTCTTTGTTATAAAGAACTTTGTATCCCTTCATATGCCGAACTAGTTGCATTGTGGATTTTGCCTAAAACATGATTTTAGAACATGTTAATGGAAAACATATTTTTTTTTAAATCACATTTGAAAACCCTTGTATGTTGAATTCTACTATTGCTGAACGTTAAAAAAATATTTTAGACCCTTTTCATGCAAAATGTATAAAAAATATTTTTATTGTTTGTTATAAAGAACTTTGTATCCCTTCATATGCCGAACTATTTGCATTGTGGATTTTGCCTAAAACATGATTTTAGACAATATTAATTGTAAAAAGCTTTTTTTTAAATCACATTTGAAAAAAATATTTTAGACCCTTTTCATTAAAAATGTATGAAAAATATTTTACTTGTTTGTTATAAAGAACTTTGTATCCCTTCATATGCCGAACTAGTTGCATTGTGGATTTTGCCTAAAACATGATTTTAGACAATATTCATTGAAAAAAGCTTTTGAAAAAATCACATTTGAAAAAAATATTTTAGAACCTTTTCATAAAAAATGTATAAAAAATATTTTTCTTGTTTGTTATAAATAACTTTGTATCCCTTCATATGCCGAACTAGTTGCATTGTGGATTTTGCCTAAAACATGATTTTAGAACATGTTAATGGAAAACATTTTTTTAAAATCACATTTGAAAACCATTGTATGTTGTATTCTACATATGTCCTTCTAGTGCTGAACGTAAAAAAATTATTTTAGACCCTTTTCATGCAAAATATATAAAAAATATTTTTCTTGTTTGTTATGCCGAACTAGTTGCATTGTGGATTTTGCCTAAACATGATTTTAGAAAATATTCATTGAAAAAAGATTTTTTTTAAATCACATTTGAAAACCATTGTATGTTCTATTCTACATATGTCCTTCTAGTGCTGAACATTAAAAAAATATTTTAGACCCTTTTCATGCAAAATATATAAACAATATTTTTCTTGTTTGTTATATAGAACTTTGTATCCCTTCATATGCCGAACTAGTTTTATTGTGGATTTTGCCTAAAACATGATTTTAGAAAAAATTCATTGAAAAAAGCATTTAGAAAAATCACATTTGAAAACCCTTGTATGTTGTATTCTACATCTGTCCTTCTAGTGCTGAACGTAAAAAAAATTATTTAGACCCTTTTCATGCAAAATGTATAAAAAATATTTTTCTCGTTTTTAAGAAAAAAACGTTGTATCCCTTCATATGCCGAACTAGTTGCATTGTAGATTTTGCCTAAAACATGATTTTAGACAATATTCATTGAAAAAATATTTTTAAAAAATCACATTTGAAAAAAATATTTTAGACCCTTTTCAGGCAAAATGAAAAAAAAAAAAGTATTCTTTGTTATAAAGATTTTTTCTTGTTTGTTATAAAGAACTTTGTATCCCTTCATATGCCTAACTAGTTGCATTGTGGATTTTGCCTAAAACATGATTTTAGAAAAAATTCATTGAAAAAAGCATTTTAAAAAATCACATTTGAAAACCCTTGTATGTTGTATTCTACATCTGTCCTTCTAGTGCTGAACGTAAAAAAAAATATTTAGACCCTTTTCATGCAAAATGTATAAAAAATATTTTTCTCGTTTTTAATAAAAAAACTTTGTATCCCTTCATATGCCGAACTAGTTGCATTGTGGATTTTGCCTAAAACATGATTTTAGACAATATTCATTGAAAAAAGCTTTTGAAAAAATCACATTTGAAAAAAATATTTTAGAACCTTTTCATAAAAAATGAAAAAAAATTTTTTATTATTTGTTATAAAGAACTTTGTATCCCTTCATATGCCGAACTAGTTGCATTGTGGATTATGCCTAAAACATGATTTTAGACAATATTCATTGAAAAAAGCTTTAAAAAAATTCACATTTGCAAAAAATATTTTTGACCCTTTTCATGCAAAATGTATAAAAAATATTTTTCTTGTTTGTTATAAAGAACTTTGTATCCCTTCATATGCCGAACTAGTTGCATTGTGGATTTTGCCTAAAACATGATTTTAGACAATATTCATTGAAAAAAGCTTTTGAAAAAATCACATTTGAAAACCATTGTATGTTGTATTCTACATATGTCCTTCTAGTGCTGAATGTAAAAAAAATATTTTAGACCCTTTTCATTAAAAATGTATAAAAAATATTTTTCTTGTTTGTTATAAAGAACTTTGTATCCCTTCATATGCCGAACTAGTTGCATTGTGGATTTTGCCTAAACATGATTTTAGAAAATATTCATTGAAAAAAGCTTTTTAAAAAATCACATTTGATAAAAATATTTTAGACCCTTTTCATGCAAAATGAAAAAAAAAAAGTATTCTTTGTTATAAAGAACTTTGTATCCCTTCATATGCCGAACTAGTTGCATTGTGGATTTTGCCTAAAACATGATTTTAGAACATGTTAATGGAAAACATATTTTTTTTTAAATCACATTTGAAAACCCTTGTATGTTGAATTCTACTATTGCTGAACGTTAAAAAAATATTTTAGACCCTTTTCATGCAAAATGTATAAAAAATATTTTTATTGTTTGTTATAAAGAACTTTGTATCCCTTCATATGCCGAACTAGTTGCATTGTGGATTTTGCCTAAAACATGATTTTAGACAAAATTAATTGTAAAAAGCTTTTTTTTAAATCACATTTGAAAAAAATATTTTAGACCCTTTTCATTAAAAATGTATGAAAAATATTTTTCTTGTTTGTTATAAAGAACTTTGTATCCCTTCATATGCCGAACTAGTTGCATTGTGGATTTTGCCTAAAACATGATTTTAGAACATGTTAATGAAAAAAAAATAATTTTAAATCACATTTGAAAACCCTTGTATGTTGAATTCTACATATGTCCTTCTATTGCTGAACGTTAAAAAAATATTTTAGACCCTTTTCATGCAAAATGTATAAAAAATATTTTTCTTGTTTGTTATAAAGAACTTTTTATCCCTTCATATGCCGAACTAGTTGCATTGTGGATTTTGCCTAAAACATGATTTTAGACAATATTCATTGAAAAAAGCTTTTTAAAAAATCACATTTGAAAAAAATATTTTAGACCCTTTTCATTAAAAATGTATGAAAAATATGTTTCTTGTTTGTTATAAAGAACTTTGTATCCCTTCATATGCCGAACTAGTTGCATTGTGGATTTTGCCTAAAACATGATTTTAGAACATGTTAATGGAAAACATTTTTTTTTTTAAATCACATTTGAAAACCATTGTATGTTGAATTCTACATATGTCCTTCTAGTGCTGAACGTCCAAAAAATATTTTAGACCCTTTTCATGCAAAATGTATAAAAAATATTTTTCTTGTTTGTTATAAAGAACTTTGTATCCCTTCATATGCCGAACTAGTTGCATTGTGGATTTTGCCTAAAACATGATTTTAGACAATATTCATTGTAAAAAGCTTTTTAAAAAATCACATTTGAAAAAAATATTTTAGACCCTTTTCATTAAAAATGTATGAAAAATATTTTTCTTGTTTGTTATAAAGAACTTTGTATCCCTGCATATGCCGAACTAGTTGCATTGTGGATTTTGCCTAAAACATGACTTTAGAACATGTTAATGGAAAACATTTTTTTTTTAATCACATTTGAAAACCCTTGTATGTTGAATTCTACATATGTCCTTCTATTGCTGAACGTCCAAAAAATATTTTAGACCCTTTTCATGCAAAATTTATAAAAAATATTTTTCTTGTTTGTTATAAAGAACTTTGTATCCCTTCATATGCCGAACTAGTTGCATTGTGGATTTTGCCTAAAACATGATTTTAGACAATATTCATTGTAAAAAGCTTTTTAAAAAATCACATTTGAAAAAAATATTTTAGACCCTTTTCATTAAAAATGTATGAAAAATATTTTTCTTGTTTGTTATAAAGAACTTTGTATCCCTGCATATGCCGAACTAGTTGCATTGTGGATTTTGCCTAAAACATGACTTTAGAACATGTTAATGGAAAACATTTTTTTTTTATCACATTTGAAAACCCTTGTATGTTGAATTCTACATATGTCCTTCTATTGCTGAACGTTAAAAAAATATTTTAGACCCTTTTCATGCAAAATTTATAAAAAATATTTTTCTTGTTTGTTATAAAGAACTTTGTATCCCTTCATATGCCGAACTAGTTGCATTGTGGATTTTGCCTAAAACATGATTTTAGACAATATTCATTGAAAAAAGCTTTTTAAAAAATCACATTTGAAAAAAATATTTTAGACCCTTTTCATTAAAAATGTATGAAAAATATGTTTCTTGTTTGTTATAAAGAACTTTGTATCCCTTCATATGCCGAACTAGTTGCATTGTGGATTTTGCCTAAAACATGATTTTAGAACATGTTAATGGAAAACATTTTTTTTTTTAAATCACATTTGAAAACCATTGTATGTTGAATTATACATATGTCCTTCTAGTGCTGAACGTCCAAAAAATATTTTAGACCCTTTTCATGCAAAATGTATAAAAAATATTTTTCTTGTTTGTTATAAAGAACTTTGCATCCCTTCATATGCCGAACTAGTTGCATTGTGGATTTTGCCTAAAACATGATTTTAGACAATATTCATTGTAAAAAGCTTTTTAAAAAATCACATTTGAAAAAAATATTTTAGACCCTTTTCATTAAAAATGTATGAAAAATATTTTTCTTGTTTGTTATAAAGAACTTTGTATCCCTGCATATGCCGAACTAGTTGCATTGTGGATTTTGCCTAAAACATGACTTTAGAACATGTTAATGGAAAACATTTTTTTTTTAATCACATTTGAAAACCCTTGTATGTTGAATTCTACATATGTCCTTCTATTGCTGAACGTTAAAAAAATATTTTAGACCCTTTTCATGCAAAATTTATAAAAAATATTTTTCTTGTTTGTTATAAAGAACTTTGTATCCCTTCATATGCCGAACTAGTTGCATTGTAGATTTTGCCTAAAACATGATTTTAGACAATATTCATTGAAAAAAGCTTTTTTTTAAATCACATTTGAAAAAAATATTTTAGACCCTTTTCATTAAAAATGTATGAAAAATATTTTACTTGTTTGTTATAAAGAACTTTGTATCCCTTCATATGCCGAACTAGTTGCATTGTGGATTTTGCCTAAAACATGATTTTAGACAATATTCATTGAAAAAAGCTTTTTAAAAAATCACATTTAAAAAAAATATTTTAGACCCTTTTCATGCAAAATGAAAAAAAAAAAAGTATTCTTTGTTATAAAGAATTTTTCTTGTTTGTTATAAAGAACTTTGTATCCCTTCATATGCCGAACTAGTTGCATTGTGGATTTTGCCTAAAACATGATTTTAGACAATATTCATTGAAAAAAGCTTTTAAAAAAAATCACATTTGAAAAAATATTTTAGACCCTTTTCATGCAAAATGAATTTTTTTTATTTATTCTTTGTTATAAAGAACTTTGTATCCCTTCATATGCCGAACTAGTTGCATTGTGAATTATGCCTAAAACATGATTTTAGACAATATTCATTGAAAAAAGGTTTTTAAAAAATCACATTTGAAAAAAATATTTTAGACCCTTTTCATAAAAAATGTATAAAAAATATTTTTCTTGTTTGTTATAAAGAACTTTGTATCCCTTCATATGCCGAATTAGTTGCATTGTGGATTTTGCCTAAAACATGATTTTAGACAATATTCATTGAAAAAAGCTTTTTAAAAAATCACATTTGAAAAAAATATTTTAGACCCTTTTCATGCAAAATGAAAAAAAAAAAGTATTCTTTGTTATAAAGAACTTTGTATCCCTTCATATGCCGAACTAGTTGCATTGTGGATTTTGCCTAAAACATGATTTTAGAACATGTTAATGGAAAACATATTTTTTTTAAAATCACATTTGAAAACCCTTGTATGTTGAATTCTACTATTGCTGAACGTTAAAAAAATATTTTAGACCCTTTTCATGCAAAATGTATAAAAAATATTTTTATTGTTTGTTATAAAGAACTTTGTATCCCTTCATATGCCGAACTAGTTGCATTGTGGATTTTGCCTAAAACATGATTTTAGACAAAATTAATTGTAAAAAGCTTTTTTTTAAATCACATTTGAAAAAAATATTTTAGACCCTTTTCATTAAAAATGTATGAAAAATATTTTTCTTGTTTGTTATAAAGAACTTTGTATCCCTTCATATGCCGAACTAGTTGCATTGTGGATTTTGCCTAAAACATGATTTTAGAACATGTTAATGAAAAAAAAAAAATTTTAAATCACATTTGAAAACCCTTGTTTGTTGAATTCTACATATGTCCTTCTAATGCTGAACGTTAAAAAAATATTTTAGACCCTTTTCATGCAAAATGTATAAAAAATATTTTTCTTGTTTGTTATAAAGAACTTTTTATCCCTTCATATGCCGAACTAGTTGCATTGTGGATTTTGCCTAAAACATGATTTTAGACAATATTCATTGAAAAAAGCTTTTTAAAAAATCACATTTGAAAAAAATATTTTAGACCCTTTTCATTAAAAATGTATGAAAAATATGTTTCTTGTTTGTTATAAAGAACTTTGTATCCCTTCATATGCCGAACTAGTTGCATTGTGGATTTTGCCTAAAACATGATTTTAGAACATGTTAATGGAAAACATTTTTTTTTTTAAATCACATTTGAAAACCATTGTATGTTGAATTCTACATATGTCCTTCTAGTGCTGAACGTCCAAAAAATATTTTAGACCCTTTTCATGCAAAATGTATAAAAAATATTTTTCTTGTTTGTTATAAAGAACTTTGTATCCCTTCATATGCCGAACTAGTTGCATTGTGGATTTTGCCTAAAACATGATTTTAGACAAAATTAATTGTAAAAAGCTTTTTTTTAAATCACATTTGAAAAAAATATTTTAGACCCTTTTCATTAAAAATGTATGAAAAATATTTTTCTTGTTTGTTATAAAGAACTTTGTATCCCTGCATATGCCGAACTAGTTACATTGTGGATTTTGCCTAAAACATGACTTTAGAACATGTTAATGGAAAACATTTTTTTTTAATCACATTTGAAAACCCTTGTATGTTGAATTCTACATATGTCCTTCTATTGCTGAACGTTAAAAAAATATTTTAGACCCTTTTCATGCAAAATTTATAAAAAATATTTTTCTTGTTTGTTATAAAGAACTTTGTATCCCTTCATATGCCGAACTAGTTGCATTGTAGATTTTGCCTAAAACATGATTTTAGACAATATTCATTGAAAAAAGCTTTTTTTTAAATCACATTTGAAAAAAATATTTTAGACCCTTTTCATTAAAAATGTATGAAAAATATTTTACTTGTTTGTTATAAAGAACTTTGTATCCCTTCATATGCCGAACTAGTTGCATTGTGGATTTTGCCTAAAACATGATTTTAGAACATGTTAATGGAAAAAAAAAATTTTTAAATCACATTTGAAAACCATTGTATGTTGAATTCTACATATGTCCTTCTATTGCTGAACGTTAAAAAAATATTTTAGACCCTTTTCATTAAAAATGTATAAAAAATATTTTTCTTGTTTGTTATAAAGAACTTTGTATCCCTTCATATGCCGAACTAGTTGCATTGTGGATTTTGCCTAAAACATGATTTTAGACAATATTCATTGAAAAAAGCTTTAAAAAAAATCACATTAAAAAAAAATATTTTAGACCCTTTTCATGCAAAATGAAAAAAAAAAAAGTATTCTTTGTTATAAAGAATTTTTCTTGTTTGTTATAAAGAACTTTGTATCCCTTCATATGCCGAACTAGTTGCATTGTGGATTTTGCCTAAAACATGATTTTAGACAATATTCATTGAAAAAAGCTTTTTAAAAAAATCACATTTGAAAAAATATTTTAGACCCTTTTCATGCAAAATGAATTTTTTTTATTTATTCTTTGTTATAAAGAACTTTGTATCCCTTCATATGCCGAACTAGTTGCATTGTGAATTATGCCTAAAACATGATTTTAGACAATATTCATTGAAAAAAGGTTTTTAAAAAATCACATTTGAAAAAAATATTTTAGACCCTTTTCATAAAAAATGTATAAAAAATATTTTTCTTGTTTGTTATAAAGAACTTTGTATCCCTTCATATGCCGAATTAGTTGCATTGTGGATTTTGCCTAAAACATGATTTTAGACAATATTCATTGAAAAAAGCTTTTTAAAAAATCACATTTGAAAAAAATATTTTAGACCCTTTTCATGCAAAATGAAAAAAAAAAAAGTATTCTTTGTTATAAAGAACTTTGTATCCCTTCATATGCCGAACTAGTTGCATTGTGGATTTTGCCTAAAACATGATTTTAGAACATGTTAATGGAAAACATATTTTTTTTTAAATCACATTTGAAAACCCTTGTATGTTGAATTCTACTATTGCTGAACGTTAAAAAAATATTTTAGACCCTTTTCATGCAAAATGTATAAAAAATATTTTTATTGTTTGTTATAAAGAACTTTGTATCCCTTCATATGCCGAACTAGTTGCATTGTGGATTTTGCCTAAAACATGATTTTAGACAAAATTAATTGTAAAAAGCTTTTTTTTAAATCACATTTGAAAAAAATATTTTAGACCCTTTTCATTAAAAATGTATGAAAAATATTTTTCTTGTTTGTTATAAAGAACTTTGTATCCCTTCATATGCCGAACTAGTTGCATTGTGGATTTTGCCTAAAACATGATTTTAGAACATGTTAATGAAAAAAAAAAAAATTTAAATCACATTTGAAAACCCTTGTATGTTGAATTCTACATATGTCCTTCTATTGCTGAACGTTAAAAAAATATTTTAGACCCTTTTCATGCAAAATGTATAAAAAATATTTTTCTTGTTTGTTATAAAGAACTTTTTATCCCTTCATATGCCGAACTAGTTGCATTGTGGATTTTGCCTAAAACATGATTTTAGACAATATTCATTGAAAAAAGCTTTTTAAAAAATCACATTTGAAAAAAATATTTTAGACCCTTTTCATTAAAAATGTATGAAAAATATGTTTCTTGTTTGTTATAAAGAACTTTGTATCCCTTCATATGCCGAACTAGTTGCATTGTGGATTTTGCCTAAAACATGATTTTAGAACATGTTAATGGAAAACATTTTTTTTTTTAAATCACATTTGAAAACCATTGTATGTTGAATTCTACATATGTCCTTCTAGTGCTGAACGTCCAAAAAATATTTTAGACCCTTTTCATGCAAAATGTATAAAAAATATTTTTCTTGTTTGTTATAAAGAACTTTGTATCCCTTCATATGCCGAACTAGTTGCATTGTGGATTTTGCCTAAAACATGATTTTAGACAATATTCATTGTAAAAAGCTTTTTAAAAAATCACATTTGAAAAAAATATTTTAGACCCTTTTCATTAAAAATGTATGAAAAATATTTTTCTTGTTTGTTATAAAGAACTTTGTATCCCTGCATATGCCGAACTAGTTGCATTGTGGATTTTGCCTAAAACATGACTTTAGAACATGTTAATGGAAAACATTTTTTTTTTAATCACATTTGAAAACCCTTGTATGTTGAATTCTACATATGTCCTTCTATTGCTGAACGTCCAAAAAATATTTTAGACCCTTTTCATGCAAAATTTATAAAAAATATTTTTCTTGTTTGTTATAAAGAACTTTGTATCCCTTCATATGCCGAACTAGTTGCATTGTGGATTTTGCCTAAAACATGATTTTAGACAATATTCATTGTAAAAAGCTTTTTAAAAAATCACATTTGAAAAAAATATTTTAGACCCTTTTCATTAAAAATGTATGAAAAATATTTTTCTTGTTTGTTATAAAGAACTTTGTATCCCTGCATATGCCGAACTAGTTGCATTGTGGATTTTGCCTAAAACATGACTTTAGAACATGTTAATGGAAAACATTTTTTTTTTTATCACATTTGAAAACCCTTGTATGTTGAATTCTACATATGTCCTTCTATTGCTGAACGTTAAAAAAATATTTTAGACCCTTTTCATGCAAAATTCATAAAAAATATTTTTCTTGTTTGTTATAAAGAACTTTGTATCCCTTCATATGCCGAACTAGTTGCATTGTGGATTTTGCCTAAAACATGATTTTAGACAATATTCATTGTAAAAAGCTTTTTTTTAAATCACATTTGAAAAAAATATTTTAGACCCTTTTCATTAAAAATGTATGAAAAATATTTTTCTTGTTTGTTATAAACAACTTTGTATCCCTTCATATGCCGAACTAGTTGCATTGTGGATTTTGCCTAAAACATGATTTTAGAACATGTTAATGGAAAAAAAAAAATTTTTAATCACATTTGAAAACCCTTGTATGTTGAATTCTACATATGTCCTTCTATTGCTGAACGTTAAAAAAATATTTTAGACCCTTTTCATGCAAAATGTATAAAAAATATTTTTCTTGTTTGTTATAAAGAACTTTTTATCCCTTCATATGCCGAACTAGTTGCATTGTGGATTTTGCCTAAAACATGATTTTAGACAATATTCATTGAAAAAAGCTTTTAAAAAAATCACATTTGAAAAAAATATTTTAGACCCTTTTCATTAAAAATGTATGAAAAATATGTTTCTTGTTTGTTATAAAGAACTTTGTATCCCTTCATATGCCGAACTAGTTGCATTGTGGATTTTGCCTAAAACATGATTTTAGAACATGTTAATGGAAAACATTTTTTTTTTTAAATCACATTTGAAAACCATTGTATGTTGAATTCTACATATGTCCTTCTAGTGCTGAACGTCCCAAAAATATTTTAGACCCTTTTCATGCAAAATGTATAAAAAATATTTTTCTTGTTTGTTATAAAGAACTTTTTATCCCTTCATATGCCGAACTAGTTGCATTGTGGATTTTGCCTAAAACATGATTTTAGACAATATTCATTGAAAAAAGCTTTTAAAAAAATCACATTTGAAAAAAATATTTTAGACCCTTTTCATTAAAAATGTATGAAAAATATGTTTCTTGTTTGTTATAAAGAACTTTGTATCCCTTCATATGCCGAACTAGTTGCATTGTGGATTTTGCCTAAAACATGATTTTAGAACATGTTAATGGAAAACATTTTTTTTTTTAAATCACATTTGAAAACCATTGTATGTTGAATTCTACATATGTCCTTCTAGTGCTGAACGTCCAAAAAATATTTTAGACCCTTTTCATGCAAAATGTATAAAAAATATTTTTCTTGTTTGTTATAAAGAACTTTGCATCCCTTCATATGCCGAACTAGTTGCATTGTGGATTTTGCCTAAAACATGATTTTAGACAATATTCATTGTAAAAAGCTTTTTAAAAAATCACATTTGAAAAAAATATTTTAGACCCTTTTCATTAAAAATGTATGAAAAATATTTTTCTTGTTTGTTATAAAGAACTTTGTATCCCTGCATATGCCGAACTAGTTGCATTGTGGATTTTGCCTAAAACATGACTTTAGAACATGTTAATGGAAAACATTTTTTTTTTTATCACATTTGAAAACCCTTGTATGTTGAATTCTACATATGTCCTTCTATTGCTGAACGTTAAAAAAATATTTTAGACCCTTTTCATGCAAAATTTATAAAAAATATTTTTCTTGTTTGTTATAAAGAACTTTGTATCCCTTCATATGCCGAACTAGTTGCATTGTAGATTTTGCCTAAAACATGATTTTAGACAATATTCATTGAAAAAATATTTTAAAGTAATCACATTTGAAAAAAATATTTTAGACCCTTTTCATTAAAAATGTATAAAAAATATTTTTCTTGTTTGTTATAAAGAACTTTGTATCCCTTCATATGCCGAACTAGTTGCATTGTGGATTTTGCCTAAAACATGATTTTAGACAATATTCATTGAAAAAAGCTTTTTAAAAAATCAAATTTTAAAAAAATATTTTAGACCCTTTTCATGCAAAATGAAAAAAAAAAGAGTATTCTTTGTTATAAAGAATTTTTCTTGTTTGTTATAAAGAACTTTGTATCCCTTCATATGCCGAACTAGTTGCATTGTGAATTATGCCTAAAACATGATTTTAGACAATATTCATTGAAAAAAGGTTTTTAAAAAATCACATTTGAAAAAAATATTTTAGACCCTTTTCATAAAAAATGTATAAAAAATATTTTTCTTGTTTGTTATAAAGAACTTTGTATCCCTTCATATGCCGAACTAGTTGCATTGTGGATTTTGCCTAAAACATGATTTTAGACAATATTCATTGAAAAAAGCTTTTTAAAAAATCACATTTGAAAAAAATATTTTAGACCCTTTTCATGCAAAATGAAAAAAAAAAAAGTATTCTTTGTTATAAAGAACTTTGTATCCCTTCATATGCCGAACTAGTTGCATTGTGGATTTTGCCTAAAACATGATTTTAGAACATGTTAATGGAAAACATATTTTTTTTTAAATCACATTTGAAAACCCTTGTATGTTGAATTCTACTATTGCTGAACGTTAAAAAAATATTTTAGACCCTTTTCATGCAAAATGTATAAAAAATATTTTTATTGTTTGTTATAAAGAACTTTGTATCCCTTCATATGCCGAACTAGTTGCATTGTGGATTTTGCCTAAAACATGATTTTAGACAATATTAATTGTAAAATGCTTTTTTTTAAATCACTTTTGAAAAAAATATTTTAGACCCTTTTCATTAAAAATGTATGAAAAATATTTTTCTTGTTTGTTATAAAGAACTTTGTATCCCTTCATATGCCGAACTAGTTGCATTGTGGATTTTGCCTAAAACATGATTTTAGAACATGTTAATGGAAAAAAAAAAAATTTAATCACATTTGAAAACCCTTGTATGTTGAATTCTACATATGTCCTTCTATTGCTGAACGTTAAAAAAATATTTTAGACCCTTTTCATGCAAAATGTATAAAAAATATTTTTCTTGTTTGTTATAAAGAACTTTTTATCCCTTCATATGCCGAACTAGTTTTATTGTGGATTTTGCCTAAAACATGATTTTAGACAATATTCATTGAAAAAAGCTTTTTAAAAAATCACATTTGAAAAAAATATTTTAGACCCTTTTCATTAAAAATGTATGAAAAATATGTTTCTTGTTTGTTATAAAGAACTTTGTATCCCTTCATATGCCGAACTAGTTGCATTGTGGATTTTGCCTAAAACATGATTTTAGAACATGTTAATGGAAAACATTTTTTTTTTTAAATCACATTTGAAAACCATTGTATGTTGAATTCTACATATGTCCTTCTAGTGCTGAACGTCCAAAAAATATTTTAGACCCTTTTCATGCAAAATGTAGAAAAAATATTTTTCTTGTTTGTTATAAAGAACTTTGTATCCCTTCATATGCCGAACTAGTTGCATTGTGGATTTTGCCTAAAACATGATTTTAGACAATATTCATTGTAAAAAGCTTTTTAAAAAATCACATTTGAAAAAAATATTTTAGACCCTTTTCATTAAAAATGTATGAAAAATATTTTTCTTGTTTGTTATAAAGAACTTTGTATCCCTTCATATGCCGAACTAGTTGCATTGTGGATTTTGCCTAAAACATGATTTTAGACAATATACATTGAAAAAAGCTTTTAAAAAAATCACATTTGAAAACCATTGTATGTTGTATTCTACATATGTCCTTCTAGTGCTGAACGTAAAAAAAATATTTTAGACCCTTTTCATTAAAAATGTATAAAAAATATTTTTCTTGTTTGTTATAAAGAACTTTGTATCCCTTCATATGCCGAACTAGTTGCATTGTGGATTTTGCCTAAAACATGATTTTAGACAATATTCATTGAAAAAAGCTTTTAAAAAAATCACATTTGAAAAAATATTTTAGACCCTTTTCATGCAAAATGAATTTTTTTTATTTATTCTTTGTTATAAAGAACTTTGTATCCCTTCATATGCCGAACTAGTTGCATTGTGAATTATGCCTAAAACATGATTTTAGACAATATTCATTGAAAAAAGGTTTTTTTAAAATCACATTTGAAAAAAATATTTTAGACCCTTTTCATAAAAAATGTATAAAAAATATTTTTCTTGTTTGTTATAAAGAACTTTGTATCCCTTCATATGCCGAACTAGTTTCATTGTGGATTTTGCCTAAAACATGATTTTAGACAATATTCATTGAAAAAAGCTTTTTAAAAAATCACATTTGAAAAAAATATTTTAGACCCTTTTCATGCAAAATGAAAAAAAAAAAGTATTCTTTGTTATAAAGAACTTTGTATCCCTTCATATGCCGAACTAGTTGCATTGTGGATTTTGCCTAAAACATGATTTTAGAACATGTTAATGGAAAACATATTTTTTTTTAAATCACATTTGAAAACCCTTGTATGTTGAATTCTACTATTGCTGAACGTTAAAAAAATATTTTAGACCCTTTTCATGCAAAATGTATAAAAAATATTTTTATTGTTTGTTATAAAGAACTTTGTATCCCTTCATATGCCGAACTAGTTGCATTGTGGATTTTGCCTAAAACATGATTTTAGACAATATTAATTGTAAAAAGCTTTTTTTTAAATCACATTTGAAAAAAATATTTTAGACCCTTTTCATTAAAAATGTATGAAAAATATTTTTCTTGTTTGTTATAAAGAACTTTGTATCCCTTCATATGCCGAACTAGTTGCATTGTGGATTTTGCCTAAAACATGATTTTAGAACATGTTAATGGAAAAAAAAAAAAATTAAATCACATTTGAAAACCCTTGTATGTTGAATTCTACATATGTCCTTCTATTGCTGAACGTTAAAAAAATATTTTAGACCCTTTTCATGCAAAATGTATAAAAAATATTTTTCTTGTTTGTTATAAAGAACTTTTTATCCCTTCATATGCCGAACTAGTTGCATTGTGGATTTTGCCTAAAACATGATTTTAGACAATATTCATTGAAAAAAGCTTTTTAAAAAATCACATTTGAAAAAAATATTTTAGACCCTTTTCATTAAAAATGTATGAAAAATATGTTTCTTGTTTGTTATAAAGAACTTTGTATCCCTTCATATGCCGAACTAGTTGCATTGTGGATTTTGCCTAAAACATGATTTTAGAACATGTTAATGGAAAACATTTTTTTTTTTAAATCACATTTGAAAACCATTGTATGTTGAATTCTACATATGTCCTTCTAGTGCTGAACGTCCAAAAAATATTTTAGACCCTTTTCATGCAAAATGTAGAAAAAATATTTGTCTTGTTTGTTATAAAGAACTTTGTATCCCTTCATATGCCGAACTAGTTGCATTGTGGATTTTGCCTAAAACATGATTTTAGACAATATTCATTGTAAAAAGCTTTTTAAAAAATCACATTTGAAAAAAATATTTTAGACCCTTTTCATTAAAAATGTATGAAAAATATTTTTCTTGTTTGTTATAAAGAACTTTGTATCCCTGCATATGCCGAACTAGTTGCATTGTGGATTTTGCCTAAAACATGATTTTAGAACATGTTAATGGAAAACATTTTTTTTTAAATCACATTTGAAAACCCTTGTATGTTGAATTCTACATATGTCCTTCTATTGCTGAACGTTAAAAAAATATTTTAGACCATTTTCATGCAAAATTTATGAAAAATATTTTTCTTGTTTGTTATAAAGAACTTTGTATCCCTTCATATGCCGAACTAGTTGCATTGTGGATTTTGCCTAAAACATGATTTTAGACAATATTCATTGTAAAAAGCTTTTTAAAAAATCACATTTGAAAAAAATATTTTAGACCCTTTTCATTAAAAATGTATGAAAAATATTTTTCTTGTTTGTTATAAAGAACTTTGTATCCCTGCATATGCCGAACTAGTTGCATTGTGGATTTTGCCTAAAACATGATTTTAGAACATGTTAATGGAAAACGTTTTTTTTTTAATCACATTTGAAAACCCTTGTATGTTGAATTCTACATATGTCCTTCTATTGCTGAACGTTAAAAAAATATTTTAGACCCTTTTCATGCAAAATTTATAAAAAATATTTTTCTTGTTTGTTATAAAGAACTTTGTATCCCTTCATATGCCGAACTAGTTGCATTGTGGATTTTGCCTAAAACATGATTTTAGACAATATTCATTGTAAAAAGCTTTTTAAAAAATCACATTTGAAAAAAATATTTTAGACCCTTTTCATTAAAAATGTATGAAAAATATTTTTCTTGTTTGTTATAAAGAACTTTGTATCCCTTCATATGCCGAACTAGTTGCATTGTGGATTTTGCCTAAAACATCATTGTAGAACATGTTAATGGAAAAAAAAATTTTTTAATCACATTTGAAAACCCTTGTATGTTGAATTCTACATATGTCCTTCTATTGCTGAACGTAAAAAAAATATTTTAGACCCTTTTCATGCAAAATGTATAAAAAATATTTTTCTTGTTTGTTATAAAGAACTTTGTATCCCTTCATATGCCAAACTAGTTGCATTGTGGATTTTGCCTAAAACATGATTTTAGACAATATTCATTTATAAAAAATATTTTTCTAGTTTGTTATAAAGAACTTTGTATCCCTTCATATGCCGAACTAGTTGCATTGTGGATTTTGCCTAAAACATGATTTTAGACAATATTCATTGAAAAAAGCTTTTTAAAAAATCACATTTGAAAAAAATATTTTAGACCCTTTTCATTAAAAATGTATGAAAAATATTTTTCTTTTTTGTTATAAAGAACTTTGTATCCCTTCATATGCCGAACTAGTTGCATTGTGGATTTTGCCTAAAACATGATTTTAGAACATGTTAATGGAAAACATTTTTTTTTAAATCACATTTGAAAACCCTTGTATGTTGTATTCTACATACGTCCGTCTAGTGCTGAACGTTAAAAAAATATTTTAGACCCTTTTCATGCAAAATGTATAAAAAAATATTTTTCTCATTTGTTATAAAGAACTTTGTATCCTTTCATATGCCGAACTATTTGCATTGTGGATTTTGCCTAAAACATGATTTCAGACAATATTCATTTATAAAAAATATTTTTCTTGTTTGTTATAAAGAACTTTGTCTCCCTTCATATGCCGAACTAGTTGCATTGTGGATTTTGCCTAAAACATGATTTTAGAACATGTTAATGGAAAACATGTTTTTTTAAATCACATTTGAAAACCCTTGTATGTTGAATTCTACATATGTCCTTCTATTGCTGAACGTTAAAAAAATATTTTAGACCCTTTTCATGCAAAACGTATAAAAAATATTTTTCTTGTTTGTTATAAAGAACTTTGTATCCCTGCATATGCCGAACTAGTTGCATTGTGGATTTTGCCTAAAACATGATTTTAGAACATGTTAATGGAAAACATTTTTTTTAATCACATTTGAAAACCCTTGTATGTTGAATTCTACATATGTCCTTCTATTGCTGAACGTTAAAAAAATATTTTAGACCCTTTTCATGCAAAATTTATAAAAAATATTTTTCTTGTTTGTTATAAAGAACTTTGTATCCCTTCATATGCCGAACTAGTTGCATTGTGGATTTTGCCTAAAACATGATTTTAGACAATATTCATTGTAAAAAGCTTTATAAAAAATCACATTTGAAAAAAATATTTTAGACCCTTTTCATTAAAAATGTATGAAAAATATTTTTCTTGTTTGTTATAAAGAATTTTGTATCCCTGCATATGCCGAACTAGTTGCATTGTGGATTTTGCCTAAAACATGATTTTAGAACATGTTAATGGAAAACATTTTTTTTTTAATCACATTTGAAATCCCTTGTATGTTGAATTCTACATATGTCCTTCTATTGCTGAACGTTAAAAAAATATTTTAGACCCTTTTCATGCAAAATTTATAAAAAATATTTTTCTTGTTTGTTATAAAGAACTTTGTATCCCTTCATATGCCGAACTAGTTGCATTGTGGATTTTGCCTAAAACATGATTTTAGACAATATTCATTGTAAAAAGCTTTTTAAAAAATCACATTTGAAAAAAATATTTTAGACCCTTTTCATTAAAAATGTATGAAAAATATTTTTCTTGTTTGTTATAAAGAACTTTGTATCCCTGCATATGCCCAACTAGTTGCATTGTGGATTTTGCCTAAAACATGATTTTAGAACATGTTAATGGAATTATTTTTTTTTTTAATCACATTTGAAAACCCTTGTATGTTGAATTCTACATATGTCCTTCTATTGCTGAACGTTAAAAAAATATTTTAGACCCTTTTCATGCAAAATTTATAAAAAATATTTTTCTTGTTTGTTATAAAGGACTTTGTATCCCTTCATATGCCGAACTAGTTGCATTGTGGATTTTGCCTAAAACATGATTTTAGACAATATTCATTGTAAAAAGCTTTATAAAAAATCACATTTGAAAAAAATATTTTAGACCCTTTTCATTAAAAATGTATGAAAAATATTTTTCTTGTTTGTTATAAAGAATTTTGTATCCCTGCATATGCCGAACTAGTTGCATTGTGGATTTTGCCTAAAACATGATTTTAGAACATGTTAATGGAAAACATTTTTTTTTAATCACATTTGAAAACCCTTGTATGTTGAATTCTACATATGTCCTTCTATTGCTGAACGTTAAAAAAATATTTTAGACCCTTTTCATGCAAAATTTATAAAAAATATTTTTCTTGTTTGTTATAAAGAACTTTGTATCCCTTCATATGCCGAACTAGTTGCATTGTGGATTTTGCCTAAAACATGATTTTAGACAATATTCATTGTAAAAAGCTTTTAAAAAAATCACATTTGAAAAAAATATTTTAGACCCTTTTCATTAAAAATGTATGAAAAATATTTTTCTTGTTTGTTATAAAGAACTTTGTATCCCTGCATATGCCGAACTAGTTGCATTGTGGATTTTGCCTAAAACATGATTTTAGAACATGTTAATGAAAAAAAAAATTTTTTTAATCACATTTGAAAACCCTTGTATGTTGAATTCTACATATGTCCTTCTATTGCTGAACGTTAAAAAAATATTTTAGTACGTTTTAAGCTGAGTTCCACGAACATTGTCCAAAATCATGTTTTAACCAAAATCCACAATGCGACCAGTTCAGCATATGAGAGGAGACACTGTTTGAGTGTAACAAACGTGAAACATTTCTTTTAGCCTTTTCGCATGAAAACAGGGTCCAAAATCATGGGTTTTCGTTCAGCAGTGGAAGTAGGAGGCGCGCTCTACAATAGGCAAGTGTTTTCAAGTCTGCAAGTACGTTTTAAGCTGAGTTCCATGAACATTGTCCAAAATCATGTTTTAACCAAAATCCACAATGCGACCAGTTCAGCATATGAGAGGAGACACTGTTTGAGTGTAACAAACGTGAAACATTTCTTTTAGCCTTTTCCTATGAAAACAGGGTCCAAAATCATGGGTTTTCGTTCAGCAGTGGAAGTAGGAGGCGCGCTCTACAATAGGCAAGGGTTTTCAAGTCTGCAAGTACGTTTTAAGCTGAGTTCCACAAACATTGTCCAAAATCATGTTTTAACCAAAATCCACAATGCGACCAGTTCAGCATATGAGAGGAGACACTGTTTGAGTGTAACAAACGTGAAACATTTCTTTTAGCCTTTTCGCATGAAAACAGGGTCCAAAATCATGGGTTTTCGTTCAGCAGTGGAAGTAGGAGGCGCGCTCTACAATAGGCAAGTGTTTTCAAGTCTGCAAGTACGTTTTAAGCTGAGTTCCATGAACATTGTCCAAAATCATGTTTTAACCAAAATCCACAATGCGACCAGTTCAGCATATGAGAGGAGACACTGTTTGAGTGTAACAAACGTGAAACATTTCTTTTAGCCTTTTCGCATGAAAACAGGGTCCAAAATCATGGGTTTTCGTTCAGCAGTGGAAGTAGGAGGCGCGCTCTACAATAGGCAAGGGTTGTCAAGTCTGCAAGTACGTTTTAAGCTGAGTTCCATGAACATTGTCCAAAATCATGTTTTAACCAAAATCCACAATGCGACTAGTTCAGCATATGAGAGGAGACACTGTTTGAGTGTAACAAAAGTGAAACATTTCTTTTAGCCTTTTCTTATGAAAACAGGGTCCAAAATCATGGGTTTTCGTTCAGCAGTGGAAGTAGGAGGCGCGCTCTACAATAGGCAAGGGTTGTCAAGTCTGCAAGTACGTTTTAAGCTGAGTTCCATGAACATTGTCCAAAATCATGTTTTAACCAAAATCCACAATGCGACTAGTTCAGCATATGAGAGGAGACACTGTTTGAGTGTAACAAAAGTGAAACATTTCTTTTAGCCTTTTCTTATGAAAACAGGGTCCAAAATCATGGGTTTTCGTTCAGCAGTGGAAGTAGGAGGCGCGCGCTACAATAGGCAAGGGTTTTCAAGTCTGCAAGTACGTTTTAAGCTGAGTTCCATGAACATTGTCCAAAATCATGTTTTAACCAAAATCCACAATGCAACCAGTTCAGCATATGAGAGGAGACACTGTTTGAGTGTAACAAAAGTGAAACATTTCTTTTAGCCTTTTCGCATGAAAACAGGGTCCAAAATCATGGGTTTTCGTTCAGCAGTGGAAGTAGGAGGCGCGCTCTACAATAGGCAAGGGTTTTCAAGTCTGCAAGTACGTTTTAAGCTGAGTTCCACGAACATTGTCCAAAATCATGTTTTAACCAAAATCCACAATGCGACCAGTTCAGCATATGAGAGGAGACACTGTTTGAGTGTAACAAACGTGAAACATTTATTTTAGCCTTTTCGCATGAAAACAGGGTCCAAAATCATGGGTTTTCGTTCAGCAGTGGAAGTAGGAGGCGCGCTCTACAATAGGCAAGTGTTTTCAAGTCTGCAAGTACGTTTTAAGCTGAGTTCCATGAACATTGTCCAAAATCATGTTTTAACCAAAATCCACAATGCGACCAGTTCAGCATATGAGAGGAGACACTGTTTGAGTGTAACAAACGTGAAACATTTCTTTTAGCCTTTTCGCATGAAAACAGGGTCCAAAATCATGGGTTTTCGTTCAGCAGTGGAAGTAGGAGGCGCGCTCTACAATAGGCAAGGGTTTTCAAGTCTGCAAGTACGTTTTAAGCTGAGTTCCATGAACATTGTCCAAAATCATGTTTTAACCAAAATCCACAATGCGACTAGTTCAGCATATGAGAGGAGACACTGTTTGAGTGTAACAAAAGTGAAACATTTCTTTTAGCCTTTTCTTATGAAAACAGGGTCCAAAATCATGGGTTTTCGTTCAGCAGTGGAAGTAGGAGGCGCGCTCTACAATAGGCAAGGGTTTTCAAGTCTGCAAGTACGTTTTAAGCTGAGTTCCATGAACATTGTCCAAAATCATGTTTTAACCAAAATCCACAATGCGACTAGTTCAGCATATGAGAGGAGACACTGTTTGAGTGTAACAAAAGTGAAACATTTCTTTTAGCCTTTTCTTATGAAAACAGGGTCCAAAATCATGGGTTTTCGTTCAGCAGTGGAAGTAGGAGGCGCGCTCTACAATAGGCAAGGGTTTTCAAGTCTGCAAGTACGTTTTAAGCTGAGTTCCATGAACATTGTCCAAAATCATGTTTTAACCAAAATCCACAATGCGACTAGTTCAGCATATGAGAGGAGACACTGTTTGAGTGTAACAAAAGTGAAACATTTCTTTTAGCCTTTTCTTATGAAAACAGGGTCCAAAATCATGGGTTTTCGTTCCGCAGTGGAAGTAGGAGGCGCGCTCTACAATAGGCAAGGGTTTTCAAGTCTGCAAGTACGTTTTAAGCTGAGTTCCATGAACATTGTCCAAAATCATGTTTTAACCAAAATCCACAATGCGACCAGTTCAGCATATGAGAGGAGACACTGTTTGAGTGTAACAAAAGTGAAACATTTCTTTTAGCCTTTTCTTATGAAAACAGGGTCCAAAATCATGGGTTTTCGTTCAGCAGTGGAAGTAGGAGGCGCGCTCTACAATAGGCAAGGGTTTTCAAGTCTGCAAGTACGTTTTAAGCTGAGTTCCATGAACATTGTCCAAAATCATGTTTTAACCAAAATCCACAATGCGACTAGTTCAGCATATGAGAGGAGACACTGTTTGAGTGTAACAAAAGTGAAACATTTCTTTTAGCCTTTTCTTATGAAAACAGGGTCCAAAATCATGGGTTTTCGTTCAGCAGTGGAAGTAGGAGGCGCGCTCTACAATAGGCAAGGGTTTTCAAGTCTGCAAGTACGTTTTAAGCTGAGTTCCATGAACATTGTCCAAAATCATGTTTTAACCAAAATCCACAATGCGACTAGTTCAGCATATGAGAGGAGACACTGTTTGAGTGTAACAAAAGTGAAACATTTCTTTTAGCCTTTTCTTATGAAAACAGGGTCCAAAATCATGGGTTTTCGTTCAGCAGTGGAAGTAGGAGGCGCGCTCTACAATAGGCAAGGGTTTTCAAGTCTGCAAGTACGTTTTAAGCTGAGTTCCATGAACATTGTCCAAAATCATGTTTTAACCAAAATCCACAATGCGACTAGTTCAGCATATGAGAGGAGACACTGTTTGAGTGTAACAAAAGTGAAACATTTCTTTTAGCCTTTTCTTATGAAAACAGGGTCCAAAATAATGGGTTTTCGTTCAGCAGTGGAAGTAGGAGGCGCGCTCTACAATAGGCAAGGGTTTTCAAGTCTGCAAGTACGTTTTAAGCTGAGTTCCATGAACATTGTCCAAAATCATGTTTTAACCAAAATCCACAATGCAACCAGTTCAGCATGTGAGAGGAGACACTGTTTGAGTGTAACAAAAGTGAAACATTTCTTTTAGCCTTTTCTTATGAAAACAGGGTCCAAAATCATGGGTTTTCGTTCAGCAGTGGAAGTAGGAGGCGCGCTCTACAATAGGCAAGGGTTTTCAAGTCTGCAAGTACGTTTTAAGCTGAGTTCCACGAACATTGTCCAAAATCATGTTTTAACCAAAATCCACAATGCGACCAGTTCAGCATATGAGAGGAGACACTGTTTGAGTGTAACAAACGTGAAACATTTCTTTTAGCCTTTTCGCATGAAAACAGGGTCCAAAATCATGGGTTTTCGTTCAGCAGTGGAAGTAGGAGGCGCGCTCTACAATAGGCAAGGGTTTTCAAGTCTGCAAGTACGTTTTAAGCTGAGTTCCACGAACATTGTCCAAAATCATGTTTTAACCAAAATCCACAATGCGACCAGTTCAGCATATGAGAGGAGACACTTTTTGAGTGTAACAAACGTGAAACATTTCTTTTAGCCTTTTCGCATGAAAACAGGGTCCAAAATCATGGGTTTTCGTTCAGCAGTGGAAGTAGGAGGCGCGCTCTACAATAGGCAAGGGTTTTCAAGTCTGCAAGTACGTTTTAAGCTGAGTTCCACGAACATTGTCCAAAATCATGTTTTAACCAAAATCCACAATGCGACCAGTTCAGCATATGAGAGGAGACACTGTTTGAGTGTAACAAACGTGAAACATTTCTTTTAGCCTTTTCGCATGAAAACAGGGTCCAAAATCATGGGTTTTCGTTCAGCAGTGGAAGTAGGAGGCGCGCTCTACAATAGGCAAGTGTTTTCAAGTCTGCAAGTACGTTTTAAGCTGAGTTCCATGAACATTGTCCAAAATCATGTTTTAACCAAAATCCACAATGCGACCAGTTCAGCATATGAGAGGAGACACTGTTTGAGTGTAACAAACGTGAAACATTTCTTTTAGCCTTTTCGCATGAAAACAGGGTCCAAAATCATGGGTTTTCGTTCAGCAGTGGAAGTAGGAGGCGCGCTCTACAATAGGCAAGGGTTTTCAAGTCTGCAAGTACGTTTTAAGCTGAGTTCCATGAACATTGTCCAAAATCATGTTTTAACCAAAATCCACAATGCAACCAGTTCAGCATGTGAGAGGAGACACTGTTTGAGTGTAACAAAAGTGAAACATTTCTTTTAGCCTTTTCTTATGAAAACAGGGTCCAAAATCATGGGTTTTCGTTCAGCAGTGGAAGTAGGAGGCGCGCTCTACAATAGGCAAGGGTTTTCAAGTCTGCAAGTACGTTTTAAGCTGAGTTCCATGAACATTGTCCAAAATCATGTTTTAACCAAAATCCACAATGCGACCAGTTCAGCATATGAGAGGAGACACTGTTTGAGTGTAACAAAAGTGAAACATTTCTTTTAGCCTTTTCTTATGAAAACAGGGTCCAAAATCATGGGTTTTCGTTCAGCAGTGGAAGTAGGAGGCGCGCTCTACAATAGGCAAGGGTTTTCAAGTCTGCAAGTACGTTTTAAGCTGAGTTCCATGAACATTGTCCAAAATCATGTTTTAACCAAAATCCACAATGCGACTAGTTCAGCATATGAGAGGAGACACTGTTTGAGTGTAACAAAAGTGAAACATTTCTTTTAGCCTTTTCTTATGAAAACAGGGTCCAAAATCATGGGTTTTCGTTCAGCAGTGGAAGTAGGAGGCGCGCTCTACAATAGGCAAGGGTTTTCAAGTCTGCAAGTACGTTTTAAGCTGAGTTCCATGAACATTGTCCAAAATCATGTTTTAACCAAAATCCACAATGCGACTAGTTCAGCATATGAGAGGAGACACTGTTTGAGTGTAACAAAAGTGAAACATTTCTTTTAGCCTTTTCTTATGAAAACAGGGTCCAAAATCATGGGTTTTCGTTCAGCAGTGGAAGTAGGAGGCGCGCTCTACAATAGGCAAGGGTTTTCAAGTCTGCAAGTACGTTTTAAGCTGAGTTCCATGAACATTGTCCAAAATCATGTTTTAACCAAAATCCACAATGCAACCAGTTCAGCATGTGAGAGGAGACACTGTTTGAGTGTAACAAAAGTGAAACATTTCTTTTAGCCTTTTCTTATGAAAACAGGGTCCAAAATCATGGGTTTTCGTTCAGCAGTGGAAGTAGGAGGCGCGCTCTACAATAGGCAAGGGTTTTCAAGTCTGCAAGTCCGTTTTAAGCTGAGTTCCATGAACATTGTCCAAAATCATGTTTTAACCAAAATCCACAATGCAACCAGTTCAGCATGTGAGAGGAGACACTGTTTGAGTGTAACAA
This sequence comes from Coregonus lavaretus, assembly GCF_964263955.1. NCBI lineage: Eukaryota > Metazoa > Chordata > Actinopteri > Salmoniformes > Salmonidae > Coregonus > Coregonus lavaretus. The sequence goes on along the minus strand of NC_139988.1, from coordinate 77,377,580 downwards.
AAGTGAAACATTTCTTTTAGCCTTTTCTTATGAAAACAGGGTCCAAAATCATGGGTTTTCGTTCAGCAGTGGAAGTAGGAGGCGCGCTCTACAATAGGCAAGGGTTTTCAAGTCTGCAAGTACGTTTTAAGCTGAGTTCCATGAACATTGTCCAAAATCATGTTTTAACCAAAATCCACAATGCGACCAGTTCAGCATATGAGAGGAGACACTGTTTGAGTGTAACAAAAGTGAAACATTTCTTTTAGCCTTTTCTTATGAAAACAGGGTCCAAAATCATGGGTTTTCGTTCAGCAGTGGAAGTAGGAGGCGCGCTCTACAATAGGCAAGGGTTTTCAAGTCTGCAAGTACGTTTTAAGCTGAGTTCCATGAACATTGTCCAAAATCATGTTTTAACCAAAATCCACAATGCGACTAGTTCAGCATATGAGAGGAGACACTGTTTGAGTGTAACAAAAGTGAAACATTTCTTTTAGCCTTTTCTTATGAAAACAGGGTCCAAAATCATGGGTTTTCGTTCAGCAGTGGAAGTAGGAGGCGCGCTCTACAATAGGCAAGGGTTTTCAAGTCTGCAAGTACGTTTTAAGCTGAGTTCCATGAACATTGTCCAAAATCATGTTTTAACCAAAATCCACAATGCGACTAGTTCAGCATATGAGAGGAGACACTGTTTGAGTGTAACAAAAGTGAAACATTTCTTTTAGCCTTTTCTTATGAAAACAGGGTCCAAAATAATGGGTTTTCGTTCAGCAGTGGAAGTAGGAGGCGCGCTCTACAATAGGCAAGGGTTTTCAAGTCTGCAAGTACGTTTTAAGCTGAGTTCCATGAACATTGTCCAAAATCATGTTTTAACCAAAATCCACAATGCAACCAGTTCAGCATGTGAGAGGAGACACTGTTTGAGTGTAACAAAAGTGAAACATTTCTTTTAGCCTTTTCTTATGAAAACAGGGTCCAAAATCATGGGTTTTCGTTCAGCAGTGGAAGTAGGAGGCGCGCTCTACAATAGGCAAGGGTTTTCAAGTCTGCAAGTACGTTTTAAGCTGAGTTCCACGAACATTGTCCAAAATCATGTTTTAACCAAAATCCACAATGCGACCAGTTCAGCATATGAGAGGAGACACTGTTTGAGTGTAACAAACGTGAAACATTTCTTTTAGCCTTTTCGCATGAAAACAGGGTCCAAAATCATGGGTTTTCGTTCAGCAGTGGAAGTAGGAGGCGCGCTCTACAATAGGCAAGGGTTTTCAAGTCTGCAAGTACGTTTTAAGCTGAGTTCCACGAACATTGTCCAAAATCATGTTTTAACCAAAATCCACAATGCGACCAGTTCAGCATATGAGAGGAGACACTTTTTGAGTGTAACAAACGTGAAACATTTCTTTTAGCCTTTTCGCATGAAAACAGGGTCCAAAATCATGGGTTTTCGTTCAGCAGTGGAAGTAGGAGGCGCGCTCTACAATAGGCAAGGGTTTTCAAGTCTGCAAGTACGTTTTAAGCTGAGTTCCACGAACATTGTCCAAAATCATGTTTTAACCAAAATCCACAATGCGACCAGTTCAGCATATGAGAGGAGACACTGTTTGAGTGTAACAAACGTGAAACATTTCTTTTAGCCTTTTCGCATGAAAACAGGGTCCAAAATCATGGGTTTTCGTTCAGCAGTGGAAGTAGGAGGCGCGCTCTACAATAGGCAAGTGTTTTCAAGTCTGCAAGTACGTTTTAAGCTGAGTTCCATGAACATTGTCCAAAATCATGTTTTAACCAAAATCCACAATGCGACCAGTTCAGCATATGAGAGGAGACACTGTTTGAGTGTAACAAACGTGAAACATTTCTTTTAGCCTTTTCGCATGAAAACAGGGTCCAAAATCATGGGTTTTCGTTCAGCAGTGGAAGTAGGAGGCGCGCTCTACAATAGGCAAGGGTTTTCAAGTCTGCAAGTACGTTTTAAGCTGAGTTCCATGAACATTGTCCAAAATCATGTTTTAACCAAAATCCACAATGCAACCAGTTCAGCATGTGAGAGGAGACACTGTTTGAGTGTAACAAAAGTGAAACATTTCTTTTAGCCTTTTCTTATGAAAACAGGGTCCAAAATCATGGGTTTTCGTTCAGCAGTGGAAGTAGGAGGCGCGCTCTACAATAGGCAAGGGTTTTCAAGTCTGCAAGTACGTTTTAAGCTGAGTTCCATGAACATTGTCCAAAATCATGTTTTAACCAAAATCCACAATGCGACCAGTTCAGCATATGAGAGGAGACACTGTTTGAGTGTAACAAAAGTGAAACATTTCTTTTAGCCTTTTCTTATGAAAACAGGGTCCAAAATCATGGGTTTTCGTTCAGCAGTGGAAGTAGGAGGCGCGCTCTACAATAGGCAAGGGTTTTCAAGTCTGCAAGTACGTTTTAAGCTGAGTTCCATGAACATTGTCCAAAATCATGTTTTAACCAAAATCCACAATGCGACTAGTTCAGCATATGAGAGGAGACACTGTTTGAGTGTAACAAAAGTGAAACATTTCTTTTAGCCTTTTCTTATGAAAACAGGGTCCAAAATCATGGGTTTTCGTTCAGCAGTGGAAGTAGGAGGCGCGCTCTACAATAGGCAAGGGTTTTCAAGTCTGCAAGTACGTTTTAAGCTGAGTTCCATGAACATTGTCCAAAATCATGTTTTAACCAAAATCCACAATGCAACCAGTTCAGCATGTGAGAGGAGACACTGTTTGAGTGTAACAAAAGTGAAACATTTCTTTTAGCCTTTTCTTATGAAAACAGGGTCCAAAATCATGGGTTTTCGTTCAGCAGTGGAAGTAGGAGGCGCGCTCTACAATAGGCAAGGGTTTTCAAGTCTGCAAGTCCGTTTTAAGCTGAGTTCCATGAACATTGTCCAAAATCATGTTTTAACCAAAATCCACAATGCAACCAGTTCAGCATGTGAGAGGAGACACTGTTTGAGTGTAACAAAAGTGAAACATTTCTTTTAGCCTTTTCTTATGAAAACAGGGTCCAAAATCATGGGTTTTCGTTCAGCAGTGGAAGTAGGAGGCGCGCTCTACAATAGGCAAGGGTTTTCAAGTCTGCAAGTACGTTTTAAGCTGAGTTCCATGAACATTGTCCAAAATCATGTTTTAACCAAAATCCACAATGCGACCAGTTCAGCATATGAGAGGAGACACTGTTTGAGTGTAACAAAAGTGAAACATTTCTTTTAGCCTTTTCTTATGAAAACAGGGTCCAAAATCATGGGTTTTCGTTCAGCAGTGGAAGTAGGAGGCGCGCTCTACAATAGGCAAGGGTTTTCAAGTCTGCAAGTACGTTTTAAGCTGAGTTCCATGAACATTGTCCAAAATCATGTTTTAACCAAAATCCACAATGCGACTAGTTCAGCATATGAGAGGAGACACTGTTTGAGTGTAACAAAAGTGAAACATTTCTTTTAGCCTTTTCTTATGAAAACAGGGTCCAAAATCATGGGTTTTCGTTCAGCAGTGGAAGTAGGAGGCGCGCTCTACAATAGGCAAGGGTTTTCAAGTCTGCAAGTACGTTTTAAGCTGAGTTCCATGAACATTGTCCAAAATCATGTTTTAACCAAAATCCACAATGCGACTAGTTCAGCATATGAGAGGAGACACTGTTTGAGTGTAACAAAAGTGAAACATTTCTTTTAGCCTTTTCTTATGAAAACAGGGTCCAAAATCATGGGTTTTCGTTCAGCAGTGGAAGTAGGAGGCGCGCTCTACAATAGGCAAGGGTTTTCAAGTCTGCAAGTACGTTTTAAGCTGAGTTCCATGAACATTGTCCAAAATCATGTTTTAACCAAAATCCACAATGCGACTAGTTCAGCATATGAGAGGAGACACTGTTTGAGTGTAACAAAAGTGAAACATTTCTTTTAGCCTTTTCTTATGAAAACAGGGTCCAAAATCATGGGTTTTCGTTCAGCAGTGGAAGTAGGAGGCGCGCTCTACAATAGGCAAGGGTTTTCAAGTCTGCAAGTACGTTTTAAGCTGAGTTCCATGAACATTGTCCAAAATCATGTTTTAACCAAAATCCACAATGCAACCAGTTCAGCATGTGAGAGGAGACACTGTTTGAGTGTAACAAAAGTGAAACATTTCTTTTAGCCTTTTCTTATGAAAACAGGGTCCAAAATCATGGGTTTTCGTTCAGCAGTGGAAGTAGGAGGCGCGCTCTACAATAGGCAAGGGTTTTCAAGTCTGCAAGTACGTTTTAAGCTGAGTTCCACGAACATTGTCCAAAATCATGTTTTAACCAAAATCCACAATGCGACCAGTTCAGCATATGAGAGGAGACACTGTTTGAGTGTAACAAACGTGAAACATTTCTTTTAGCCTTTTCGCATGAAAACAGGGTCCAAAATCATGGGTTTTCGTTCAGCAGTGGAAGTAGGAGGCGCGCTCTACAATAGGCAAGGGTTTTCAAGTCTGCAAGTACGTTTTAAGCTGAGTTCCACGAACATTGTCCAAAATCATGTTTTAACCAAAATCCACAATGCGACCAGTTCAGCATATGAGAGGAGACACTTTTTGAGTGTAACAAACGTGAAACATTTCTTTTAGCCTTTTCGCATGAAAACAGGGTCCAAAATCATGGGTTTTCGTTCAGCAGTGGAAGTAGGAGGCGCGCTCTACAATAGGCAAGGGTTTTCAAGTCTGCAAGTACGTTTTAAGCTGAGTTCCACGAACATTGTCCAAAATCATGTTTTAACCAAAATCCACAATGCGACCAGTTCAGCATATGAGAGGAGACACTGTTTGAGTGTAACAAACGTGAAACATTTCTTTTAGCCTTTTCGCATGAAAACAGGGTCCAAAATCATGGGTTTTCGTTCAGCAGTGGAAGTAGGAGGCGCGCTCTACAATAGGCAAGTGTTTTCAAGTCTGCAAGTACGTTTTAAGCTGAGTTCCATGAACATTGTCCAAAATCATGTTTTAACCAAAATCCACAATGCGACCAGTTCAGCATATGAGAGGAGTCACTGTTTGAGTGTAACAAACGTGAAACATTTCTTTTAGCCTTTTCACATGAAAACAGGGTCCAAAATCATGGGTTTTCGTTCAGCAGTGGAAGTAGGAGGCGCGCTCTACAATAGGCAAGGGTTTTCAAGTCTGCAAGTACGTTTTAAGCTGAGTTCCATGAACATTGTCCAAAATCATGTTTTAACCAAAATCCACAATGCAACCAGTTCAGCATGTGAGAGGAGACACTGTTTGAGTGTAACAAAAGTGAAACATTTCTTTTAGCCTTTTCTTATGAAAACAGGGTCCAAAATCATGGGTTTTCGTTCAGCAGTGGAAGTAGGAGGCGCGCTCTACAATAGGCAAGGGTTTTCAAGTCTGCAAGTACGTTTTAAGCTGAGTTCCATGAACATTGTCCAAAATCATGTTTTAACCAAAATCCACAATGCGACCAGTTCAGCATATGAGAGGAGACACTGTTTGAGTGTAACAAAAGTGAAACATTTCTTTTAGCCTTTTCGCATGAAAACAGGGTCCAAAATCATGGGTTTTCGTTCAGCAGTGGAAGTAGGAGGCGCGCTCTACAATAGGCAAGGGTTTTCAAGTCTGCAAGTACGTTTTAAGCTGAGTTCCACGAACATTGTCCAAAATCATGTTTTAACCAAAATCCACAATGCGACCAGTTCAGCATATGAGAGGAGACACTGTTTGAGTGTAACAAACGTGAAACATTTCTTTTAGCCTTTTCTTATGAAAACAGGGTCCAAAATCATGGGTTTTCGTTCAGCAGTGGAAGTAGGAGGCGCGCTCTACAATAGGCAAGGGTTTTCAAGTCTGCAAGTACGTTTTAAGCTGAGTTCCATGAACATTGTCCAAAATCATGTTTTAACCAAAATCCACAATGCGACTAGTTCAGCATATGAGAGGAGACACTGTTTGAGTGTAACAAAAGTGAAACATTTCTTTTAGCCTTTTCTTATGAAAACAGGGTCCAAAATCATGGGTTTTCGTTCAGCAGTGGAAGTAGGAGGCGCGCTCTACAATAGGCAAGGGTTTTCAAGTCTGCAAGTACGTTTTAAGCTGAGTTCCATGAACATTGTCCAAAATCATGTTTTAACCAAAATCCACAATGCGACTAGTTCAGCATATGAGAGGAGACACTGTTTGAGTGTAACAAAAGTGAAACATTTCTTTTAGCCTTTTCTTATGAAAACAGGGTCCAAAATAATGGGTTTTCGTTCAGCAGTGGAAGTAGGAGGCGCGCTCTACAATAGGCAAGGGTTTTCAAGTCTGCAAGTACGTTTTAAGCTGAGTTCCATGAACATTGTCCAAAATCATGTTTTAACCAAAATCCACAATGCAACCAGTTCAGCATGTGAGAGGAGACACTGTTTGAGTGTAACAAAAGTGAAACATTTCTTTTAGCCTTTTCTTATGAAAACAGGGTCCAAAATCATGGGTTTTCGTTCAGCAGTGGAAGTAGGAGGCGCGCTCTACAATAGGCAAGGGTTTTCAAGTCTGCAAGTACGTTTTAAGCTGAGTTCCACGAACATTGTCCAAAATCATGTTTTAACCAAAATCCACAATGCGACCAGTTCAGCATATGAGAGGAGACACTGTTTGAGTGTAACAAACGTGAAACATTTCTTTTAGCCTTTTCGCATGAAAACAGGGTCCAAAATCATGGGTTTTCGTTCAGCAGTGGAAGTAGGAGGCGCGCTCTACAATAGGCAAGGGTTTTCAAGTCTGCAAGTACGTTTTAAGCTGAGTTCCACGAACATTGTCCAAAATCATGTTTTAACCAAAATCCACAATGCGACCAGTTCAGCATATGAGAGGAGACACTTTTTGAGTGTAACAAACGTGAAACATTTCTTTTAGCCTTTTCGCATGAAAACAGGGTCCAAAATCATGGGTTTTCGTTCAGCAGTGGAAGTAGGAGGCGCGCTCTACAATAGGCAAGGGTTTTCAAGTCTGCAAGTACGTTTTAAGCTGAGTTCCACGAACATTGTCCAAAATCATGTTTTAACCAAAATCCACAATGCGACCAGTTCAGCATATGAGAGGAGACACTGTTTGAGTGTAACAAAAGTGAAACATTTCTTTTAGCCTTTTCGCATGAAAACAGGGTCCAAAATCATGGGTTTTCGTTCAGCAGTGGAAGTAGGAGGCGCGCTCTACAATAGGCAAGTGTTTTCAAGTCTGCAAGTACGTTTTAAGCTGAGTTCCACGAACATTGTCCAAAATCATGTTTTAACCAAAATCCACAATGCGACCAGTTCAGCATATGAGAGGAGACACTGTTTGAGTGTAACAAACGTGAAACATTTCTTTTAGCCTTTTCGCATGAAAACAGGGTCCAAAATCATGGGTTTTCGTTCAGCAGTGGAAGTAGGAGGCGCGCTCTACAATAGGCAAGGGTTTTCAAGTCTGCAAGTACGTTTTAAGCTGAGTTCCATGAACATTGTCCAAAATCATGTTTTAACCAAAATCCACAATGCAACCAGTTCAGCATATGAGAGGAGACACTGTTTGAGTGTAACAAAAGTGAAACATTTCTTTTAGCCTTTTCTTATGAAAACAGGGTCCAAAATCATGGGTTTTCGTTCAGCAGTGGAAGTAGGAGGCGCGCTCTACAATAGGCAAGGGTTTTCAAGTCTGCAAGTACGTTTTAAGCTGAGTTCCACGAACATTGTCCAAAATCATGTTTTAACCAAAATCCACAATGCGACTAGTTCAGCATATGAGAGGAGACACTGTTTGAGTGTAACAAAAGTGAAACATTTCTTTTAGCCTTTTCTTATGAAAACAGGGTCCAAAATCATGGGTTTTCGTTCAGCAGTGGAAGTAGGAGGCGCGCTCTACAATAGGCAAGGGTTTTCAAGTCTGCAAGTACGTTTTAAGCTGAGTTCCATGAACATTGTCCAAAATCATGTTTTAACCAAAATCCACAATGCGACTAGTTCAGCATATGAGAGGAGACACTGTTTGAGTGTAACAAAAGTGAAACATTTCTTTTAGCCTTTTCTTATGAAAACAGGGTCCAAAATAATGGGTTTTCGTTCAGCAGTGGAAGTAGGAGGCGCGCTCTACAATAGGCAAGGGTTTTCAAGTCTGCAAGTACGTTTTAAGCTGAGTTCCATGAACATTGTCCAAAATCATGTTTTAACCAAAATCCACAATGCAACCAGTTCAGCATGTGAGAGGAGACACTGTTTGAGTGTAACAAAAGTGAAACATTTCTTTTAGCCTTTTCTTATGAAAACAGGGTCCAAAATCATGGGTTTTCGTTCAGCAGTGGAAGTAGGAGGCGCGCTCTACAATAGGCAAGGGTTTTCAAGTCTGCAAGGACGTTTTAAGCTGAGTTCCACGAACATTGTCCAAAATCATGTTTTTAACCAAAATCCACAATGCGACCAGTTCAGCATATGAGAGGAGACACTGTTTGAGTGTAACAAACGTGAAACATTTCTTTTAGCCTTTTCGCATGAAAACAGGGTCCAAAATCATGGGTTTTCGTTCAGCAGTGGAAGTAGGAGGCGCGCTCTACAATAGGCAAGGGTTTTCAAGTCTGCAAGTACGTTTTAAGCTGAGTTCCACGAACATTGTCCAAAATCATGTTTTAACCAAAATCCACAATGCGACCAGTTCAGCATATGAGAGGAGACACTTTTTGAGTGTAACAAACGTGAAACATTTCTTTTAGCCTTTTCGCATGAAAACAGGGTCCAAAATCATGGGTTTTCGTTCAGCAGTGGAAGTAGGAGGTGCGCTCTACAATAGGCAAGGGTTTTCAAGTCTGCAAGTACGTTTTAAGCTGAGTTCCACGAACATTGTCCAAAATCATGTTTTAACCAAAATCCACAATGCGACCAGTTCAGCATATGAGAGGAGACACTGTTTGAGTGTAACAAACGTGAAACATTTCTTTTAGCCTTTTCGCATGAAAACAGGGTCCAAAATCATGGGTTTTCGTTCAGCAGTGGAAGTAGGAGGCGCGCTCTACAATAGGCAAGTGTTTTCAAGTCTGCAAGTACGTTTTAAGCTGAGTTCCATGAACATTGTCCAAAATCATGTTTTAACCAAAATCCACAATGCGACCAGTTCAGCATATGAGAGGAGACACTGTTTGAGTGTAACAAACGTGAAACATTTCTTTTAGCCTTTTCGCATGAAAACAGGGTCCAAAATCATGGGTTTTCGTTCAGCAGTGGAAGTAGGAGGCGCGCTCTACAATAGGCAAGGGTTTTCAAGTCTGCAAGTACGTTTTAAGCTGAGTTCCATGAACATTGTCCAAAATCATGTTTTAACCAAAATCCACAATGCAACCAGTTCAGCATGTGAGAGGAGACACTGTTTGAGTGTAACAAAAGTGAAACATTTCTTTTAGCCTTTTCTTATGAAAACAGGGTCCAAAATCATGGGTTTTCGTTCAGCAGTGGAAGTAGGAGGCGCGCTCTACAATAGGCAAGGGTTTTCAAGTCTGCAAGTACGTTTTAAGCTGAGTTCCACGAACATTGTCCAAAATCATGTTTTAACCAAAATCCACAATGCGACCAGTTCAGCATATGAGAGGAGACACTGTTTGAGTGTAACAAAAGTGAAACATTTCTTTTAGCCTTTTCGCATGAAAACAGGGTCCAAAATCATGGGTTTTCGTTCAGCAGTGGAAGTAGGAGGCGCGCTCTACAATAGGCAAGGGTTTTCAAGTCTGCAAGTACGTTTTAAGCTGAGTTCCATGAACATTGTCCAAAATCATGTTTTAACCAAAATCCACAATGCAACCAGTTCAGCATATGAGAGGAGACACTGTTTGAGTGTAACAAAAGTGAAACATTTCTTTTAGCCTTTTCTTATGAAAACAGGGTCCAAAATCATGGGTTTTCGTTCAGCAGTGGAAGTAGGAGGCGCGCTCTACAATAGGCAAGGGTTTTCAAGTCTGCAAGTACGTTTTAAGCTGAGTTCCACGAACATTGTCCAAAATCATGTTTTAACCAAAATCCACAATGCGACCAGTTCAGCATATGAGAGGAGACACTGTTTGAGTGTAACAAACGTGAAACATTTCTTTTAGCCTTTTCGCATGAAAACAGGGTCCAAAATCATGGGTTTTCGTTCAGCAGTGGAAGTAGGAGGCGCGCTCTACAATAGGCAAGTGTTTTCAAGTCTGCAAGTACGTTTTAAGCTGAGTTCCATGAACATTGTCCAAAATCATGTTTTAACCAAAATCCACAATGCGACCAGTTCAGCATATGAGAGGAGACACTGTTTGAGTGTAACAAACGTGAAACATTTCTTTTAGCCTTTTCGCATGAAAACAGGGTCCAAAATCATGGGTTTTCGTTCAGCAGTGGAAGTAGGAGGCGCGCTCTACAATAGGCAAGGGTTTTCAAGTCTGCAAGTACGTTTTAAGCTGAGTTCCATGAACATTGTCCAAAATCATGTTTTAACCAAAATCCACAATGCGACTAGTTCAGCATATGAGAGGAGACACTGTTTGAGTGTAACAAAAGTGAAACATTTCTTTTAGCCTTTTCTTATGAAAACAGGGTCCAAAATCATGGGTTTTCGTTCAGCAGTGGAAGTAGGAGGCGCGCTCTACAATAGGCAAGGGTTTTCAAGTCTGCAAGTACGTTTTAAGCTGAGTTCCATGAACATTGTCCAAAATCATGTTTTAACCAAAATCCACAATGCAACCAGTTCAGCATATGAGAGGAGACACTGTTTGAGTGTAACAAAAGTGAAACATTTCTTTTAGCCTTTTCTTATGAAAACAGGGTCCAAAATCATGGGTTTTCGTTCAGCAGTGGAAGTAGGAGGCGCGCTCTACAATAGGCAAGGGTTTTCAAGTCTGCAAGTACGTTTTAAGCTGAGTTCCACGAACATTGTCCAAAATCATGTTTTAACCAAAATCCACAATGCGACCAGTTCAGCATATGAGAGGAGACACTGTTTGAGTGTAACAAACGTGAAACATTTCTTTTAGCCTTTTCTTATGAAAACAGGGTCCAAAATCATGGGTTTTCGTTCAGCAGTGGAAGTAGGAGGCGCGCTCTACAATAGGCAAGGGTTTTCAAGTCTGCAAGTATGTTTTAAGCTGAGTTCCATGAACATTGTCCAAAATCATGTTTTAACCAAAATCCACAATGCGACTAGTTCAGCATATGAGAGGAGACACTGTTTGAGTGTAACAAAAGTGAAACATTTCTTTTAGCCTTTTCTTATGAAAACAGGGTCCAAAATCATGGGTTTTCGTTCAGCAGTGGAAGTAGGAGGCGCGCTCTACAATAGGCAAGGGTTTTCAAGTCTGCAAGTACGTTTTAAGCTGAGTTCCATGAACATTGTCCAAAATCATGTTTTAACCAAAATCCACAATGCGACTAGTTCAGCATATGAGAGGAGACACTGTTTGAGTGTAACAAAAGTGAAACATTTCTTTTAGCCTTTTCTTATGAAAACAGGGTCCAAAATCATGGGTTTTCGTTCAGCAGTGGAAGTAGGAGGCGCGCTCTACAATAGGCAAGGGTTTTCAAGTCTGCAAGTACGTTTTAAGCTGAGTTCCATGAACATTGTCCAAAATCATGTTTTAACCAAAATCCACAATGCAACCAGTTCAGCATATGAGAGGAGACACTGTTTGAGTGTAACAAAAGTGAAACATTTCTTTTAGCCTTTTCTTATGAAAACAGGGTCCAAAATCATGGGTTTTCATTCAGCAGTGGAAGTAGGAGGTGCGCTCTACAATAGGCAAGGGTTTTCAAGTCTGCAAGTACGTTTTAAGCTGAGTTCCACGAACATTGTCCAAAATCATGTTTTAACGAAAATCCACAATGCGACCAGTTCAGCATATGAGAGGAGACACTGTTTGAGTGTAACAAAAGTGAAACATTTCTTTTAGCCTTTTCTTATGAAAACAGGGTCCAAAATCATGGGTTTTCATTCAGCAGTGGAAGTAGGAGGCGCGCTCTACAATAGGCAAGGGTTTTCAAGTCTGCAAGTACGTTTTAAGCTGAGTTCCATGAACATTGTCCAAAATCATGTTTTAACCAAAATCCACAATGCAACCAGTTCAGCATATGAGAGGAGACACTGTTTGAGTGTAACAAAAGTGAAACATTTCTTTTAGCCTTTTCTTATGAAAACAGGGTCCAAAATCATGGGTTTTCGTTCAGCAGTGGAAGTAGGAGGTGCGCTCTACAATAGGCAAGGGTTTTCAAGTCTGCAAGTACGTTTTAAGCTGAGTTCCACGAACATTGTCCAAAATCATGTTTTAACCAAAATCCACAATGCGACCAGTTCAGCATATGAGAGGAGACACTGTTTGAGTGTAACAAACGTGAAACATTTCTTTTAGCCTTTTCGCATGAAAACAGGGTCCAAAATCATGGGTTTTCGTTCAGCAGTGGAAGTAGGAGGCGCGCTCTACAATAGGCAAGGGTTTTCAAGTCTGCAAGTACGTTTTAAGCTGAGTTCCACGAACATTGTCCAAAATCATGTTTTAACCAAAATCCACAATGCGACCAGTTCAGCATATGAGAGGAGACACTGTTTGAGTGTAACAAACGTGAAACATTTCTTTTAGCCTTTTCGCATGAAAACAGGGTCCAAAATCATGGGTTTTCGTTCAGCAGTGGAAGTAGGAGGCGCGCTCTACAATAGGCAAGTGTTTTCAAGTCTGCAAGTACGTTTTAAGCTGAGTTCCATGAACATTGTCCAAAATCATGTTTTAACCAAAATCCACAATGCGACCAGTTCAGCATATGAGAGGAGACACTGTTTGAGTGTAACAAACGTGAAACATTTCTTTTAGCCTTTTCTTATGAAAACAGGGTCCAAAATCATGGGTTTTCGTTCAGCAGTGGAAGTAGGAGGCGCGCTCTACAATAGGCAAGGGTTTTCAAGTCTGCAAGTACGTTTTAAGCTGAGTTCCACGAACATTGTCCAAAATCATGTTTTAACCAAAATCCACAATGCGACCAGTTCAGCATATGAGAGGAGACACTGTTTGAGTGTAACAAACGTGAAACATTTCTTTTAGCCTTTTCGCATGAAAACAGGGTCCAAAATCATGGGTTTTCGTTCAGCAGTGGAAGTAGGAGGCGCGCTCTACAATAGGCAAGGGTTTTCAAGTCTGCAAGTACGTTTTAAGCTGAGTTCCACGAACATTGTCCAAAATCATGTTTTAACCAAAATCCACAATGCGACCAGTTCAGCATATGAGAGGAGACACTGTTTGAGTGTAACAAACGTGAAACATTTCTTTTAGCCTTTTCGCATGAAAACAGGGTCCAAAATCATGGGTTTTCGTTCAGCAGTGGAAGTAGGAGGCGCGCTCTACAATAGGCAAGTGTTTTCAAGTCTGCAAGTACGTTATAAGCTGAGTTCCATGAACATTGTCCAAAATCATGTTTTAACCAAAATCCACAATGCGACCAGTTCAGCATATGAGAGGAGACACTGTTTGAGTGTAACAAACGTGAAACATTTCTTTTAGCCTTTTCGCATGAAAACAGGGTCCAAAATCATGGGTTTTCGTTCAGCAGTGGAAGTAGGAGGCGCGCTCTACAATAGGCAAGGGTTTTCAAGTCTGCAAGTACGTTTTAAGCTGAGTTCCACGAACATTGTCCAAAATCATGTTTTAACCAAAATCCACAATGCGACCAGTTCAGCATATGAGAGGAGACACTGTTTGAGTGTAACAAACGTGAAACATTTCTTTTAGCCTTTTCGCATGAAAACAGGGTCCAAAATCATGGGTTTTCGTTCAGCAGTGGAAGTAGGAGGCGCGCTCTACAATAGGCAAGTGTTTTCAAGTCTGCAAGTACGTTTTAAGCTGAGTTCCATGAACATTGTCCAAAATCATGTTTTAACCAAAATCCACAATGCGACCAGTTCAGCATATGAGAGGAGACACTGTTTGAGTGTAACAAACGTGAAACATTTCTTTTAGCCTTTTCTTATGAAAACAGGGTCCAAAATCATGGGTTTTCGTTCAGCAGTGGAAGTAGGAGGCGCGCTCTACAATAGGCAAGGGTTTTCAAGTCTGCAAGTACGTTTTAAGCTGAGTTCCACGAACATTGTCCAAAATCATGTTTTAACCAAAATCCACAATGCGACCAGTTCAGCATATGAGAGGAGACACTGTTTGAGTGTAACAAACGTGAAACATTTCTTTTAGCCTTTTCGCATGAAAACAGGGTCCAAAATCATGGGTTTTCGTTCAGCAGTGGAAGTAGGAGGCGCGCTCTACAATAGGCAAGGGTTTTCAAGTCTGCAAGTACGTTTTAAGCTGAGTTCCACGAACATTGTCCAAAATCATGTTTTAACCAAAATCCACAATGCGACCAGTTCAGCATATGAGAGGAGACACTGTTTGAGTGTAACAAACGTGAAACATTTCTTTTAGCCTTTTCGCATGAAAACAGGGTCCAAAATCATGGGTTTTCGTTCAGCAGTGGAAGTAGGAGGCGCGCTCTACAATAGGCAAGGGTTGTCAAGTCTGCAAGTACGTTTTAAGCTGAGTTCCATGAACATTGTCCAAAATCATGTTTTAACCAAAATCCACAATGCGACTAGTTCAGCATATGAGAGGAGACACTGTTTGAGTGTAACAAAAGTGAAACATTTCTTTTAGCCTTTTCTTATGAAAACAGGGTCCAAAATCATGGGTTTTCGTTCAGCAGTGGAAGTAGGAGGCGCGCTCTACAATAGGCAAGGGTTTTCAAGTCTGCAAGTACGTTTTAAGCTGAGTTCCATGAACATTGTCCAAAATCATGTTTTAACCAAAATCCACAATGCGACTAGTTCAGCATATGAGAGGAGACACTGTTTGAGTGTAACAAAAGTGAAACATTTCTTTTAGCCTTTTCTTATGAAAACAGGGTCCAAAATCATGGGTTTTCGTTCAGCAGTGGAAGTAGGAGGCGCGCTCTACAATAGGCAAGGGTTTTCAAGTCTGCAAGTACGTTTTAAGCTGAGTTCCACGAACATTGTCCAAAATCATGTTTTAACCAAAATCCACAATGCGACCAGTTCAGCATATGAGAGGAGACACTGTTTGAGTGTAACAAAAGTGAAACATTTCTTTTAGCCTTTTCTTATGAAAACAGGGTCCAAAATCATGGGTTTTCGTTCAGCAGTGGAAGTAGGAGGCGCGCTCTACAATAGGCAAGGGTTTTCAAGTCTGCAAGTACGTTTTAAGCTGAGTTCCATGAACATTGTCCAAAATCATGTTTTAACCAAAATCCACAATGCGACTAGTTCAGCATATGAGAGGAGACACTGCTTGAGTGTAACAAAAGTGAAACATTTCTTTTAGCCTTTTCTTATGAAAACAGGGTCCAAAATCATGGGTTTTCGTTCAGCAGTGGAAGTAGGAGGCGCGCTCTACAATAGGCAAGGGTTTTCAAGTCTGCAAGTACGTTTTAAGCTGAGTTCCATGAACATTGTCCAAAATCATGTTTTAACCAAAATCCACAATGCGACTAGTTCAGCATATGAGAGGAGACACTGTTTGAGTGTAACAAAAGTGAAACATTTCTTTTAGCCTTTTCTTATGAAAACAGGGTCCAAAATCATGGGTTTTCGTTCAGCAGTGGAAGTAGGAGGAGCGCTCTACAATAGGCAAGGGTTTTCAAGTCTGCAAGTACGTTTTAAGCTGAGTTCCACGAACATTGTCCAAAATCATGTTTTAACCAAAATCCACAATGCGACCAGTTCAGCATATGAGAGGAGACACTGTTTGAGTGTAACAAACGTGAAACATTTCTTTTAGCCTTTTCGCATGAAAACAGGGTCCAAAATCATGGGTTTTCGTTCAGCAGTGGAAGTAGGAGGCGCGCTCTACAATAGGCAAGTGTTTTCAAGTCTGCAAGTACGTTTTAAGCTGAGTTCCATGAACATTGTCCAAAATCATGTTTTAACCAAAATCCACAATGCGACCAGTTCAGCATATGAGAGGAGACACTGTTTGAGTGTAACAAACGTGAAACATTTCTTTTAGCCTTTTCTTATGAAAACAGGGTCCAAAATCATGGGTTTTCGTTCAGCAGTGGAAGTAGGAGGCGCGCTCTACAATAGGCAAGGGTTTTCAAGTCTGCAAGTACGTTTTAAGCTGAGTTCCACGAACATTGTCCAAAATCATGTTTTAACCAAAATCCACAATGCGACCAGTTCAGCATATGAGAGGAGACACTGTTTGAGTGTAACAAACGTGAAACATTTCTTTTAGCCTTTTCGCATGAAAACAGGGTCCAAAATCATGGGTTTTCGTTCAGCAGTGGAAGTAGGAGGCGCGCTCTACAATAGGCAAGGGTTTTCAAGTCTGCAAGTACGTTTTAAGCTGAGTTCCACGAACATTGTCCAAAATCATGTTTTAACCAAAATCCACAATGCGACCAGTTCAGCATATGAGAGGAGACACTGTTTGAGTGTAACAAACGTGAAACATTTCTTTTAGCCTTTTCGCATGAAAACAGGGTCCAAAATCATGGGTTTTCGTTCAGCAGTGGAAGTAGGAGGCGCGCTCTACAATAGGCAAGGGTTGTCAAGTCTGCAAGTACGTTTTAAGCTGAGTTCCATGAACATTGTCCAAAATCATGTTTTAACCAAAATCCACAATGCGACTAGTTCAGCATATGAGAGGAGACACTGTTTGAGTGTAACAAAAGTGAAACATTTCTTTTAGCCTTTTCTTATGAAAACAGGGTCCAAAATCATGGGTTTTCGTTCAGCAGTGGAAGTAGGAGGCGCGCTCTACAATAGGCAAGGGTTTTCAAGTCTGCAAGTACGTTTTAAGCTGAGTTCCATGAACATTGTCCAAAATCATGTTTTAACCAAAATCCACAATGCGACTAGTTCAGCATATGAGAGGAGACACTGTTTGAGTGTAACAAAAGTGAAACATTTCTTTTAGCCTTTTCTTATGAAAACAGGGTCCAAAATCATGGGTTTTCGTTCAGCAGTGGAAGTAGGAGGCGCGCTCTACAATAGGCAAGGGTTTTCAAGTCTGCAAGTACGTTTTAAGCTGAGTTCCACGAACATTGTCCAAAATCATGTTTTAACCAAAATCCACAATGCGACCAGTTCAGCATATGAGAGGAGACACTGTTTGAGTGTAACAAAAGTGAAACATTTCTTTTAGCCTTTTCTTATGAAAACAGGGTCCAAAATCATGGGTTTTCGTTCAGCAGTGGAAGTAGGAGGCGCGCTCTACAATAGGCAAGGGTTTTCAAGTCTGCAAGTACGTTTTAAGCTGAGTTCCATGAACATTGTCCAAAATCATGTTTTAACCAAAATCCACAATGCGACTAGTTCAGCATATGAGAGGAGACACTGCTTGAGTGTAACAAAAGTGAAACATTTCTTTTAGCCTTTTCTTATGAAAACAGGGTCCAAAATCATGGGTTTTCGTTCAGCAGTGGAAGTAGGAGGCGCGCTCTACAATAGGCAAGGGTTTTCAAGTCTGCAAGTACGTTTTAAGCTGAGTTCCATGAACATTGTCCAAAATCATGTTTTAACCAAAATCCACAATGCGACTAGTTCAGCATATGAGAGGAGACACTGTTTGAGTGTAACAAAAGTGAAACATTTCTTTTAGCCTTTTCTTATGAAAACAGGGTCCAAAATCATGGGTTTTCGTTCAGCAGTGGAAGTAGGAGGAGCGCTCTACAATAGGCAAGGGTTTTCAAGTCTGCAAGTACGTTTTAAGCTGAGTTCCACGAACATTGTCCAAAATCATGTTTTAACCAAAATCCACAATGCGACCAGTTCAGCATATGAGAGGAGACACTGTTTGAGTGTAACAAACGTGAAACATTTCTTTTAGCCTTTTCGCATGAAAACAGGGTCCAAAATCATGGGTTTTCGTTCAGCAGTGGAAGTAGGAGGCGCGCTCTACAATAGGCAAGTGTTTTCAAGTCTGCAAGTACGTTTTAAGCTGAGTTCCATGAACATTGTCCAAAATCATGTTTTAACCAAAATCCACAATGCGACCAGTTCAGCATATGAGAGGAGACACTGTTTGAGTGTAACAAACGTGAAACATTTCTTTTAGCCTTTTCTTATGAAAACAGGGTCCAAAATCATGGGTTTTCGTTCAGCAGTGGAAGTAGGAGGCGCGCTCTACAATAGGCAAGGGTTTTCAAGTCTGCAAGTACGTTTTAAGCTGAGTTCCACGAACATTGTCCAAAATCATGTTTTAACCAAAATCCACAATGCGACCAGTTCAGCATATGAGAGGAGACACTGTTTGAGTGTAACAAACGTGAAACATTTCTTTTAGCCTTTTCGCATGAAAACAGGGTCCAAAATCATGGGTTTTCGTTCAGCAGTGGAAGTAGGAGGCACGCTCTACAATAGGCAAGGGTTTTCAAGTCTGCAAGTACGTTTTAAGCTGAGTTCCACGAACATTGTCCAAAATCATGTTTTAACCAAAATCCACAATGCGACCAGTTCAGCATATGAGAGGAGACACTGTTTGAGTGTAACAAACGTGAAACATTTCTTTTAGCCTTTTCGCATGAAAACAGGGTCCAAAATCATGGGTTTTCGTTCAGCAGTGGAAGTAGGAGGCGCGCTCTACAATAGGCAAGTGTTTTCAAGTCTGCAAGTACGTTTTAAGCTGAGTTCCATGAACATTGTCCAAAATCATGTTTTAACCAAAATCCACAATGCGACCAGTTCAGCATATGAGAGGAGACACTGTTTGAGTGTAACAAACGTGAAACATTTCTTTTAGCCTTTTCGCATGAAAACAGGGTCCAAAATCATGGGTTTTCGTTCAGCAGTGGAAGTAGGAGGCGCGCTCTACAATAGGCAAGGGTTGTCAAGTCTGCAAGTACGTTTTAAGCTGAGTTCCATGAACATTGTCCAAAATCATGTTTTAACCAAAATCCACAATGCGACTAGTTCAGCATATGAGAGGAGACACTGTTTGAGTGTAACAAAAGTGAAACATTTCTTTTAGCCTTTTCTTATGAAAACAGGGTCCAAAATCATGGGTTTTCGTTCAGCAGTGGAAGTAGGAGGCGCGCTCTACAATAGGCAAGGGTTTTCAAGTCTGCAAGTACGTTTTAAGCTGAGTTCCATGAACATTGTCCAAAATCATGTTTTAACCAAAATCCACAATGCGACTAGTTCAGCATATGAGAGGAGACACTGTTTGAGTGTAACAAAAGTGAAACATTTCTTTTAGCCTTTTCTTATGAAAACAGGGTCCAAAATCATGGGTTTTCGTTCAGCAGTGGAAGTAGGAGGCGCACTCTACAATAGGCAAGGGTTTTCAAGTCTGCAAGTACGTTTTAAGCTGAGTTCCATGAACATTGTCCAAAATCATGTTTTAACCAAAATCCACAATGCAACCAGTTCAGCATATGAGAGGAGACACTGTTTGAGTGTAACAAAAGTGAAACATTTCTTTTAGCCTTTTCTTATGAAAACAGGGTCCAAAATCATGGGTTTTCGTTCAGCAGTGGAAGTAGGAGGCGCGCTCTACAATAGGCAAGGGTTTTCAAGTCTGCAAGTACGTTTTAAGCTGAGTTCCACGAACATTGTCCAAAATCATGTTTTAACCAAAATCCACAATGCGACCAGTTCAGCATATGAGAGGAGACACTGTTTGAGTGTAACAAACGTGAAACATTTCTTTTAGCCTTTTATTATGAAAACAGGGTCCAAAATCATGGGTTTTCGTTCAGCAGTGGAAGTAGGAGGCGCGCTCTACAATAGGCAAGGGTTTTCAAGTCTGCAAGTACGTTTTAAGCTGAGTTCCACGAACATTGTCCAAAATCATGTTTTAACCAAAATCCACAATGCGACCAGTTCAGCATATGAGAGGAGACACTGTTTGAGTGTAACAAAAGTGAAACATTTCTTTTAGCCTTTTCTTATGAAAACAGGGTCCAAAATCATGGGTTTTCGTTCAGCAGTGGAAGTAGGAGGCGCGCTCTACAATAGGCAAGGGTTTTCAAGTCTGCAAGTACGTTTTAAGCTGAGTTCCATGAACATTGTCCAAAATCATGTTTTAACCAAAATCCACAATGCGACTAGTTCAGCATATGAGAGGAGACACTGCTTGAGTGTAACAAAAGTGAAACATTTCTTTTAGCCTTTTCTTATGAAAACAGGGTCCAAAATCATGGGTTTTCGTTCAGCAGTGGAAGTAGGAGGCGCGCTCTACAATAGGCAAGGGTTTTCAAGTCTGCAAGTACGTTTTAAGCTGAGTTCCATGAACATTGTCCAAAATCATGTTTTAACCAAAATCCACAATGCGACTAGTTCAGCATATGAGAGGAGACACTGTTTGAGTGTAACAAAAGTGAAACATTTCTTTTAGCCTTTTCTTATGAAAACAGGGTCCAAAATCATGGGTTTTCGTTCAGCAGTGGAAGTAGGAGGAGCGCTCTACAATAGGCAAGGGTTTTCAAGTCTGCAAGTACGTTTTAAGCTGAGTTCCACGAACATTGTCCAAAATCATGTTTTAACCAAAATCCACAATGCGACCAGTTCAGCATATGAGAGGAGACACTGTTTGAGTGTAACAAACGTGAAACATTTCTTTTAGCCTTTTCGCATGAAAACAGGGTCCAAAATCATGGGTTTTCGTTCAGCAGTGGAAGTAGGAGGCGCGCTCTACAATAGGCAAGTGTTTTCAAGTCTGCAAGTACGTTTTAAGCTGAGTTCCATGAACATTGTCCAAAATCATGTTTTAACCAAAATCCACAATGCGACCAGTTCAGCATATGAGAGGAGACACTGTTTGAGTGTAACAAACGTGAAACATTTCTTTTAGCCTTTTCTTATGAAAACAGGGTCCAAAATCATGGGTTTTCGTTCAGCAGTGGAAGTAGGAGGCGCGCTCTACAATAGGCAAGGGTTTTCAAGTCTGCAAGTACGTTTTAAGCTGAGTTCCACGAACATTGTCCAAAATCATGTTTTAACCAAAATCCACAATGCGACCAGTTCAGCATATGAGAGGAGACACTGTTTGAGTGTAACAAACGTGAAACATTTCTTTTAGCCTTTTCGCATGAAAACAGGGTCCAAAATCATGGGTTTTCGTTCAGCAGTGGAAGTAGGAGGCACGCTCTACAATAGGCAAGGGTTTTCAAGTCTGCAAGTACGTTTTAAGCTGAGTTCCACGAACATTGTCCAAAATCATGTTTTAACCAAAATCCACAATGCGACCAGTTCAGCATATGAGAGGAGACACTGTTTGAGTGTAACAAACGTGAAACATTTCTTTTAGCCTTTTCGCATGAAAACAGGGTCCAAAATCATGGGTTTTCGTTCAGCAGTGGAAGTAGGAGGCGCGCTCTACAATAGGCAAGTGTTTTCAAGTCTGCAAGTACGTTTTAAGCTGAGTTCCATGAACATTGTCCAAAATCATGTTTTAACCAAAATCCACAATGCGACCAGTTCAGCATATGAGAGGAGACACTGTTTGAGTGTAACAAACGTGAAACATTTCTTTTAGCCTTTTCGCATGAAAACAGGGTCCAAAATCATGGGTTTTCGTTCAGCAGTGGAAGTAGGAGGCGCGCTCTACAATAGGCAAGGGTTGTCAAGTCTGCAAGTACGTTTTAAGCTGAGTTCCATGAACATTGTCCAAAATCATGTTTTAACCAAAATCCACAATGCGACTAGTTCAGCATATGAGAGGAGACACTGTTTGAGTGTAACAAAAGTGAAACATTTCTTTTAGCCTTTTCTTATGAAAACAGGGTCCAAAATCATGGGTTTTCGTTCAGCAGTGGAAGTAGGAGGCGCGCTCTACAATAGGCAAGGGTTTTCAAGTCTGCAAGTACGTTTTAAGCTGAGTTCCATGAACATTGTCCAAAATCATGTTTTAACCAAAATCCACAATGCGACTAGTTCAGCATATGAGAGGAGACACTGTTTGAGTGTAACAAAAGTGAAACATTTCTTTTAGCCTTTTCTTATGAAAACAGGGTCCAAAATCATGGGTTTTCGTTCAGCAGTGGAAGTAGGAGGCGCACTCTACAATAGGCAAGGGTTTTCAAGTCTGCAAGTACGTTTTAAGCTGAGTTCCATGAACATTGTCCAAAATCATGTTTTAACCAAAATCCACAATGCAACCAGTTCAGCATATGAGAGGAGACACTGTTTGAGTGTAACAAAAGTGAAACATTTCTTTTAGCCTTTTCTTATGAAAACAGGGTCCAAAATCATGGGTTTTCGTTCAGCAGTGGAAGTAGGAGGCGCGCTCTACAATAGGCAAGGGTTTTCAAGTCTGCAAGTACGTTTTAAGCTGAGTTCCACGAACATTGTCCAAAATCATGTTTTAACCAAAATCCACAATGCGACCAGTTCAGCATATGAGAGGAGACACTGTTTGAGTGTAACAAACGTGAAACATTTCTTTTAGCCTTTTCGCATGAAAACAGGGTCCAAAATCATGGGTTTTCGTTCAGCAGTGGAAGTAGGAGGCGCGCTCTACAATAGGCAAGTGTTTTCAAGTCTGCAAGTACGTTTTAAGCTGAGTTCCATGAACATTGTCCAAAATCATGTTTTAACCAAAATCCACAATGCGACCAGTTCAGCATATGAGAGGAGACACTGTTTGAGTGTAACAAACGTGAAACATTTCTTTTAGCCTTTTCGCATGAAAACAGGGTCCAAAATCATGGGTTTTCGTTCAGCAGTGGAAGTAGGAGGCGCGCTCTACAATAGGCAAGGGTTGTCAAGTCTGCAAGTACGTTTTAAGCTGAGTTCCATGAACATTGTCCAAAATCATGTTTTAACCAAAATCCACAATGCGACTAGTTCAGCATATGAGAGGAGACACTGTTTGAGTGTAACAAAAGTGAAACATTTCTTTTAGCCTTTTCTTATGAAAACAGGGTCCAAAATCATGGGTTTTCGTTCAGCAGTGGAAGTAGGAGGCGCGCTCTACAATAGGCAAGGGTTTTCAAGTCTGCAAGTACGTTTTAAGCTGAGTTCCATGAACATTGTCCAAAATCATGTTTTAACCAAAATCCACAATGCGACTAGTTCAGCATATGAGAGGAGACACTGTTTGAGTGTAACAAAAGTGAAACATTTCTTTTAGCCTTTTCTTATGAAAACAGGGTCCAAAATCATGGGTTTTCGTTCAGCAGTGGAAGTAGGAGGCGCGCTCTACAATAGGCAAGGGTTTTCAAGTCTGCAAGTACGTTTTAAGCTGAGTTCCATGAACATTGTCCAAAATCATGTTTTAACCAAAATCCACAATGCAACCAGTTCAGCATATGAGAGGAGACACTGTTTGAGTGTAACAAAAGTGAAACATTTCTTTTAGCCTTTTCTTATGAAAACAGGGTCCAAAATCATGGGTTTTCGTTCAGCAGTGGAAGTAGGAGGCGCGCTCTACAATAGGCAAGGGTTTTCAAGTCTGCAAGTACGTTTTAAGCTGAGTTCCACGAACATTGTCCAAAATCATGTTTTAACCAAAATCCACAATGCGACCAGTTCAGCATATGAGAGGAGACACTGTTTGAGTGTAACAAACGTGAAACATTTCTTTTAGCCTTTTCGCATGAAAACAGGGTCCAAAATCATGGGTTTTCGTTCAGCAGTGGAAGTAGGAGGCGCGCTCTACAATAGGCAAGGGTTTTCAAGTCTGCAAGTACGTTTTAAGCTGAGTTCCATGAACATTGTCCAAAATCATGTTTTAACCAAAATCCACAATGCAACCAGTTCAGCATATGAGAGGAGACACTGTTTGAGTGTAACAAAAGTGAAACATTTCTTTTAGCCTTTTCTTATGAAAACAGGGTCCAAAATCATGGGTTTTCGTTCAGCAGTGGAAGTAGGAGGCGCGCTCTACAATAGGCAAGGGTTTTCAAGTCTGCAAGTACGTTTTAAGCTGAGTTCCACGAACATTGTCCAAAATCATGTTTTAACCAAAATCCACAATGCGACCAGTTCAGCATATGAGAGGAGACACTGTTTGAGTGTAACAAACGTGAAACATTTCTTTTAGCCTTTTCGCATGAAAACAGGGTCCAAAATCATGGGTTTTCGTTCAGCAGTGGAAGTAGGAGGCGTGCTCTACAATAGGCAAGTGTTTTCAAGTCTGCAAGTACGTTTTAAGCTGAGTTCCATGAACATTGTCCAAAATCATGTTTTAACCAAAATCCACAATGCGACCAGTTCAGCATATGAGAGGAGACACTGTTTGAGTGTAACAAACGTGAAACATTTCTTTTAGCCTTTTCGCATGAAAACAGGGTCCAAAATCATGGGTTTTCGTTCAGCAGTGGAAGTAGGAGGCGCGCTCTACAATAGGCAAGGGTTTTCAAGTCTGCAAGTACGTTTTAAGCTGAGTTCCATGAACATTGTCCAAAATCATGTTTTAACCAAAATCCACAATGCGACTAGTTCAGCATATGAGAGGAGACACTGTTTGAGTGTAACAAAAGTGAAACATTTCTTTTAGCCTTTTCTTATGAAAACAGGGTCCAAAATCATGGGTTTTCGTTCAGCAGTGGAAGTAGGAGGCGCGCTCTACAATAGGCAAGGGTTTTCAAGTCTGCAAGTACGTTTTAAGCTGAGTTCCATGAACATTGTCCAAAATCATGTTTTAACCAAAATCCACAATGCGACTAGTTCAGCATATGAGAGGAGACACTGTTTGAGTGTAACAAAAGTGAAACATTTCTTTTAGCCTTTTCTTATGAAAACAGGGTCCAAAATCATGGGTTTTCGTTCAGCAGTGGAAGTAGGAGGCGCGCTCTACAATAGGCAAGGGTTTTCAAGTCTGCAAGTACGTTTTAAGCTGAGTTCCACGAACATTGTCCAAAATCATGTTTTAACCAAAATCCACAATGCGACCAGTTCAGCATATGAGAGGAGACACTGTTTGAGTGTAACAAAAGTGAAACATTTCTTTTAGCCTTTTCTTATGAAAACAGGGTCCAAAATCATGGGTTTTCGTTCAGCAGTGGAAGTAGGAGGCGCGCTCTACAATAGGCAAGGGTTTTCAAGTCTGCAAGTACGTTTTAAGCTGAGTTCCATGAACATTGTCCAAAATCATGTTTTAACCAAAATCCACAATGCGACTAGTTCAGCATATGAGAGGAGACACTGTTTGAGTGTAACAAAAGTGAAACATTTCTTTTAGCCTTTTCTTATGAAAACAGGGTCCAAAATCATGGGTTTTCGTTCAGCAGTGGAAGTTGGAGGCGCGCTCTACAATAGGCAAGTGTTTTCAAGTCTGCAAGTACGTTTTAAGCTGAGTTCCATGAACATTGTCCAAAATCATGTTTTAACCAAAATCCACAATGCGACCAGTTCAGCATATGAGAGGAGACACTGTTTGAGTGTAACAAACGTGAAACATTTCTTTTAGCCTTTTCGCATGAAAACAGGGTCCAAAATCATGGGTTTTCGTTCAGCAGTGGAAGTAGGAGGCGCGCTCTACAATAGGCAAGGGTTTTCAAGTCTGCAAGTACGTTTTAAGCTGAGTTCCATGAACATTGTCCAAAATCATGTTTTAACCAAAATCCACAATGCGACTAGTTCAGCATATGAGAGGAGACACTGTTTGAGTGTAACAAAAGTGAAACATTTCTTTTAGCCTTTTCTTATGAAAACAGGGTCCAAAATCATGGGTTTTCGTTCAGCAGTGGAAGTAGGAGGCGCGCTCTACAATAGGCAAGGGTTTTCAAGTCTGCAAGTACGTTTTAAGCTGAGTTCCATGAACATTGTCCAAAATCATGTTTTAACCAAAATCCACAATGCGACTAGTTCAGCATATGAGAGGAGACACTGTTTGAGTGTAACAAAAGTGAAACATTTCTTTTAGCCTTTTCTTATGAAAACAGGGTCCAAAATCATGGGTTTTCATTCAGCAGTGGAAGTAGGAGGCGCGCTCTACAATAGGCAAGGGTTTTCAAGTCTGCAAGTACGTTTTAAGCTGAGTTCCATGAACATTGTCCAAAATCATGTTTTAACCAAAATCCACAATGCGACCAGTTCAGCATATGAGAGGAGACACTGTTTGAGTGTAACAAACGTGAAACATTTCTTTTAGCCTTTTCGCATGAAAACAGGGTCCAAAATCATGGGTTTTCGTTCAGCAGTGGAAGTAGGAGGCGCGCTCTACAATAGGCAAGGGTTTTCAAGTCTGCAAGTACGTTTTAAGCTGAGTTCCACGAACATTGTCCAAAATCATGTTTTAACCAAAATCCACAATGCGACCAGTTCAGCATATGAGAGGAGACACTGTTTGAGTGTAACAAACGTGAAACATTTCTTTTAGCCTTTTCGCATGAAAACAGGGTCCAAAATCATGGGTTTTCGTTCAGCAGTGGAAGTAGGAGGCGCGCTCTACAATAGGCAAGGGTTTTCAAGTCTGCAAGTACGTTTTAAGCTGAGTTCCATGAACATTGTCCAAAATCATGTTTTAACCAAAATCCACAATGCGACTAGTTCAGCATATGAGAGGAGACACTGTTTGAGTGTAACAAAAGTGAAACATTTCTTTTAGCCTTTTCTTATGAAAACAGGGTCCAAAATCATGGGTATCGTTCAGCAGTGGAAGTAGGAGGCGCGCTCTACAATAGGCAAGGGTTTTCAAGTCTGCAAGTACGTTTTAAGCTGAGTTCCATGAACATTGTCCAAAATCATGTTTTAACCAAAATCCACAATGCGACTAGTTCAGCATATGAGAGGAGACACTGTTTGAGTGTAACAAAAGTGAAACATTTCTTTTAGCCTTTTCTTATGAAAACAGGGTCCAAAATCATGGGTTTTCGTTCGGCAGTGGAAGTAGGAGGCGCGCTCTACAATAGGCAAGGGTTTTCAAGTCTGCAAGTACGTTTTAAGCTGAGTTCCATGAACATTGTCCAAAATCATGTTTTAACCAAAATCCACAATGCAACCAGTTCAGCATATGAGAGGAGACACTGTTTGAGTGTAACAAACGTGAAACATTTCTTTTAGCCTTTTCGCATGAAAACAGGGTCCAAAATCATGGGTTTTCGTTCAGCAGTGGAAGTAGGAGGCGCGCTCTACAATAGGCAAGGGTTTTCAAGTCTGCAAGTACGTTTTAAGCTGAGTTCCATGAACATTGTCCAAAATCGTGTTTTAACCAAAATCCACAATGCGACTAGTTCAGCATATGAGAGGAGACACTGTTTGAGTGTAACAAAAGTGAAACATTTCTTTTAGCCTTTTCTTATGAAAACAGGGTCCAAAATCATGGGTATCGTTCAGCAGTGGAAGTAGGAGGCGCGCTCTACAATAGGCAAGGGTTTTCAAGTCTGCAAGTACGTTTTAAGCTGAGTTCCATGAACATTGTCCAAAATCATGTTTTAACCAAAATCCACAATGCGACTAGTTCAGCATATGAGAGGAGACACTGTTTGAGTGTAACAAAAGTGAAACATTTCTTTTAGCCTTTTCTTATGAAAACAGGGTCCAAAATCATGGGTTTTCGTTCAGCAGTGGAAGTAGGAGGCGCGCTCTACAATAGGCAAGGGTTTTCAAGTCTGCAAGTACGTTTTAAGCTGAGTTCCATGAACATTGTCCAAAATCATGTTTTAACCAAAATCCACAATGCGACTAGTTCAGCATATGAGAGGAGACACTGTTTGAGTGTAACAAAAGTGAAACATTTCTTTTAGCCTTTTCTTATGAAAACAGGGTCCAAAATCATGGGTTTTCGTTCAGCAGTGGAAGTAGGAGGCGCGCTCTACAATAGGCAAGGGTTTTCAAGTCTGCAAGTACGTTTTAAGCTGAGTTCCACGAACATTGTCCAAAATCATGTTTTAACCAAAATCCACAATGCGACCAGTTCAGCATATGAGAGGAGACACTGTTTGAGTGTAACAAAAGTGAAACATTTCTTTTAGCCTTTTCTTATGAAAACAGGGTCCAAAATCATGGGTTTTCGTTCAGCAGTGGAAGTAGGAGGCGCGCTCTACAATAGGCAAGGGTTTTCAAGTCTGCAAGTACGTTTTAAGCTGAGTTCCATGAACATTGTCCAAAATCATGTTTTAACCAAAATCCACAATGCGACTAGTTCAGCATATGAGAGGAGACACTGTTTGAGTGTAACAAAAGTGAAACATTTCTTTTAGCCTTTTCTTATGAAAACAGGGTCCAAAATCATGGGTTTTCGTTCAGCAGTGGAAGCAGGAGGCGCGCTCTACAATAGGCAAGTGTTTTCAAGTCTGCAAGTACGTTTTAAGCTGAGTTCCATGAACATTGTCCAAAATCATGTTTTAACCAAAATCCACAATGCGACCAGTTCAGCATATGAGAGGAGACACTGTTTGAGTGTAACAAACGTGAAACATTTCTTTTAGCCTTTTCGCATGAAAACAGGGTCCAAAATCATGGGTTTTCGTTCAGCAGTGGAAGTAGGAGGCGCGCTCTACAATAGGCAAGGGTTTTCAAGTCTGCAAGTACGTTTTAAGCTGAGTTCCATGAACATTGTCCAAAATCATGTTTTAACCAAAATCCACAATGCGACTAGTTCAGCATATGAGAGGAGACACTGTTTGAGTGTAACAAAAGTGAAACATTTCTTTTAGCCTTTTCTTATGAAAACAGGGTCCAAAATCATGGGTTTTCGTTCAGCAGTGGAAGTAGGAGGCGCGCTCTACAATAGGCAAGGGTTTTCAAGTCTGCAAGTACGTTTTAAGCTGAGTTCCATGAACATTGTCCAAAATCATGTTTTAACCAAAATCCACAATGCGACTAGTTCAGCATATGAGAGGAGACACTGTTTGAGTGTAACAAAAGTGAAACATTTCTTTTAGCCTTTTCTTATGAAAACAGGGTCCAAAATCATGGGTTTTCGTTCAGCAGTGGAAGTAGGAGGCGCGCTCTACAATAGGCAAGGGTTTTCAAGTCTGCAAGTACGTTTTAAGCTGAGTTCCATGAACATTGTCCAAAATCATGTTTTAACCAAAATCCACAATGCAACCAGTTCAGCATATGAGAGGAGACACTGTTTGAGTGTAACAAAAGTGAAACATTTCTTTTAGCCTTTTCTTATGAAAACAGGGTCCAAAATCATGGGTTTTCGTTCAGCAGTGGAAGTAGGAGGCGCGCTCTACAATAGGCAAGGGTTTTCAAGTCTGCAAGTACGTTTTAAGCTGAGTTCCACGAACATTGTCCAAAATCATGTTTTAACCAAAATCCACAATGCGACCAGTTCAGCATATGAGAGGAGACACTGTTTGAGTGTAACAAAAGTGAAACATTTCTTTTAGCCTTTTCTTATGAAAACAGGGTCCAAAATCATGGGTTTTCGTTCAGCAGTGGAAGTAGGAGGCGCGCTCTACAATAGGCAAGGGTTTTCAAGTCTGCAAGTACGTTTTAAGCTGAGTTCCATGAACATTGTCCAAAATCATGTTTTAACCAAAATCCACAATGCGACTAGTTCAGCATATGAGAGGAGACACTGTTTGAGTGTAACAAAAGTGAAACATTTCTTTTAGCCTTTTCTTATGAAAACAGGGTCCAAAATCATGGGTTTTCGTTCAGCAGTGGAAGCAGGAGGCGCGCTCTACAATAGGCAAGTGTTTTCAAGTCTGCAAGTACGTTTTAAGCTGAGTTCCATGAACATTGTCCAAAATCATGTTTTAACCAAAATCCACAATGCGACCAGTTCAGCATATGAGAGGAGACACTGTTTGAGTGTAACAAACGTGAAACATTTCTTTTAGCCTTTTCGCATGAAAACAGGGTCCAAAATCATGGGTTTTCGTTCAGCAGTGGAAGTAGGAGGCGCGCTCTACAATAGGCAAGGGTTTTCAAGTCTGCAAGTACGTTTTAAGCTGAGTTCCATGAACATTGTCCAAAATCATGTTTTAACCAAAATCCACAATGCGACTAGTTCAGCATATGAGAGGAGACACTGTTTGAGTGTAACAAAAGTGAAACATTTCTTTTAGCCTTTTCTTATGAAAACAGGGTCCAAAATCATGGGTTTTCGTTCAGCAGTGGAAGTAGGAGGCGCGCTCTACAATAGGCAAGGGTTTTCAAGTCTGCAAGTACGTTTTAAGCTGAGTTCCATGAACATTGTCCAAAATCATGTTTTAACCAAAATCCACAATGCGACTAGTTCAGCATATGAGAGGAGACACTGTTTGAGTGTAACAAAAGTGAAACATTTCTTTTAGCCTTTTCTTATGAAAACAGGGTCCAAAATCATGGGTTTTCGTTCAGCAGTGGAAGTAGGAGGCGCGCTCTACAATAGGCAAGGGTTTTCAAGTCTGCAAGTACGTTTTAAGCTGAGTTCCATGAACATTGTCCAAAATCATGTTTTAACCAAAATCCACAATGCAACCAGTTCAGCATATGAGAGGAGACACTGTTTGAGTGTAACAAACGTGAAACATTTCTTTTAGCCTTTTCTTATGAAAACAGGGTCCAAAATCATGGGTTTTCGTTCAGCAGTGGAAGTAGGAGGCGCGCTCTACAATAGGCAAGGGTTTTCAAGTCTGCAAGTACGTTTTAAGCTGAGTTCCATGAACATTGTCCAAAATCATGTTTTAACCAAAATCCACAATGCGACCAGTTCAGCATATGAGAGGAGACACTGTTTGAGTGTAACAAACGTGAAACATTTCTTTTAGCCTTTTCGCATGAAAACAGGGTCCAAAATCATGGGTTTTCGTTCAGCAGTGGAAGTAGGAGGCGCGCTCTACAATAGGCAAGGGTTTTCAAGTCTGCAAGTACGTTTTAAGCTGAGTTCCACGAACATTGTCCAAAATCATGTTTTAACCAAAATCCACAATGCGACCAGTTCAGCATATGAGAGGAGACACTGTTTGAGTGTAACAAACGTGAAAAATTTCTTTTAGCCTTTTCGCATGAAAACAGGGTCCAAAATCATGGGTTTTCGTTCAGCAGTGGAAGTAGGAGGCGCGCTCTACAATAGGCAAGGGTTTTCAAGTCTGCAAGTACGTTTTAAGCTGAGTTCCATGAACATTGTCCAAAATCATGTTTTAACCAAAATCCACAATGCGACTAGTTCAGCATATGAGAGGAGACACTGTTTGAGTGTAACAAAAGTGAAACATTTCTTTTAGCCTTTTCTTATGAAAACAGGGTCCAAAATCATGGGTATCGTTCAGCAGTGGAAGTAGGAGGCGCGCTCTACAATAGGCAAGGGTTTTCAAGTCTGCAAGTACGTTTTAAGCTGAGTTCCATGAACATTGTCCAAAATCATGTTTTAACCAAAATCCACAATGCGACTAGTTCAGCATATGAGAGGAGACACTGTTTGAGTGTAACAAAAGTGAAACATTTCTTTTAGCCTTTTCTTATGAAAACAGGGTCCAAAATCATGGGTTTTCGTTCAGCAGTGGAAGTAGGAGGCGCGCTCTACAATAGGCAAGGGTTTTCAAGTCTGCAAGTACGTTTTAAGCTGAGTTCCATGAACATTGTCCAAAATCATGTTTTAACCAAAATCCACAATGCAACCAGTTCAGCATATGAGAGGAGACACTGTTTGAGTGTAACAAACGTGAAACATTTCTTTTAGCATTTTCGCATGAAAACAGGGTCCAAAATCATGGGTTTTCGTTCAGCAGTGGAAGTAGGAGGCGCGCTCTACAATAGGCAAGGGTTTTCAAGTCTGCAAGTACGTTTTAAGCTGAGTTCCATGAACATTGTCCAAAATCATGTTTTAACCAAAATCCACAATGCGACTAGTTCAGCATATGAGAGGAGACACTGTTTGAGTGTAACAAAAGTGAAACATTTCTTTTAGCCTTTTCTTATGAAAACAGGGTCCAAAATCATGGGTTTTCGTTCAGCAGTGGAAGCAGGAGGCGCGCTCTACAATAGGCAAGTGTTTTCAAGTCTGCAAGTACGTTTTAAGCTGAGTTCCATGAACATTGTCCAAAATCATGTTTTAACCAAAATCCACAATGCGACCAGTTCAGCATATGAGAGGAGACACTGTTTGAGTGTAACAAACGTGAAACATTTCTTTTAGCCTTTTCGCATGAAAACAGGGTCCAAAATCATGGGTTTTCGTTCAGCAGTGGAAGTAGGAGGCGCGCTCTACAATAGGCAAGGGTTTTCAAGTCTGCAAGTACGTTTTAAGCTGAGTTCCATGAACATTGTCCAAAATCATGTTTTAACCAAAATCCACAATGCGACTAGTTCAGCATATGAGAGGAGACACTGTTTGAGTGTAACAAAAGTGAAACATTTCTTTTAGCCTTTTCTTATGAAAACAGGGTCCAAAATCATGGGTTTTCGTTCAGCAGTGGAAGTAGGAGGCGCGCTCTACAATAGGCAAGGGTTTTCAAGTCTGCAAGTACGTTTTAAGCTGAGTTCCATGAACATTGTCCAAAATCATGTTTTAACCAAAATCCACAATGCGACTAGTTCAGCATATGAGAGGAGACACTGTTTGAGTGTAACAAAAGTGAAACATTTCTTTTAGCCTTTTCTTATGAAAACAGGGTCCAAAATCATGGGTTTTCGTTCAGCAGTGGAAGTAGGAGGCGCGCTCTACAATAGGCAAGGGTTTTCAAGTCTGCAAGTACGTTTTAAGCTGAGTTCCATGAACATTGTCCAAAATCATGTTTTAACCAAAATCCACAATGCAACCAGTTCAGCATATGAGAGGAGACACTGTTTGAGTGTAACAAACGTGAAACATTTCTTTTAGCCTTTTCTTATGAAAACAGGGTCCAAAATCATGGGTTTTCGTTCAGCAGTGAAAGTAGGAGGCGCGCTCTACAATAGGCAAGGGTTTTCAAGTCTGCAAGTACGTTTTAAGCTGAGTTCCACGAACATTGTCCAAAATCATGTTTTAACCAAAATCCACAATGCGACCAGTTCAGCATATGAGAGGAGACACTGTTTGAGTGTAACAAACGTGAAACATTTCTTTTAGCCTTTTCGCATGAAAACAGGGTCCAAAATCATGGGTTTTCGTTCAGCAGTGGAAGTAGGAGGCACGCTCTACAATAGGCAAGGGTTTTCAAGTCTGCAAGTACGTTTTAAGCTGAGTTCCACGAACATTGTCCAAAATCATGTTTTAACCAAAATCCACAATGCGACCAGTTCAGCATATGAGAGGAGACACTGTTTGAGTGTAACAAACGTGAAACATTTCTTTTAGCCTTTTCGCATGAAAACAGGGTCCAAAATCATGGGTTTTCGTTCAGCAGTGGAAGTAGGAGGCGCGCTCTACAATAGGCAAGGGTTTTCAAGTCTGCAAGTACGTTTTAAGCTGAGTTCCATGAACATTGTCCAAAATCATGTTTTAACCAAAATCCACAATGCGACTAGTTCAGCATATGAGAGGAGACACTGTTTGAGTGTAACAAAAGTGAAACATTTCTTTTAGCCTTTTCTTATGAAAACAGGGTC
Organism: Coregonus lavaretus; assembly: GCF_964263955.1. Taxonomy (NCBI): domain Eukaryota; kingdom Metazoa; phylum Chordata; class Actinopteri; order Salmoniformes; family Salmonidae; genus Coregonus; species Coregonus lavaretus. Next base: position 77,344,251 of record NC_139988.1, on the reverse strand, counting down.
CAAAATCATGGGTATCGTTCAGCAGTGGAAGTAGGAGGCGCGCTCTACAATAGGCAAGGGTTTTCAAGTCTGCAAGTACGTTTTAAGCTGAGTTCCATGAACATTGTCCAAAATCATGTTTTAACCAAAATCCACAATGCGACTAGTTCAGCATATGAGAGGAGACACTGTTTGAGTGTAACAAAAGTGAAACATTTCTTTTAGCCTTTTCTTATGAAAACAGGGTCCAAAATCATGGGTTTTCGTTCAGCAGTGGAAGTAGGAGGCGCGCTCTACAATAGGCAAGGGTTTTCAAGTCTGCAAGTACGTTTTAAGCTGAGTTCCATGAACATTGTCCAAAATCATGTTTTAACCAAAATCCACAATGCAACCAGTTCAGCATATGAGAGGAGACACTGTTTGAGTGTAACAAACGTGAAACATTTCTTTTAGCCTTTTCGCATGAAAACAGGGTCCAAAATCATGGGTTTTCGTTCAGCAGTGGAAGTAGGAGGCGCGCTCTACAATAGGCAAGGGTTTTCAAGTCTGCAAGTACGTTTTAAGCTGAGTTCCATGAACATTGTCCAAAATCATGTTTTAACCAAAATCCACAATGCGACTAGTTCAGCATATGAGAGGAGACACTGTTTGAGTGTAACAAAAGTGAAACATTTCTTTTAGCCTTTTCTTATGAAAACAGGGTCCAAAATCATGGGTATCGTTCAGCAGTGGAAGTAGGAGGCGCGCTCTACAATAGGCAAGGGTTTTCAAGTCTGCAAGTACGTTTTAAGCTGAGTTCCATGAACATTGTCCAAAATCATGTTTTAACCAAAATCCACAATGCGACTAGTTCAGCATATGAGAGGAGACACTGTTTGAGTGTAACAAAAGTGAAACATTTCTTTTAGCCTTTTCTTATGAAAACAGGGTCCAAAATCATGGGTTTTCGTTCAGCAGTGGAAGTAGGAGGCGCGCTCTACAATAGGCAAGGGTTTTCAAGTCTGCAAGTACGTTTTAAGCTGAGTTCCATGAACATTGTCCAAAATCATGTTTTAACCAAAATCCACAATGCAACCAGTTCAGCATATGAGAGGAGACACTGTTTGAGTGTAACAAAAGTGAAACATTTCTTTTAGCCTTTTCTTATGAAAACAGGGTCCAAAATCATAGGTTTTCGTTCAGCAGTGGAAGTAGGAGGCGCGCTCTACAATAGGCAAGGGTTTTCAAGTCTGCAAGTACGTTTTAAGCTGAGTTCCACGAACATTGTCCAAAATCATGTTTTAACCAAAATCCACAATGCGACCAGTTCAGCATATGAGAGGAGACACTGTTTGAGTGTAACAAACGTGAAACATTTATTTTAGCCTTTTCGCATGAAAACAGGGTCCAAAATCATGGGTTTTCGTTCAGCAGTGGAAGTAGGAGGCGCGCTCTACAATAGGCAAGTGTTTTCAAGTCTGCAAGTACGTTTTAAGCTGAGTTCCATGAACATTGTCCAAAATCATGTTTTAACCAAAATCCACAATGCGACCAGTTCAGCATATGAGAGGAGACACTGTTTGAGTGTAACAAACGTGAAACATTTCTTTTAGCCTTTTCGCATGAAAACAGGGTCCAAAATCATGGGTTTTCGTTCAGCAGTGGAAGTAGGAGGCGCGCTCTACAATAGGCAAGGGTTTTCAAGTCTGCAAGTACGTTTTAAGCTGAGTTCCATGAACATTGTCCAAAATCATGTTTTAACCAAAATCCACAATGCGACTAGTTCAGCATATGAGAGGAGACACTGTTTGAGTGTAACAAAAGTGAAACATTTCTTTTAGCCTTTTCTTATGAAAACAGGGTCCAAAATCATGGGTATCGTTCAGCAGTGGAAGTAGGAGGCGCGCTCTACAATAGGCAAGGGTTTTCAAGTCTGCAAGTACGTTTTAAGCTGAGTTCCATGAACATTGTCCAAAATCATGTTTTAACCAAAATCCACAATGCGACTAGTTCAGCATATGAGAGGAGACACTGTTTGAGTGTAACAAAAGTGAAACATTTCTTTTAGCCTTTTCTTATGAAAACAGGGTCCAAAATCATGGGTTTTCGTTCAGCAGTGGAAGTAGGAGGCGCGCTCTACAATAGGCAAGGGTTTTCAAGTCTGCAAGTACGTTTTAAGCTGAGTTCCATGAACATTGTCCAAAATCATGTTTTAACCAAAATCCACAATGCGACTAGTTCAGCATATGAGAGGAGACACTGTTTGAGTGTAACAAAAGTGAAACATTTCTTTTAGCCTTTTCTTATGAAAACAGGGTCCAAAATCATGGGTTTTCGTTCAGCAGTGGAAGTAGGAGGCGCGCTCTACAATAGGCAAGGGTTTTCAAGTCTGCAAGTACGTTTTAAGCTGAGTTCCACGAACATTGTCCAAAATCATGTTTTAACCAAAATCCACAATGCGACCAGTTCAGCATATGAGAGGAGACACTGTTTGAGTGTAACAAAAGTGAAACATTTCTTTTAGCCTTTTCTTATGAAAACAGGGTCCAAAATCATGGGTTTTCGTTCAGCAGTGGAAGTAGGAGGCGCGCTCTACAATAGGCAAGGGTTTTCAAGTCTGCAAGTACGTTTTAAGCTGAGTTCCATGAACATTGTCCAAAATCATGTTTTAACCAAAATCCACAATGCGACTAGTTCAGCATATGAGAGGAGACACTGTTTGAGTGTAACAAAAGTGAAACATTTCTTTTAGCCTTTTCTTATGAAAACAGGGTCCAAAATCATGGGTTTTCGTTCAGCAGTGGAAGTAGGAGGCGCGCTCTACAATAGGCAAGGGTTTTCAAGTCTGCAAGTACGTTTTAAGCTGAGTTCCATGAACATTGTCCAAAATCATGTTTTAACCAAAATCCACAATGCGACTAGTTCAGCATATGAGAGGAGACACTGTTTGAGTGTAACAAAAGTGAAACATTTCTTTTAGCCTTTTCTTATGAAAACAGGGTCCAAAATCATGGGTTTTCGTTCAGCAGTGGAAGTAGGAGGCGCGCTCTACAATAGGCAAGGGTTTTCAAGTCTGCAAGTACGTTTTAAGCTGAGTTCCATGAACATTGTCCAAAATCATGTTTTAACCAAAATCCACAATGCGACTAGTTCAGCATATGAGAGGAGACACTGTTTGAGTGTAACAAAAGTGAAACATTTCTTTTAGCCTTTTCTTATGAAAACAGGGTCCAAAATCATGGGTATCGTTCAGCAGTGGAAGTAGGAGGCGCGCTCTACAATAGGCAAGGGTTTTCAAGTCTGCAAGTACGTTTTAAGCTGAGTTCCATGAACATTGTCCAAAATCATGTTTTAACCAAAATCCACAATGCGACTAGTTCAGCATATGAGAGGAGACACTGTTTGAGTGTAACAAAAGTGAAACATTTCTTTTAGCCTTTTCTTATGAAAACAGGGTCCAAAATCATGGGTTTTCGTTCAGCAGTGGAAGTAGGAGGCGCGCTCTACAATAGGCAAGGGTTTTCAAGTCTGCAAGTACGTTTTAAGCTGAGTTCCATGAACATTGTCCAAAATCATGTTTTAACCAAAATCCACAATGCAACCAGTTCAGCATATGAGAGGAGACACTGTTTGAGTGTAACAAAAGTGAAACATTTCTTTTAGCCTTTTCTTATGAAAACAGGGTCCAAAATCATGGGTTTTCGTTCAGCAGTGGAAGTAGGAGGCGCGCTCTACAATAGGCAAGGGTTTTCAAGTCTGCAAGTACGTTTTAAGCTGAGTTCCACGAACATTGTCCAAAATCATGTTTTAACCAAAATCCACAATGCGACCAGTTCAGCATATGAGAGGAGACACTGTTTGAGTGTAACAAACGTGAAACATTTATTTTAGCCTTTTCGCATGAAAACAGGGTCCAAAATCATGGGTTTTCGTTCAGCAGTGGAAGTAGGAGGCGCGCTCTACAATAGGCAAGTGTTTTCAAGTCTGCAAGTACGTTTTAAGCTGAGTTCCATGAACATTGTCCAAAATCATGTTTTAACCAAAATCCACAATGCGACCAGTTCAGCATATGAGAGGAGACACTGTTTGAGTGTAACAAACGTGAAACATTTCTTTTAGCCTTTTCGCATGAAAACAGGGTCCAAAATCATGGGTTTTCGTTCAGCAGTGGAAGTAGGAGGCGCGCTCTACAATAGGCAAGGGTTTTCAAGTCTGCAAGTACGTTTTAAGCTGAGTTCCATGAACATTGTCCAAAATCATGTTTTAACCAAAATCCACAATGCGACTAGTTCAGCATATGAGAGGAGACACTGTTTGAGTGTAACAAAAGTGAAACATTTCTTTTAGCCTTTTCTTATGAAAACAGGGTCCAAAATCATGGGTATCGTTCAGCAGTGGAAGTAGGAGGCGCGCTCTACAATAGGCAAGGGTTTTCAAGTCTGCAAGTACGTTTTAAGCTGAGTTCCATGAACATTGTCCAAAATCATGTTTTAACCAAAATCCACAATGCGACTAGTTCAGCATATGAGAGGAGACACTGTTTGAGTGTAACAAAAGTGAAACATTTCTTTTAGCCTTTTCTTATGAAAACAGGGTCCAAAATCATGGGTTTTCGTTCAGCAGTGGAAGTAGGAGGCGCGCTCTACAATAGGCAAGGGTTTTCAAGTCTGCAAGTACGTTTTAAGCTGAGTTCCATGAACATTGTCCAAAATCATGTTTTAACCAAAATCCACAATGCGACTAGTTCAGCATATGAGAGGAGACACTGTTTGAGTGTAACAAAAGTGAAACATTTCTTTTAGCCTTTTCTTATGAAAACAGGGTCCAAAATCATGGGTTTTCGTTCAGCAGTGGAAGTAGGAGGCGCGCTCTACAATAGGCAAGGGTTTTCAAGTCTGCAAGTACGTTTTAAGCTGAGTTCCACGAACATTGTCCAAAATCATGTTTTAACCACAATCCACAATGCGACCAGTTCAGCATATGAGAGGAGACACTGTTTGAGTGTAACAAAAGTGAAACATTTCTTTTAGCCTTTTCTTATGAAAACAGGGTCCAAAATCATGGGTTTTCGTTCAGCAGTGGAAGTAGGAGGCGCGCTCTACAATAGGCAAGGGTTTTCAAGTCTGCAAGTACGTTTTAAGCTGAGTTCCATGAACATTGTCCAAAATCATGTTTTAACCAAAATCCACAATGCGACTAGTTCAGCATATGAGAGGAGACACTGTTTGAGTGTAACAAAAGTGAAACATTTCTTTTAGCCTTTTCTTATGAAAACAGGGTCCAAAATCATGGGTTTTCGTTCAGCAGTGGAAGTAGGAGGCGCGCTCTACAATAGGCAAGGGTTTTCAAGTCTGCAAGTACGTTTTAAGCTGAGTTCCATGAACATTGTCCAAAATCATGTTTTAACCAAAATCCACAATGCGACTAGTTCAGCATATGAGAGGAGACACTGTTTGAGTGTAACAAAAGTGAAACATTTCTTTTAGCCTTTTCTTATGAAAACAGGGTCCAAAATCATGGGTTTTCGTTCAGCAGTGGAAGTAGGAGGCGCGCTCTACAATAGGCAAGGGTTTTCAAGTCTGCAAGTACGTTTTAAGCTGAGTTCCATGAACATTGTCCAAAATCATGTTTTAACCAAAATCCACAATGCGACTAGTTCAGCATATGAGAGGAGACACTGTTTGAGTGTAACAAAAGTGAAACATTTCTTTTAGCCTTTTCTTATGAAAACAGGGTCCAAAATCATGGGTTTTCGTTCAGCAGTGGAAGTAGGAGGCGCGCTCTACAATAGGCAAGGGTTTTCAAGTCTGCAAGTACGTTTTAAGCTGAGTTCCATGAACATTGTCCAAAATCATGTTTTAACCAAAATCCACAATGCAACCAGTTCAGCATATGAGAGGAGACACTGTTTGAGTGTAACAAAAGTGAAACATTTCTTTTAGCCTTTTCTTATGAAAACAGGGTCCAAAATCATGGGTTTTCGTTCAGCAGTGGAAGTAGGAGGCGCGCTCTACAATAGGCAAGGGTTTTCAAGTCTGCAAGTACGTTTTAAGCTGAGTTCCACGAACATTGTCCAAAATCATGTTTTAACCAAAATCCACAATGCGACCAGTTCAGCATATGAGAGGAGACACTGTTTGAGTGTAACAAACGTGAAACATTTCTTTTAGCCTTTTCGCATGAAAACAGGGTCCAAAATCATGGGTTTTCGTTCAGCAGTGGAAGTAGGAGGCGCGCTCTACAATAGGCAAGGGTTTTCAAGTCTGCAAGTACGTTTTAAGCTGAGTTCCACGAACATTGTCCAAAATCATGTTTTAACCAAAATCCACAATGCGACCAGTTCAGCATATGAGAGGAGACACTGTTTGAGTGTAACAAACGTGAAACATTTCTTTTAGCCTTTTCGCATGAAAACAGGGTCCAAAATCATGGGTTTTCGTTCAGCAGTGGAAGTAGGAGGCGCGCTCTACAATAGGCAAGTGTTTTCAAGTCTGCAAGTACGTTTTAAGCTGAGTTCCATGAACATTGTCCAAAATCATGTTTTAACCAAAATCCACAATGCGACCAGTTCAGCATATGAGAGGAGACACTGTTTGAGTGTAACAAAAGTGAAACATTTCTTTTAGCCTTTTCTTATGAAAACAGGGTCCAAAATCATGGGTATCGTTCAGCAGTGGAAGTAGGAGGCGCGCTCTACAATAGGCAAGGGTTTTCAAGTCTGCAAGTACGTTTTAAGCTGAGTTCCATGAACATTGTCCAAAATCATGTTTTAACCAAAATCCACAATGCGACCAGTTCAGCATATGAGAGGAGACACTGTTTGAGTGTAACAAACGTGAAACATTTCTTTTAGCCTTTTCGCATGAAAACAGGGTCCAAAATCATGGGTTTTCGTTCAGCAGTGGAAGTAGGAGGCGCGCTCTACAATAGGCAAGGGTTTTCAAGTCTGCAAGTACGTTTTAAGCTGAGTTCCATGAACATTGTCCAAAATCATGTTTTAACCAAAATCCACAATGCGACTAGTTCAGCATATGAGAGGAGACACTGTTTGAGTGTAACAAAAGTGAAACATTTCTTTTAGCCTTTTCTTATGAAAACAGGGTCCAAAATCATGGGTTTTCGTTCAGCAGTGGAAGTAGGAGGCGCGCTCTACAATAGGCAAGGGTTTTCAAGTCTGCAAGTACGTTTTAAGCTGAGTTCCATGAACAATGTCCAAAATCATGTTTTAACCAAATATAAACAATGCGACTAGTTCAGCATATGAGAGGAGACACTGTTTGAGTGTAACAAAAGTGAAACATTTCTTTTAGCCTTTTCTTATGAAAACAGGGTCCAAAATCATGGGTATCGTTCAGCAGTGGAAGTAGGAGGCGCGCTCTACAATAGGCAAGGGTTTTCAAGTCTGCAAGTACGTTTTAAGCTGAGTTCCACGAACATTGTCCAAAATCATGTTTTAACCAAAATCCACAATGCGACCAGTTCAGCATATGAGAGGAGACACTGTTTGAGTGTAACAAACGTGAAACATTTCTTTTAGCCTTTTCGCATGAAAACAGGGTCCAAAATCATGGGTTTTCGTTCAGCAGTGGAAGTAGGAGGCGCGCTCTACAATAGGCAAGTGTTTTCAAGTCTGCAAGTACGTTTTAAACTGAGTTCCATGAACATTGTCCAAAATCATGTTTTAACCAAAATCCACAATGCGACCAGTTCAGCATATGAGAGGAGACACTGTTTGAGTGTAACAAACGTGAAACATTTCTTTTAGCCTTTTCTTATGAAAACAGGGTCCAAAATCATGGGTTTTCGTTCAGCAGTGGAAGTAGGAGGCGCGCTCTACAATAGGCAAGGGTTTTCAAGTCTGCAAGTACGTTTTAAGCTGAGTTCCACGAACATTGTCCAAAATCATGTTTTAACCAAAATCCACAATGCGACCAGTTCAGCATATGAGAGGAGACACTGTTTGAGTGTAACAAACGTGAAACATTTCTTTTAGCCTTTTCGCATGAAAACAGGGTCCAAAATCATGGGTTTTCGTTCAGCAGTGGAAGTAGGAGGCGCGCTCTACAATAGGCAAGGGTTTTCAAGTCTGCAAGTACGTTTTAAGCTGAGTTCCATGAACATTGTCCAAAATCATGTTTTAACCAAAATCCACAATGCGACTAGTTCAGCATATGAGAGGAGACACTGTTTGAGTGTAACAAAAGTGAAACATTTCTTTTAGCCTTTTCTTATGAAAACAGGGTCCAAAATCATGGGTTTTCGTTCAGCAGTGGAAGTAGGAGGCGCGCTCTACAATAGGCAAGGGTTTTCAAGTCTGCAAGTACGTTTTAAGCTGAGTTCCATGAACAATGTCCAAAATCATGTTTTAACCAAATATAAACAATGCGACTAGTTCAGCATATGAGAGGAGACACTGTTTGAGTGTAACAAAAGTGAAACATTTCTTTTAGCCTTTTCTTATGAAAACAGGGTCCAAAATCATGGGTTTTCGTTCAGCAGTGGAAGTAGGAGGCGCGCTCTACAATAGGCAAGGGTTTTCAAGTCTGCAAGTACGTTTTAAGCTGAGTTCCATGAACATTGTCCAAAATCATGTTTTAACCAAAATCCACAATGCAACCAGTTCAGCATATGAGAGGAGACACTGTTTGAGTGTAACAAAAGTGAAACATTTCTTTTAGCCTTTTCTTATGAAAACAGGGTCCAAAATCATGGGTTTTCGTTCAGCAGTGGAAGTAGGAGGCGCGCTCTACAATAGGCAAGGGTTTTCAAGTCTGCAAGTACGTTTTAAGCTGAGTTCCACGAACATTGTCCAAAATCATGTTTTAACCAAAATCCACAATGCGACCAGTTCAGCATATGAGAGGAGACACTGTTTGAGTGTAACAAACGTGAAACATTTCTTTTAGCCTTTTCGCATGAAAACAGGGTCCAAAATCATGGGTTTTCGTTCAGCAGTGGAAGTAGGAGGCGCGCTCTACAATAGGCAAGGGTTTTCAAGTCTGCAAGTACGTTTTAAGCTGAGTTCCACGAACATTGTCCAAAATCATGTTTTAACCAAAATCCACAATGCGACCAGTTCAGCATATGAGAGGAGACACTGTTTGAGTGTAACAAACGTGAAACATTTCTTTTAGCCTTTTCGCATGAAAACAGGGTCCAAAATCATGGGTTTTCGTTCAGCAGTGGAAGTAGGAGGCGCGCTCTACAATAGGCAAGTGTTTTCAAGTCTGCAAGTACGTTTTAAGCTGAGTTCCATGAACATTGTCCAAAATCATGTTTTAACCAAAATCCACAATGCGACCAGTTCAGCATATGAGAGGAGACACTGTTTGAGTGTAACAAACGTGAAACATTTCTTTTAGCCTTTTCTTATGAAAACAGGGTCCAAAATCATGGGTTTTCGTTCAGCAGTGGAAGTAGGAGGCGCGCTCTACAATAGGCAAGGGTTTTCAAGTCTGCAAGTACGTTTTAAGCTGAGTTCCACGAACATTGTCCAAAATCATGTTTTAACCAAAATCCACAATGCGACCAGTTCAGCATATGAGAGGAGACACTGTTTGAGTGTAACAAACGTGAAACATTTCTTTTAGCCTTTTCGCATGAAAACAGGGTCCAAAATCATGGGTTTTCGTTCAGCAGTGGAAGTAGGAGGCGCGCTCTACAATAGGCAAGGGTTTTCAAGTCTGCAAGTACGTTTTAAGCTGAGTTCCATGAACATTGTCCAAAATCATGTTTTAACCAAAATCCACAATGCGACTAGTTCAGCATATGAGAGGAGACACTGTTTGAGTGTAACAAAAGTGAAACATTTCTTTTAGCCTTTTCTTATGAAAACAGGGTCCAAAATCATGGGTTTTCGTTCAGCAGTGGAAGTAGGAGGCGCGCTCTACAATAGGCAAGGGTTTTCAAGTCTGCAAGTACGTTTTAAGCTGAGTTCCATGAACAATGTCCAAAATCATGTTTTAACCAAATATAAACAATGCGACTAGTTCAGCATATGAGAGGAGACACTGTTTGAGTGTAACAAAAGTGAAACATTTCTTTTAGCCTTTTCTTATGAAAACAGGGTCCAAAATCATGGGTTTTCGTTCAGCAGTGGAAGTAGGAGGCGCGCTCTACAATAGGCAAGGGTTTTCAAGTCTGCAAGTACGTTTTAAGCTGAGTTCCATGAACATTGTCCAAAATCATGTTTTAACCAAAATCCACAATGCGACTAGTTCAGCATATGAGAGGAGACACTGTTTGAGTGTAACAAAAGTGAAACATTTCTTTTAGCCTTTTCTTATGAAAACAGGGTCCAAAATCATGGGTTTTCGTTCAGCAGTGGAAGTAGGAGGCGCGCTCTACAATAGGCAAGGGTTTTCAAGTCTGCAAGTACGTTTTAAGCTGAGTTCCATGAACATTGTCCAAAATCATGTTTTAACCAAAATCCACAATGCAACCAGTTCAGCATATGAGAGGAGACACTGTTTGAGTGTAACAAAAGTGAAACATTTCTTTTAGCCTTTTCTTATGAAAACAGGGTCCAAAATCATGGGTTTTCGTTCAGCAGTGGAAGTAGGAGGCGCGCTCTACAATAGGCAAGGGTTTTCAAGTCTGCAAGTACGTTTTAAGCTGAGTTCCACGAACATTGTCCAAAATCATGTTTTAACCAAAATCCACAATGCGACCAGTTCAGCATATGAGAGGAGACACTGTTTGAGTGTAACAAACGTGAAACATTTCTTTTAGCCTTTTCGCATGAAAACAGGGTCCAAAATCATGGGTTTTCGTTCAGCAGTGGAAGTAGGAGGCGCGCTCTACAATAGGCAAGGGTTTTCAAGTCTGCAAGTACGTTTTAAGCTGAGTTCCACGAACATTGTCCAAAATCATGTTTTAACCAAAATCCACAATGCGACCAGTTCAGCATATGAGAGGAGACACTGTTTGAGTGTAACAAACGTGAAACATTTCTTTTAGCCTTTTCGCATGAAAACAGGGTCCAAAATCATGGGTTTTCGTTCAGCAGTGGAAGTAGGAGGCGCGCTCTACAATAGGCAAGTGTTTTCAAGTCTGCAAGTACGTTTTAAGCTGAGTTCCATGAACATTGTCCAAAATCATGTTTTAACCAAAATCCACAATGCGACCAGTTCAGCATATGAGAGGAGACACTGTTTGAGTGTAACAAACGTGAAACATTTCTTTTAGCCTTTTCTTATGAAAACAGGGTCCAAAATCATGGGTTTTCGTTCAGCAGTGGAAGTAGGAGGCGCGCTCTACAATAGGCAAGGGTTTTCAAGTCTGCAAGTACGTTTTAAGCTGAGTTCCACGAACATTGTCCAAAATCATGTTTTAACCAAAATCCACAATGCGACCAGTTCAGCATATGAGAGGAGACACTGTTTGAGTGTAACAAACGTGAAACATTTCTTTTAGCCTTTTCGCATGAAAACAGGGTCCAAAATCATGGGTTTTCGTTCAGCAGTGGAAGTAGGAGGCGCGCTCTACAATAGGCAAGGGTTTTCAAGTCTGCAAGTACGTTTTAAGCTGAGTTCCATGAACATTGTCCAAAATCATGTTTTAACCAAAATCCACAATGCAACCAGTTCAGCATATGAGAGGAGACACTGTTTGAGTGTAACAAAAGTGAAACATTTCTTTTAGCCTTTTCTTATGAAAACAGGGTCCAAAATCATGGGTTTTCGTTCAGCAGTGGAAGTAGGAGGCGCGCTCTACAATAGGCAAGGGTTTTCAAGTCTGCAAGTACGTTTTAAGCTGAGTTCCACGAACATTGTCCAAAATCATGTTTTAACCAAAATCCACAATGCGACCAGTTCAGCATATGAGAGGAGACACTGTTTGAGTGTAACAAACGTGAAACATTTCTTTTAGCCTTTTCGCATGAAAACAGGGTCCAAAATCATGGGTTTTCGTTCAGCAGTGGAAGTAGGAGGCGCGCTCTACAATAGGCAAGGGTTTTCAAGTCTGCAAGTACGTTTTAAGCTGAGTTCCACGAACATTGTCCAAAATCATGTTTTAACCAAAATCCACAATGCGACCAGTTCAGCATATGAGAGGAGACACTGTTTGAGTGTAACAAACGTGAAACATTTCTTTTAGCCTTTTCGCATGAAAACAGGGTCCAAAATCATGGGTTTTCGTTCAGCAGTGGAAGTAGGAGGCGCGCTCTACAATAGGCAAGTGTTTTCAAGTCTGCAAGTACGTTTTAAGCTGAGTTCCATGAACATTGTCCAAAATCATGTTTTAACCAAAATCCACAATGCGACCAGTTCAGCATATGAGAGGAGACACTGTTTGAGTGTAACAAACGTGAAACATTTCTTTTAGCCTTTTCGCATGAAAACAGGGTCCAAAATCATGGGTTTTCGTTCAGCAGTGGAAGTAGGAGGCGCGCTCTACAATAGGCAAGGGTTTTCAAGTCTGCAAGTACGTTTTAAGCTGAGTTCCATGAACATTGTCCAAAATCATGTTTTAACCAAAATCCACAATGCGACTAGTTCAGCATATGAGAGGAGACACTGTTTGAGTGTAACAAAAGTGAAACATTTCTTTTAGCCTTTTCTTATGAAAACAGGGTCCAAAATCATGGGTTTTCGTTCAGCAGTGGAAGTAGGAGGCGCGCTCTACAATAGGCAAGGGTTTTCAAGTCTGCAAGTACGTTTTAAGCTGAGTTCCATGAACATTGTCCAAAATCATGTTTTAACCAAAATCCACAATGCAACCAGTTCAGCATATGAGAGGAGACACTGTTTGAGTGTAACAAAAGTGAAACATTTCTTTTAGCCTTTTCTTATGAAAACAGGGTCCAAAATCATGGGTTTTCGTTCAGCAGTGGAAGTAGGAGGCGCGCTCTACAATAGGCAAGGGTTTTCAAGTCTGCAAGTACGTTTTAAGCTGAGTTCCACGAACATTGTCCAAAATCATGTTTTAACCAAAATCCACAATGCGACCAGTTCAGCATATGAGAGGAGACACTGTTTGAGTGTAACAAACGTGAAACATTTCTTTTAGCCTTTTCTTATGAAAACAGGGTCCAAAATCATGGGTTTTCGTTCAGCAGTGGAAGTAGGAGGCGCGCTCTACAATAGGCAAGGGTTTTCAAGTCTGCAAGTACGTTTTAAGCTGAGTTCCACGAACATTGTCCAAAATCATGTTTTAACCAAAATCCACAATGCGACCAGTTCAGCATATGAGAGGAGACACTGTTTGAGTGTAACAAACGTGAAACATTTATTTTAGCCTTTTCGCATGAAAACAGGGTCCAAAATCATGGGTTTTCGTTCAGCAGTGGAAGTAGGAGGCGCGCTCTACAATAGGCAAGTGTTTTCAAGTCTGCAAGTACGTTTTAAGCTGAGTTCCATGAACATTGTCCAAAATCATGTTTTAACCAAAATCCACAATGCGACCAGTTCAGCATATGAGAGGAGACACTGTTTGAGTGTAACAAACGTGAAACATTTCTTTTAGCCTTTTCTTATGAAAACAGGGTCCAAAATCATGGGTTTTCGTTCAGCAGTGGAAGTAGGAGGCGCGCTCTACAATAGGCAAGGGTTTTCAAGTCTGCAAGTACGTTTTAAGCTGAGTTCCACGAACATTGTCCAAAATCATGTTTTAACCAAAATCCACAATGCGACCAGTTCAGCATATGAGAGGAGACACTGTTTGAGTGTAACAAACGTGAAACATTTCTTTTAGCCTTTTCGCATGAAAACAGGGTCCAAAATCATGGGTTTTCGTTCAGCAGTGGAAGTAGGAGGCGCGCTCTACAATAGGCAAGGGTTTTCAAGTCTGCAAGTACGTTTTAAACTGAGTTCCACGAACATTGTCCAAAATCATGTTTTAACCAAAATCCACAATGCGACCAGTTCAGCATATGAGAGGAGACACTGTTTGAGTGTAACAAACGTGAAACATTTCTTTTAGCCTTTTCGCATGAAAACAGGGTCCAAAATCATGGGTTTTCGTTCAGCAGTGGAAGTAGGAGGTGCGCTCTACAATAGGCAAGTGTTTTCAAGTCTGCAAGTACGTTTTAAGCTGAGTTCCATGAACATTGTCCAAAATCATGTTTTAACCAAAATCCACAATGCGACCAGTTCAGCATATGAGAGGTGACACTGTTTGAGTGTAACAAACGTGAAACATTTCTTTTAGCCTTTTCTTATGAAAACAGGGTCCAAAATCATGGGTTTTCGTTCAGCAGTGGAAGTAGGAGGCGCGCTCTACAATAGGCAAGGGTTTTCAAGTCTGCAAGTACGTTTTAAGCTGAGTTCCATGAACATTGTCCAAAATCATGTTTTAACCAAAATCCACAATGCGACTAGTTCAGCATATGAGAGGAGACACTGTTTGAGTGTAACAAAAGTGAAACATTTCTTTTAGCCTTTTCTTATGAAAACAGGGTCCAAAATCATGGGTTTTCGTTCAGCAGTGGAAGTAGGAGGCGCGCTCTACAATAGGCAAGGGTTTTCAAGTCTGCAAGTACGTTTTAAGCTGAGTTCCATGAACATTGTCCAAAATCATGTTTTAACCAAAATCCACAATGCAACCAGTTCAGCATATGAGAGGAGACACTGTTTGAGTGTAACAAAAGTGAAACATTTCTTTTAGCCTTTTCTTATGAAAACAGGGTCCAAAATCATGGGTTTTCGTTCAGCAGTGGAAGTAGGAGGCGCGCTCTACAATAGGCAAGGGTTTTCAAGTCTGCAAGTACGTTTTAAGCTGAGTTCCACGAACATTGTCCAAAATCATGTTTTAACCAAAATCCACAATGCGACCAGTTCAGCATATGAGAGGAGACACTGTTTGAGTGTAACAAACGTGAAACATTTCTTTTAGCCTTTTCGCATGAAAACAGGGTCCAAAATCATGGGTTTTCGTTCAGCAGTGGAAGTAGGAGGCGCGCTCTACAATAGGCAAGGGTTTTCAAGTCTGCAAGTACGTTTTAAGCTGAGTTCCATGAACATTGTCCAAAATCATGTTTTAACCAAAATCCACAATGCGACTAGTTCAGCATATGAGAGGAGACACTGTTTGAGTGTAACAAAAGTGAAACATTTCTTTTAGCCTTTTCTTATGAAAACAGGGTCCAAAATCATGGGTATCGTTCAGCAGTGGAAGTAGGAGGCGCGCTCTACAATAGGCAAGGGTTTTCAAGTCTGCAAGTACGTTTTAAGCTGAGTTCCATGAACATTGTCCAAAATCATGTTTTAACCAAAATCCACAATGCGACTAGTTCAGCATATGAGAGGAGACACTGTTTGAGTGTAACAAAAGTGAAACATTTCTTTTAGCCTTTTCTTATGAAAACAGGGTCCAAAATCATGGGTTTTCGTTCAGCAGTGGAAGTAGGAGGCGCGCTCTACAATAGGCAAGGGTTTTCAAGTCTGCAAGTACGTTTTAAGCTGAGTTCCATGAACATTGTCCAAAATCATGTTTTAACCAAAATCCACAATGCAACCAGTTCAGCATATGAGAGGAGACACTGTTTGAGTGTAACAAAAGTGAAACATTTCTTTTAGCCTTTTCTTATGAAAACAGGGTCCAAAATCATGGGTTTTCGTTCAGCAGTGGAAGTAGGAGGCGCGCTCTACAATAGGCAAGGGTTTTCAAGTCTGCAAGTACGTTTTAAGCTGAGTTCCACGAACATTGTCCAAAATCATGTTTTAACCAAAATCCACAATGCGACCAGTTCAGCATATGAGAGGAGACACTGTTTGAGTGTAACAAACGTGAAACATTTATTTTAGCCTTTTCGCATGAAAACAGGGTCCAAAATCATGGGTTTTCGTTCAGCAGTGGAAGTAGGAGGCGCGCTCTACAATAGGCAAGTGTTTTCAAGTCTGCAAGTACGTTTTAAGCTGAGTTCCATGAACATTGTCCAAAATCATGTTTTAACCAAAATCCACAATGCGACCAGTTCAGCATATGAGAGGAGACACTGTTTGAGTGTAACAAACGTGAAACATTTCTTTTAGCCTTTTCGCATGAAAACAGGGTCCAAAATCATGGGTTTTCGTTCAGCAGTGGAAGTAGGAGGCGCGCTCTACAATAGGCAAGGGTTTTCAAGTCTGCAAGTACGTTTTAAGCTGAGTTCCATGAACATTGTCCAAAATCATGTTTTAACCAAAATCCACAATGCGACTAGTTCAGCATATGAGAGGAGACACTGTTTGAGTGTAACAAAAGTGAAACATTTCTTTTAGCCTTTTCTTATGAAAACAGGGTCCAAAATCATGGGTATCGTTCAGCAGTGGAAGTAGGAGGCGCGCTCTACAATAGGCAAGGGTTTTCAAGTCTGCAAGTACGTTTTAAGCTGAGTTCCATGAACATTGTCCAAAATCATGTTTTAACCAAAATCCACAATGCGACTAGTTCAGCATATGAGAGGAGACACTGTTTGAGTGTAACAAAAGTGAAACATTTCTTTTAGCCTTTTCTTATGAAAACAGGGTCCAAAATCATGGGTTTTCGTTCAGCAGTGGAAGTAGGAGGCGCGCTCTACAATAGGCAAGGGTTTTCAAGTCTGCAAGTACGTTTTAAGCTGAGTTCCATGAACATTGTCCAAAATCATCTTTTAACCAAAATCCACAATGCAACCAGTTCAGCATATGAGAGGAGACACTGTTTGAGTGTAACAAAAGTGAAACATTTCTTTTAGCCTTTTCTTATGAAAACAGGGTCCAAAATCATGGGTTTTCGTTCAGCAGTGGAAGTAGGAGGCGCGCTCTACAATAGGCAAGGGTTTTCAAGTCTGCAAGTACGTTTTAAGCTGAGTTCCACGAACATTGTCCAAAATCATGTTTTAACCAAAATCCACAATGCGACCAGTTCAGCATATGAGAGGAGACACTGTTTGAGTGTAACAAACGTGAAACATTTATTTTAGCCTTTTCGCATGAAAACAGGGTCCAAAATCATGGGTTTTCGTTCAGCAGTGGAAGTAGGAGGCGCGCTCTACAATAGGCAAGGGTTTTCAAGTCTGCAAGTACGTTTTAAGCTGAGTTCCATGAACATTGTCCAAAATCATGTTTTAACCAAAATCCACAATGCGACTAGTTCAGCATATGAGAGGAGACACTGTTTGAGTGTAACAAAAGTGAAACATTTCTTTTAGCCTTTTCTTATGAAAACAGGGTCCAAAATCATGGGTATCGTTCAGCAGTGGAAGTAGGAGGCGCGCTCTACAATAGGCAAGGGTTTTCAAGTCTGCAAGTACGTTTTAAGCTGAGTTCCATGAACATTGTCCAAAATCATGTTTTAACCAAAATCCACAATGCGACTAGTTCAGCATATGAGAGGAGACACTGTTTGAGTGTAACAAAAGTGAAACATTTCTTTTAGCCTTTTCTTATGAAAACAGGGTCCAAAATCATGGGTTTTCGTTCAGCAGTGGAAGTAGGAGGCGCGCTCTACAATAGGCAAGGGTTTTCAAGTCTGCAAGTACGTTTTAAGCTGAGTTCCATGAACATTGTCCAAAATCATGTTTTAACCAAAATCCACAATGCAACCAGTTCAGCATATGAGAGGAGACACTGTTTGAGTGTAACAAAAGTGAAACATTTCTTTTAGCCTTTTCTTATGAAAACAGGGTCCAAAATCATGGGTTTTCGTTCAGCAGTGGAAGTAGGAGGCGCGCTCTACAATAGGCAAGGGTTTTCAAGTCTGCAAGTACGTTTTAAGCTGAGTTCCATGAACATTGTCCAAAATCATGTTTTAACCAAAATCCACAATGCGACTAGTTCAGCATATGAGAGGAGACACTGTTTGAGTGTAACAAAAGTGAAACATTTCTTTTAGCCTTTTCTTATGAAAACAGGGTCCAAAATCATGGGTATCGTTCAGCAGTGGAAGTAGGAGGCGCGCTCTACAATAGGCAAGGGTTTTCAAGTCTGCAAGTACGTTTTAAGCTGAGTTCCATGAACATTGTCCAAAATCATGTTTTAACCAAAATCCACAATGCGACTAGTTCAGCATATGAGAGGAGACACTGTTTGAGTGTAACAAAAGTGAAACATTTCTTTTAGCCTTTTCTTATGAAAACAGGGTCCAAAATCATGGGTTTTCGTTCAGCAGTGGAAGTAGGAGGCGCGCTCTACAATAGGCAAGGGTTTTCAAGTCTGCAAGTACGTTTTAAGCTGAGTTCCATGAACATTGTCCAAAATCATGTTTTAACCAAAATCCACAATGCAACCAGTTCAGCATATGAGAGGAGACACTGTTTGAGTGTAACAAAAGTGAAACATTTCTTTTAGCCTTTTCTTATGAAAACAGGGTCCAAAATCATGGGTTTTCGTTCAGCAGTGGAAGTAGGAGGCGCGCTCTACAATAGGCAAGGGTTTTCAAGTCTGCAAGTACGTTTTAAGCTGAGTTCCACGAACATTGTCCAAAATCATGTTTTAACCAAAATCCACAATGCGACCAGTTCAGCATATGAGAGGAGACACTGTTTGAGTGTAACAAACGTGAAACATTTATTTTAGCCTTTTCGCATGAAAACAGGGTCCAAAATCATGGGTTTTCGTTCAGCAGTGGAAGTAGGAGGCGCGCTCTACAATAGGCAAGTGTTTTCAAGTCTGCAAGTACGTTTTAAGCTGAGTTCCATGAACATTGTCCAAAATCATGTTTTAACCAAAATCCACAATGCGACCAGTTCAGCATATGAGAGGAGACACTGTTTGAGTGTAACAAACGTGAAACATTTCTTTTAGCCTTTTCGCATGAAAACAGGGTCCAAAATCATGGGTTTTCGTTCAGCAGTGGAAGTAGGAGGCGCGCTCTACAATAGGCAAGGGTTTTCAAGTCTGCAAGTACGTTTTAAGCTGAGTTCCATGAACATTGTCCAAAATCATGTTTTAACCAAAATCCACAATGCGACTAGTTCAGCATATGAGAGGAGACACTGTTTGAGTGTAACAAAAGTGAAACATTTCTTTTAGCCTTTTCTTATGAAAACAGGGTCCAAAATCATGGGTATCGTTCAGCAGTGGAAGTAGGAGGCGCGCTCTACAATAGGCAAGGGTTTTCAAGTCTGCAAGTACGTTTTAAGCTGAGTTCCATGAACATTGTCCAAAATCATGTTTTAACCAAAATCCACAATGCGACTAGTTCAGCATATGAGAGGAGACACTGTTTGAGTGTAACAAAAGTGAAACATTTCTTTTAGCCTTTTCTTATGAAAACAGGGTCCAAAATCATGGGTTTTCGTTCAGCAGTGGAAGTAGGAGGCGCGCTCTACAATAGGCAAGGGTTTTCAAGTCTGCAAGTACGTTTTAAGCTGAGTTCCATGAACATTGTCCAAAATCATCTTTTAACCAAAATCCACAATGCAACCAGTTCAGCATATGAGAGGAGACACTGTTTGAGTGTAACAAAAGTGAAACATTTCTTTTAGCCTTTTCTTATGAAAACAGGGTCCAAAATCATGGGTTTTCGTTCAGCAGTGGAAGTAGGAGGCGCGCTCTACAATAGGCAAGGGTTTTCAAGTCTGCAAGTACGTTTTAAGCTGAGTTCCACGAACATTGTCCAAAATCATGTTTTAACCAAAATCCACAATGCAACCAGTTCAGCATATGAGAGGAGACACTGTTTGAGTGTAACAAACGTGAAACATTTATTTTAGCCTTTTCGCATGAAAACAGGGTCCAAAATCATGGGTTTTCGTTCAGCAGTGGAAGTAGGAGGCGCGCTCTACAATAGGCAAGGGTTTTCAAGTCTGCAAGTACGTTTTAAGCTGAGTTCCATGAACATTGTCCAAAATCATGTTTTAACCAAAATCCACAATGCGACTAGTTCAGCATATGAGAGGAGACACTGTTTGAGTGTAACAAAAGTGAAACATTTCTTTTAGCCTTTTCTTATGAAAACAGGGTCCAAAATCATGGGTATCGTTCAGCAGTGGAAGTAGGAGGCGCGCTCTACAATAGGCAAGGGTTTTCAAGTCTGCAAGTACGTTTTAAGCTGAGTTCCATGAACATTGTCCAAAATCATGTTTTAACCAAAATCCACAATGCGACTAGTTCAGCATATGAGAGGAGACACTGTTTGAGTGTAACAAAAGTGAAACATTTCTTTTAGCCTTTTCTTATGAAAACAGGGTCCAAAATCATGGGTTTTCGTTCAGCAGTGGAAGTAGGAGGCGCGCTCTACAATAGGCAAGGGTTTTCAAGTCTGCAAGTACGTTTTAAGCTGAGTTCCATGAACATTGTCCAAAATCATGTTTTAACCAAAATCCACAATGCAACCAGTTCAGCATATGAGAGGAGACACTGTTTGAGTGTAACAAAAGTGAAACATTTCTTTTAGCCTTTTCTTATGAAAACAGGGTCCAAAATCATGGGTTTTCGTTCAGCAGTGGAAGTAGGAGGCGCGCTCTACAATAGGCAAGGGTTTTCAAGTCTGCAAGTACGTTTTAAGCTGAGTTCCATGAACATTGTCCAAAATCATGTTTTAACCAAAATCCACAATGCGACTAGTTCAGCATATGAGAGGAGACACTGTTTGAGTGTAACAAAAGTGAAACATTTCTTTTAGCCTTTTCTTATGAAAACAGGGTCCAAAATCATGGGTATCGTTCAGCAGTGGAAGTAGGAGGCGCGCTCTACAATAGGCAAGGGTTTTCAAGTCTGCAAGTACGTTTTAAGCTGAGTTCCATGAACATTGTCCAAAATCATGTTTTAACCAAAATCCACAATGCGACCAGTTCAGCATATGAGAGGAGACACTGTTTGAGTGTAACAAACGTGAAACATTTCTTTTAGCCTTTTCGCATGAAAACAGGGTCCAAAATCATGGGTTTTCGTTCAGCAGTGGAAGTAGGAGGCGCGCTCTACAATAGGCAAGGGTTTTCAAGTCTGCAAGTACGTTTTAAGCTGAGTTCCATGAACATTGTCCAAAATCATGTTTTAACCAAAATCCACAATGCGACTAGTTCAGCATATGAGAGGAGACACTGTTTGAGTGTAACAAAAGTGAAACATTTCTTTTAGCCTTTTCTTATGAAAACAGGGTCCAAAATCATGGGTATCGTTCAGCAGTGGAAGTAGGAGGCGCGCTCTACAATAGGCAAGGGTTTTCAAGTCTGCAAGTACGTTTTAAGCTGAGTTCCATGAACATTGTCCAAAATCATGTTTTAACCAAAATCCACAATGCGACTAGTTCAGCATATGAGAGGAGACACTGTTTGAGTGTAACAAAAGTGAAACATTTCTTTTAGCCTTTTCTTATGAAAACAGGGTCCAAAATCATGGGTTTTCGTTCAGCAGTGGAAGTAGGAGGCGCGCTCTACAATAGGCAAGGGTTTTCAAGTCTGCAAGTACGTTTTAAGCTGAGTTCCATGAACATTGTCCAAAATCATGTTTTAACCAAAATCCACAATGCAACCAGTTCAGCATATGAGAGGAGACACTGTTTGAGTGTAACAAAAGTGAAACATTTCTTTTAGCCTTTTCTTATGAAAACAGGGTCCAAAATCATGGGTTTTCGTTCAGCAGTGGAAGTAGGAGGCGCGCTCTACAATAGGCAAGGGTTTTCAAGTCTGCAAGTACGTTTTAAGCTGAGTTCCACGAACATTGTCCAAAATCATGTTTTAACCAAAATCCACAATGCGACCAGTTCAGCATATGAGAGGAGACACTGTTTGAGTGTAACAAACGTGAAACATTTCTTTTAGCCTTTTCGCATGAAAACAGGGTCCAAAATCATGGGTTTTCGTTCAGCAGTGGAAGTAGGAGGCGCGCTCTACAATAGGCAAGGGTTTTCAAGTCTGCAAGTACGTTTTAAGCTGAGTTCCATGAACATTGTCCAAAATCATGTTTTAACCAAAATCCACAATGCGACTAGTTCAGCATATGAGAGGAGACACTGTTTGAGTGTAACAAAAGTGAAACATTTCTTTTAGCCTTTTCTTATGAAAACAGGGTCCAAAATCATGGGTTTTCGTTCAGCAGTGGAAGTAGGAGGCGCGCTCTACAATAGGCAAGGGTTTTCAAGTCTGCAAGTACGTTTTAAGCTGAGTTCCATGAACATTGTCCAAAATCATGTTTTAACCAAAATCCACAATGCAACCAGTTCAGCATATGAGAGGAGACACTGTTTGAGTGTAACAAAAGTGAAACATTTCTTTTAGCCTTTTCTTATGAAAACAGGGTCCAAAATCATGGGTTTTCGTTCAGCAGTGGAAGTAGGAGGCGCGCTCTACAATAGGCAAGGGTTTTCAAGTCTGCAAGTACGTTTTAAGCTGAGTTCCACGAACATTGTCCAAAATCATGTTTTAACCAAAATCCACAATGCGACCAGTTCAGCATATGAGAGGAGACACTGTTTGAGTGTAACAAACGTGAAACATTTATTTTAGCCTTTTCGCATGAAAACAGGGTCCAAAATCATGGGTTTTCGTTCAGCAGTGGAAGTAGGAGGCGCGCTCTACAATAGGCAAGTGTTTTCAAGTCTGCAAGTACGTTTTAAGCTGAGTTCCATGAACATTGTCCAAAATCATGTTTTAACCAAAATCCACAATGCGACCAGTTCAGCATATGAGAGGAGACACTGTTTGAGTGTAACAAACGTGAAACATTTCTTTTAGCCTTTTCGCATGAAAACAGGGTCCAAAATCATGGGTTTTCGTTCAGCAGTGGAAGTAGGAGGCGCGCTCTACAATAGGCAAGGGTTTTCAAGTCTGCAAGTACGTTTTAAGCTGAGTTCCATGAACATTGTCCAAAATCATGTTTTAACCAAAATCCACAATGCGACTAGTTCAGCATATGAGAGGAGACACTGTTTGAGTGTAACAAAAGTGAAACATTTCTTTTAGCCTTTTCTTATGAAAACAGGGTCCAAAATCATGGGTTTTCGTTCAGCAGTGGAAGTAGGAGGCGCGCTCTACAATAGGCAAGGGTTTTCAAGTCTGCAAGTACGTTTTAAGCTGAGTTCCATGAACATTGTCCAAAATCATGTTTTAACCAAAATCCACAATGCGACTAGTTCAGCATATGAGAGGAGACACTGTTTGAGTGTAACAAAAGTGAAACATTTCTTTTAGCCTTTTCTTATGAAAACAGGGTCCAAAATCATGGGTATCGTTCAGCAGTGGAAGTAGGAGGCGCGCTCTACAATAGGCAAGGGTTTTCAAGTCTGCAAGTACGTTTTAAGCTGAGTTCCATGAACATTGTCCAAAATCATGTTTTAACCAAAATCCACAATGCGACTAGTTCAGCATATGAGAGGAGACACTGTTTGAGTGTAACAAAAGTGAAACATTTCTTTTAGCCTTTTCTTATGAAAACAGGGTCCAAAATCATGGGTTTTCGTTCAGCAGTGGAAGTAGGAGGCGCGCTCTACAATAGGCAAGTGTTTTCAAGTCTGCAAGTACGTTTTAAGCTGAGTTCCATGAACATTGTCCAAAATCATGTTTTAACCAAAATCCACAATGCGACCAGTTCAGCATATGAGAGGAGACACTGTTTGAGTGTAACAAACGTGAAACATTTCTTTTAGCCTTTTCGCATGAAAACAGGGTCCAAAATCATGGGTTTTCGTTCAGCAGTGGAAGTAGGAGGCGCGCTCTACAATAGGCAAGGGTTTTCAAGTCTGCAAGTACGTTTTAAGCTGAGTTCCATGAACATTGTCCAAAATCATGTTTTAACCAAAATCCACAATGCGACTAGTTCAGCATATGAGAGGAGACACTGTTTGAGTGTAACAAAAGTGAAACATTTCTTTTAGCCTTTTCTTATGAAAACAGGGTCCAAAATCATGGGTTTTCGTTCAGCAGTGGAAGTAGGAGGCGCGCTCTACAATAGGCAAGGGTTTTCAAGTCTGCAAGTACGTTTTAAGCTGAGTTCCATGAACATTGTCCAAAATCATGTTTTAACCAAAATCCACAATGCGACTAGTTCAGCATATGAGAGGAGACACTGTTTGAGTGTAACAAAAGTGAAACATTTCTTTTAGCCTTTTCTTATGAAAACAGGGTCCAAAATCATGGGTTTTCGTTCAGCAGTGGAAGTAGGAGGCGCGCTCTACAATAGGCAAGGGTTTTCAAGTCTGCAAGTACGTTTTAAGCTGAGTTCCACAAACATTGTCCAAAATCATGTTTTAACCAAAATCCACAATGCGACCAGTTCAGCATATGAGAGGAGACACTGTTTGAGTGTAACAAAAGTGAAACATTTCTTTTAGCCTTTTCTTATGAAAACAGGGTCCAAAATCATGGGTTTTCGTTCAGCAGTGGAAGTAGGAGGCGCGCTCTACAATAGGCAAGGGTTTTCAAGTCTGCAAGTACGTTTTAAGCTGAGTTCCATGAACATTGTCCAAAATCATGTTTTAACCAAAATCCACAATGCGACTAGTTCAGCATATGAGAGGAGACACTGTTTGAGTGTAACAAAAGTGAAACATTTCTTTTAGCCTTTTCTTATGAAAACAGGGTCCAAAATCATGGGTTTTCGTTCAGCAGTGGAAGTAGGAGGCGCGCTCTACAATAGGCAAGGGTTTTCAAGTCTGCAAGTACGTTTTAAGCTGAGTTCCATGAACATTGTCCAAAATCATGTTTTAACCAAAATCCACAATGCGACTAGTTCAGCATATGAGAGGAGACACTGTTTGAGTGTAACAAAAGTGAAACATTTCTTTTAGCCTTTTCTTATGAAAACAGGGTCCAAAATCATGGGTTTTCGTTCAGCAGTGGAAGTAGGAGGCGCGCTCTACAATAGGCAAGGGTTTTCAAGTCTGCAAGTACGTTTTAAGCTGAGTTCCACGAACATTGTCCAAAATCATGTTTTAACCAAAATCCACAATGCGACTAGTTCAGCATATGAGAGGAGACACTGTTTGAGTGTAACAAAAGTGAAACATTTCTTTTAGCCTTTTCTTATGAAAACAGGGTCCAAAATCATGGGTTTTCGTTCAGCAGTGGAAGTAGGAGGCGCGCTCTACAATAGGCAAGGGTTTTCAAGTCTGCAAGTACGTTTTAAGCTGAGTTCCATGAACATTGTCCAAAATCATGTTTTAACCAAAATCCACAATGCGACTAGTTCAGCATATGAGAGGAGACACTGTTTGAGTGTAACAAAAGTGAAACATTTCTTTTAGCCTTTTCTTATGAAAACAGGGTCCAAAATCATGGGTTTTCGTTCAGCAGTGGAAGTAGGAGGCGCGCTCTACAATAGGCAAGGGTTTTCAAGTCTGCAAGTACGTTTTAAGCTGAGTTCCACAAACATTGTCCAAAATCATGTTTTAACCAAAATCCACAATGCGACCAGTTCAGCATATGAGAGGAGACACTGTTTGAGTGTAACAAAAGTGAAACATTTCTTTTAGCCTTTTCTTATGAAAACAGGGTCCAAAATCATGGGTTTTCGTTCAGCAGTGGAAGTAGGAGGCGCGCTCTACAATAGGCAAGGGTTTTCAAGTCTGCAAGTACGTTTTAAGCTGAGTTCCATGAACATTGTCCAAAATCATGTTTTAACCAAAATCCACAATGCGACTAGTTCAGCATATGAGAGGAGACACTGTTTGAGTGTAACAAAAGTGAAACATTTCTTTTAGCCTTTTCTTATGAAAACAGGGTCCAAAATCATGGGTTTTCGTTCAGCAGTGGAAGTAGGAGGCGCGCTCTACAATAGGCAAGGGTTTTCAAGTCTGCAAGTACGTTTTAAGCTGAGTTCCATGAACATTGTCCAAAATCATGTTTTAACCAAAATCCACAATGCGACTAGTTCAGCATATGAGAGGAGACACTGTTTGAGTGTAACAAAAGTGAAACATTTCTTTTAGCCTTTTCTTATGAAAACAGGGTCCAAAATCATGGGTTTTCGTTCAGCAGTGGAAGTAGGAGGCGCGCTCTACAATAGGCAAGGGTTTTCAAGTCTGCAAGTACGTTTTAAGCTGAGTTCCACGAACATTGTCCAAAATCATGTTTTAACCAAAATCCACAATGCGACCAGTTCAGCATATGAGAGGAGACACTGTTTGAGTGTAACAAACGTGAAACATTTCTTTTAGCCTTTTCGCATGAAAACAGGGTCCAAAATCATGGGTTTTCGTTCAGCAGTGGAAGTAGGAGGCGCGCTCTACAATAGGCAAGGGTTTTCAAGTCTGCAAGTACGTTTTAAGCTGAGTTCCATGAACATTGTCCAAAATCATGTTTTAACCAAAATCCACAATGCGACTAGTTCAGCATATGAGAGGAGACACTGTTTGAGTGTAACAAAAGTGAAACATTTCTTTTAGCCTTTTCTTATGAAAACAGGGTCCAAAATCATGGGTTTTCGTTCAGCAGTGGAAGTAGGAGGCGCGCTCTACAATAGGCAAGGGTTTTCAAGTCTGCAAGTACGTTTTAAGCTGAGTTCCATGAACATTGTCCAAAATCATGTTTTAACCAAAATCCACAATGCGACTAGTTCAGCATATGAGAGGAGACACTGTTTGAGTGTAACAAAAGTGAAACATTTCTTTTAGCCTTTTCTTATGAAAACAGGGTCCAAAATCATGGGTTTTCGTTCAGCAGTGGAAGTAGGAGGCGCGCTCTACAATAGGCAAGTGTTTTCAAGTCTGCAAGTACGTTTTAAGCTGAGTTCCATGAACATTGTCCAAAATCATGTTTTAACCAAAATCCACAATGCGACCAGTTCAGCATATGAGAGGAGACACTGTTTGAGTGTAACAAACGTGAAACATTTCTTTTAGCCTTTTCGCATGAAAACAGGGTCCAAAATCATGGGTTTTCGTTCAGCAGTGGAAGTAGGAGGCGCGCTCTACAATAGGCAAGGGTTTTCAAGTCTGCAAGTACGTTTTAAGCTGAGTTCCATGAACATTGTCCAAAATCATGTTTTAACCAAAATCCACAATGCGACCAGTTCAGCATATGAGAGGAGACACTGTTTGAGTGTAACAAACGTGAAACATTTCTTTTAGCCTTTTCGCATGAAAACAGGGTCCAAAATCATGGGTTTTCGTTCAGCAGTGGAAGTAGGAGGCGCGCTCTACAATAGGCAAGGGTTTTCAAGTCTGCAAGTACGTTTTAAGCTGAGTTCCATGAACATTGTCCAAAATCATGTTTTAACCAAAATCCACAATGCGACTAGTTCAGCATATGAGAGGAGACACTGTTTGAGTGTAACAAAAGTGAAACATTTCTTTTAGCCTTTTCTTATGAAAACAGGGTCCAAAATCATGGGTTTTCGTTCAGCAGTGGAAGTAGGAGGCGCGCTCTACAATAGGCAAGGGTTTTCAAGTCTGCAAGTACGTTTTAAGCTGAGTTCCATGAACATTGTCCAAAATCATGTTTTAACCAAAATCCACAATGCGACTAGTTCAGCATATGAGAGGAGACACTGTTTGAGTGTAACAAAAGTGAAACATTTCTTTTAGCCTTTTCTTATGAAAACAGGGTCCAAAATCATGGGTATCGTTCAGCAGTGGAAGTAGGAGGCGCGCTCTACAATAGGCAAGGGTTTTCAAGTCTGCAAGTACGTTTTAAGCTGAGTTCCATGAACATTGTCCAAAATCATGTTTTAACCAAAATCCACAATGCGACTAGTTCAGCATATGAGAGGAGACACTGTTTGAGTGTAACAAAAGTGAAACATTTCTTTTAGCCTTTTCTTATGAAAACAGGGTCCAAAATCATGGGTTTTCGTTCAGCAGTGGAAGTAGGAGGCGCGCTCTACAATAGGCAAGTGTTTTCAAGTCTGCAAGTACGTTTTAAGCTGAGTTCCATGAACATTGTCCAAAATCATGTTTTAACCAAAATCCACAATGCGACCAGTTCAGCATATGAGAGGAGACACTGTTTGAGTGTAACAAACGTGAAACATTTCTTTTAGCCTTTTCGCATGAAAACAGGGTCCAAAATCATGGGTTTTCGTTCAGCAGTGGAAGTAGGAGGCGCGCTCTACAATAGGCAAGGGTTTTCAAGTCTGCAAGTACGTTTTAAGCTGAGTTCCATGAACATTGTCCAAAATCATGTTTTAACCCAAATCCACAATGCGACTAGTTCAGCATATGAGAGGAGACACTGTTTGAGTGTAACAAAAGTGAAACATTTCTTTTAGCCTTTTCTTATGAAAACAGGGTCCAAAATCATGGGTTTTCGTTCAGCAGTGGAAGTAGGAGGCGCGCTCTACAATAGGCAAGGGTTTTCAAGTCTGCAAGTACGTTTTAAGCTGAGTTCCATGAACATTGTCCAAAATCATGTTTTAACCAAAATCCACAATGCGACTAGTTCAGCATATGAGAGGAGACACTGTTTGAGTGTAACAAAAGTGAAACATTTCTTTTAGCCTTTTCTTATGAAAACAGGGTCCAAAATCATGGGTTTTCGTTCAGCAGTGGAAGTAGGAGGCGCGCTCTACAATAGGCAAGGGTTTTCAAGTCTGCAAGTACGTTTTAAGCTGAGTTCCACAAACATTGTCCAAAATCATGTTTTAACCAAAATCCACAATGCGACCAGTTCAGCATATGAGAGGAGACACTGTTTGAGTGTAACAAAAGTGAAACATTTCTTTTAGCCTTTTCTTATGAAAACAGGGTCCAAAATCATGGGTTTTCGTTCAGCAGTGGAAGTAGGAGGCGCGCTCTACAATAGGCAAGGGTTTTCAAGTCTGCAAGTACGTTTTAAGCTGAGTTCCATGAACATTGTCCAAAATCATGTTTTAACCAAAATCCACAATGCGACTAGTTCAGCATATGAGAGGAGACACTGTTTGAGTGTAACAAAAGTGAAACATTTCTTTTAGCCTTTTCTTATGAAAACAGGGTCCAAAATCATGGGTTTTCGTTCAGCAGTGGAAGTAGGAGGCGCGCTCTACAATAGGCAAGGGTTTTCAAGTCTGCAAGTACGTTTTAAGCTGAGTTCCATGAACATTGTCCAAAATCATGTTTTAACCAAAATCCACAATGCGACTAGTTCAGCATATGAGAGGAGACACTGTTTGAGTGTAACAAAAGTGAAACATTTCTTTTAGCCTTTTCTTATGAAAACAGGGTCCAAAATCATGGGTTTTCGTTCAGCAGTGGAAGTAGGAGGCGCGCTCTACAATAGGCAAGGGTTTTCAAGTCTGCAAGTACGTTTTAAGCTGAGTTCCATGAACATTGTCCAAAATCATGTTTTAACCAAAATCCACAATGCGACTAGTTCAGCATATGAGAGGAGACACTGTTTGAGTGTAACAAAAGAGAAACATTTCTTTTAGCCTTTTATTATGAAAACAGGGTCCAAAATCATGGGTTTTCGTTCAGCAGTGGAAGTAGGAGGCGCGCTCTACAATAGGCAAGGGTTTTCAAGTCTGCAAGTACGTTTTAAGCTGAGTTCCACGAACATTGTCCAAAATCATGTTTTAACCAAAATCCACAATGCGACCAGTTCAGCATATGAGAGGAGACACTGTTTGAGTGTAACAAAAGTGAAACATTTCTTTTAGCCTTTTCTTATGAAAACAGGGTCCAAAATCATGGGTTTTCGTTCAGCAGTGGAAGTAGGAGGCGCGCTCTACAATAGGCAAGGGTTTTCAAGTCTGCAAGTACGTTTTAAGCTGAGTTCCACGAACATTGTCCAAAATCATGTTTTAACCAAAATCCACAATGCGACCAGTTCAGCATATGAGAGGAGACACTGTTTGAGTGTAACAAACGTGAAACATTTCTTTTAGCCTTTTCGCATGAAAACAGGGTCCAAAATCATGGGTTTTCGTTCAGCAGTGGAAGTAGGAGGCGCGCTCTACAATAAGCAAGTGTTTTCAAGTCTGCAAGTACGTTTTAAGCTGAGTTCCATGAACATTGTCCAAAATCATGTTTTAACCAAAATCCACAATGCGACCAGTTCAGCATATGAGAGGAGACACTGTTTGAGTGTAACAAACGTGAAACATTTCTTTTAGCCTTTTCGCATGAAAACAGGGTCCAAAATCATGGGTTTTCGTTCAGCAGTGGAAGTAGGAGGCACGCTCTACAATAGGCAAGGGTTTTCAAGTCTGCAAGTACGTTTTAAGCTGAGTTCCATGAACATTGTCCAAAATCATGTTTTAACCAAAATCCACAATGCGACTAGTTCAGCATATGAGAGGAGACACTGTTTGAGTGTAACAAAAGTGAAACATTTCTTTTAGCCTTTTCTTATGAAAACAGGGTCCAAAATCATGGGTTTTCGTTCAGCAGTGGAAGTAGGAGGCGCGCTCTACAATAGGCAAGGGTTTTCAAGTCTGCAAGTACGTTTTAAGCTGAGTTCCATGAACATTGTCCAAAATCATGTTTTAACCAAAATCCACAATGCGACTAGTTCAGCATATGAGAGGAGACACTGTTTGAGTGTAACAAAAGTGAAACATTTCTTTTAGCCTTTTCTTATGAAAACAGGGTCCAAAATCATGGGTTTTCGTTCAGCAGTGGAAGTAGGAGGCGCGCTCTACAATAGGCAAGGGTTTTCAAGTCTGCAAGTACGTTTTAAGCTGAGTTCCACGAACATTGTCCAAAATCATGTTTTAACCAAAATCCACAATGCGACCAGTTCAGCATATGAGAGGAGACACTGTTTGAGTGTAACAAAAGTGAAACATTTCTTTTAGCCTTTTCTTATGAAAACACGGTCCAAAATCATGGGTTTTCGTTCAGCAGTGGAAGTAGGAGGCGCGCTCTACAATAGGCAAGGGTTTTCAAGTCTGCAAGTACGTTTTAAGCTGAGTTCCATGAACATTGTCCAAAATCATGTTTTAACCAAAATCCACAATGCGACTAGTTCAGCATATGAGAGGAGACACTGTTTGAGTGTAACAAAAGTGAAACATTTCTTTTAGCCTTTTCTTATGAAAACAGGGTCCAAAATCATGGGTTTTCGTTCAGCAGTGGAAGTAGGAGGCGCGCTCTACAATAGGCAAGGGTTTTCAAGTCTGCAAGTACGTTTTAAGCTGAGTTCCATGAACATTGTCCAAAATCATGTTTTAACCAAAATCCACAATGCGACTAGTTCAGCATATGAGAGGAGACACTGTTTGAGTGTAACAAAAGTGAAACATTTATTTTAGCCTTTTCTTATGAAAACAGGGTCCAAAATCATGGGTTTTCGTTCAGCAGTGGAAGTAGGAGGCGCGCTCTACAATAGGCAAGGGTTTTCAAGTCTGCAAGTACGTTTTAAGCTGAGTTCCATGAACATTGTCCAAAATCATGTTTTAACCAAAATCCACAATGCGACCAGTTCAGCATATGAGAGGAGACACTGTTTGAGTGTAACAAAAGTGAAACATTTCTTTTAGCCTTTTCTTATGAAAACAGGGTCCAAAATCATGGGTATCGTTCAGCAGTGGAAGTAGGAGGCGCGCTCTACAATAGGCAAGGGTTTTCAAGTCTGCAAGTACGTTTTAAGCTGAGTTCCATGAACATTGTCCAAAATCATGTTTTAACCAAAATCCACAATGCGACTAGTTCAGCATATGAGAGGAGACACTGTTTGAGTGTAACAAAAGTGAAACATTTCTTTTAGCCTTTTCTTATGAAAACAGGGTCCAAAATCATGGGTTTTCGTTCAGCAGTGGAAGTAGGAGGCGCGCTCTACAATAGGCAAGTGTTTTCAAGTCTGCAAGTACGTTTTAAGCTGAGTTCCATGAACATTGTCCAAAATCATGTTTTAACCAAAATCCACAATGCGACCAGTTCAGCATATGAGAGGAGACACTGTTTGAGTGTAACAAACGTGAAACATTTCTTTTAGCCTTTTCGCATGAAAACAGGGTCCAAAATCATGGGTTTTCGTTCAGCAGTGGAAGTAGGAGGCGCGCTCTACAATAGGCAAGGGTTTTCAAGTCTGCAAGTACGTTTTAAGCTGAGTTCCATGAACATTGTCCAAAATCATGTTTTAACCAAAATCCACAATGCGACTAGTTCAGCATATGAGAGGAGACACTGTTTGAGTGTAACAAAAGTGAAACATTTCTTTTAGCCTTTTCTTATGAAAACAGGGTCCAAAATCATGGGTTTTCGTTCAGCAGTGGAAGTAGGAGGCGCGCTCTACAATAGGCAAGGGTTTTCAAGTCTGCAAGTACGTTTTAAGCTGAGTTCCATGAACATTGTCCAAAATCATGTTTTAACCAAAATCCACAATGCGACTAGTTCAGCATATGAGAGGAGACACTGTTTGAGTGTAACAAAAGTGAAACATTTCTTTTAGCCTTTTCTTATGAAAACAGGGTCCAAAATCATGGGTTTTCGTTCAGCAGTGGAAGTAGGAGGCGCGCTCTACAATAGGCAAGGGTTTTCAAGTCTGCAAGTACGTTTTAAGCTGAGTTCCACGAACATTGTCCAAAATCATGTTTTAACCAAAATCCACAATGCGACCAGTTCAGCATATGAGAGGAGACACTGTTTGAGTGTAACAAAAGTGAAACATTTCTTTTAGCCTTTTCTTATGAAAACAGGGTCCAAAATCATGGGTTTTCGTTCAGCAGTGGAAGTAGGAGGCGCGCTCTACAATAGGCAAGGGTTTTCAAGTCTGCAAGTACGTTTTAAGCTGAGTTCCATGAACATTGTCCAAAATCATGTTTTAACCAAAATCCACAATGCGACTAGTTCAGCATATGAGAGGAGACACTGTTTGAGTGTAACAAAAGTGAAACATTTCTTTTAGCCTTTTCTTATGAAAACAGGGTCCAAAATCATGGGTTTTCGTTCAGCAGTGGAAGTAGGAGGCGCGCTCTACAATAGGCAAGGGTTTTCAAGTCTGCAAGTACGTTTTAAGCTGAGTTCCATGAACATTGTCCAAAATCATGTTTTAACCAAAATCCACAATGCGACTAGTTCAGCATATGAGAGGAGACACTGTTTGAGTGTAACAAAAGTGAAACATTTCTTTTAGCCTTTTCTTATGAAAACAGGGTCCAAAATCATGGGTTTTCGTTCAGCAGTGGAAGTAGGAGGCGCGCTCTACAATAGGCAAGGGTTTTCAAGTCTGCAAGTACGTTTTAAGCTGAGTTCCACGAACATTGTCCAAAATCATGTTTTAACCAAAATCCACAATGCGACCAGTTCAGCATATGAGAGGAGACACTGTTTGAGTGTAACAAAAGTGAAACATTTCTTTTAGCCTTTTCTTATGAAAACAGGGTCCAAAATCATGGGTTTTCGTTCAGCAGTGGAAGTAGGAGGCGCGCTCTACAATAGGCAAGGGTTTTCAAGTCTGCAAGTACGTTTTAAGCTGAGTTCCATGAACATTGTCCAAAATCATGTTTTAACCAAAATCCACAATGCGACTAGTTCAGCATATGAGAGGAGACACTGTTTGAGTGTAACAAAAGTGAAACATTTCTTTTAGCCTTTTCTTATGAAAACAGGGTCCAAAATCATGGGTATCGTTCAGCAGTGGAAGTAGGAGGCGCGCTCTACAATAGGCAAGGGTTTTCAAGTCTGCAAGTACGTTTTAAGCTGAGTTCCATGAACATTGTCCAAAATCATGTTTTAACCAAAATCCACAATGCGACTAGTTCAGCATATGAGAGGAGACACTGTTTGAGTGTAACAAAAGTGAAACATTTCTTTTAGCCTTTTCTTATGAAAACAGGGTCCAAAATCATGGGTTTTCGTTCAGCAGTGGAAGTAGGAGGCGCGCTCTACAATAGGCAAGGGTTTTCAAGTCTGCAAGTACGTTTTAAGCTGAGTTCCACGAACATTGTCCAAAATCATGTTTTAACCAAAATCCACAATGCGACCAGTTCAGCATATGAGAGGAGACACTGTTTGAGTGTAACAAAAGTGAAACATTTCTTTTAGCCTTTTCTTATGAAAACAGGGTCCAAAATCATGGGTTTTCGTTCAGCAGTGGAAGTAGGAGGCGCGCTCTACAATAGGCAAGGGTTTTCAAGTCTGCAAGTACGTTTTAAGCTGAGTTCCATGAACATTGTCCAAAATCATGTTTTAACCAAAATCCACAATGCGACTAGTTCAGCATATGAGAGGAGACACTGTTTGAGTGTAACAAAAGTGAAACATTTCTTTTAGCCTTTTCTTATGAAAACAGGGTCCAAAATCATGGGTTTTCGTTCAGCAGTGGAAGTAGGAGGCGCGCTCTACAATAGGCAAGGGTTTTCAAGTCTGCAAGTACGTTTTAAGCTGAGTTCCATGAACATTGTCCAAAATCATGTTTTAACCAAAATCCACAATGCGACTAGTTCAGCATATGAGAGGAGACACTGTTTGAGTGTAACAAAAGTGAAACATTTCTTTTAGCCTTTTCTTATGAAAACAGGGTCCAAAATCATGGGTTTTCGTTCAGCAGTGGAAGTAGGAGGCGCGCTCTACAATAGGCAAGGGTTTTCAAGTCTGCAAGTACGTTTTAAGCTGAGTTCCATGAACATTGTCCAAAATCATGTTTTAACCAAAATCCACAATGCGACTAGTTCAGCATATGAGAGGAGACACTGTTTGAGTGTAACAAAAGAGAAACATTTCTTTTAGCCTTTTCTTATGAAAACAGGGTCCAAAATCATGGGTATCGTTCAGCAGTGGAAGTAGGAGGCGCGCTCTACAATAGGCAAGGGTTTTCAAGTCTGCAAGTACGTTTTAAGCTGAGTTCCATGAACATTGTCCAAAATCATGTTTTAACCAAAATCCACAATGCGACTAGTTCAGCATATGAGAGGAGACACTGTTTGAGTGTAACAAATGTGAAACATTTCTTTTAGCCTTTTCTTATGAAAACAGGGTCCAAAATCATGGGTTTTCGTTCAGCAGTGGAAGTAGGAGGCGCGCTCTACAATAGGCAAGGGTTTTCAAGTCTGCAAGTACGTTTTAAGCTGAGTTCCACGAACATTGTCCAAAATCATGTTTTAACCAAAATCCACAATGCGACCAGTTCAGCATATGAGAGGAGACACTGTTTGAGTGTAACAAAAGTGAAACATTTCTTTTAGCCTTTTCTTATGAAAACAGGGTCCAAAATCATGGGTTTTCGTTCAGCAGTGGAAGTAGGAGGCGCGCTCTACAATAGGCAAGGGTTTTCAAGTCTGCAAGTACGTTTTAAGCTGAGTTCCATGAACATTGTCCAAAATCATGTTTTAACCAAAATCCACAATGCGACTAGTTCAGCATATGAGAGGAGACACTGTTTGAGTGTAACAAAAGTGAAACATTTCTTTTAGCCTTTTCTTATGAAAACAGGGTCCAAAATCATGGGTTTTCGTTCAGCAGTGGAAGTAGGAGGCGCGCTCTACAATAGGCAAGGGTTTTCAAGTCTGCAAGTACGTTTTAAGCTGAGTTCCATGAACATTGTCCAAAATCATGTTTTAACCAAAATCCACAATGCGACTAGTTCAGCATATGAGAGGAGACACTGTTTGAGTGTAACAAAAGAGAAACATTTCTTTTAGCCTTTTATTATGAAAACAGGGTCCAAAATCATGGGTTTTCGTTCAGCAGTGGAAGTAGGAGGCGCGCTCTACAATAGGCAAGGGTTTTCAAGTCTGCAAGTACGTTTTAAGCTGAGTTCCACGAACATTGTCCAAAATCATGTTTTAACCAAAATCCACAATGCGACCAGTTCAGCATATGAGAGGAGACACTGTTTGAGTGTAACAAAAGTGAAACATTTCTTTTAGCCTTTTCTTATGAAAACAGGGTCCAAAATCATGGGTTTTCGTTCAGCAGTGGAAGTAGGAGACGCGCTCTACAATAGGCAAGGGTTTTCAAGTCTGCAAGTACGTTTTAAGCTGAGTTCCACGAACATTGTCCAAAATCATGTTTTAACCAAAATCCACAATGCGACCAGTTCAGCATATGAGAGGAGACACTGTTTGAGTGTAACAAACGTGAAACATTTCTTTTAGCCTTTTCGCATGAAAACAGGGTCCAAAATCATGGGTTTTCGTTCAGCAGTGGAAGTAGGAGGCACGCTCTACAATAAGCAAGTGTTTTCAAGTCTGCAAGTACGTTTTAAGCTGAGTTCCATGAACATTGTCCAAAATCATGTTTTAACCAAAATCCACAATGCGACCAGTTCAGCATATGAGAGGAGACACTGTTTGAGTGTAACAAACGTGAAACATTTCTTTTAGCCTTTTCGCATGAAAACAGGGTCCAAAATCATGGGTTTTCGTTCAGCAGTGGAAGTAGGAGGCGCGCTCTACAATAGGCAAGGGTTTTCAAGTCTGCAAGTACGTTTTAAGCTGAGTTCCATGAACATTGTCCAAAATCATGTTTTAACCAAAATCCACAATGCGACTAGTTCAGCATATGAGAGGAGACACTGTTTGAGTGTAACAAAAGTGAAACATTTCTTTTAGCCTTTTCTTATGAAAACAGGGTCCAAAATCATGGGTTTTCGTTCAGCAGTGGAAGTAGGAGGCGCGCTCTACAATAGGCAAGGGTTTTCAAGTCTGCAAGTACGTTTTAAGCTGAGTTCCATGAACATTGTCCAAAATCATGTTTTAACCAAAATCCACAATGCGACTAGTTCAGCATATGAGAGGAGACACTGTTTGAGTGTAACAAAAGTGAAACATTTCTTTTAGCCTTTTCTTATGAAAACAGGGTCCAAAATCATGGGTTTTCGTTCAGCAGTGGAAGTAGGAGGCGCGCTCTACAATAGGCAAGGGTTTTCAAGTCTGCAAGTACGTTTTAAGCTGAGTTCCACGAACATTGTCCAAAATCATGTTTTAACCAAAATCCACAATGCGACCAGTTCAGCATATGAGAGGAGACACTGTTTGAGTGTAACAAAAGTGAAACATTTCTTTTAGCCTTTTCTTATGAAAACACGGTCCAAAATCATGGGTTTTCGTTCAGCAGTGGAAGTAGGAGGCGCGCTCTACAATAGGCAAGGGTTTTCAAGTCTGCAAGTACGTTTTAAGCTGAGTTCCATGAACATTGTCCAAAATCATGTTTTAACCAAAATCCACAATGCGACTAGTTCAGCATATGAGAGGAGACACTGTTTGAGTGTAACAAATGTGAAACATTTCTTTTAGCCTTTTCTTATGAAAACAGGGTCCAAAATCATGGGTTTTCGTTCAGCAGTGGAAGTAGGAGGCGCGCTCTACAATAGGCAAGGGTTTTCAAGTCTGCAAGTACGTTTTAAGCTGAGTTCCACGAACATTGTCCAAAATCATGTTTTAACCAAAATCCACAATGCGACCAGTTCAGCATATGAGAGGAGACACTGTTTGAGTGTAACAAAAGTGAAACATTTCTTTTAGCCTTTTCTTATGAAAACAGGGTCCAAAATCATGGGTTTTCGTTCAGCAGTGGAAGTAGGAGGCGCGCTCTACAATAGGCAAGGGTTTTCAAGTCTGCAAGTACGTTTTAAGCTGAGTTCCATGAACATTGTCCAAAATCATGTTTTAACCAAAATCCACAATGCGACTAGTTCAGCATATGAGAGGAGACACTGTTTGAGTGTAACAAAAGTGAAACATTTCTTTTAGCCTTTTCTTATGAAAACAGGGTCCAAAATCATGGGTTTTCGTTCAGCAGTGGAAGTAGGAGGCGCGCTCTACAATAGGCAAGGGTTTTCAAGTCTGCAAGTACGTTTTAAGCTGAGTTCCATGAACATTGTCCAAAATCATGTTTTAACCAAAATCCACAATGCGACTAGTTCAGCATATGAGAGGAGACACTGTTTGAGTGTAACAAAAGTGAAACATTTCTTTTAGCCTTTTCTTATGAAAACAGGGTCCAAAATCATGGGTTTTCGTTCAGCAGTGGAAGTAGGAGGCGCGCTCTACAATAGGCAAGGGTTTTCAAGTCTGCAAGTACGTTTTAAGCTGAGTTCCATGAACATTGTCCAAAATCATGTTTTAACCAAAATCCACAATGCGACTAGTTCAGCATATGAGAGGAGACACTGTTTGAGTGTAACAAAAGTGAAACATTTCTTTTAGCCTTTTCTTATGAAAACAGGGTCCAAAATCATGGGTTTTCGTTCAGCAGTGGAAGTAGGAGGCGCGCTCTACAATAGGCAAGGGTTTTCAAGTCTGCAAGTACGTTTTAAGCTGAGTTCCATGAACATTGTCCAAAATCATGTTTTAACCAAAATCCACAATGCGACTAGTTCAGCATATGAGAGGAGACACTGTTTGAGTGTAACAAAAGAGAAACATTTCTTTTAGCCTTTTATTATGAAAACAGGGTCCAAAATCATGGGTTTTCGTTCAGCAGTGGAAGTAGGAGGCGCGCTCTACAATAGGCAAGGGTTTTCAAGTCTGCAAGTACGTTTTAAGCTGAGTTCCAC
Source organism: Coregonus lavaretus (assembly GCF_964263955.1). Lineage (NCBI taxonomy): Eukaryota > Metazoa > Chordata > Actinopteri > Salmoniformes > Salmonidae > Coregonus > Coregonus lavaretus. The sequence goes on along the minus strand of NC_139988.1, from coordinate 77,306,093 downwards.
GAACATTGTCCAAAATCATGTTTTAACCAAAATCCACAATGCGACCAGTTCAGCATATGAGAGGAGACACTGTTTGAGTGTAACAAAAGTGAAACATTTCTTTTAGCCTTTTCTTATGAAAACAGGGTCCAAAATCATGGGTTTTCGTTCAGCAGTGGAAGTAGGAGACGCGCTCTACAATAGGCAAGGGTTTTCAAGTCTGCAAGTACGTTTTAAGCTGAGTTCCACGAACATTGTCCAAAATCATGTTTTAACCAAAATCCACAATGCGACCAGTTCAGCATATGAGAGGAGACACTGTTTGAGTGTAACAAACGTGAAACATTTCTTTTAGCCTTTTCGCATGAAAACAGGGTCCAAAATCATGGGTTTTCGTTCAGCAGTGGAAGTAGGAGGCGCGCTCTACAATAAGCAAGTGTTTTCAAGTCTGCAAGTACGTTTTAAGCTGAGTTCCATGAACATTGTCCAAAATCATGTTTTAACCAAAATCCACAATGCGACCAGTTCAGCATATGAGAGGAGACACTGTTTGAGTGTAACAAACGTGAAACATTTCTTTTAGCCTTTTCGCATGAAAACAGGGTCCAAAATCATGGGTTTTCGTTCAGCAGTGGAAGTAGGAGGCGCGCTCTACAATAGGCAAGGGTTTTCAAGTCTGCAAGTACGTTTTAAGCTGAGTTCCATGAACATTGTCCAAAATCATGTTTTAACCAAAATCCACAATGCGACTAGTTCAGCATATGAGAGGAGACACTGTTTGAGTGTAACAAAAGTGAAACATTTCTTTTAGCCTTTTCTTATGAAAACAGGGTCCAAAATCATGGGTTTTCGTTCAGCAGTGGAAGTAGGAGGCGCGCTCTACAATAGGCAAGGGTTTTCAAGTCTGCAAGTACGTTTTAAGCTGAGTTCCATGAACATTGTCCAAAATCATGTTTTAACCAAAATCCACAATGCGACTAGTTCAGCATATGAGAGGAGACACTGTTTGAGTGTAACAAAAGTGAAACATTTCTTTTAGCCTTTTCTTATGAAAACAGGGTCCAAAATCATGGGTTTTCGTTCAGCAGTGGAAGTAGGAGGCGCGCTCTACAATAGGCAAGGGTTTTCAAGTCTGCAAGTACGTTTTAAGCTGAGTTCCATGAACATTGTCCAAAATCATGTTTTAACCAAAATCCACAATGCGACTAGTTCAGCATATGAGAGGAGACACTGTTTGAGTGTAACAAAAGTGAAACATTTCTTTTAGCCTTTTCTTATGAAAACAGGGTCCAAAATCATGGGTTTTCGTTCAGCAGTGGAAGTAGGAGGCGCGCTCTACAATAGGCAAGGGTTTTCAAGTCTGCAAGTACGTTTTAAGCTGAGTTCCATGAACATTGTCCAAAATCATGTTTTAACCAAAATCCACAATGCGACTAGTTCAGCATATGAGAGGAGACACTGTTTGAGTGTAACAAAAGTGAAACATTTCTTTTAGCCTTTTCTTATGAAAACAGGGTCCAAAATCATGGGTTTTCGTTCAGCAGTGGAAGTAGGAGGCGCGCTCTACAATAGGCAAGGGTTTTCAAGTCTGCAAGTACGTTTTAAGCTGAGTTCCATGAACATTGTCCAAAATCATGTTTTAACCAAAATCCACAATGCGACTAGTTCAGCATATGAGAGGAGACACTGTTTGAGTGTAACAAAAGAGAAACATTTCTTTTAGCCTTTTATTATGAAAACAGGGTCCAAAATCATGGGTTTTCGTTCAGCAGTGGAAGTAGGAGGCGCGCTCTACAATAGGCAAGGGTTTTCAAGTCTGCAAGTACGTTTTAAGCTGAGTTCCACGAACATTGTCCAAAATCATGTTTTAACCAAAATCCACAATGCGACCAGTTCAGCATATGAGAGGAGACACTGTTTGAGTGTAACAAAAGTGAAACATTTCTTTTAGCCTTTTCTTATGAAAACAGGGTCCAAAATCATGGGTTTTCGTTCAGCAGTGGAAGTAGGAGACGCGCTCTACAATAGGCAAGGGTTTTCAAGTCTGCAAGTACGTTTTAAGCTGAGTTCCACGAACATTGTCCAAAATCATGTTTTAACCAAAATCCACAATGCGACCAGTTCAGCATATGAGAGGAGACACTGTTTGAGTGTAACAAACGTGAAACATTTCTTTTAGCCTTTTCGCATGAAAACAGGGTCCAAAATCATGGGTTTTCGTTCAGCAGTGGAAGTAGGAGGCGCGCTCTACAATAAGCAAGTGTTTTCAAGTCTGCAAGTACGTTTTAAGCTGAGTTCCATGAACATTGTCCAAAATCATGTTTTAACCAAAATCCACAATGCGACCAGTTCAGCATATGAGAGGAGACACTGTTTGAGTGTAACAAACGTGAAACATTTCTTTTAGCCTTTTCGCATGAAAACTTGGTCCAAAATCATGGGTTTTCGTTCAGCAGTGGAAGTAGGAGGCGCGCTATACAATAGGCAAGGGTTTTCAAGTCTGCAAGTACGTTTTAAGCTGAGTTCCATGAACATTGTCCAAAATCATGTTTTAACCAAAATCCACAATGCGACTAGTTCAGCATATGAGAGGAGACACTGTTTGAGTGTAACAAAAGTGAAACATTTCTTTTAGCCTTTTCTTATGAAAACAGGGTCCAAAATCATGGGTTTTCGTTCAGCAGTGGAAGTAGGAGGCGCGCTCTACAATAGGCAAGGGTTTTCAAGTCTGCAAGTACGTTTTAAGCTGAGTTCCATGAACATTGTCCAAAATCATGTTTTAACCAAAATCCACAATGCGACTAGTTCAGCATATGAGAGGAGACACTGTTTGAGTGTAACAAAAGTGAAACATTTCTTTTAGCCTTTTCTTATGAAAACAGGGTCCAAAATCATGGGTTTTCGTTCAGCAGTGGAAGTAGGAGGCGCGCTCTACAATAGGCAAGGGTTTTCAAGTCTGCAAGTACGTTTTAAGCTGAGTTCCACGAACATTGTCCAAAATCATGTTTTAACCAAAATCCACAATGCGACCAGTTCAGCATATGAGAGGAGACACTGTTTGAGTGTAACAAAAGTGAAACATTTCTTTTAGCCTTTTCTTATGAAAACACGGTCCAAAATCATGGGTTTTCGTTCAGCAGTGGAAGTAGGAGGCGCGCTCTACAATAGGCAAGGGTTTTCAAGTCTGCAAGTACGTTTTAAGCTGAGTTCCATGAACATTGTCCAAAATCATGTTTTAACCAAAATCCACAATGCGACTAGTTCAGCATATGAGAGGAGACACTGTTTGAGTGTAACAAAAGTGAAACATTTCTTTTAGCCTTTTCTTATGAAAACAGGGTCCAAAATCATGGGTTTTCGTTCAGCAGTGGAAGTAGGAGGCGCGCTCTACAATAGGCAAGGGTTTTCAAGTCTGCAAGTACGTTTTAAGCTGAGTTCCATGAACATTGTCCAAAATCATGTTTTAACCAAAATCCACAATGCGACTAGTTCAGCATATGAGAGGAGACACTGTTTGAGTGTAACAAAAGTGAAACATTTCTTTTAGCCTTTTCTTATGAAAACAGGGTCCAAAATCATGGGTTTTCGTTCAGCAGTGGAAGTAGGAGGCGCGCTCTACAATAGGCAAGGGTTTTCAAGTCTGCAAGTACGTTTTAAGCTGAGTTCCATGAACATTCTCCAAAATCATGTTTTAACCAAAATCCACAATGCGACCAGTTCAGCATATGAGAGGAGACACTGTTTGAGTGTAACAAAAGTTAAACATTTCTTTTAGCCTTTTCTTATGAAAACAGGGTCCAAAATCATGGGTATCGTTCAGCAGTGGAAGTAGGAGGCGCGCTCTACAATAGGCAAGGGTTTTCAAGTCTGCAAGTACGTTTTAAGCTGAGTTCCATGAACATTGTCCAAAATCATGTTTTAACCAAAATCCACAATGCGACTAGTTCAGCATATGAGAGGAGACACTGTTTGAGTGTAACAAAAGTGAAACATTTCTTTTAGCCTTTTCTTATGAAAACAGGGTCCAAAATCATGGGTTTTCGTTCAGCAGTGGAAGTAGGAGGCGCGCTCTACAATAGGCAAGTGTTTTCAAGTCTGCAAGTACGTTTTAAGCTGAGTTCCATGAACATTGTCCAAAATCATGTTTTAACCAAAATCCACAATGCGACCAGTTCAGCATATGAGAGGAGACACTGTTTGAGTGTAACAAACGTGAAACATTTCTTTTAGCCTTTTCGCATGAAAACAGGGTCCAAAATCATGGGTTTTCGTTCAGCAGTGGAAGTAGGAGGCGCGCTCTACAATAGGCAAGTGTTTTCAAGTCTGCAAGTACGTTTTAAGCTGAGTTCCATGAACATTGTCCAAAATCATGTTTTAACCAAAATCCACAATGCGACCAGTTCAGCATATGAGAGGAGACACTGTTTGAGTGTAACAAACGTGAAACATTTCTTTTAGCCTTTTCGCATGAAAACAGGGTCCAAAATCATGGGTTTTCGTTCAGCAGTGGAAGTAGGAGGCGCGCTCTACAATAGGCAAGGGTTTTCAAGTCTGCAAGTACGTTTTAAGCTGAGTTCCATGAACATTGTCCAAAATCATGTTTTAACCAAAATCCACAATGCGACTAGTTCAGCATATGAGAGGAGACACTGTTTGAGTGTAACAAAAGAGAAACATTTCTTTTAGCCTTTTATTATGAAAACAGGGTCCAAAATCATGGGTTTTCGTTCAGCAGTGGAAGTAGGAGGCGCGCTCTACAATAGGCAAGGGTTTTCAAGTCTGCAAGTACGTTTTAAGCTGAGTTCCACGAACATTGTCCAAAATCATGTTTTAACCAAAATCCACAATGCGACCAGTTCAGCATATGAGAGGAGACACTGTTTGAGTGTAACAAAAGTGAAACATTTCTTTTAGCCTTTTCTTATGAAAACAGGGTCCAAAATCATGGGTTTTCGTTCAGCAGTGGAAGTAGGAGACGCGCTCTACAATAGGCAAGGGTTTTCAAGTCTGCAAGTACGTTTTAAGCTGAGTTCCACGAACATTGTCCAAAATCATGTTTTAACCAAAATCCACAATGCGACCAGTTCAGCATATGAGAGGAGACACTGTTTGAGTGTAACAAACGTGAAACATTTCTTTTAGCCTTTTCGCATGAAAACAGGGTCCAAAATCATGGGTTTTCGTTCAGCAGTGGAAGTAGGAGGCGCGCTCTACAATAAGCAAGTGTTTTCAAGTCTGCAAGTACGTTTTAAGCTGAGTTCCATGAACATTGTCCAAAATCATGTTTTAACCAAAATCCACAATGCGACCAGTTCAGCATATGAGAGGAGACACTGTTTGAGTGTAACAAACGTGAAACATTTCTTTTAGCCTTTTCGCATGAAAACTTGGTCCAAAATCATGGGTTTTCGTTCAGCAGTGGAAGTAGGAGGCGCGCTATACAATAGGCAAGGGTTTTCAAGTCTGCAAGTACGTTTTAAGCTGAGTTCCATGAACATTGTCCAAAATCATGTTTTAACCAAAATCCACAATGCGACTAGTTCAGCATATGAGAGGAGACACTGTTTGAGTGTAACAAAAGTGAAACATTTCTTTTAGCCTTTTCTTATGAAAACAGGGTCCAAAATCATGGGTTTTCGTTCAGCAGTGGAAGTAGGAGGCGCGCTCTACAATAGGCAAGGGTTTTCAAGTCTGCAAGTACGTTTTAAGCTGAGTTCCATGAACATTGTCCAAAATCATGTTTTAACCAAAATCCACAATGCGACTAGTTCAGCATATGAGAGGAGACACTGTTTGAGTGTAACAAAAGTGAAACATTTCTTTTAGCCTTTTCTTATGAAAACAGGGTCCAAAATCATGGGTTTTCGTTCAGCAGTGGAAGTAGGAGGCGCGCTCTACAATAGGCAAGGGTTTTCAAGTCTGCAAGTACGTTTTAAGCTGAGTTCCACGAACATTGTCCAAAATCATGTTTTAACCAAAATCCACAATGCGACCAGTTCAGCATATGAGAGGAGACACTGTTTGAGTGTAACAAAAGTGAAACATTTCTTTTAGCCTTTTCTTATGAAAACACGGTCCAAAATCATGGGTTTTCGTTCAGCAGTGGAAGTAGGAGGCGCGCTCTACAATAGGCAAGGGTTTTCAAGTCTGCAAGTACGTTTTAAGCTGAGTTCCATGAACATTGTCCAAAATCATGTTTTAACCAAAATCCACAATGCGACTAGTTCAGCATATGAGAGGAGACACTGTTTGAGTGTAACAAAAGTGAAACATTTCTTTTAGCCTTTTCTTATGAAAACAGGGTCCAAAATCATGGGTTTTCGTTCAGCAGTGGAAGTAGGAGGCGCGCTCTACAATAGGCAAGGGTTTTCAAGTCTGCAAGTACGTTTTAAGCTGAGTTCCATGAACATTGTCCAAAATCATGTTTTAACCAAAATCCACAATGCGACTAGTTCAGCATATGAGAGGAGACACTGTTTGAGTGTAACAAAAGTGAAACATTTCTTTTAGCCTTTTCTTATGAAAACAGGGTCCAAAATCATGGGTTTTCGTTCAGCAGTGGAAGTAGGAGGCGCGCTCTACAATAGGCAAGGGTTTTCAAGTCTGCAAGTACGTTTTAAGCTGAGTTCCATGAACATTCTCCAAAATCATGTTTTAACCAAAATCCACAATGCGACCAGTTCAGCATATGAGAGGAGACACTGTTTGAGTGTAACAAAAGTTAAACATTTCTTTTAGCCTTTTCTTATGAAAACAGGGTCCAAAATCATGGGTATCGTTCAGCAGTGGAAGTAGGAGGCGCGCTCTACAATAGGCAAGGGTTTTCAAGTCTGCAAGTACGTTTTAAGCTGAGTTCCATGAACATTGTCCAAAATCATGTTTTAACCAAAATCCACAATGCGACTAGTTCAGCATATGAGAGGAGACACTGTTTGAGTGTAACAAAAGTGAAACATTTCTTTTAGCCTTTTCTTATGAAAACAGGGTCCAAAATCATGGGTTTTCGTTCAGCAGTGGAAGTAGGAGGCGCGCTCTACAATAGGCAAGTGTTTTCAAGTCTGCAAGTACGTTTTAAGCTGAGTTCCATGAACATTGTCCAAAATCATGTTTTAACCAAAATCCACAATGCGACCAGTTCAGCATATGAGAGGAGACACTGTTTGAGTGTAACAAACGTGAAACATTTCTTTTAGCCTTTTCGCATGAAAACAGGGTCCAAAATCATGGGTTTTCGTTCAGCAGTGGAAGTAGGAGGCGCGCTCTACAATAGGCAAGTGTTTTCAAGTCTGCAAGTACGTTTTAAGCTGAGTTCCATGAACATTGTCCAAAATCATGTTTTAACCAAAATCCACAATGCGACCAGTTCAGCATATGAGAGGAGACACTGTTTGAGTGTAACAAACGTGAAACATTTCTTTTAGCCTTTTCGCATGAAAACAGGGTCCAAAATCATGGGTTTTCGTTCAGCAGTGGAAGTAGGAGGCGCGCTCTACAATAGGCAAGGGTTTTCAAGTCTGCAAGTACGTTTTAAGCTGAGTTCCATGAACATTGTCCAAAATCATGTTTTAACCAAAATCCACAATGCGACTAGTTCAGCATATGAGAGGAGACACTGTTTGAGTGTAACAAAAGTGAAACATTTCTTTTAGCCTTTTCTTATGAAAACAGGGTCCAAAATCATGGGTTTTCGTTCAGCAGTGGAAGTAGGAGGCGCGCTCTACAATAGGCAAGGGTTTTCAAGTCTGCAAGTACGTTTTAAGCTGAGTTCCATGAACATTGTCCAAAATCATGTTTTAACCAAAATCCACAATGCGACTAGTTCAGCATATGAGAGGAGACACTGTTTGAGTGTAACAAAAGTGAAACATTTCTTTTAGCCTTTTCTTATGAAAACAGGGTCCAAAATCATGGGTTTTCGTTCAGCAGTGGAAGTAGGAGGCGCGCTCTACAATAGGCAAGGGTTTTCAAGTCTGCAAGTACGTTTTAAGCTGAGTTCCACGAACATTGTCCAAAATCATGTTTTAACCAAAATCCACAATGCGACCAGTTCAGCATATGAGAGGAGACACTGTTTGAGTGTAACAAAAGTGAAACATTTCTTTTAGCCTTTTCTTATGAAAACAGGGTCCAAAATCATGGGTTTTCGTTCAGCAGTGGAAGTAGGAGGCGCGCTCTACAATAGGCAAGGGTTTTCAAGTCTGCAAGTACGTTTTAAGCTGAGTTCCATGAACATTGTCCAAAATCATGTTTTAACCAAAATCCACAATGCGACTAGTTCAGCATATGAGAGGAGACACTGTTTGAGTGTAACAAAAGTGAAACATTTCTTTTAGCCTTTTCTTATGAAAACAGGGTCCAAAATCATGGGTATCGTTCAGCAGTGGAAGTAGGAGGCGCGCTCTACAATAGGCAAGGGTTTTCAAGTCTGCAAGTACGTTTTAAGCTGAGTTCCATGAACATTGTCCAAAATCATGTTTTAACCAAAATCCACAATGCGACTAGTTCAGCATATGAGAGGAGACACTGTTTGAGTGTAACAAAAGTGAAACATTTCTTTTAGCCTTTTCTTATGAAAACAGGGTCCAAAATCATGGGTTTTCGTTCAGCAGTGGAAGTAGGAGGCGCGCTCTACAATAGGCAAGTGTTTTCAAGTCTGCAAGTACGTTTTAAGCTGAGTTCCATGAACATTGTCCAAAATCATGTTTTAACCAAAATCCACAATGCGACCAGTTCAGCATATGAGAGGAGACACTGTTTGAGTGTAACAAACGTGAAACATTTCTTTTAGCCTTTTCGCATGAAAACAGGGTCCAAAATCATGGGTTTTCGTTCAGCAGTGGAAGTAGGAGGCGCGCTCTACAATAGGCAAGGGTTTTCAAGTCTGCAAGTACGTTTTAAGCTGAGTTCCATGAACATTGTCCAAAATCATGTTTTAACCAAAATCCACAATGCGACTAGTTCAGCATATGAGAGGAGACACTGTTTGAGTGTAACAAAAGTGAAACATTTCTTTTAGCCTTTTCTTATGAAAACAGGGTCCAAAATCATGGGTTTTCGTTCAGCAGTGGAAGTAGGAGGCGCGCTCTACAATAGGCAAGGGTTTTCAAGTCTGCAAGTACGTTTTAAGCTGAGTTCCATGAACATTGTCCAAAATCATGTTTTAACCAAAATCCACAATGCGACTAGTTCAGCATATGAGAGGAGACACTGTTTGAGTGTAACAAAAGTGAAACATTTCTTTTAGCCTTTTCTTATGAAAACAGGGTCCAAAATCATGGGTTTTCGTTCAGCAGTGGAAGTAGGAGGCGCGCTCTACAATAGGCAAGGGTTTTCAAGTCTGCAAGTACGTTTTAAGCTGAGTTCCACGAACATTGTCCAAAATCATGTTTTAACCAAAATCCACAATGCGACCAGTTCAGCATATGAGAGGAGACACTGTTTGAGTGTAACAAAAGTGAAACATTTCTTTTAGCCTTTTCTTATGAAAACAGGGTCCAAAATCATGGGTTTTCGTTCAGCAGTGGAAGTAGGAGGCGCGCTCTACAATAGGCAAGGGTTTTCAAGTCTGCAAGTACGTTTTAAGCTGAGTTCCATGAACATTGTCCAAAATCATGTTTTAACCAAAATCCACAATGCGACTAGTTCAGCATATGAGAGGAGACACTGTTTGAGTGTAACAAAAGTGAAACATTTCTTTTAGCCTTTTCTTATGAAAACAGGGTCCAAAATCATGGGTTTTCGTTCAGCAGTGGAAGTAGGAGGCGCGCTCTACAATAGGCAAGGGTTTTCAAGTCTGCAAGTACGTTTTAAGCTGAGTTCCATGAACATTGTCCAAAATCATGTTTTAACCAAAATCCACAATGCGACTAGTTCAGCATATGAGAGGAGACACTGTTTGAGTGTAACAAAAGTGAAACATTTATTTTAGCCTTTTCTTATGAAAACAGGGTCCAAAATCATGGGTTTTCGTTCAGCAGTGGAAGTAGGAGGCGCGCTCTACAATAGGCAAGGGTTTTCAAGTCTGCAAGTACGTTTTAAGCTGAGTTCCATGAACATTGTCCAAAATCATGTTTTAACCAAAATCCACAATGCGACTAGTTCAGCATATGAGAGGAGACACTGTTTGAGTGTAACAAACGTGAAACATTTCTTTTAGCCTTTTCGCATGAAAACAGGGTCCAAAATCATGGGTTTTCGTTCAGCAGTGGAAGTAGGAGGTGCGCTCTACAATAGGCAAGTGTTTTCAAGTCTGCAAGTACGTTTTAAGCTGAGTTCCATGAACATTGTCCAAAATCATGTTTTAACCAAAATCCACAATGCGACCAGTTCAGCATATGAGAGGAGACACTGTTTGAGTGTAACAAACGTGAAACATTTCTTTTAGCCTTTTCGCATGAAAACAGGGTCCAAAATCATGGGTTTTCGTTCAGCAGTGGAAGTAGGAGGCGCGCTCTACAATAGGCAAGGGTTTTCAAGTCTGCAAGTACGTTTTAAGCTGAGTTCCATGAACATTGTCCAAAATCATGTTTTAACCAAAATCCACAATGCGACTAGTTCAGCATATGAGAGGAGACACTGTTTGAGTGTAACAAAAGTGAAACATTTCTTTTAGCCTTTTCTTATGAAAACAGGGTCCAAAATCATGGGTTTTCGTTCAGCAGTGGAAGTAGGAGGCGCGCTCTACAATAGGCAAGGGTTTTCAAGTCTGCAAGTACATTTTAAGCTGAGTTCCATGAACATTGTCCAAAATCATGTTTTAACCAAAATCCACAATGCGACTAGTTCAGCATATGAGAGGAGACACTGTTTGAGTGTAACAAAAGTGAAACATTTCTTTTAGCCTTTTCTTATGAAAACAGGGTCCAAAATCATGGGTTTTCGTTCAGCAGTGGAAGTAGGAGGCGCGCTCTACAATAGGCAAGGGTTTTCAAGTCTGCAAGTACGTTTTAAGCTGAGTTCCACGAACATTGTCCAAAATCATGTTTTAACCAAAATCCACAATGCGACCAGTTCAGCATATGAGAGGAGACACTGTTTGAGTGTAACAAAAGTGAAACATTTCTTTTAGCCTTTTCTTATGAAAACAGGGTCCAAAATCATGGGTTTTCGTTCAGCAGTGGAAGTAGGAGGCGCGCTCTACAATAGGCAAGGGTTTTCAAGTCTGCAAGTACGTTTTAAGCTGAGTTCCATGAACATTGTCCAAAATCATGTTTTAACCAAAATCCACAATGCGACTAGTTCAGCATATGAGAGGAGACACTGTTTGAGTGTAACAAAAGTGAAACATTTCTTTTAGCCTTTTCTTATGAAAACAGGGTCCAAAATCATGGGTTTTCGTTCAGCAGTGGAAGTAGGAGGCGCGCTCTACAATAGGCAAGGGTTTTCAAGTCTGCAAGTACGTTTTAAGCTGAGTTCCATGAACATTGTCCAAAATCATGTTTTAACCAAAATCCACAATGCGACTAGTTCAGCATATGAGAGGAGACACTGTTTGAGTGTAACAAAAGTGAAACATTTATTTTAGCCTTTTCTTATGAAAACAGGGTCCAAAATCATGGGTTTTCGTTCAGCAGTGGAAGTAGGAGGCGCGCTCTACAATAGGCAAGGGTTTTCAAGTCTGCAAGTACGTTTTAAGCTGAGTTCCATGAACATTGTCCAAAATCATGTTTTAACCAAAATCCACAATGCGACTAGTTCAGCATATGAGAGGAGACACTGTTTGAGTGTAACAAACGTGAAACATTTCTTTTAGCCTTTTCGCATGAAAACAGGGTCCAAAATCATGGGTTTTCGTTCAGCAGTGGAAGTAGGAGGCGCGCTCTACAATAGGCAAGTGTTTTCAAGTCTGCAAGTACGTTTTAAGCTGAGTTCCATGAACATTGTCCAAAATCATGTTTTAACCAAAATCCACAATGCGACCAGTTCAGCATATGAGAGGAGACACTGTTTGAGTGTAACAAACGTGAAACATTTCTTTTAGCCTTTTCGCATGAAAACAGGGTCCAAAATCATGGGTTTTCGTTCAGCAGTGGAAGTAGGAGGCGCGCTCTACAATAGGCAAGGGTTTTCAAGTCTGCAAGTACGTTTTAAGCTGAGTTCCATGAACATTGTCCAAAATCATGTTTTAACCAAAATCCACAATGCGACTAGTTCAGCATATGAGAGGAGACACTGTTTGAGTGTAACAAAAGTGAAACATTTCTTTTAGCCTTTTCTTATGAAAACAGGGTCCAAAATCATGGGTTTTCGTTCAGCAGTGGAAGTAGGAGGCGCGCTCTACAATAGGCAAGGGTTTTCAAGTCTGCAAGTACGTTTTAAGCTGAGTTCCATGAACATTGTCCAAAATCATGTTTTAACCAAAATCCACAATGCGACTAGTTCAGCATATGAGAGGAGACACTGTTTGAGTGTAACAAAAGTGAAACATTTCTTTTAGCCTTTTCTTATGAAAACAGGGTCCAAAATCATGGGTTTTCGTTCAGCAGTGGAAGTAGGAGGCGCGCTCTACAATAGGCAAGGGTTTTCAAGTCTGCAAGTACGTTTTAAGCTGAGTTCCACGAACATTGTCCAAAATCATGTTTTAACCAAAATCCACAATGCGACCAGTTCAGCATATGAGAGGAGACACTGTTTGAGTGTAACAAAAGTGAAACATTTCTTTTAGCCTTTTCTTATGAAAACACGGTCCAAAATCATGGGTTTTCGTTCAGCAGTGGAAGTAGGAGGCGCGCTCTACAATAGGCAAGGGTTTTCAAGTCTGCAAGTACGTTTTAAGCTGAGTTCCATGAACATTGTCCAAAATCATGTTTTAACCAAAATCCACAATGCGACTAGTTCAGCATATGAGAGGAGACACTGTTTGAGTGTAACAAAAGTGAAACATTTCTTTTAGCCTTTTCTTATGAAAACAGGGTCCAAAATCATGGGTTTTCGTTCAGCAGTGGAAGTAGGAGGCGCGCTCTACAATAGGCAAGGGTTTTCAAGTCTGCAAGTACGTTTTAAGCTGAGTTCCATGAACATTGTCCAAAATCATGTTTTAACCAAAATCCACAATGCGACTAGTTCAGCATATGAGAGGAGACACTGTTTGAGTGTAACAAAAGTGAAACATTTATTTTAGCCTTTTCTTATGAAAACAGGGTCCAAAATCATGGGTTTTCGTTCAGCAGTGGAAGTAGGAGGCGCGCTCTACAATAGGCAAGGGTTTTCAAGTCTGCAAGTACGTTTTAAGTTGAGTTCCATGAACATTGTCCAAAATCATGTTTTAACCAAAATCCACAATGCGACTAGTTCAGCATATGAGAGGAGACACTGTTTGAGTGTAACAAAAGTGAAACATTTCTTTTAGCCTTTTCTTATGAAAACAGGGTCCAAAATCATGGGTTTTCGTTCAGCAGTGGAAGTAGGAGGCGCGCTCTACAATAGGCAAGGGTTTTCAAGTCTGCAAGTACGTTTTAAGCTGAGTTCCACGAACATTGTCCAAAATCATGTTTTAACCAAAATCCACAATGCGACCAGTTCAGCATATGAGAGGAGACACTGTTTGAGTGTAACAAAAGTGAAACATTTCTTTTAGCCTTTTCTTATGAAAACAGGGTCCAAAATCATGGGTTTCCGTTCAGCAGTGGAAGTAGGAGGCGCGCTCTACAATAGGCAAGGGTTTTCAAGTCTGCAAGTACGTTTTAAGCTGAGTTCCACGAACATTGTCCAAAATCATGTTTTAACCAAAATCCACAATGCGACCAGTTCAGCATATGAGAGGAGACACTGTTTGAGTGTAACAAAAGTGAAACATTTCTTTTAGCCTTTTCTTATGAAAACACGGTCCAAAATCATGGGTTTTCGTTCAGCAGTGGAAGTAGGAGGCGCGCTCTACAATAGGCAAGGGTTTTCAAGTCTGCAAGTACGTTTTAAGCTGAGTTCCATGAACATTGTCCAAAATCATGTTTTAACCAAAATCCACAATGCGACTAGTTCAGCATATGAGAGGAGACACTGTTTGAGTGTAACAAAAGTGAAACATTTCTTTTAGCCTTTTCTTATGAAAACAGGGTCCAAAATCATGGGTTTTCGTTCAGCAGTGGAAGTAGGAGGCGCGCTCTACAATAGGCAAGGGTTTTCAAGTCTGCAAGTACGTTTTAAGCTGAGTTCCATGAACATTGTCCAAAATCATGTTTTAACCAAAATCCACAATGCGACTAGTTCAGCATATGAGAGGAGACACTGTTTGAGTGTAACAAAAGTGAAACATTTATTTTAGCCTTTTCTTATGAAAACAGGGTCCAAAATCATGGGTTTTCGTTCAGCAGTGGAAGTAGGAGGCGCGCTCTACAATAGGCAAGGGTTTTCAAGTCTGCAAGTACGTTTTAAGCTGAGTTCCATGAACATTGTCCAAAATCATGTTTTAACCAAAATCCACAATGCGACTAGTTCAGCATATGAGAGGAGACACTGTTTGAGTGTAACAAAAGTGAAACATTTCTTTTAGCCTTTTCTTATGAAAACAGGGTCCAAAATCATGGGTTTTCGTTCAGCAGTGGAAGTAGGAGGCGCGCTCTACAATAGGCAAGGGTTTTCAAGTCTGCAAGTACGTTTTAAGCTGAGTTCCACGAACATTGTCCAAAATCATGTTTTAACCAAAATCCACAATGCGACCAGTTCAGCATATGAGAGGAGACACTGTTTGAGTGTAACAAAAGTGAAACATTTCTTTTAGCCTTTTCTTATGAAAACAGGGTCCAAAATCATGGGTTTTCGTTCAGCAGTGGAAGTAGGAGGCGCGCTCTACAATAGGCAAGGGTTTTCAAGTCTGCAAGTACGTTTTAAGCTGAGTTCCATGAACATTGTCCAAAATCATGTTTTAACCAAAATCCACAATGCGACTAGTTCAGCATATGAGAGGAGACTGTTTGAGTGTAACAAAAGTGAAACATTTCTTTTAGCCTTTTCTTATGAAAACAGGGTCCAAAATCATGGGTTTTCGTTCAGCAGTGGAAGTAGGAGGCGCGCTCTACAATAGGCAAGGGTTTTCAAGTCTGCAAGTACGTTTTAAGCTGAGTTCCATGAACATTGTCCAAAATCATGTTTTAACCAAAATCCACAATGCGACTAGTTCAGCATATGAGAGGAGACACTGTTTGAGTGTAACAAAAGTGAAACATTTCTTTTAGCCTTTTCTTATGAAAACAGGGTCCAAAATCATGGGTTTTCGTTCAGCAGTGGAAGTAGGAGGCGCGCTCTACAATAGGCAAGGGTTTTCAAGTCTGCAAGTACGTTTTAAGCTGAGTTCCATGAACATTGTCCAAAATCATGTTTTAACCAAAATCCACAATGCGACTAGTTCAGCATATGAGAGGAGACACTGTTTGAGTGTAACAAAAGTGAAACATTTCTTTTAGCCTTTTCTTATGAAAACAGGGTCCAAAATCATGGGTTTTCGTTCAGCAGTGGAAGTAGGAGGCGCGCTCTACAATAGGCAAGGGTTTTCAAGTCTGCAAGTACGTTTTAAGCTGAGTTCCACGAACATTGTCCAAAATCATGTTTTAACCAAAATCCACAATGCGACCAGTTCAGCATATGAGAGGAGACACTGTTTGAGTGTAACAAAAGTGAAACATTTCTTTTAGCCTTTTCTTATGAAAACAGGGTCCAAAATCATGGGTTTTCGTTCAGCAGTGGAAGTAGGAGGCGCGCTCTACAATAGGCAAGGGTTTTCAAGTCTGCAAGTACGTTTTAAGCTGAGTTCCATGAACATTGTCCAAAATCATGTTTTAACCAAAATCCACAATGCGACTAGTTCAGCATATGAGAGGAGACACTGTTTGAGTGTAACAAAAGTGAAACATTTCTTTTAGCCTTTTCTTATGAAAACAGGGTCCAAAATCATGGGTTTTCGTTCAGCAGTGGAAGTAGGAGGCGCGCTCTACAATAGGCAAGGGTTTTCAAGTCTGCAAGTACGTTTTAAGCTGAGTTCCATGAACATTGTCCAAAATCATGTTTTAACCAAAATCCACAATGCGACTAGTTCAGCATATGAGAGGAGACACTGTTTGAGTGTAACAAAAGTGAAACATTTCTTTTAGCCTTTTCTTATGAAAACAGGGTCCAAAATCATGGGTTTTCGTTCAGCAGTGGAAGTAGGAGGCGCGCTCTACAATAGGCAAGGGTTTTCAAGTCTGCAAGTACGTTTTAAGCTGAGTTCCATGAACATTGTCCAAAATCATGTTTTAACCAAAATCCACAATGCGACTAGTTCAGCATATGAGAGGAGACACTGTTTGAGTGTAACAAAAGTGAAACATTTCTTTTAGCCTTTTCTTATGAAAACAGGGTCCAAAATCATGGGTTTTCGTTCAGCAGTGGAAGTAGGAGGCGCGCTCTACAATAGGCAAGTGTTTTCAAGTCTGCAAGTACGTTTTAAGCTGAGTTCCATGAACATTGTCCAAAATCATGTTTTAACCAAAATCCACAATGCGACCAGTTCAGCATATGAGAGGAGACACTGTTTGAGTGTAACAAACGTGAAACATTTCTTTTAGCCTTTTCGCATGAAAACAGGGTCCAAAATCATGGGTTTTCGTTCATCAGTGGAAGTAGGAGGCGCGCTCTACAATAGGCAAGGGTTTTCAAGTCTGCAAGTACGTTTTAAGCTGAGTTCCATGAACATTGTCCAAAATCATGTTTTAACCAAAATCCACAATGCGACTAGTTCAGCATATGAGAGGAGACACTGTTTGAGTGTAACAAAAGTGAAACATTTCTTTTAGCCTTTTCTTATGAAAACAGGGTCCAAAATCATGGGTTTTCGTTCAGCAGTGGAAGTAGGAGGCGCGCTCTACAATAGGCAAGGGTTTTCAAGTCTGCAAGTACGTTTTAAGCTGAGTTCCATGAACATTGTCCAAAATCATGTTTTAACCAAAATCCACAATGCGACTAGTTCAGCATATGAGAGGAGACACTGTTTGAGTGTAACAAAAGTGAAACATTTCTTTTAGCCTTTTCTTATGAAAACAGGGTCCAAAATCATGGGTTTTCGTTCAGCAGTGGAAGTAGGAGAAGCGCTCTACAATAGGCAAGGGTTTTCAAGTCTGCAAGTACGTTTTAAGCTGAGTTCCACGAACATTGTCCAAAATCATGTTTTAACCAAAATCCACAATGCGACCAGTTCAGCATATGAGAGGAGACACTGTTTGAGTGTAACAAAAGTGAAACATTTCTTTTAGCCTTTTCTTATGAAAACACGGTCCAAAATCATGGGTTTTCGTTCAGCAGTGGAAGTAGGAGGCGCGCTCTACAATAGGCAAGGGTTTTCAAGTCTGCAAGTACGTTTTAAGCTGAGTTCCATGAACATTGTCCAAAATCATGTTTT
Organism: Coregonus lavaretus; assembly: GCF_964263955.1. Taxonomy (NCBI): domain Eukaryota; kingdom Metazoa; phylum Chordata; class Actinopteri; order Salmoniformes; family Salmonidae; genus Coregonus; species Coregonus lavaretus. Next base: position 77,288,746 of record NC_139988.1, on the reverse strand, counting down.
AACCAAAATCCACAATGCGACTAGTTCAGCATATGAGAGGAGACACTGTTTGAGTGTAACAAAAGTGAAACATTTCTTTTAGCCTTTTCTTATGAAAACAGGGTCCAAAATCATGGGTTTTCGTTCAGCAGTGGAAGTAGGAGGCGCGCTCTACAATAGGCAAGGGTTTTCAAGTCTGCAAGTACGTTTTAAGCTGAGTTCCATGAACATTGTCCAAAATCATGTTTTAACCAAAATCCACAATGCGACTAGTTCAGCATATGAGAGGAGACACTGTTTGAGTGTAACAAAAGTGAAACATTTCTTTTAGCCTTTTCTTATGAAAACAGGGTCCAAAATCATGGGTTTTCGTTCAGCAGTGGAAGTAGGAGGCGCGCTCTACAATAGGCAAGGGTTTTCAAGTCTGCAAGTACGTTTTAAGCTGAGTTCCACGAACATTGTCCAAAATCATGTTTTAACCAAAATCCACAATGCGACCAGTTCAGCATATGAGAGGAGACACTGTTTGAGTGTAACAAAAGTGAAACATTTCTTTTAGCCTTTTCTTATGAAAACAGGGTCCAAAATCATGGGTTTTCGTTCAGCAGTGGAAGTAGGAGGCGCGCTCTACAATAGGCAAGGGTTTTCAAGTCTGCAAGTACGTTTTAAGCTGAGTTCCACGAACATTGTCCAAAATCATGTTTTAACCAAAATCCACAATGCGACCAGTTCAGCATATGAGAGGAGACACTGTTTGAGTGTAACAAACGTGAAACATTTCTTTTAGCCTTTTCGCATGAAAACAGGGTCCAAAATCATGGGGTTTCGTTCATCAGTGGAAGTAGGAGGCGCGCTCTACAATAGGCAAGGGTTTTCAAGTCTGCAAGTACGTTTTAAGCTGAGTTCCATGAACATTGTCCAAAATCATGTTTTAACCAAAATCCACAATGCGACTAGTTCAGCATATGAGAGGAGACACTGTTTGAGTGTAACAAAAGTGAAACATTTCTTTTAGCCTTTTCTTATGAAAACAGGGTCCAAAATCATGGGTTTTCGTTCAGCAGTGGAAGTAGGAGGCGCGCTCTACAATAGGCAAGGGTTTTCAAGTCTGCAAGTACGTTTTAAGCTGAGTTCCATGAACATTGTCCAAAATCATGTTTTAACCAAAATCCACAATGCGACTAGTTCAGCATATGAGAGGAGACACTGTTTGAGTGTAACAAAAGTGAAACATTTCTTTTAGCCTTTTCTTATGAAAACAGGGTCCAAAATCATGGGTTTTCGTTCAGCAGTGGAAGTAGGAGGCGCGCTCTACAATAGGCAAGGGTTTTCAAGTCTGCAAGTACGTTTTAAGCTGAGTTCCACGAACATTGTCCAAAATCATGTTTTAACCAAAATCCACAATGCGACCAGTTCAGCATATGAGAGGAGACACTGTTTGAGTGTAACAAAAGTGAAACATTTCTTTTAGCCTTTTCTTATGAAAACACGGTCCAAAATCATGGGTTTTCGTTCAGCAGTGGAAGTAGGAGGCGCGCTCTACAATAGGCAAGGGTTTTCAAGTCTGCAAGTACGTTTTAAGCTGAGTTCCATGAACATTGTCCAAAATCATGTTTTAACCAAAATCCACAATGCGACTAGTTCAGCATATGAGAGGAGACACTGTTTGAGTGTAACAAAAGTGAAACATTTCTTTTAGCCTTTTCTTATGAAAACAGGGTCCAAAATCATGGGTTTTCGTTCAGCAGTGGAAGTAGGAGGCGCGCTCTACAATAGGCAAGGGTTTTCAAGTCTGCAAGTACGTTTTAAGCTGAGTTCCATGAACATTGTCCAAAATCATGTTTTAACCAAAATCCACAATGCGACTAGTTCAGCATATGAGAGGAGACACTGTTTGAGTGTAACAAAAGTGAAACATTTCTTTTAGCCTTTTCTTATGAAAACAGGGTCCAAAATCATGGGTTTTCGTTCAGCAGTGGAAGTAGGAGGCGCGCTCTACAATAGGCAAGGGTTTTCAAGTCTGCAAGTACGTTTTAAGCTGAGTTCCACGAACATTGTCCAAAATCATGTTTTAACCAAAATCCACAATGCGACCAGTTCAGCATATGAGAGGAGACACTGTTTGAGTGTAACAAAAGTGAAACATTTCTTTTAGCCTTTTCTTATGAAAACAGGGTCCAAAATCATGGGTTTTCGTTCAGCAGTGGAAGTAGGAGGCGCGCTCTACAATAGGCAAGGGTTTTCAAGTCTGCAAGTACGTTTTAAGCTGAGTTCCACGAACATTGTCCAAAATCATGTTTTAACCAAAATCCACAATGCGACCAGTTCAGCATATGAGAGGAGACGCTGTTTGAGTGTAACAAACGTGAAACATTTCTTTTAGCCTTTTCGCATGAAAACAGGGTCCAAAATCATGGGTTTTCGTTCAGCAGTGGAAGTAGGAGGCGCGCTCTACAATAGGCAAGTGTTTTCAAGTCTGCAAGTACGTTTTAAGCTGAGTTCCATGAACATTGTCCAAAATCATGTTTTAACCAAAATCCACAATGCGACCAGTTCAGCATATGAGAGGAGACACTGTTTGAGTGTAACAAACGTGAAACATTTCTTTTAGCCTTTTCGCATGAAAACAGGGTCCAAAATCATGGGTTTTCGTTCAGCAGTGGAAGTAGGAGGCGCGCTCTACAATAGGCAAGGGTTTTCAAGTCTGCAAGTACGTTTTAAGCTGAGTTCCATGAACATTGTCCAAAATCATGTTTTAACCAAAATCCACAATGCGACTAGTTCAGCATATGAGATGAGACACTGTTTGAGTGTAACAAAAGTGAAACATTTCTTTTAGCCTTTTCTTATGAAAACAGGGTCCAAAATCATGGGTTTTCGTTCAGCAGTGGAAGTAGGAGGCGCGCTCTACAATAGGCAAGGGTTTTCAAGTCTGCAAGTACGTTTTAAGCTGAGTTCCATGAACATTGTCCAAAATCATGTTTTAACCAAAATCCACAATGCGACTAGTTCAGCATATGAGAGGAGACACTGTTTGAGTGTAACAAAAGTGAAACATTTCTTTTAGCCTTTTCTTATGAAAACAGGGTCCAAAATCATGGGTTTTCGTTCAGCAGTGGAAGTAGGAGGCGCGCTCTACAATAGGCAAGGGTTTTCAAGTCTGCAAGTACGTTTTAAGCTGAGTTCCATGAACATTGTCCAAAATCATGTTTTAACCAAAATCCACAATGCGACTAGTTCAGCATATGAGAGGAGACACTGTTTGAGTGTAACAAAAGTGAAACATTTCTTTTAGCCTTTTCTTATGAAAACAGGGTCCAAAATCATGGGTTTTCGTTCAGCAGTGGAAGTAGGAGGCGCGCTCTACAATAGGCAAGGGTTTTCAAGTCTGCAAGTACGTTTTAAGCTGAGTTCCACGAACATTGTCCAAAATCATGTTTTAACCAAAATCCACAATGCGACCAGTTCAGCATATGAGAGGAGACACTGTTTGAGTGTAACAAAAGTGAAACATTTCTTTTAGCCTTTTCTTATGAAAACAGGGTCCAAAATCATGGGTTTTCGTTCAGCAGTGGAAGTAGGAGGCGCGCTCTACAATAGGCAAGGGTTTTCAAGTCTGCAAGTACGTTTTAAGCTGAGTTCCACGAACATTGTCCAAAATCATGTTTTAACCAAAATCCACAATGCGACTAGTTCAGCATATGAGAGGAGACACTGTTTGAGTGTAACAAAAGTGAAACATTTCTTTTAGCCTTTTCTTATGAAAACAGGGTCCAAAATCATGGGTTTTCGTTCAGCAGTGGAAGTAGGAGGCGCGCTCTACAATAGGCAAGGGTTTTCAAGTCTGCAAGTACGTTTTAAGCTGAGTTCCATGAACATTGTCCAAAATCATGTTTTAACCAAAATCCACAATGCGACTAGTTCAGCATATGAGAGGAGACACTGTTTGAGTGTAACAAAAGTGAAACATTTCTTTTAGCCTTTTCTTATGAAAACAGGGTCCAAAATCATGGGTTTTCGTTCAGCAGTGGAAGTAGGAGGCGCGCTCTACAATAGGCAAGGGTTTTCAAGTCTGCAAGTACGTTTTAAGCTGAGTTCCACGAACATTGTCCAAAATCATGTTTTAACCAAAATCCACAATGCGACCAGTTCAGCATATGAGAGGAGACACTGTTTGAGTGTAACAAAAGTGAAACATTTCTTTTAGCCTTTTCTTATGAAAACACGGTCCAAAATCATGGGTTTTCGTTCAGCAGTGGAAGTAGGAGGCGCGCTCTACAATAGGCAAGGGTTTTCAAGTCTGCAAGTACGTTTTAAGCTGAGTTCCATGAACATTGTCCAAAATCATGTTTTAACCAAAATCCACAATGCGACTAGTTCAGCATATGAGAGGAGACACTGTTTGAGTGTAACAAAAGTGAAACATTTCTTTTAGCCTTTTCTTATGAAAACAGGGTCCAAAATCATGGGTTTTCGTTCAGCAGTGGAAGTAGGAGGCGCGCTCTACAATAGGCAAGGGTTTTCAAGTCTGCAAGTACGTTTTAAGCTGAGTTCCATGAACATTGTCCAAAATCATGTTTTAACCAAAATCCACAATGCGACTAGTTCAGCATATGAGAGGAGACACTGTTTGAGTGTAACAAAAGTGAAACATTTCTTTTAGCCTTTTCTTATGAAAACAGGGTCCAAAATCATGGGTTTTCGTTCAGCAGTGGAAGTAGGAGGCGCGCTCTACAATAGGCAAGGGTTTTCAAGTCTGCAAGTACGTTTTAAGCTGAGTTCCACGAACATTGTCCAAAATCATGTTTTAACCTAAATCCACAATGCGACCAGTTCAGCATATGAGAGGAGACACTGTTTGAGTGTAACAAAAGTGAAACATTTCTTTTAGCCTTTTCTTATGAAAACAGGGTCCAAAATCATGGGTTTTCGTTCAGCAGTGGAAGTAGGAGGCGCGCTCTACAATAGGCAAGGGTTTTCAAGTCTGCAAGTACGTTTTAAGCTGAGTTCCACGAACATTGTCCAAAATCATGTTTTAACCAAAATCCACAATGCGACCAGTTCAGCATATGAGAGGAGACACTGTTTGAGTGTAACAAAAGTGAAACATTTCTTTTAGCCTTTTCTTATGAAAACAGGGTCCAAAATCATGGGTTTTCGTTCAGCAGTGGAAGTAGGAGGCGCGCTCTACAATAGGCAAGGGTTTTCAAGTCTGCAAGTACGTTTTAAGCTGAGTTCCACGAACATTGTCCAAAATCATGTTTTAACCAAAATCCACAATGCGACTAGTTCAGCATATGAGAGGAGACACTGTTTGAGTGTAACAAAAGTGAAACATTTCTTTTAGCCTTTTCTTATGAAAACAGGGTCCAAAATCATGGGTTTTCGTTCAGCAGTGGAAGTAGGAGGCGCGCTCTACAATAGGCAAGGGTTTTCAAGTCTGCAAGTACGTTTTAAGCTGAGTTCCATGAACATTGTCCAAAATCATGTTTTAACCAAAATCCACAATGCGACTAGTTCAGCATATGAGAGGAGACACTGTTTGAGTGTAACAAAAGTGAAACATTTCTTTTAGCCTTTTCTTATGAAAACAGGGTCCAAAATCATGGGTTTTCGTTCAGCAGTGGAAGTAGGAGGCGCGCTCTACAATAGGCAAGGGTTTTCAAGTCTGCAAGTACGTTTTAAGCTGAGTTCCACGAACATTGTCCAAAATCATGTTTTAACCAAAATCCACAATGCGACCAGTTCAGCATATGAGAGGAGACACTGTTTGAGTGTAACAAAAGTGAAACATTTCTTTTAGCCTTTTCTTATGAAAACACGGTCCAAAATCATGGGTTTTCGTTCAGCAGTGGAAGTAGGAGGCGCGCTCTACAATAGGCAAGGGTTTTCAAGTCTGCAAGTACGTTTTAAGCTGAGTTCCATGAACATTGTCCAAAATCATGTTTTAACCAAAATCCACAATGCGACTAGTTCAGCATATGAGAGGAGACACTGTTTGAGTGTAACAAAAGTGAAACATTTCTTTTAGCCTTTTCTTATGAAAACAGGGTCCAAAATCATGGGTTTTCGTTCAGCAGTGGAAGTAGGAGGCGCGCTCTACAATAGGCAAGGGTTTTCAAGTCTGCAAGTACGTTTTAAGCTGAGTTCCATGAACATTGTCCAAAATCATGTTTTAACCAAAATCCACAATGCGACTAGTTCAGCATATGAGAGGAGACACTGTTTGAGTGTAACAAAAGTGAAACATTTCTTTTAGCCTTTTCTTATGAAAACAGGGTCCAAAATCATGGGTTTTCGTTCAGCAGTGGAAGTAGGAGGCGCGCTCTACAATAGGCAAGGGTTTTCAAGTCTGCAAGTACGTTTTAAGCTGAGTTCCACGAACATTGTCCAAAATCATGTTTTAACCAAAATCCACAATGCGACCAGTTCAGCATATGAGAGGAGACACTGTTTGAGTGTAACAAAAGTGAAACATTTCTTTTAGCCTTTTCTTATGAAAACAGGGTCCAAAATCATGGGTTTTCGTTCAGCAGTGGAAGTAGGAGGCGCGCTCTACAATAGGCAAGGGTTTTCAAGTCTGCAAGTACGTTTTAAGCTGAGTTCCACGAACATTGTCCAAAATCATGTTTTAACCAAAATCCACAATGCGACCAGTTCAGCATATGAGAGGAGACGCTGTTTGAGTGTAACAAACGTGAAACATTTCTTTTAGCCTTTTCGCATGAAAACAGGGTCCAAAATCATGGGTTTTCGTTCAGCAGTGGAAGTAGGAGGCGCGCTCTACAATAGGCAAGTGTTTTCAAGTCTGCAAGTACGTTTTAAGCTGAGTTCCATGAACATTGTCCAAAATCATGTTTTAACCAAAATCCACAATGCGACCAGTTCAGCATATGAGAGGAGACACTGTTTGAGTGTAACAAACGTGAAACATTTCTTTTAGCCTTTTCGCATGAAAACAGGGTCCAAAATCATGGGTTTTCGTTCAGCAGTGGAAGTAGGAGGCGCGCTCTACAATAGGCAAGGGTTTTCAAGTCTGCAAGTACGTTTTAAGCTGAGTTCCATGAACATTGTCCAAAATCATGTTTTAACCAAAATCCACAATGCGACTAGTTCAGCATATGAGATGAGACACTGTTTGAGTGTAACAAAAGTGAAACATTTCTTTTAGCCTTTTCTTATGAAAACAGGGTCCAAAATCATGGGTTTTCGTTCAGCAGTGGAAGTAGGAGGCGCGCTCTACAATAGGCAAGGGTTTTCAAGTCTGCAAGTACGTTTTAAGCTGAGTTCCATGAACATTGTCCAAAATCATGTTTTAACCAAAATCCACAATGCGACTAGTTCAGCATATGAGAGGAGACACTGTTTGAGTGTAACAAAAGTGAAACATTTCTTTTAGCCTTTTCTTATGAAAACAGGGTCCAAAATCATGGGTTTTCGTTCAGCAGTGGAAGTAGGAGGCGCGCTCTACAATAGGCAAGGGTTTTCAAGTCTGCAAGTACGTTTTAAGCTGAGTTCCATGAACATTGTCCAAAATCATGTTTTAACCAAAATCCACAATGCGACTAGTTCAGCATATGAGAGGAGACACTGTTTGAGTGTAACAAAAGTGAAACATTTCTTTTAGCCTTTTCTTATGAAAACAGGGTCCAAAATCATGGGTTTTCGTTCAGCAGTGGAAGTAGGAGGCGCGCTCTACAATAGGCAAGGGTTTTCAAGTCTGCAAGTACGTTTTAAGCTGAGTTCCACGAACATTGTCCAAAATCATGTTTTAACCAAAATCCACAATGCGACCAGTTCAGCATATGAGAGGAGACACTGTTTGAGTGTAACAAAAGTGAAACATTTCTTTTAGCCTTTTCTTATGAAAACAGGGTCCAAAATCATGGGTTTTCGTTCAGCAGTGGAAGTAGGAGGCGCGCTCTACAATAGGCAAGGGTTTTCAAGTCTGCAAGTACGTTTTAAGCTGAGTTCCACGAACATTGTCCAAAATCATGTTTTAACCAAAATCCACAATGCGACCAGTTCAGCATATGAGAGGAGACGCTGTTTGAGTGTAACAAACGTGAAACATTTCTTTTAGCCTTTTCGCATGAAAACAGGGTCCAAAATCATGGGTTTTCGTTCAGCAGTGGAAGTAGGAGGCGCGCTCTACAATAGGCAAGTGTTTTCAAGTCTGCAAGTACGTTTTAAGCTGAGTTCCATGAACATTGTCCAAAATCATGTTTTAACCAAAATCCACAATGCGACCAGTTCAGCATATGAGAGGAGACACTGTTTGAGTGTAACAAACGTGAAACATTTCTTTTAGCCTTTTCGCATGAAAACAGGGTCCAAAATCATGGGTTTTCGTTCAGCAGTGGAAGTAGGAGGCGCGCTCTACAATAGGCAAGGGTTTTCAAGTCTGCAAGTACGTTTTAAGCTGAGTTCCATGAACATTGTCCAAAATCATGTTTTAACCAAAATCCACAATGCGACTAGTTCAGCATATGAGATGAGACACTGTTTGAGTGTAACAAAAGTGAAACATTTCTTTTAGCCTTTTCTTATGAAAACAGGGTCCAAAATCATGGGTTTTCGTTCAGCAGTGGAAGTAGGAGGCGCGCTCTACAATAGGCAAGGGTTTTCAAGTCTGCAAGTACGTTTTAAGCTGAGTTCCATGAACATTGTCCAAAATCATGTTTTAACCAAAATCCACAATGCGACTAGTTCAGCATATGAGAGGAGACACTGTTTGAGTGTAACAAAAGTGAAACATTTCTTTTAGCCTTTTCTTATGAAAACAGGGTCCAAAATCATGGGTTTTCGTTCAGCAGTGGAAGTAGGAGGCGCGCTCTACAATAGGCAAGGGTTTTCAAGTCTGCAAGTACGTTTTAAGCTGAGTTCCATGAACATTGTCCAAAATCATGTTTTAACCAAAATCCACAATGCGACTAGTTCAGCATATGAGAGGAGACACTGTTTGAGTGTAACAAAAGTGAAACATTTCTTTTAGCCTTTTCTTATGAAAACAGGGTCCAAAATCATGGGTTTTCGTTCAGCAGTGGAAGTAGGAGGCGCGCTCTACAATAGGCAAGGGTTTTCAAGTCTGCAAGTACGTTTTAAGCTGAGTTCCACGAACATTGTCCAAAATCATGTTTTAACCAAAATCCACAATGCGACCAGTTCAGCATATGAGAGGAGACACTGTTTGAGTGTAACAAAAGTGAAACATTTCTTTTAGCCTTTTCTTATGAAAACAGGGTCCAAAATCATGGGTTTTCGTTCAGCAGTGGAAGTAGGAGGCGCGCTCTACAATAGGCAAGGGTTTTCAAGTCTGCAAGTACGTTTTAAGCTGAGTTCCACGAACATTGTCCAAAATCATGTTTTAACCAAAATCCACAATGCGACCAGTTCAGCATATGAGAGGAGACACTGTTTGAGTGTAACAAACGTGAAACATTTCTTTTAGCCTTTTCGCATGAAAACAGGGTCCAAAATCATGGGTTTTCGTTCAGCAGTGGAAGTAGGAGGCGCGCTCTACAATAGGCAAGTGTTTTCAAGTCTGCAAGTACGTTTTAAGCTGAGTTCCATGAACATTGTCCAAAATCATGTTTTAACCAAAATCCACAATGCGACCAGTTCAGCATATGAGAGGAGACACTGTTTGAGTGTAACAAACGTGAAACATTTCTTTTAGCCTTTTCGCATGAAAACAGGGTCCAAAATCATGGGTTTTCGTTCAGCAGTGGAAGTAGGAGGCGCGCTCTACAATAGGCAAGGGTTTTCAAGTCTGCAAGTACGTTTTAAGCTGAGTTCCATGAACATTGTCCAAAATCATGTTTTAACCAAAATCCACAATGCGACTAGTTCAGCATATGAGAGGAGACACTGTTTGAGTGTAACAAAAGTGAAACATTTCTTTTAGCCTTTTCTTATGAAAACAGGGTCCAAAATCATGGGTTTTCGTTCAGCAGTGGAAGTAGGAGGCGCGCTCTACAATAGGCAAGGGTTTTCAAGTCTGCAAGTACGTTTTAAGCTGAGTTCCATGAACATTGTCCAAAATCATGTTTTAACCAAAATCCACAATGCGACTAGTTCAGCATATGAGAGGAGACACTGTTTGAGTGTAACAAAAGTGAAACATTTCTTTTAGCCTTTTCTTATGAAAACAGGGTCCAAAATCATGGGTTTTCGTTCAGCAGTGGAAGTAGGAGGCGCGCTCTACAATAGGCAAGGGTTTTCAAGTCTGCAAGTACGTTTTAAGCTGAGTTCCACGAACATTGTCCAAAATCATGTTTTAACCAAAATCCACAATGCGACCAGTTCAGCATATGAGAGGAGACACTGTTTGAGTGTAACAAAAGTGAAACATTTCTTTTAGCCTTTTCTTATGAAAACACGGTCCAAAATCATGGGTTTTCGTTCAGCAGTGGAAGTAGGAGGCGCGCTCTACAATAGGCAAGGGTTTTCAAGTCTGCAAGTACGTTTTAAGCTGAGTTCCATGAACATTGTCCAAAATCATGTTTTAACCAAAATCCACAATGCGACTAGTTCAGCATATGAGAGGAGACACTGTTTGAGTGTAACAAAAGTGAAACATTTCTTTTAGCCTTTTCTTATGAAAACAGGGTCCAAAATCATGGGTTTTCGTTCAGCAGTGGAAGTAGGAGGCACGCTCTACAATAGGCAAGGGTTTTCAAGTCTGCAAGTACGTTTTAAGCTGAGTTCCATGAACATTGTCCAAAATCATGTTTTAACCAAAATCCACAATGCGACTAGTTCAGCATATGAGAGGAGACACTGTTTGAGTGTAACAAAAGTGAAACATTTATTTTAGCCTTTTTTTATGAAAACAGGGTCCAAAATCATGGGTTTTCGTTCAGCAGTGGAAGTAGGAGGCGCGCTCTACAATAGGCAAGGGTTTTCAAGTCTGCAAGTACGTTTTAAGCTGAGTTCCATGAACATTGTCCAAAATCATGTTTTAACCAAAATCCACAATGCGACTAGTTCAGCATATGAGAGGAGACACTGTTTGAGTGTAACAAAAGTGAAACATTTCTTTTAGCCTTTTCTTATGAAAACAGGGTCCAAAATCATGGGTTTTCGTTCAGCAGTGGAAGTAGGAGGCGCGCTCTACAATAGGCAAGGGTTTTCAAGTCTGCAAGTACGTTTTAAGCTGAGTTCCACGAACATTGTCCAAAATCATGTTTTAACCAAAATCCACAATGCGACCAGTTCAGCATATGAGAGGAGACACTGTTTGAGTGTAACAAAAGTGATACATTTCTTTTAGCCTTTTCTTATGAAAACAGGGTCCAAAATCATGGGTTTTCGTTCAGCAGTGGAAGTAGGAGGCGCGCTCTACAATAGGCAAGGGTTTTCAAGTCTGCAAGTACGTTTTAAGCTGAGTTCCATGAACATTGTCCAAAATCATGTTTTAACCAAAATCCACAATGCGACTAGTTCAGCATATGAGAGGAGACACTGTTTGAGTGTAACAAAAGTGAAACATTTCTTTTAGCCTTTTCTTATGAAAACAGGGTCCAAAATCATGGGTTTTCGTTCAGCAGTGGAAGTAGGAGGCGCGCTCTACAATAGGCAAGGGTTTTCAAGTCTGCAAGTACGTTTTAAGCTGAGTTCCACGAACATTGTCCAAAATTATGTTTTAACCAAAATCCACAATGCGACCAGTTCAGCATATGAGAGGAGACACTGTTTGAGTGTAACAAAAGTGAAACATTTCTTTTAGCCTTTTCTTATGAAAACAGGGTCCAAAATCATGGGTTTTCGTTCAGCAGTGGAAGTAGGAGGCGCGCTCTACAATAGGCAAGGGTTTTCAAGTCTGCAAGTACGTTTTAAGCTGAGTTCCATGAACATTGTCCAAAATCATGTTTTAACCAAAATCCACAATGCGACTAGTTCAGCATATGAGAGGAGACACTGTTTGAGTGTAACAAAAGTGAAACATTTCTTTTAGCCTTTTCTTATGAAAACAGGGTCCAAAATCATGGGTTTTCGTTCAGCAGTGGAAGTAGGAGGCGCGCTCTACAATAGGCAAGGGTTTTCAAGTCTGCAAGTACGTTTTAAGCTGAGTTCCACGAACATTGTCCAAAATCATGTTTTAACCAAAATCCACAATGCGACCAGTTCAGCATATGAGAGGAGACACTGTTTGAGTGTAACAAAAGTGAAACATTTCTTTTAGCCTTTTCTTATGAAAACAGGGTCCAAAATCATGGGTTTTCGTTCAGCAGTGGAAGTAGGAGGCGCGCTCTACAATAGGCAAGGGTTTTCAAGTCTGCAAGTACGTTTTAAGCTGAGTTCCACGAACATTGTCCAAAATCATGTTTTAACCAAAATCCACAATGCGACCAGTTCAGCATATGAGAGGAGACGCTGTTTGAGTGTAACAAACGTGAAACATTTCTTTTAGCCTTTTCGCATGAAAACAGGGTCCAAAATCATGGGTTTTCGTTCAGCAGTGGAAGTAGGAGGCGCGCTCTACAATAGGCAAGGGTTTTCAAGTCTGCAAGTACGTTTTAAGCTGAGTTCCATGAACATTGTCCAAAATCATGTTTTAACCAAAATCCACAATGCGACTAGTTCAGCATATGAGAGGAGACACTGTTTGAGTGTAACAAAAGTGAAACATTTCTTTTAGCCTTTTCTTATGAAAACAGGGTCCAAAATCATGGGTTTTCGTTCAGCAGTGGAAGTAGGAGGCGTGCTCTACAATAGGCAAGGGTTTTCAAGTCTGCAAGTACGTTTTAAGCTGAGTTCCATGAACATTGTCCAAAATCATGTTTTAACCAAAATCCACAATGCGACTAGTTCAGCATATGAGAGGAGACACTGTTTGAGTGTAACAAAAGTGAAACATTTCTTTTAGCCTTTTCTTATGAAAACAGGGTCCAAAATCATGGGTTTTCGTTCAGCAGTGGAAGTAGGAGGCGCGCTCTACAATAGGCAAGGGTTTTCAAGTCTGCAAGTACGTTTTAAGCTGAGTTCCACGAACATTGTCCAAAATCATGTTTTAACCAAAATCCACAATGCGACCAGTTCAGCATATGAGAGGAGACACTGTTTGAGTGTAACAAAAGTGAAACATTTCTTTTAGCCTTTTCTTATGAAAACAGGGTCCAAAATCATGGGTTTTCGTTCAGCAGTGGAAGTAGGAGGCGCGCTCTACAATAGGCAAGGGTTTTCAAGTCTGCAAGTACGTTTTAAGCTGAGTTCCACGAACATTGTCCAAAATCATGTTTTAACCAAAATCCACAATGCGACCAGTTCAGCATATGAGAGGAGACACTGTTTGAGTGTAACAAACGTGAAACATTTCTTTTAGCCTTTTCGCATGAAAACAGGGTCCAAAATCATGGGTTTTCGTTCAGCAGTGGAAGTAGGAGGCGCGCTCTACAATAGGCAAGTGTTTTCAAGTCTGCAAGTACGTTTTAAGCTGAGTTCCATGAACATTGTCCAAAATCATGTTTTAACCAAAATCCACAATGCGACCAGTTCAGCATATGAGAGGAGACACTGTTTGAGTGTAACAAACGTGAAACATTTCTTTTAGCCTTTTCGCATGAAAACAGGGTCCAAAATCATGGGTTTTCGTTCAGCAGTGGAAGTAGGAGGCGCGCTCTACAATAGGCAAGGGTTTTCAAGTCTGCAAGTACGTTTTAAGCTGAGTTCCATGAACATTGTCCAAAATCATGTTTTAACCAAAATCCACAATGCGACTAGTTCAGCATATGAGAGGAGACACTGTTTGAGTGTAACAAAAGTGAAACATTTCTTTTAGCCTTTTCTTATGAAAACAGGGTCCAAAATCATGGGTTTTCGTTCAGCAGTGGAAGTAGGAGGCGCGCTCTACAATAGGCAAGGGTTTTCAAGTCTGCAAGTACGTTTTAAGCTGAGTTCCATGAACATTGTCCAAAATCATGTTTTAACCAAAATCCACAATGCGACTAGTTCAGCATATGAGAGGAGACACTGTTTGAGTGTAACAAAAGTGAAACATTTCTTTTAGCCTTTTCTTATGAAAACAGGGTCCAAAATCATGGGTTTTCGTTCAGCAGTGGAAGTAGGAGGCGCGCTCTACAATAGGCAAGGGTTTTCAAGTCTGCAAGTACGTTTTAAGCTGAGTTCCACGAACATTGTCCAAAATCATGTTTTAACCAAAATCCACAATGCGACCAGTTCAGCATATGAGAGGAGACACTGTTTGAGTGTAACAAAATTGAAACATTTCTTTTAGCCTTTTCTTATGAAAACACGGTCCAAAATCATGGGTTTTCGTTCAGCAGTGGAAGTAGGAGGCGCGCTCTACAATAGGCAAGGGTTTTCAAGTCTGCAAGTACGTTTTAAGCTGAGTTCCATGAACATTGTCCAAAATCATGTTTTAACCAAAATCCACAATGCGACTAGTTCAGCATATGAGAGGAGACACTGTTTGAGTGTAACAAAAGTGAAACATTTCTTTTAGCCTTTTCTTATGAAAACAGGGTCCAAAATCATGGGTTTTCGTTCAGCAGTGGAAGTAGGAGGCGCGCTCTACAATAGGCAAGGGTTTTCAAGTCTGCAAGTACGTTTTAAGCTGAGTTCCACGAACATTGTCCAAAATCATGTTTTAACCAAAATCCACAATGCGACCAGTTCAGCATATGAGAGGAGACGCTGTTTGAGTGTAACAAACGTGAAACATTTCTTTTAGCCTTTTCGCATGAAAACAGGGTCCAAAATCATGGGTTTTCGTTCAGCAGTGGAAGTAGGAGGCGCGCTCTACAATAGGCAAGTGTTTTCAAGTCTGCAAGTACGTTTTAAGCTGAGTTCCATGAACATTGTCCAAAATCATGTTTTAACCAAAATCCACAATGCGACCAGATCAGCATATGAGAGGAGACACTGTTTGAGTGTAACAAACGTGAAACATTTCTTTTAGCCTTTTCGCATGAAAACAGGGTCCAAAATCATGGGTTTTCGTTCAGCAGTGGAAGTAGGAGGCGCGCTCTACAATAGGCAAGGGTTTTCAAGTCTGCAAGTACGTTTTAAGCTGAGTTCCATGAACATTGTCCAAAATCATGTTTTAACCAAAATCCACAATGCGACTAGTTCAGCATATGAGAGGAGACACTGTTTGAGTGTAACAAAAGTGAAACATTTCTTTTAGCCTTTTCTTATGAAAACAGGGTCCAAAATCATGGGTTTTCGTTCAGCAGTGGAAGTAGGAGGCGCGCTCTACAATAGGCAAGGGTTTTCAAGTCTGCAAGTACGTTTTAAGCTGAGTTCCATGAACATTGTCCAAAATCATGTTTTAACCAAAATCCACAATGCGACTAGTTCAGCATATGAGAGGAGACACTGTTTGAGTGTAACAAAAGTGAAACATTTCTTTTAGCCTTTTCTTATGAAAACAGGGTCCAAAATCATGGGTTTTCGTTCAGCAGTGGAAGTAGGAGGCGTGCTCTACAATAGGCAAGGGTTTTCAAGTCTGCAAGTACGTTTTAAGCTGAGTTCCATGAACATTGTCCAAAATCATGTTTTAACCAAAATCCACAATGCGACTAGTTCAGCATATGAGAGGAGACACTGTTTGAGTGTAACAAAAGTGAAACATTTCTTTTAGCCTTTTCTTATGAAAACAGGGTCCAAAATCATGGGTTTTCGTTCAGCAGTGGAAGTAGGAGGCGCGCTCTACAATAGGCAAGGGTTTTCAAGTCTGCAAGTACGTTTTAAGCTGAGTTCCACGAACATTGTCCAAAATCATGTTTTAACCAAAATCCACAATGCGACCAGTTCAGCATATGAGAGGAGACACTGTTTGAGTGTAACAAAAGTGAAACATTTCTTTTAGCCTTTTCTTATGAAAACAGGGTCCAAAATCATGGGTTTTCGTTCAGCAGTGGAAGTAGGAGGCGCGCTCTACAATAGGCAAGGGTTTTCAAGTCTGCAAGTACGTTTTAAGCTGAGTTCCACGAACATTGTCCAAAATCATGTTTTAACCAAAATCCACAATGCGACCAGTTCAGCATATGAGAGGAGACACTGTTTGAGTGTAACAAACGTGAAACATTTCTTTTAGCCTTTTCGCATGAAAACAGGGTCCAAAATCATGGGTTTTCGTTCAGCAGTGGAAGTAGGAGGCGCGCTCTACAATAGGCAAGTGTTTTCAAGTCTGCAAGTACGTTTTAAGCTGAGTTCCATGAACATTGTCCAAAATCATGTTTTAACCAAAATCCACAATGCGACCAGTTCAGCATATGAGAGGAGACACTGTTTGAGTGTAACAAACGTGAAACATTTCTTTTAGCCTTTTCGCATGAAAACAGGGTCCAAAATCATGGGTTTTCGTTCAGCAGTGGAAGTAGGAGGCGCGCTCTACAATAGGCAAGGGTTTTCAAGTCTGCAAGTACGTTTTAAGCTGAGTTCCATGAACATTGTCCAAAATCATGTTTTAACCAAAATCCACAATGCGACTAGTTCAGCATATGAGAGGAGACACTGTTTGAGTGTAACAAAAGTGAAACATTTCTTTTAGCCTTTTCTTATGAAAACAGGGTCCAAAATCATGGGTTTTCGTTCAGCAGTGGAAGTAGGAGGCGCGCTCTACAATAGGCAAGGGTTTTCAAGTCTGCAAGTACGTTTTAAGCTGAGTTCCATGAACATTGTCCAAAATCATGTTTTAACCAAAATCCACAATGCGACTAGTTCAGCATATGAGAGGAGACACTGTTTGAGTGTAACAAAAGTGAAACATTTCTTTTAGCCTTTTCTTATGAAAACAGGGTCCAAAATCATGGGTTTTCGTTCAGCAGTGGAAGTAGGAGGCGCGCTCTACAATAGGCAAGGGTTTTCAAGTCTGCAAGTACGTTTTAAGCTGAGTTCCACGAACATTGTCCAAAATCATGTTTTAACCAAAATCCACAATGCGACCAGTTCAGCATATGAGAGGAGACACTGTTTGAGTGTAACAAAAGTGAAACATTTCTTTTAGCCTTTTCTTATGAAAACACGGTCCAAAATCATGGGTTTTCGTTCAGCAGTGGAAGTAGGAGGCGCGCTCTACAATAGGCAAGGGTTTTCAAGTCTGCAAGTACGTTTTAAGCTGAGTTCCATGAACATTGTCCAAAATCATGTTTTAACCAAAATCCACAATGCGACTAGTTCAGCATATGAGAGGAGACACTGTTTGAGTGTAACAAAAGTGAAACATTTCTTTTAGCCTTTTCTTATGAAAACAGGGTCCAAAATCATGGGTTTTCGTTCAGCAGTGGAAGTAGGAGGCGCGCTCTACAATAGGCAAGGGTTTTCAAGTCTGCAAGTACGTTTTAAGCTGAGTTCCACGAACATTGTCCAAAATCATGTTTTAACCAAAATCCACAATGCGACCAGTTCAGCATATGAGAGGAGACACTGTTTGAGTGTAACAAAAGTGAAACATTTCTTTTAGCCTTTTCTTATGAAAACAGGGTCCAAAATCATGGGTTTTCGTTCAGCAGTGGAAGTAGGAGGCGCGCTCTACAATAGGCAAGGGTTTTCAAGTCTGCAAGTACGTTTTAAGCTGAGTTCCATGAACATTGTCCAAAATCATGTTTTAACCAAAATCCACAATGCGACTAGTTCAGCATATGAGAGGAGACACTGTTTGAGTGTAACAAAAGTGAAACATTTCTTTTAGCCTTTTCTTATGAAAACAGGGTCCAAAATCATGGGTTTTCGTTCAGCAGTGGAAGTAGGAGGCGCGCTCTACAATAGGCAAGGGTTTTCAAGTCTGCAAGTACGTTTTAAGCTGAGTTCCATGAACATTGTCCAAAATCATGTTTTAACCAAAATCCACAATGCGACTAGTTCAGCATATGAGAGGAGACACTGTTTGAGTGTAACAAAAGTGAAACATTTCTTTTAGCCTTTTCTTATGAAAACAGGGTCCAAAATCATGGGTTTTCGTTCAGCAGTGGAAGTAGGAGGCGCGCTCTACAACAGGCAAGGGTTTTCAAGTCTGCAAGTACGTTTTAAGCTGAGTTCCACGAACATTGTCCAAAATCATGTTTTAACCAAAATCCACAATGCGACCAGTTCAGTATATGAGAGGAGACACTGTTTGAGTGTAACAAAAGTGAAACATTTCTTTTAGCCTTTTCTTATGAAAACACGGTCCAAAATCATGGGTTTTCGTTCAGCAGTGGAAGTAGGAGGCGCGCTCTACAATAGGCAAGGGTTTTCAAGTCTGCAAGTACGTTTTAAGCTGAGTTCCATGAACATTGTCCAAAATCATGTTTTAACCAAAATCCACAATGCGACTAGTTCAGCATATGAGAGGAGACACTGTTTGAGTGTAACAAAAGTGAAACATTTCTTTTAGCCTTTTCTTATGAAAACAGGGTCCAAAATCATGGGTTTTCGTTCAGCAGTGGAAGTAGGAGGCACGCTCTACAATAGGCAAGGGTTTTCAAGTCTGCAAGTACGTTTTAAGCTGAGTTCCATGAACATTGTCCAAAATCATGTTTTAACCAAAATCCACAATGCGACTAGTTCAGCATATGAGAGGAGACACTGTTTGAGTGTAACAAAAGTGAAACATTTATTTTAGCCTTTTCTTATGAAAACAGGGTCCAAAATCATGGGTTTTCGTTCAGCAGTGGAAGTAGGAGGCGCGCTCTACAATAGGCAAGGGTTTTCAAGTCTGCAAGTACGTTTTAAGCTGAGTTCCATGAACATTGTCCAAAATCATGTTTTAACCAAAATCCACAATGCGACTAGTTCAGCATATGAGAGGAGACACTGTTTGAGTGTAACAAAAGTGAAACATTTCTTTTAGCCTTTTCTTATGAAAACAGGGTCCAAAATCATGGGTTTTCGTTCAGCAGTGGAAGTAGGAGGCGCGCTCTACAATAGGCAAGGGTTTTCAAGTCTGAAAGTACGTTTTAAGCTGAGTTCCACGAACATTGTCCAAAATCATGTTTTAACCAAAATCCACAATGCGACCAGTTCAGCATATGAGAGGAGACACTGTTTGAGTGTAACAAAAGTGAAACATTTCTTTTAGCCTTTTCTTATGAAAACACGGTCCAAAATCATGGGTTTTCGTTCAGCAGTGGAAGTAGGAGGCGCGCTCTACAATAGGCAAGGGTTTTCAAGTCTGCAAGTACGTTTTAAGCTGAGTTCCATGAACATTGTCCAAAATCATGTTTTAACCAAAATCCACAATGCGACTAGTTCAGCATATGAGAGGAGACACTGTTTGAGTGTAACAAAAGTGAAACATTTCTTTTAGCCTTTTCTTATGAAAACAGGGTCCAAAATCATGGGTTTTCGTTCAGCAGTGGAAGTAGGAGGCGCGCTCTACAATAGGCAAGGGTTTTCAAGTCTGCAAGTACGTTTTAAGCTGAGTTCCACGAACATTGTCCAAAATCATGTTTTAACCAAAATCCACAATGCGACCAGTTCAGCATATGAGAGGAGACGCTGTTTGAGTGTAACAAACGTGAAACATTTCTTTTAGCCTTTTCGCATGAAAACAGGGTCCAAAATCATGGGTTTTCGTTCAGCAGTGGAAGTAGGAGGCGCGCTCTACAATAGGCAAGTGTTTTCAAGTCTGCAAGTACGTTTTAAGCTGAGTTCCATGAACATTGTCCAAAATCATGTTTTAACCAAAATCCACAATGCGACCAGATCAGCATATGAGAGGAGACACTGTTTGAGTGTAACAAACGTGAAACATTTCTTTTAGCCTTTTCGCATGAAAACAGGGTCCAAAATCATGGGTTTTCGTTCAGCAGTGGAAGTAGGAGGCGCGCTCTACAATAGGCAAGGGTTTTCAAGTCTGCAAGTACGTTTTAAGCTGAGTTCCATGAACATTGTCCAAAATCATGTTTTAACCAAAATCCACAATGCGACTAGTTCAGCATATGAGAGGAGACACTGTTTGAGTGTAACAAAAGTGAAACATTTCTTTTAGCCTTTTCTTATGAAAACAGGGTCCAAAATCATGGGTTTTCGTTCAGCAGTGGAAGTAGGAGGCGCGCTCTACAATAGGCAAGGGTTTTCAAGTCTGCAAGTACGTTTTAAGCTGAGTTCCATGAACATTGTCCAAAATCATGTTTTAACCAAAATCCACAATGCGACTAGTTCAGCATATGAGAGGAGACACTGTTTGAGTGTAACAAAAGTGAAACATTTCTTTTAGCCTTTTCTTATGAAAACAGGGTCCAAAATCATGGGTTTTCGTTCAGCAGTGGAAGTAGGAGGCGTGCTCTACAATAGGCAAGGGTTTTCAAGTCTGCAAGTACGTTTTAAGCTGAGTTCCATGAACATTGTCCAAAATCATGTTTTAACCAAAATCCACAATGCGACTAGTTCAGCATATGAGAGGAGACACTGTTTGAGTGTAACAAAAGTGAAACATTTCTTTTAGCCTTTTCTTATGAAAACAGGGTCCAAAATCATGGGTTTTCGTTCAGCAGTGGAAGTAGGAGGCGCGCTCTACAATAGGCAAGGGTTTTCAAGTCTGCAAGTACGTTTTAAGCTGAGTTCCACGAACATTGTCCAAAATCATGTTTTAACCAAAATCCACAATGCGACCAGTTCAGCATATGAGAGGAGACACTGTTTGAGTGTAACAAAAGTGAAACATTTCTTTTAGCCTTTTCTTATGAAAACAGGGTCCAAAATCATGGGTTTTCGTTCAGCAGTGGAAGTAGGAGGCGCGCTCTACAATAGGCAAGGGTTTTCAAGTCTGCAAGTACGTTTTAAGCTGAGTTCCACGAACATTGTCCAAAATCATGTTTTAACCAAAATCCACAATGCGACCAGTTCAGCATATGAGAGGAGACACTGTTTGAGTGTAACAAACGTGAAACATTTCTTTTAGCCTTTTCGCATGAAAACAGGGTCCAAAATCATGGGTTTTCGTTCAGCAGTGGAAGTAGGAGGCGCGCTCTACAATAGGCAAGTGTTTTCAAGTCTGCAAGTACGTTTTAAGCTGAGTTCCATGAACATTGTCCAAAATCATGTTTTAACCAAAATCCACAATGCGACCAGTTCAGCATATGAGAGGAGACACTGTTTGAGTGTAACAAACGTGAAACATTTCTTTTAGCCTTTTCGCATGAAAACAGGGTCCAAAATCATGGGTTTTCGTTCAGCAGTGGAAGTAGGAGGCGCGCTCTACAATAGGCAAGGGTTTTCAAGTCTGCAAGTACGTTTTAAGCTGAGTTCCATGAACATTGTCCAAAATCATGTTTTAACCAAAATCCACAATGCGACTAGTTCAGCATATGAGAGGAGACACTGTTTGAGTGTAACAAAAGTGAAACATTTCTTTTAGCCTTTTCTTATGAAAACAGGGTCCAAAATCATGGGTTTTCGTTCAGCAGTGGAAGTAGGAGGCGCGCTCTACAATAGGCAAGGGTTTTCAAGTCTGCAAGTACGTTTTAAGCTGAGTTCCATGAACATTGTCCAAAATCATGTTTTAACCAAAATCCACAATGCGACTAGTTCAGCATATGAGAGGAGACACTGTTTGAGTGTAACAAAAGTGAAACATTTCTTTTAGCCTTTTCTTATGAAAACAGGGTCCAAAATCATGGGTTTTCGTTCAGCAGTGGAAGTAGGAGGCGCGCTCTACAATAGGCAAGGGTTTTCAAGTCTGCAAGTACGTTTTAAGCTGAGTTCCACGAACATTGTCCAAAATCATGTTTTAACCAAAATCCACAATGCGACCAGTTCAGCATATGAGAGGAGACACTGTTTGAGTGTAACAAAAGTGAAACATTTCTTTTAGCCTTTTCTTATGAAAACACGGTCCAAAATCATGGGTTTTCGTTCAGCAGTGGAAGTAGGAGGCGCGCTCTACAATAGGCAAGGGTTTTCAAGTCTGCAAGTACGTTTTAAGCTGAGTTCCATGAACATTGTCCAAAATCATGTTTTAACCAAAATCCACAATGCGACTAGTTCAGCATATGAGAGGAGACACTGTTTGAGTGTAACAAAAGTGAAACATTTCTTTTAGCCTTTTCTTATGAAAACAGGGTCCAAAATCATGGGTTTTCGTTCAGCAGTGGAAGTAGGAGGCGCGCTCTACAATAGGCAAGGGTTTTCAAGTCTGCAAGTACGTTTTAAGCTGAGTTCCACGAACATTGTCCAAAATCATGTTTTAACCAAAATCCACAATGCGACCAGTTCAGCATATGAGAGGAGACACTGTTTGAGTGTAACAAAAGTGAAACATTTCTTTTAGCCTTTTCTTATGAAAACAGGGTCCAAAATCATGGGTTTTCGTTCAGCAGTGGAAGTAGGAGGCGCGCTCTACAATAGGCAAGGGTTTTCAAGTCTGCAAGTACGTTTTAAGCTGAGTTCCATGAACATTGTCCAAAATCATGTTTTAACCAAAATCCACAATGCGACTAGTTCAGCATATGAGAGGAGACACTGTTTGAGTGTAACAAAAGTGAAACATTTCTTTTAGCCTTTTCTTATGAAAACAGGGTCCAAAATCATGGGTTTTCGTTCAGCAGTGGAAGTAGGAGGCGCGCTCTACAATAGGCAAGGGTTTTCAAGTCTGCAAGTACGTTTTAAGCTGAGTTCCATGAACATTGTCCAAAATCATGTTTTAACCAAAATCCACAATGCGACTAGTTCAGCATATGAGAGGAGACACTGTTTGAGTGTAACAAAAGTGAAACATTTCTTTTAGCCTTTTCTTATGAAAACAGGGTCCAAAATCATGGGTTTTCGTTCAGCAGTGGAAGTAGGAGGCGCGCTCTACAATAGGCAAGGGTTTTCAAGTCTGCAAGTACGTTTTAAGCTGAGTTCCACGAACATTGTCCAAAATCATGTTTTAACCAAAATCCACAATGCGACCAGTTCAGTATATGAGAGGAGACACTGTTTGAGTGTAACAAAAGTGAAACATTTCTTTTAGCCTTTTCTTATGAAAACACGGTCCAAAATCATGGGTTTTCGTTCAGCAGTGGAAGTAGGAGGCGCGCTCTACAATAGGCAAGGGTTTTCAAGTCTGCAAGTACGTTTTAAGCTGAGTTCCATGAACATTGTCCAAAATCATGTTTTAACCAAAATCCACAATGCGACTAGTTCAGCATATGAGAGGAGACACTGTTTGAGTGTAACAAAAGTGAAACATTTCTTTTAGCCTTTTCTTATGAAAACAGGGTCCAAAATCATGGGTTTTCGTTCAGCAGTGGAAGTAGGAGGCACGCTCTACAATAGGCAAGGGTTTTCAAGTCTGCAAGTACGTTTTAAGCTGAGTTCCATGAACATTGTCCAAAATCATGTTTTAACCAAAATCCACAATGCGACTAGTTCAGCATATGAGAGGAGACACTGTTTGAGTGTAACAAAAGTGAAACATTTATTTTAGCCTTTTCTTATGAAAACAGGGTCCAAAATCATGGGTTTTCGTTCAGCAGTGGAAGTAGGAGGCGCGCTCTACAATAGGCAAGGGTTTTCAAGTCTGCAAGTACGTTTTAAGCTGAGTTCCATGAACATTGTCCAAAATCATGTTTTAACCAAAATCCACAATGCGACTAGTTCAGCATATGAGAGGAGACACTGTTTGAGTGTAACAAAAGTGAAACATTTCTTTTAGCCTTTTCTTATGAAAACAGGGTCCAAAATCATGGGTTTTCGTTCAGCAGTGGAAGTAGGAGGCGCGCTCTACAATAGGCAAGGGTTTTCAAGTCTGAAAGTACGTTTTAAGCTGAGTTCCACGAACATTGTCCAAAATCATGTTTTAACCAAAATCCACAATGCGACCAGTTCAGCATATGAGAGGAGACACTGTTTGAGTGTAACAAAAGTGAAACATTTCTTTTAGCCTTTTCTTATGAAAACAGGGTCCAAAATCATGGGTTTTCGTTCAGCAGTGGAAGTAGGAGGCGCGCTCTACAATAGGCAAGGGTTTTCAAGTCTGCAAGTACGTTTTAAGCTGAGTTCCATGAACATTGTCCAAAATCATGTTTTAACCAAAATCCACAATGCGACTAGTTCAGCATATGAGAGGAGACTGTTTGAGTGTAACAAAAGTGAAACATTTCTTTTAGCCTTTTCTTATGAAAACAGGGTCCAAAATCATGGGTTTTCGTTCAGCAGTGGAAGTAGGAGGCGCGCTCTACAATAGGCAAGGGTTTTCAAGTCTGCAAGTACGTTTTAAGCTGAGTTCCATGAACATTGTCCAAAATCATGTTTTAACCAAAATCCACAATGCGACTAGTTCAGCATATGAGGAGACACTGTTTGAGTGTAACAAAAGTGAAACATTTCTTTTAGCCTTTTCTTATGAAAACAGGGTCCAAAATCATGGGTTTTCGTTCAGCAGTGGAAGTAGGAGGCGCGCTCTACAATAGGCAAGGGTTTTCAAGTCTGCAAGTACGTTTTAAGCTGAGTTCCATGAACATTGTCCAAAATCATGTTTTAACCAAAATCCACAATGCGACTAGTTCAGCATATGAGAGGAGACACTGTTTGAGTGTAACAAAAGTGAAACATTTCTTTTAGCCTTTTCTTATGAAAACAGGGTCCAAAATCATGGGTTTTCGTTCAGCAGTGGAAGTAGGAGGCGCGCTCTACAATAGGCAAGGGTTTTCAAGTCTGCAAGTACGTTTTAAGCTGAGTTCCATGAACATTGTCCAAAATCATGTTTTAACCAAAATCCACAATGCGACTAGTTCAGCATATGAGAGGAGACACTGTTTGAGTGTAACAAAAGTGAAACATTTCTTTTAGCCTTTTCTTATGAAAACAGGGTCCAAAATCATGGGTTTTCGTTCAGCAGTGGAAGTAGGAGGCGCGCTCTACAATAGGCAAGGGTTTTCAAGTCTGCAAGTACGTTTTAAGCTGAGTTCCATGAACATTGTCCAAAATCATGTTTTAACCAAAATCCACAATGCAACCAGTTCAGCATATGAGAGGAGACACTGTTTGAGTGTAACAAAAGTGAAACATTTCTTTTAGCCTTTTCTTATGAAAACAGGGTCCAAAATCATGGGTTTTCGTTCAGCAGTGGAAGTAGGAGGCGCGCTCTACAATAGGCAAGGGTTTTCAAGTCTGCAAGTACGTTTTAAGCTGAGTTCCATGAACATTGTCCAAAATCATGTTTTAACCAAAATCCACAATGCGACCAGTTCAGCATATGAGAGGAGACACTGTTTGAGTGTAACAAACGTGAAACATTTCTTTTAGCCTTTTCGCATGAAAACAGGGTCCAAAATCATGGGTTTTCGTTCAGCAGTGGAAGTAGGAGGCGCGCTCTACAATAGGCAACTGTTTTCAAGTCTGCAAGTACGTTTTAAGCTGAGTTCCATGAACATTGTCCAAAATCATGTTTTAACCAAAATCCACAATGCGACCAGTTCAGCATATGAGAGGAGACACTGTTTGAGTGTAACAAACGTGAAACATTTCTTTTAGCCTTTTCGCATGAAAACAGGGTCCAAAATCATGGGTTTTCGTTCAGCAGTGGAAGTAGGAGGCGCGCTCTACAATAGGCAAGGGTTTTCAAGTCTGCAAGTACGTTTTAAGCTGAGTTCCATGAACATTGTCCAAAATCATGTTTTAACCAAAATCCACAATGCGACTAGTTCAGCATATGAGAGGAGACACTGTTTGAGTGTAACAAAAGTGAAACATTTCTTTTAGCCTTTTCTTATGAAAACAGGGTCCAAAATCATGGGTTTTCGTTCAGCAGTGGAAGTAGGAGGCGCGCTCTACAATAGGCAAGGGTTTTCAAGTCTGCAAGTACGTTTTAAGCTGAGTTCCATGAACATTGTCCAAAATCATGTTTTAACCAAAATCCACAATGCGACTAGTTCAGCATATGAGAGGAGACACTGTTTGAGTGTAACAAAAGTGAAACATTTATTTTAGCCTTTTCTTATGAAAACAGGGTCCAAAATCATGGGTTTTCGTTCAGCAGTGGAAGTAGGAGGCGCGCTCTACAATAGGCAAGGGTTTTCAAGTCTGCAAGTACGTTTTAAGCTGAGTTCCATGAACATTGTCCAAAATCATGTTTTAACCAAAATCCACAATGCGACTAGTTCAGCATATGAGAGGAGACACTGTTTGAGTGTAACAAAAGTGAAACATTTCTTTTAGCCTTTTCTTATGAAAACAGGGTCCAAAATCATGGGTTTTCGTTCAGCAGTGGAAGTAGGAGGCGCGCTCTACAATAGGCAAGGGTTTTCAAGTCTGCAAGTACGTTTTAAGCTGAGTTCCATGAACATTGTCCAAAATCATGTTTTAACCAAAATCCACAATGCAACCAGTTCAGCATATGAGAGGAGACACTGTTTGAGTGTAACAAAAGTGAAACATT
This sequence comes from Coregonus lavaretus, assembly GCF_964263955.1. Taxonomy (NCBI): domain Eukaryota; kingdom Metazoa; phylum Chordata; class Actinopteri; order Salmoniformes; family Salmonidae; genus Coregonus; species Coregonus lavaretus. Next base: position 77,262,456 of record NC_139988.1, on the reverse strand, counting down.
TCTTTTAGCCTTTTCTTATGAAAACAGGGTCCAAAATCATGGGTTTTCGTTCAGCAGTGGAAGTAGGAGGCGCGCTCTACAATAGGCAAGGGTTTTCAAGTCTGCAAGTACGTTTTAAGCTGAGTTCCATGAACATTGTCCAAAATCATGTTTTAACCAAAATCCACAATGCGACCAGTTCAGCATATGAGAGGAGACACTGTTTGAGTGTAACAAACGTGAAACATTTCTTTTAGCCTTTTCGCATGAAAACAGGGTCCAAAATCATGGGTTTTCGTTCAGCAGTGGAAGTAGGAGGCGCGCTCTACAATAGGCAACTGTTTTCAAGTCTGCAAGTACGTTTTAAGCTGAGTTCCATGAACATTGTCCAAAATCATGTTTTAACCAAAATCCACAATGCGACCAGTTCAGCATATGAGAGGAGACACTGTTTGAGTGTAACAAACGTGAAACATTTCTTTTAGCCTTTTCGCATGAAAACAGGGTCCAAAATCATGGGTTTTCGTTCAGCAGTGGAAGTAGGAGGCGCGCTCTACAATAGGCAAGGGTTTTCAAGTCTGCAAGTACGTTTTAAGCTGAGTTCCATGAACATTGTCCAAAATCATGTTTTAACCAAAATCCACAATGCGACTAGTTCAGCATATGAGAGGAGACACTGTTTGAGTGTAACAAAAGTGAAACATTTCTTTTAGCCTTTTCTTATGAAAACAGGGTCCAAAATCATGGGTTTTCGTTCAGCAGTGGAAGTAGGAGGCGCGCTCTACAATAGGCAAGGGTTTTCAAGTCTGCAAGTACGTTTTAAGCTGAGTTCCATGAACATTGTCCAAAATCATGTTTTAACCAAAATCCACAATGCGACTAGTTCAGCATATGAGAGGAGACACTGTTTGAGTGTAACAAAAGTGAAACATTTCTTTTAGCCTTTTCTTATGAAAACAGGGTCCAAAATCATGGGTTTTCGTTCAGCAGTGGAAGTAGGAGGCGCGCTCTACAATAGGCAAGGGTTTTCAAGTCTGCAAGTACGTTTTAAGCTGAGTTCCATGAACATTGTCCAAAATCATGTTTTAACCAAAATCCACAATGCGACTAGTTCAGCATATGAGAGGAGACACTGTTTGAGTGTAACAAAAGTGAAACATTTCTTTTAGCCTTTTCTTATGAAAACAGGGTCCAAAATCATGGGTTTTCGTTCAGCAGTGGAAGTAGGAGGCGCGCTCTACAATAGGCAAGGGTTTTCAAGTCTGCAAGTACGTTTTAAGCTGAGTTCCATGAACATTGTCCAAAATCATGTTTTAACCAAAATCCACAATGCAACCAGTTCAGCATATGAGAGGAGACACTGTTTGAGTGTAACAAAAGTGAAACATTTCTTTTAGCCTTTTCTTATGAAAACAGGGTCCAAAATCATGGGTTTTCGTTCAGCAGTGGAAGTAGGAGGCGCGCTCTACAATAGGCAAGGGTTTTCAAGTCTGCAAGTACGTTTTAAGCTGAGTTCCACGAACATTGTCCAAAATCATGTTTTAACCAAAATCCACAATGCGACCAGTTCAGCATATGAGAGGAGACACTGTTTGAGTGTAACAAACGTGAAACATTTCTTTTAGCCTTTTCGCATGAAAACAGGGTCCAAAATCATGGGTTTTCGTTCAGCAGTGGAAGTAGGAGGCGCGCTCTACAATAGGCAAGGGTTTTCAAGTCTGCAAGTACGTTTTAAGCTGAGTTCCACGAACATTGTCCAAAATCATGTTTTAACCAAAATCCACAATGCGACCAGTTCAGCATATGATAGGAGACACTGTTTGAGTGTAACAAAAGTGAAACATTTCTTTTAGCCTTTTCTTATGAAAACAGGGTCCAAAATCATGGGTTTTCGTTCAGCAGTGGAAGTAGGAGGCGCGCTCTACAATAGGCAAGGGTTTTCAAGTCTGCAAGTACGTTTTAAGCTGAGTTCCATGAACATTGTCCAAAATCATGTTTTAACCAAAATCCACAATGCGACCAGTTCAGCATATGAGAGGAGACACTGTTTGAGTGTAACAAACGTGAAACATTTCTTTTAGCCTTTTCGCATGAAAACAGGGTCCAAAATCATGGGTTTTCGTTCAGCAGTGGAAGTAGGAGGCGCGCTCTACAATAGGCAAGGGTTTTCAAGTCTGCAAGTACGTTTTAAGCTGAGTTCCATGAACATTGTCCAAAATCATGTTTTAACCAAAATCCACAATGCGACTAGTTCAGCATATGAGAGGAGACACTGTTTGAGTGTAACAAAAGTGAAACATTTCTTTTAGCCTTTTCTTATGAAAACAGGGTCCAAAATCATGGGTTTTCGTTCAGCAGTGGAAGTAGGAGGCGCGCTCTACAATAGGCAAGGGTTTTCAAGTCTGCAAGTACGTTTTAAGCTGAGTTCCATGAACATTGTCCAAAATCATGTTTTAACCAAAATCCACAATGCGACCAGTTCAGCATATGAGAGGAGACACTGTTTGAGTGTAACAAACGTGAAACATTTCTTTTAGCCTTTTCGCATGAAAACAGGGTCCAAAATCATGGGTTTTCGTTCAGCAGTGGAAGTAGGAGGCGCGCTCTACAATAGGCAAGGGTTTTCAAGTCTGCAAGTACGTTTTAAGCTGAGTTCCATGAACATTGTCCAAAATCATGTTTTAACCAAAATCCACAATGCGACTAGTTCAGCATATGAGAGGAGACACTGTTTGAGTGTAACAAAAGTGAAACATTTCTTTTAGCCTTTTCTTATGAAAACAGGGTCCAAAATCATGGGTTTTCGTTCAGCAGTGGAAGTAGGAGGCGCGCTCTACAATAGGCAAGGGTTTTCAAGTCTGCAAGTACGTTTTAAGCTGAGTTCCATGAACATTGTCCAAAATCATGTTTTAACCAAAATCCACAATGCGACTAGTTCAGCATATGAGAGGAGACACTGTTTGAGTGTAACAAAAGTGAAACATTTCTTTTAGCCTTTTCTTATGAAAACAGGGTCCAAAATCATGGGTTTTCGTTCAGCAGTGGAAGTAGGAGGCGCGCTCTACAATAGGCAAGGGTTTTCAAGTCTGCAAGTACGTTTTAAGCTGAGTTCCATGAACATTGTCCAAAATCATGTTTTAACCAAAATCCACAATGCGACTAGTTCAGCATATGAGAGGAGACACTGTTTGAGTGTAACAAAAGTGAAACATTTCTTTTAGCCTTTTCTTATGAAAACAGGGTCCAAAATCATGGGTTTTCGTTCAGCAGTGGAAGTAGGAGGCGCGCTCTACAATAGGCAAGGGTTTTCAAGTCTGCAAGTACGTTTTAAGCTGAGTTCCATGAACATTGTCCAAAATCATGTTTTAACCAAAATCCACAATGCAACCAGTTCAGCATATGAGAGGAGACACTGTTTGAGTGTAACAAAAGTGAAACATTTCTTTTAGCCTTTTCTTATGAAAACAGGGTCCAAAATCATGGGTTTTCGTTCAGCAGTGGAAGTAGGAGGCGCGCTCTACAATAGGCAAGGGTTTTCAAGTCTGCAAGTACGTTTTAAGCTGAGTTCCACGAACATTGTCCAAAATCATGTTTTAACCAAAATCCACAATGCGACCAGTTCAGCATATGAGAGGAGACACTGTTTGAGTGTAACAAACGTGAAACATTTCTTTTAGCCTTTTCGCATGAAAACAGGGTCCAAAATCATGGGTTTTCGTTCAGCAGTGGAAGTAGGAGGCGCGCTCTACAATAGGCAAGGGTTTTCAAGTCTGCAAGTACGTTTTAAGCTGAGTTCCACGAACATTGTCCAAAATCATGTTTTAACCAAAATCCACAATGCGACCAGTTCAGCATATGATAGGAGACACTGTTTGAGTGTAACAAACGTGAAACATTTCTTTTAGCCTTTTCGCATGAAAACAGGGTCCAAAATCATGGGTTTTCGTTCAGCAGTGGAAGTAGGAGGCGCGCTCTACAATAGGCAAGTGTTTTCAAGTCTGCAAGTACGTTTTAAGCTGAGTTCCATGAACATTGTCCAAAATCATGTTTTAACCAAAATCCACAATGCGACCAGTTCAGCATATGAGAGGAGACACTGTTTGAGTGTAACAAACGTGAAACATTTCTTTTAGCCTTTTCGCATGAAAACAGGGTCCAAAATCATGGGTTTTCGTTCAGCAGTGGAAGTAGGAGGCGCGCTCTACAATAGGCAAGGGTTTTCAAGTCTGCAAGTACGTTTTAAGCTGAGTTCCACGAACATTGTCCAAAATCATGTTTTAACCAAAATCCACAATGCGACCAGTTCAGCATATGAGAGGAGACACTGTTTGAGTGTAACAAACGTGAAACATTTCTTTTAGCCTTTTCGCATGAAAACAGGGTCCAAAATCATGGGTTTTCGTTCAGCAGTGGAAGTAGGAGGCGCGCTCTACAATAGGCAAGGGTTTTCAAGTCTGCAAGTACGTTTTAAGCTGAGTTCCACGAACATTGTCCAAAATCATGTTTTAACCAAAATCCACAATGCGACCAGTTCAGCATATGAGAGGAGACACTGTTTGAGTGTAACAAACGTGAAACATTTCTTTTAGCCTTTTCGCATGAAAACAGGGTCCAAAATCATGGGTTTTCGTTCAGCAGTGGAAGTAGGAGGCGCGCTCTACAATAGGCAAGTGTTTTCAAGTCTGCAAGTACGTTTTAAGCTGAGTTCCATGAACATTGTCCAAAATCATGTTTTAACCAAAATCCACAATGCGACCAGTTCAGCATATGAGAGGAGACACTGTTTGAGTGTAACAAAAGTGAAACATTTCTTTTAGCCTTTTCTTATGAAAACAGGGTCCAAAATCATGGGTTTTCGTTCAGCAGTGGAAGTAGGAGGCGCGCTCTACAATAGGCAAGGGTTTTCAAGTCTGCAAGTACGTTTTAAGCTGAGTTCCACGAACATTGTCCAAAATCATGTTTTAACCAAAATCCACAATGCGACCAGTTCAGCATATGAGAGGAGACACTGTTTGAGTGTAACAAACGTGAAACATTTCTTTTAGCCTTTTCGCATGAAAACAGGGTCCAAAATCATGGGTTTTCGTTCAGCAGTGGAAGTAGGAGGCGCGCTCTACAATAGGCAAGGGTTTTCAAGTCTGCAAGTACGTTTTAAGCTGAGTTCCATGAACATTGTCCAAAATCATGTTTTAACCAAAATCCACAATGCGACTAGTTCAGCATATGAGAGGAGACACTGTTTGAGTGTAACAAAAGTGAAACATTTCTTTTAGCCTTTTCTTATGAAAACAGGGTCCAAAATCATGGGTTTTCGTTCAGCAGTGGAAGTAGGAGGCGCGCTCTACAATAGGCAAGGGTTTTCAAGTCTGCAAGTACGTTTTAAGCTGAGTTCCATGAACATTGTCCAAAATCATGTTTTAACCAAAATCCACAATGCGACTAGTTCAGCATATGAGAGGAGACACTGTTTGAGTGTAACAAAAGTGAAACATTTCTTTTAGCCTTTTCTTATGAAAACAGGGTCCAAAATCATGGGTTTTCGTTCAGCAGTGGAAGTAGGAGGCGCGCTCTACAATAGGCAAGGGTTTTCAAGTCTGCAAGTACGTTTTAAGCTGAGTTCCATGAACATTGTCCAAAATCATGTTTTAACCAAAATCCACAATGCGACTAGTTCAGCATATGAGAGGAGACACTGTTTGAGTGTAACAAAAGTGAAACATTTCTTTTAGCCTTTTCTTATGAAAACAGGGTCCAAAATCATGGGTTTTCGTTCAGCAGTGGAAGTAGGAGGCGCGCTCTACAATAGGCAAGGGTTTTCAAGTCTGCAAGTACGTTTTAAGCTGAGTTCCATGAACATTGTCCAAAATCATGTTTTAACCAAAATCCACAATGCAACCAGTTCAGCATATGAGAGGAGACACTGTTTGAGTGTAACAAAAGTGAAACATTTCTTTTAGCCTTTTCTTATGAAAACAGGGTCCAAAATCATGGGTTTTCGTTCAGCAGTGGAAGTAGGAGGCGCGCTCTACAATAGGCAAGGGTTTTCAAGTCTGCAAGTACGTTTTAAGCTGAGTTCCATGAACATTGTCCAAAATCATGTTTTAACCAAAATCCACAATGCGACCAGTTCAGCATATGAGAGGAGACACTGTTTGAGTGTAACAAACGTGAAACATTTCTTTTAGCCTTTTCGCATGAAAACAGGGTCCAAAATCATGGGTTTTCGTTCAGCAGTGGAAGTAGGAGGCGCGCTCTACAATAGGCAAGGGTTTTCAAGTCTGCAAGTACGTTTTAAGCTGAGTTCCACGAACATTGTCCAAAATCATGTTTTAACCAAAATCCACAATGCGACCAGTTCAGCATATGAGAGGAGACACTGTTTGAGTGTAACAAACGTGAAACATTTCTTTTAGCCTTTTCGCATGAAAACAGGGTCCAAAATCATGGGTTTTCGTTCAGCAGTGGAAGTAGGAGGCGCGCTCTACAATAGGCAAGTGTTTTCAAGTCTGCAAGTACGTTTTAAGCTGAGTTCCATGAACATTGTCCAAAATCATGTTTTAACCAAAATCCACAATGCGACCAGTTCAGCATATGAGAGGAGACACTGTTTGAGTGTAACAAACGTGAAACATTTCTTTTAGCCTTTTCGCATGAAAACAGGGTCCAAAATCATGGGTTTTCGTTCAGCAGTGGAAGTAGGAGGCGCGCTCTACAATAGGCAAGGGTTTTCAAGTCTGCAAGTACGTTTTAAGCTGAGTTCCACGAACATTGTCCAAAATCATGTTTTAACCAAAATCCACAATGCGACCAGTTCAGCATATGAGAGGAGACACTGTTTGAGTGTAACAAACGTGAAACATTTCTTTTAGCCTTTTCGCATGAAAACAGGGTCCAAAATCATGGGTTTTCGTTCAGCAGTGGAAGTAGGAGGCGCGCTCTACAATAGGCAAGGGTTTTCAAGTCTGCAAGTACGTTTTAAGCTGAGTTCCACGAACATTGTCCAAAATCATGTTTTAACCAAAATCCACAATGCGACCAGTTCAGCATATGAGAGGAGACACTGTTTGAGTGTAACAAACGTGAAACATTTCTTTTAGCCTTTTCGCATGAAAACAGGGTCCAAAATCATGGGTTTTCGTTCAGCAGTGGAAGTAGGAGGCGCGCTCTACAATAGGCAAGTGTTTTCAAGTCTGCAAGTACGTTTTAAGCTGAGTTCCATGAACATTGTCCAAAATCATGTTTTAACCAAAATCCACAATGCGACCAGTTCAGCATATGAGAGGAGACACTGTTTGAGTGTAACAAAAGTGAAACATTTCTTTTAGCCTTTTCTTATGAAAACAGGGTCCAAAATCATGGGTTTTCGTTCAGCAGTGGAAGTAGGAGGCGCGCTCTACAATAGGCAAGGGTTTTCAAGTCTGCAAGTACGTTTTAAGCTGAGTTCCACGAACATTGTCCAAAATCATGTTTTAACCAAAATCCACAATGCGACCAGTTCAGCATATGAGAGGAGACACTGTTTGAGTGTAACAAACGTGAAACATTTCTTTTAGCCTTTTCGCATGAAAACAGGGTCCAAAATCATGGGTTTTCGTTCAGCAGTGGAAGTAGGAGGCGCGCTCTACAATAGGCAAGGGTTTTCAAGTCTGCAAGTACGTTTTAAGCTGAGTTCCATGAACATTGTCCAAAATCATGTTTTAACCAAAATCCACAATGCGACTAGTTCAGCATATGAGAGGAGACACTGTTTGAGTGTAACAAAAGTGAAACATTTCTTTTAGCCTTTTCTTATGAAAACAGGGTCCAAAATCATGGGTTTTCGTTCAGCAGTGGAAGTAGGAGGCGCGCTCTACAATAGGCAAGGGTTTTCAAGTCTGCAAGTACGTTTTAAGCTGAGTTCCATGAACATTGTCCAAAATCATGTTTTAACCAAAATCCACAATGCGACTAGTTCAGCATATGAGAGGAGACACTGTTTGAGTGTAACAAAAGTGAAACATTTCTTTTAGCCTTTTCTTATGAAAACAGGGTCCAAAATCATGGGTTTTCGTTCAGCAGTGGAAGTAGGAGGCGCGCTCTACAATAGGCAAGGGTTTTCAAGTCTGCAAGTACGTTTTAAGCTGAGTTCCATGAACATTGTCCAAAATCATGTTTTAACCAAAATCCACAATGCGACTAGTTCAGCATATGAGAGGAGACACTGTTTGAGTGTAACAAAAGTGAAACATTTCTTTTAGCCTTTTCTTATGAAAACAGGGTCCAAAATCATGGGTTTTCGTTCAGCAGTGGAAGTAGGAGGCGCGCTCTACAATAGGCAAGGGTTTTCAAGTCTGCAAGTACGTTTTAAGCTGAGTTCCATGAACATTGTCCAAAATCATGTTTTAACCAAAATCCACAATGCAACCAGTTCAGCATATGAGAGGAGACACTGTTTGAGTGTAACAAAAGTGAAACATTTCTTTTAGCCTTTTCTTATGAAAACAGGGTCCAAAATCATGGGTTTTCGTTCAGCAGTGGAAGTAGGAGGCGCGCTCTACAATAGGCAAGGGTTTTCAAGTCTGCAAGTACGTTTTAAGCTGAGTTCCATGAACATTGTCCAAAATCATGTTTTAACCAAAATCCACAATGCGACCAGTTCAGCATATGAGAGGAGACACTGTTTGAGTGTAACAAACGTGAAACATTTCTTTTAGCCTTTTCGCATGAAAACAGGGTCCAAAATCATGGGTTTTCGTTCAGCAGTGGAAGTAGGAGGCGCGCTCTACAATAGGCAAGGGTTTTCAAGTCTGCAAGTACGTTTTAAGCTGAGTTCCACGAACATTGTCCAAAATCATGTTTTAACCAAAATCCACAATGCGACCAGTTCAGCATATGAGAGGAGACACTGTTTGAGTGTAACAAACGAGAAACATTTCTTTTAGCCTTTTCGCATGAAAACAGGGTCCAAAATCATGGGCTTTCGTTCAGCAGTGGAAGTAGGAGGCGCGCTCTACAATAGGCAAGGGTTTTCAAGTCTGCAAGTACGTTTTAAGCTGAGTTCCACGAACATTGTCCAAAATCATGTTTTAACCAAAATCCACAATGCGACCAGTTCAGCATATGAGAGGAGACACTGTTTGAGTGTAACAAACGTGAAACATTTCTTTTAGCCTTTTCGCATGAAAACAGGGTCCAAAATCATGGGTTTTCGTTCAGCAGTGGAAGTAGGAGGCGCGCTCTACAATAGGCAAGGGTTTTCAAGTCTGCAAGTACGTTTTAAGCTGAGTTCCATGAACATTGTCCAAAATCATGTTTTAACCAAAATCCACAATGCGACCAGTTCAGCATATGAGAGGAGACACTGTTTGAGTGTAACAAACGTGAAACATTTCTTTTAGCCTTTTCGCATGAAAACAGGGTCCAAAATCATGGGTTTTCGTTCAGCAGTGGAAGTAGGAGGCGCGCTCTACAATAGGCAAGGGTTTTCAAGTCTGCAAGTACGTTTTAAGCTGAGTTCCATGAACATTGTCCAAAATCATGTTTTAACCAAAATCCACAATGCGACTAGTTCAGCATATGAGAGGAGACACTGTTTGAGTGTAACAAAAGTGAAACATTTCTTTTAGCCTTTTCTTATGAAAACAGGGTCCAAAATCATGGGTTTTCGTTCAGCAGTGGAAGTAGGAGGCGCGCTCTACAATAGGCAAGGGTTTTCAAGTCTGCAAGTACGTTTTAAGCTGAGTTCCACGAACATTGTCCAAAATCATGTTTTAACCAAAATCCACAATGCGACCAGTTCAGCATATGAGAGGAGACACTGTTTGAGTGTAACAAACGTGAAACATTTCTTTTAGCCTTTTCGCATGAAAACAGGGTCCAAAATCATGGGTTTTCGTTCAGCAGTGGAAGTAGGAGGCGCGCTCTACAATAGGCAAGTGTTTTCAAGTCTGCAAGTACGTTTTAAGCTGAGTTCCATGAACATTGTCCAAAATCATGTTTTAACCAAAATCCACAATGCGACCAGTTCAGCATATGAGAGGAGACACTGTTTGAGTGTAACAAACGTGAAACATTTCTTTTAGCCTTTTCGCATGAAAACAGGGTCCAAAATCATGGGTTTTCGTTCAGCAGTGGAAGTAGGAGGCGCGCTCTACAATAGGCAAGGGTTTTCAAGTCTGCAAGTACGTTTTAAGCTGAGTTCCATGAACATTGTCCAAAATCATGTTTTAACCAAAATCCACAATGCGACTAGTTCAGCATATGAGAGGAGACACTGTTTGAGTGTAACAAAAGTGAAACATTTCTTTTAGCCTTTTCTTATGAAAACAGGGTCCAAAATCATGGGTTTTCGTTCAGCAGTGGAAGTAGGAGGCGCGCTCTACAATAGGCAAGGGTTTTCAAGTCTGCAAGTACGTTTTAAGCTGAGTTCCATGAACATTGTCCAAAATCATGTTTTAACCAAAATCCACAATGCAACCAGTTCAGCATATGAGAGGAGACACTGTTTGAGTGTAACAAAAGTGAAACATTTCTTTTAGCCTTTTCTTATGAAAACAGGGTCCAAAATCATGGGTTTTCGTTCAGCAGTGGAAGTAGGAGGCGCGCTCTACAATAGGCAAGGGTTTTCAAGTCTGCAAGTACGTTTTAAGCTGAGTTCCATGAACATTGTCCAAAATCATGTTTTAACCAAAATCCACAATGCGACCAGTTCAGCATATGAGAGGAGACACTGTTTGAGTGTAACAAACGTGAAACATTTCTTTTAGCCTTTTCGCATGAAAACAGGGTCCAAAATCATGGGTTTTCGTTCAGCAGTGGAAGTAGGAGGCGCGCTCTACAATAGGCAAGGGTTTTCAAGTCTGCAAGTACGTTTTAAGCTGAGTTCCACGAACATTGTCCAAAATCATGTTTTAACCAAAATCCACAATGCGACCAGTTCAGCATATGAGAGGAGACACTGTTTGAGTGTAACAAACGAGAAACATTTATTTTAGCCTTTTCGCATGAAAACAGGGTGCAAAATCATGGGCTTTCGTTCAGCAGTGGAAGTAGGAGGCGCGCTCTACAATAGGCAAGGGTTTTCAAGTCTGCAAGTACGTTTTAAGCTGAGTTCCACGAACATTGTCCAAAATCATGTTTTAACCAAAATCCACAATGCGACCAGTTCAGCATATGAGAGGAGACACTGTTTGAGTGTAACAAACGTGAAACATTTCTTTTAGCCTTTTCGCATGAAAACAGGGTCCAAAATCATGGGTTTTCGTTCAGCAGTGGAAGTAGGAGGCGCGCTCTACAATAGGCAAGGGTTTTCAAGTCTGCAAGTACGTTTTAAGCTGAGTTCCATGAACATTGTCCAAAATCATGTTTTAACCAAAATCCACAATGCGACCAGTTCAGCATATGAGAGGAGACACTGTTTGAGTGTAACAAACGTGAAACATTTCTTTTAGCCTTTTCGCATGAAAACAGGGTCCAAAATCATGGGTTTTCGTTCAGCAGTGGAAGTAGGAGGCGCGCTCTACAATAGGCAAGGGTTTTCAAGTCTGCAAGTACGTTTTAAGCTGAGTTCCATGAACATTGTCCAAAATCATGTTTTAACCAAAATCCACAATGCGACTAGTTCAGCATATGAGAGGAGACACTGTTTGAGTGTAACAAAAGTGAAACATTTCTTTTAGCCTTTTCTTATGAAAACAGGGTCCAAAATCATGGGTTTTCGTTCAGCAGTGGAAGTAGGAGGCGCGCTCTACAATAGGCAAGGGTTTTCAAGTCTGCAAGTACGTTTTAAGCTGAGTTCCACGAACATTGTCCAAAATCATGTTTTAACCAAAATCCACAATGCGACCAGTTCAGCATATGAGAGGAGACACTGTTTGAGTGTAACAAACGTGAAACATTTCTTTTAGCCTTTTCGCATGAAAACAGGGTCCAAAATCATGGGTTTTCGTTCAGCAGTGGAAGTAGGAGGCGCGCTCTACAATAGGCAAGGGTTTTCAAGTCTGCAAGTACGTTTTAAGCTGAGTTCCATGAACATTGTCCAAAATCATGTTTTAACCAAAATCCACAATGCGACTAGTTCAGCATATGAGAGGAGACACTGTTTGAGTGTAACAAAAGTGAAACATTTCTTTTAGCCTTTTCTTATGAAAACAGGGTCCAAAATCATGGGTTTTCGTTCAGCAGTGGAAGTAGGAGGCGCGCTCTACAATAGGCAAGGGTTTTCAAGTCTGCAAGTACGTTTTAAGCTGAGTTCCACGAACATTGTCCAAAATCATGTTTTAACCAAAATCCACAATGCGACCAGTTCAGCATATGAGAGGAGACACTGTTTGAGTGTAACAAACGTGAAACATTTCTTTTAGCCTTTTCGCATGAAAACAGGGTCCAAAATCATGGGTTTTCGTTCAGCAGTGGAAGTAGGAGGCGCGCTCTACAATAGGCAAGGGTTTTCAAGTCTGCAAGTACGTTTTAAGCTGAGTTCCACGAACATTGTCCAAAATCATGTTTTAACCAAAATCCACAATGCGACCAGTTCAGCATATGAGAGGAGACACTGTTTGAGTGTAACAAACGTGAAACATTTCTTTTAGCCTTTTCGCATGAAAACAGGGTCCAAAATCATGGGTTTTCGTTCAGCAGTGGAAGTAGGAGGCGCGCTCTACAATAGGCAAGTGTTTTCAAGTCTGCAAGTACGTTTTAAGCTGAGTTCCATGAACATTGTCCAAAATCATGTTTTAACCAAAATCCACAATGCGACCAGTTCAGCATATGAGAGGAGACACTGTTTGAGTGTAACAAACGTGAAACATTTCTTTTAGCCTTTTCGCATGAAAACAGGGTCCAAAATCATGGGTTTTCGTTCAGCAGTGGAAGTAGGAGGCGCGCTCTACAATAGGCAAGGGTTTTCAAGTCTGCAAGTACGTTTTAAGCTGAGTTCCATGAACATTGTCCAAAATCATGTTTTAACCAAAATCCACAATGCGACTAGTTCAGCATATGAGAGGAGACACTGTTTGAGTGTAACAAAAGTGAAACATTTCTTTTAGCCTTTTCTTATGAAAACAGGGTCCAAAATCATGGGTTTTCGTTCAGCAGTGGAAGTAGGAGGCGCGCTCTACAATAGGCAAGGGTTTTCAAGTCTGCAAGTACGTTTTAAGCTGAGTTCCACGAACATTGTCCAAAATCATGTTTTAACCAAAATCCACAATGCGACCAGTTCAGCATATGAGAGGAGACACTGTTTGAGTGTAACAAACGTACTTGCAGACTTGAAAACCCTTGCCTATTGTAGAGCGCGCCTCCTACTTCCACTGCTGAACGAAAACCCATGATTTTGGACCCTGTTTTCATAAGAAAAGGCTAAAAGAAATGTTTCACTTTTGTTACACTCAAACAGTGTCTCCTCTCATATGCTGAACTAGTCGCATTGTGGATTTTGGTTAAAACATGATTTTGGACAATGTTCATGGAACTCAGCTTAAAACGTACTTGCAGACTTGAAAACCCTTGCCTATTGTAGAGCGCGCCTCCTACTTCCACTGCTGAACGAAAACCCATGATTTTGGACCCTGTTTTCATAAGAAAAGGCTAAAAGAAATGTTTCACTTTTGTTACACTCAAACAGTGTCTCCTCTCATATGCTGAACTAGTCGCATTGTGGATTTTGGTTAAAACATGATTTTGGACAATGTTCATGGAACTCAGCTTAAAACGTACTTGCAGACTTGAAAACCCTTGCCTATTGTAGAGCGCGCCTCCTACTTCCACTGCTGAACGAAAACCCATGATTTTGGACCCTGTTTTCATAAGAAAAGGCTAAAAGAAATGTTTCACTTTTGTTACACTCAAACAGTGTCTCCTCTCATATGCTGAACTAGTCGCATTGTGGATTTTTGGTTAAAACATGATTTTGGACAATGTTCATGGAACTCAGCTTAAAACGTACTTGCAGACTTGAAAACCCTTGCCTATTGTAGAGCGCGCCTCCTACTTCCACTGCTGAACGAAAATCCATGATTTTGGACCCTGTTTTCATGCGAAAAGGCTAAAAGAAATGTTTCACGTTTGTTACACTCAAACAGTGTCTCCTCTCATATGCTGAACTGGTCGCATTGTGGATTTTGGTTAAAACATGATTTTGGACAATGTTCGTGGAACTCAGCTTAAAACGTACTTGCAGACTTGAAAACCCTTGCCTATTGTAGAGCGCGCCTCCTACTTCCACTGCTGAACGAAAACCCATGATTTTGGACCCTGTTTTCATAAGAAAAGGCTAAAAGAAATGTTTCACTTTTGTTACACTCAAACACTGTCTCCTCTCATATGCTGAACTAGTCGCATTGTGGATTTTGGTTAAAACATGATTTTGGACAATGTTCATGGAACTCAGCTTAAAACGTACTTGCAGACTTGAAAACCCTTGCCTATTGTAGAGCGCGCCTCCTACTTCCACTGCTGAACGAAAACCCATGATTTTGGACCCTGTTTTCATGCGAAAAGGCTAAAAGAAATGTTTCACGTTTGTTACACTCAAACAGTGTCTCCTCTCATATGCTGAACTGGTCGCATTGTGGATTTTGGTTAAAACATGATTTTGGACAATGTTCATGGAACTCAGCTTAAAACGTACTTGCAGACTTGAAAACACTTGCCTATTGTAGAGCGCGCCTCCTACTTCCACTGCTGAACGAAAACCCATGATTTTGGACCCTGTTTTCATGCGAAAAGGCTAAAAGAAATGTTTCACGTTTGTTACACTCAAACAGTGTCTCCTCTCATATGCTGAACTGGTCGCATTGTGGATTTTGGTTAAAACATGATTTTGGACAATGTTCGTGGAACTCAGCTTAAAACGTACTTGCAGACTTGAAAACCCTTGCCTATTGTAGAGCGCGCCTCCTACTTCCACTGCTGAACGAAAACCCATGATTTTGGACCCTGTTTTCATGCGAAAAGGCTAAAAGAAATGTTTCACGTTTGTTACACTCAAACAGTGTCTCCTCTCATATGCTGAACTGGTCGCATTGTGGATTTTGGTTAAAACATGATTTTGGACAATGTTCGTGGAACTCAGCTTAAAACGTACTTGCAGACTTGAAAACCCTTGCCTATTGTAGAGCGCGCCTCCTACTTCCACTGCTGAACGAAAACCCATGATTTTGGACCCTGTTTTCATAAGAAAAGGCTAAAAGAAATGTTTCACTTTTGTTACACTCAAACAGTGTCTCCTCTCATATGCTGAACTAGTCGCATTGTGGATTTTGGTTAAAACATGATTTTGGACAATGTTCATGGAACTCAGCTTAAAACGTACTTGCAGACTTGAAAACCCTTGCCTATTGTAGAGCGCGCCTCCTACTTCCACTGCTGAACGAAAACCCATGATTTTGGACCCTGTTTTCATAAGAAAAGGCTAAAAGAAATGTTTCACTTTTGTTACACTCAAACAGTGTCTCCTCTCATATGCTGAACTGGTCGCATTGTGGATTTTGGTTAAAACATGATTTTGGACAATGTTCGTGGAACTCAGCTTAAAACGTACTTGCAGACTTGAAAACCCTTGCCTATTGTAGAGCGCGCCTCCTACTTCCACTGCTGAACGAAAACCCATGATTTTGGACCCTGTTTTCATAAGAAAAGGCTAAAAGAAATGTTTCACTTTTGTTACACTCAAACAGTGTCTCCTCTCATATGCTGAACTAGTCGCATTGTGGATTTTGGTTAAAACATGATTTTGGACAATGTTCATGGAACTCAGCTTAAAACGTACTTGCAGACTTGAAAACCCTTGCCTATTGTAGAGCGCGCCTCCTACTTCCACTGCTGAACGAAAACCCATGATTTTGGACCCTGTTTTCATAAGAAAAGGCTAAAAGAAATGTTTCACGTTTGTTACACTCAAACAGTGTCTCCTCTCATATGCTGAACTGGTCGCATTGTGGATTTTGGTTAAAACATGATTTTGGACAATGTTCATGGAACTCAGCTTAAAACGTACTTGCAGACTTGAAAACACTTGCTTATTGTAGAGCGCGCCTCCTACTTCCACTGCTGAACGAAAACCCATGATTTTGGACCCTGTTTTCATGCGAAAAGGCTAAAAGAAATGTTTCACGTTTGTTACACTCAAACAGTGTCTCCTCTCATATGCTGAACTGGTCGCATTGTGGATTTTGGTTAAAACATGATTTTGGACAATGTTCGTGGAACTCAGCTTAAAACGTACTTGCAGACTTGAAAACCCTTGCCTATTGTAGAGCGCGCCTCCTACTTCCACTGCTGAACGAAAACCCATGATTTTGGACCCTGTTTTCATAAGAAAAGGCTAAAAGAAATGTTTCACTTTTGTTACACTCAAACAGTGTCTCCTCTCATATGCTGAACTGGTCGCATTGTGGATTTTGGTTAAAACATGATTTTGGACAATGTTCGTGGAACTCAGCTTAAAACGTACTTGCAGACTTGAAAACCCTTGCCTATTGTAGAGCGCGCCTCCTACTTCCACTGCTGAACGAAAACCCATGATTTTGGACCCTGTTTTCATAATAAAAGGCTAAAAGAAATGTTTCTCTTTTGTTACACTCAAACAGTGTCTCCTCTCATATGCTGAACTAGTCGCATTGTGGATTTTGGTTAAAACATGATTTTGGACAATGTTCATGGAACTCAGCTTAAAACGTACTTGCAGACTTGAAAACCCTTGCCTATTGTAGAGCGCGCCTCCTACTTCCACTGCTGAACGAAAACCCATGATTTTGGACCCTGTTTTCATAAGAAAAGGCTAAAAGAAATGTTTCACTTTTGTTACACTCAAACAGTGTCTCCTCTCATATGCTGAACTAGTCGCATTGTGGATTTTGGTTAAAACATGATTTTGGACAATGTTCATGGAACTCAGCTTAAAACGTACTTGCAGACTTGAAAACCCTTGCCTATTGTAGAGCGCGCCTCCTACTTCCACTGCTGAACGAAAACCCATGATTTTGGACCCTGTTTTCATAAGAAAAGGCTAAAAGAAATGTTTCACTTTTGTTACACTCAAACAGTGTCTCCTCTCATATGCTGAACTAGTCGCATTGTGGATTTTGGTTAAAACATGATTTTGGACAATGTTCATGGAACTCAGCTTAAAACGTACTTGCAGACTTGAAAACCCTTGCCTATTGTAGAGCGCGCCTCCTACTTCCACTGCTGAACGAAAACCCATGATTTTGGACCCTGTTTTCATAAGAAAAGGCTAAAAGAAATGTTTCACTTTTGTTACACTCAAACAGTGTCTCCTCTCATATGCTGAACTGGTCGCATTGTGGATTTTGGTTAAAACATGATTTTGGACAATGTTCGTGGAACTCAGCTTAAAACGTACTTGCAGACTTGAAAACCCTTGCCTATTGTAGAGCGCGCCTCCTACTTCCACTGCTGAACGAAAACCCATGATTTTGGACCCTGTTTTCATAAGAAAAGGCTAAAAGAAATGTTTCACTTTTGTTACACTCAAACACTGTCTCCTCTCATATGCTGAACTAGTCGCATTGTGGATTTTGGTTAAAACATGATTTTGGACAATGTTCATGGAACTCAGCTTAAAACGTACTTGCAGACTTGAAAACCCTTGCCTATTGTAGAGCGCGCCTCCTACTTCCACTGCTGAACGAAAACCCATGATTTTGGACCCTGTTTTCATGCGAAAAGGCTAAAAGAAATGTTTCACTTTTGTTACACTCAAACAGTGTCTCCTCTCATATGCTGAACTGGTCGCATTGTGGATTTTGGTTAAAACATGATTTTGGACAATGTTCATGGAACTCAGCTTAAAACGTACTTGCAGACTTGAAAACACTTGCCTATTGTAGAGCGCGCCTCCTACTTCCACTGCTGAACGAAAACCCATGATTTTGGACCCTGTTTTCATGCGAAAAGGCTAAAAGAAATGTTTCACGTTTGTTACACTCAAACAGTGTCTCCTCTCATATGCTGAACTGGTCGCATTGTGGATTTTGGTTAAAACATGATTTTGGACAATGTTCGTGGAACTCAGCTTAAAACGTACTTGCAGACTTGAAAACCCTTGCCTATTGTAGAGCGCGCCTCCTACTTCCACTGCTGAACGAAAAGCCATGATTTTGGACCCTGTTTTCATGCGAAAAGGCTAAAAGAAATGTTTCACGTTTGTTACACTCAAACAGTGTCTCCTCTCATATGCTGAACTGGTCGCATTGTGGATTTTGGTTAAAACATGATTTTGGACAATGTTCGTGGAACTCAGCTTAAAACGTACTTGCAGACTTGAAAACCCTTGCCTATTGTAGAGCGCGCCTCCTACTTCCACTGCTGAACGAAAACCCATGATTTTGGACCCTGTTTTCATAAGAAAAGGCTAAAAGAAATGTTTCACTTTTGTTACACTCAAACAGTGTCTCCTCTCATATGCTGAACTAGTCGCATTGTGGATTTTGGTTAAAACATGATTTTGGACAATGTTCATGGAACTCAGCTTAAAACGTACTTGCAGACTTGAAAACCCTTGCCTATTGTAGAGCGCGCCTCCTACTTCCACTGCTGAACGAAAACCCATGATTTTGGACCCTGTTTTCATAAGAAAAGGCTAAAAGAAATGTTTCACTTTTGTTACACTCAAACAGTGTCTCCTCTCATATGCTGAACTGGTCGCATTGTGGATTTTGGTTAAAACATGATTTTGGACAATGTTCGTGGAACTCAGCTTAAAACGTACTTGCAGACTTGAAAACCCTTGCCTATTGTAGAGCGCGCCTCCTACTTCCACTGCTGAACGAAAACCCATGATTTTGGACCCTGTTTTCATAAGAAAAGGCTAAAAGAAATGTTTCACTTTTGTTACACTCAAACAGTGTCTCCTCTCATATGCTGAACTAGTCGCATTGTGGATTTTGGTTAAAACATGATTTTGGACAATGTTCATGGAACTCAGCTTAAAACGTACTTGCAGACTTGAAAACCCTTGCCTATTGTAGAGCGCGCCTCCTACTTCCACTGCTGAACGAAAACCCATGATTTTGGACCCTGTTTTCATAAGAAAAGGCTAAAAGAAATGTTTCACGTTTGTTACACTCAAACAGTGTCTCCTCTCATATGCTGAACTGGTCGCATTGTGGATTTTGGTTAAAACATGATTTTGGACAATGTTCATGGAACTCAGCTTAAAACGTACTTGCAGACTTGAAAACACTTGCTTATTGTAGAGCGCGCCTCCTACTTCCACTGCTGAACGAAAACCCATGATTTTGGACCCTGTTTTCATGCGAAAAGGCTAAAAGAAATGTTTCACGTTTGTTACACTCAAACAGTGTCTCCTCTCATATGCTGAACTGGTCGCATTGTGGATTTTGGTTAAAACATGATTTTGGACAATGTTCGTGGAACTCAGCTTAAAACGTACTTGCAGACTTGAAAACCCTTGCCTATTGTAGAGCGCGCCTCCTACTTCCACTGCTGAACGAAAACCCATGATTTTGGACCCTGTTTTCATAAGAAAAGGCTAAAAGAAATGTTTCACTTTTGTTACACTCAAACAGTGTCTCCTCTCATATGCTGAACTGGTCGCATTGTGGATTTTGGTTAAAACATGATTTTGGACAATGTTCGTGGAACTCAGCTTAAAACGTACTTGCAGACTTGAAAACCCTTGCCTATTGTAGAGCGCGCCTCCTACTTCCACTGCTGAACGAAAACCCATGATTTTGGACCCTGTTTTCATAATAAAAGGCTAAAAGAAATGTTTCTCTTTTGTTACACTCAAACAGTGTCTCCTCTCATATGCTGAACTAGTCGCATTGTGGATTTTGGTTAAAACATGATTTTGGACAATGTTCATGGAACTCAGCTTAAAACGTACTTGCAGACTTGAAAACCCTTGCCTATTGTAGAGCGCGCCTCCTACTTCCACTGCTGAACGAAAACCCATGATTTTGGACCCTGTTTTCATAAGAAAAGGCTAAAAGAAATGTTTCACTTTTGTTACACTCAAACAGTGTCTCCTCTCATATGCTGAACTAGTCGCATTGTGGATTTTGGTTAAAACATGATTTTGGACAATGTTCATGGAACTCAGCTTAAAACGTACTTGCAGACTTGAAAACCCTTGCCTATTGTAGAGCGCGCCTCCTACTTCCACTGCTGAACGAAAACCCATGATTTTGGACCCTGTTTTCATAAGAAAAGGCTAAAAGAAATGTTTCACTTTTGTTACACTCAAACAGTGTCTCCTCTCATATGCTGAACTAGTCGCATTGTGGATTTTGGTTAAAACATGATTTTGGACAATGTTCATGGAACTCAGCTTAAAACGTACTTGCAGACTTGAAAACCCTTGCCTATTGTAGAGCGCGCCTCCTACTTCCACTGCTGAACGAAAACCCATGATTTTGGACCCTGTTTTCATAAGAAAAGGCTAAAAGAAATGTTTCACTTTTGTTACACTCAAACAGTGTCTCCTCTCATATGCTGAACTGGTCGCATTGTGGATTTTGGTTAAAACATGATTTTGGACAATGTTCGTGGAACTCAGCTTAAAACGTACTTGCAGACTTGAAAACCCTTGCCTATTGTAGAGCGCGCCTCCTACTTCCACTGCTGAACGAAAACCCATGATTTTGGACCCTGTTTTCATAAGAAAAGGCTAAAAGAAATGTTTCACTTTTGTTACACTCAAACAGTGTCTCCTCTCATATGCTGAACTAGTCGCATTGTGGATTTTGGTTAAAACATGATTTTGGACAATGTTCATGGAACTCAGCTTAAAACGTACTTGCAGACTTGAAAACCCTTGCCTATTGTAGAGCGCGCCTCCTACTTCCACTGCTGAACGATACCCATGATTTTGGACCCTGTTTTCATAAGAAAAGGCTAAAAGAAATGTTTCACTTTTGAAACACTCAAACAGTGTCTCCTCTCATATGCTGAACTAGTCGCATTGTGGATTTTGGTTAAAACATGATTTTGGACAATGTTCATGGAACTCAGCTTAAAACGTACTTGCAGACTTGAAAACCCTTGCCTATTGTAGAGCGCGCCTCCTACTTCCACTGCTGAACGAAAACCCATGATTTTGGACCCTGTTTTCATAAGAAAATGCTAAAAGAAATGTTTCACTTTTGTTACACTCAAACAGTGTCTCCTCTCATATGCTGAACTGGTCGCATTGTGGATTTTGGTTAAAACATGATTTTGGACAATGTTCGTGGAACTCAGCTTAAAACGTACTTGCAGACTTGAAAACCCTTGCCTATTGTAGAGCGCGCCTCCTACTTCCACTGCTGAACGAAAACCCATGATTTTGGACCCTGTTTTCATAAGAAAAGGCTAAAAGAAATGTTTCACTTTTGTTACACTCAAACAGTGTCTCCTCTCATATGCTGAACTAGTCGCATTGTGGATTTTGGTTAAAACATGATTTTGGACAATGTTCATGGAACTCAGCTTAAAACGTACTTGCAGACTTGAAAACCCTTGCCTATTGTAGAGCGCGCCTCCTACTTCCACTGCTGAACGAAAACCCATGATTTTGGACCCTGTTTTCATAAGAAAAGGCTAAAAGAAATGTTTCACTTTTGTTACACTCAAACAGTGTCTCCTCTCATATGCTGAACTAGTCGCATTGTGGATTTTGGTTAAAACATGATTTTGGACAATGTTCATGGAACTCAGCTTAAAACGTACTTGCAGACTTGAAAACCCTTGCCTATTGTAGAGCGCGCCTCCTACTTCCACTGCTGAACGAAAACCCATGATTTTGGACCCTGTTTTCATAAGAAAAGGCTAAAAGAAATGTTTCACTTTTGTTACACTCAAACAGTGTCTCCTCTCATATGCTGAACTAGTCGCATTGTGGATTTTGGTTAAAACATGATTTTGGACAATGTTCATGGAACTCAGCTTAAAACGTACTTGCAGACTTGAAAACCCTTGCCTATTGTAGAGCGCGCCTCCTACTTCCACTGCTGAACGAAAACCCATGATTTTGGACCCTGTTTTCATGCGAAAAGGCTAAAAGAAATGTTTCACGTTTGTTACACTCAAACAGTGTCTCCTCTCATATGCTGAACTGGTCGCATTGTGGATTTTGGTTAAAACATGATTTTGGACAATGTTCATGGAACTCAGCTTAAAACGTACTTGCAGACTTGAAAACACTTGCCTATTGTAGAGCGCGCCTCCTACTTCCACTGCTGAACGAAAACCCATGATTTTGGACCCTGTTTTCATAAGAAAAGGCTAAAAGAAATGTTTCACTTTTGTTACACTCAAACAGTGTCTCCTCTCATATGCTGAACTAGTCGCATTGTGGATTTTGGTTAAAACATGATTTTGGACAATGTTCATGGAACTCAGCTTAAAACGTACTTGCAGACTTGAAAACCCTTGCCTATTGTAGAGCGCGCCTCCTACTTCCACTGCTGAACGATACCCATGATTTTGGACCCTGTTTTCATAAGAAAAGGCTAAAAGAAATGTTTCACTTTTGTTACACTCAAACAGTGTCTCCTCTCATATGCTGAACTGGTCGCATTGTGGATTTTGGTTAAAACATGATTTTGGACAATGTTCATGGAACTCAGCTTAAAACGTACTTGCAGACTTGAAAACCCTTGCCTATTGTAGAGCGCGCCTCCTACTTCCACTGCTGAACGAAAACCCATGATTTTGGACCCTGTTTTCATAAGAAAAGGCTAAAAGAAATGTTTCACTTTTGTTACACTCAAACAGTGTCTCCTCTCATATGCTGAACTAGTCGCATTGTGGATTTTGGTTAAAACATGATTTTGGACAATGTTCATGGAACTCAGCTTAAAACGTACTTGCAGACTTGAAAACCCTTGCCTATTGTAGAGCGCGCCTCCTACTTCCACTGCTGAACGAAAACCCATGATTTTGGACCGTGTTTTCATAAGAAAAGGCTAAAAGAAATGTTTCACTTTTGTTACACTCAAACAGTGTCTCCTCTCATATGCTGAACTGGTCGCATTGTGGATTTTGGTTAAAACATGATTTTGGACAATGTTCGTGGAACTCAGCTTAAAACGTACTTGCAGACTTGAAAACCCTTGCCTATTGTAGAGCGCGCCTCCTACTTCCACTGCTGAACGAAAACCCATGATTTTGGACCCTGTTTTCATAAGAAAAGGCTAAAAGAAATGTTTCACTTTTGTTACACTCAAACAGTGTCTCCTCTCATATGCTGAACTAGTCGCATTGTGGATTTTGGTTAAAACATGATTTTGGACAATGTTCATGGAACTCAGCTTAAAACGTACTTGCAGACTTGAAAACCCTTGCCTATTGTAGAGCGCGCCTCCTACTTCCACTGCTGAACGAAAACCCATGATTTTGGACCCTGTTTTCATAAGAAAAGGCTAAAAGAAATGTTTCACTTTTGTTACACTCAAACAGTGTCTCCTCTCATATGCTGAACTAGTCGCATTGTGGATTTTGGTTAAAACATGATTTTGGACAATGTTCATGGAACTCAGCTTAAAACGTACTTGCAGACTTGAAAACCCTTGCCTATTGTAGAGCGCGCCTCCTACTTCCACTGCTGAACGAAAACCCATGATTTTGGACCCTGTTTTCATGCGAAAAGGCTAAAAGAAATGTTTCACGTTTGTTACACTCAAACAGTGTCTCCTCTCATATGCTGAACTGGTCGCATTGTGGATTTTGGTTAAAACATGATTTTGGACAATGTTCATGGAACTCAGCTTAAAACGTACTTGCAGACTTGAAAACACTTGCTTATTGTAGAGCGCGCCTCCTACTTCCACTGCTGAACGAAAACCCATGATTTTGGACCCTGTTTTCATGCGAAAAGGCTAAAAGAAATGTTTCACGTTTGTTACACTCAAACAGTGTCTCCTCTCATATGCTGAACTGGTCGCATTGTGGATTTTGGTTAAAACATGATTTTGG
Source organism: Coregonus lavaretus (assembly GCF_964263955.1). NCBI lineage: Eukaryota > Metazoa > Chordata > Actinopteri > Salmoniformes > Salmonidae > Coregonus > Coregonus lavaretus. Next base: position 77,238,555 of record NC_139988.1, on the reverse strand, counting down.
ACAATGTTCGTGGAACTCAGCTTAAAACGTACTTGCAGACTTGAAAACCCTTGCCTATTGTAGAGCGCGCCTCCTACTTCCACTGCTGAACGAAAACCCATGATTTTGGACCCTGTTTTCATAAGAAAAGGCTAAAAGAAATGTTTCACTTTTGTTACACTCAAACAGTGTCTCCTCTCATATGCTGAACTGGTCGCATTGTGGATTTTGGTTAAAACATGATTTTGGACAATGTTCGTGGAACTCAGCTTAAAACGTACTTGCAGACTTGAAAACCCTTGCCTATTGTAGAGCGCGCCTCCTACTTCCACTGCTGAACGAAAACCCATGATTTTGGACCCTGTTTTCATAATAAAAGGCTAAAAGAAATGTTTCTCTTTTGTTACACTCAAACAGTGTCTCCTCTCATATGCTGAACTAGTCGCATTGTGGATTTTGGTTAAAACATGATTTTGGACAATGTTCATGGAACTCAGCTTAAAACGTACTTGCAGACTTGAAAACCCTTGCCTATTGTAGAGCGCGCCTCCTACTTCCACTGCTGAACGAAAACCCATGATTTTGGACCCTGTTTTCATAAGAAAAGGCTAAAAGAAATGTTTCACTTTTGTTACACTCAAACAGTGTCTCCTCTCATATGCTGAACTAGTCGCATTGTGGATTTTGGTTAAAACATGATTTTGGACAATGTTCATGGAACTCAGCTTAAAACGTACTTGCAGACTTGAAAACCCTTGCCTATTGTAGAGCGCGCCTCCTACTTCCACTGCTGAACGAAAACCCATGATTTTGGACCCTGTTTTCATAAGAAAAGGCTAAAAGAAATGTTTCACTTTTGTTACACTCAAACAGTGTCTCCTCTCATATGCTGAACTAGTCGCATTGTGGATTTTGGTTAAAACATGATTTTGGACAATGTTCATGGAACTCAGCTTAAAACGTACTTGCAGACTTGAAAACCCTTGCCTATTGTAGAGCGCGCCTCCTACTTCCACTGCTGAACGAAAACCCATGATTTTGGACCCTGTTTTCATAAGAAAAGGCTAAAAGAAATGTTTCACTTTTGTTACACTCAAACAGTGTCTCCTCTCATATGCTGAACTGGTCGCATTGTGGATTTTGGTTAAAACATGATTTTGGACAATGTTTGTGGAACTCAGCTTAAAACGTACTTGCAGACTTGAAAACCCTTGCCTATTGTAGAGCGCGCCTCCTACTTCCACTGCTGAACGAAAACCCATGATTTTGGACCCTGTTTTCATAAGAAAAGGCTAAAAGAAATGTTTCACTTTTGTTACACTCAAACAGTGTCTCCTCTCATATGCTGAACTAGTCGCATTGTGGATTTTGGTTAAAACATGATTTTGGACAATGTTCATGGAACTCAGCTTAAAACGTACTTGCAGACTTGAAAACCCTTGCCTATTGTAGAGCGCGCCTCCTACTTCCACTGCTGAACGAAAACCCATGATTTTGGACCCTGTTTTCATAAGAAAAGGCTAAAAGAAATGTTTCACTTTTGTTACACTCAAACAGTGTCTCCTCTCATATGCTGAAGTAGTCGCATTGTGGTTTTTGGTTAAAACATGATTTTGGACAATGTTCATGGAACTCAGCTTAAAACGTACTTGCAGACTTGAAAACCCTTGCCTATTGTAGAGCGCGCCTCCTACTTCCACTGCTGAACGAAAACCCATGATTTTGGACCCTGTTTTCATGCGAAAAGGCTAAAAGAAATGTTTCACGTTTGTTACACTCAAACAGTGTCTCCTCTCATATGCTGAACTGGTCGCATTGTGGATTTTGGTTAAAACATGATTTTGGACAATGTTCATGGAACTCAGCTTAAAACGTACTTGCAGACTTGAAAACACTTGCCTATTGTAGAGCGCGCCTCCTACTTCCACTGCTGAACGAAAACCCATGATTTTGGACCCTGTTTTCATAAGAAAAGGCTAAAAGAAATGTTTCACTTTTGTTACACTCAAACAGTGTCTCCTCTCATATGCTGAACTAGTCGCATTGTGGATTTTGGTTAAAACATGATTTTGGACAATGTTCATGGAACTCAGCTTAAAACGTACTTGCAGACTTGAAAACCCTTGCCTATTGTAGAGCGCGCCTCCTACTTCCACTGCTGAACGATACCCATGATTTTGGACCCTGTTTTCATAAGAAAAGGCTAAAAGAAATGTTTCACTTTTGTTACACTCAAACAGTGTCTCCTCTCATATGCTGAACTAGTCGCATTGTGGATTTTGGTTAAAACATGATTTTGGACAATGTTCATGGAACTCAGCTTAAAACGTACTTGCAGACTTGAAAACCCTTGCCTATTGTAGAGCGCGCCTCCTACTTCCACTGCTGAACGAAAACCCATGATTTTGGACCCTGTTTTCATAAGAAAAGGCTAAAAGAAATGTTTCACTTTTGTTACACTCAAACAGTTTCTCCTCTCATATGCTGAACTAGTCGCATTGTGGATTTTGGTTAAAACATGATTTTGGACAATGTTCATGGAACTCAGCTTAAAACGTACTTGCAGACTTGAAAACCCTTGCCTATTGTAGAGCGCGCCTCCTACTTCCACTGCTGAACGAAAACCCATGATTTTGGACCCTGTTTTCATGCGAAAAGGCTAAAAGAAATGTTTCACGTTTGTTACACTCAAACAGTGTCTCCTCTCATATGCTGAACTGGTCGCATTGTGGATTTTGGTTAAAACATGATTTTGGACAATGTTCATGGAACTCAGCTTAAAACGTACTTGCAGACTTGAAAACACTTGCCTATTGTAGAGCGCGCCTCCTACTTCCACTGCTGAACGAAAACCCATGATTTTGGACCCTGTTTTCATGCGAAAAGGCTAAAATAAATGTTTCACGTTTGTTACACTCAAACAGTGTCTCCTCTCATATGCTGAACTGGTCGCATTGTGGATTTTGGTTAAAACATGATTTTGGACAATGTTCGTGGAACTCAGCTTAAAACGTACTTGCAGACTTGAAAACCCTTGCCAATTGTAGAGCGCGCCTCCTACTTCCACTGCTGAACGAAAACCCATGATTTTGGACCCTGCTTTCATAAGAAAAGGCTAAAAGAAATGTTTCACTTTTGTTACACTCAAACAGTGTCTCCTCTCATATGCTGAACTGGTTGCATTGTGGATTTTGGTTAAAACATGATTTTGGACAATGTTCATGGAACTCAGCTTAAAACGTACTTGCAGACTTGAAAACCCTTGCCTATTGTAGAGCGCGCCTCCTACTTCCACTGCTGAACGAAAACCCATGATTTTGGACCCTGTTTTCATAAGAAAAGGCTAAAAGAAATGTTTCACTTTTGTTACACTCAAACAGTGTCTCCTCTCATATGCTGAACTAGTCGCATTGTGGATTTTGGTTAAAACATGATTTTGGACAATGTTCATGGAACTCAGCTTAAAACGTACTTGCAGACTTGAAAACCCTTGCCTATTGTAGAGCGCGCCTCCTACTTCCACTGCTGAACGATACCCATGATTTTGGACCCTGTTTTCATAAGAAAAGGCTAAAAGAAATGTTTCACTTTTGTTACACTCAAACAGTGTCTCCTCTCATATGCTGAACTAGTCGCATTGTGGATTTTGGTTAAAACATGATTTTGGACAATGTTCATGGAACTCAGCTTAAAACGTACTTGCAGACTTGAAAACCCTTGCCTATTGTAGAGCGCGCCTCCTACTTCCACTGCTGAACGAAAACCCATGATTTTGGACCCTGTTTTCATGCGAAAAGGCTAAAAGAAATGTTTCACGTTTGTTACACTCAAACAGTGTCTCCTCTCATATGCTGAACTGGTCGCATTGTGGATTTTGGTTAAAACATGATTTTGGACAATGTTCGTGGAACTCAGCTTAAAACGTACTTGCAGACTTGAAAACCCTTGCCTATTGTAGAGCGCGCCTCCTACTTCCACTGCTGAACGAAAACCCATGATTTTGGACCCTGTTTTCATAAGAAAAGGCTAAAAGAAATGTTTCACTTTTGTTACACTCAAACAGTGTCTCCTCTCATATGCTGAACTGGTTGCATTGTGGATTTTGGTTAAAACATGATTTTGGACAATGTTCATGGAACTCAGCTTAAAACGTACTTGCAGACTTGAAAACCCTTGCCTATTGTAGAGCGCGCCTCCTACTTCCACTGCTGAACGAAAACCCATGATTTTGGACCCTGTTTTCATAAGAAAAGGCTAAAAGAAATGTTTCACTTTTGTTACACTCAAACAGTGTCTCCTCTCATATGCTGAACTAGTCGCATTGTGGATTTTGGTTAAAACATGATTTTGGACAATGTTCATGGAACTCAGCTTAAAACGTACTTGCAGACTTGAAAACCCTTGCCTATTGTAGAGCGCGCCTCCTACTTCCACTGCTGAACGATACCCATGATTTTGGACCCTGTTTTCATAAGAAAAGGCTAAAAGAAATGTTTCACTTTTGTTACACTCAAACAGTGTCTCCTCTCATATGCTGAACTAGTCGCATTGTGGATTTTGGTTAAAACATGATTTTGGACAATGTTCATGGAACTCAGCTTAAAACGTACTTGCAGACTTGAAAACCCTTGCCTATTGTAGAGCGCGCCTCCTACTTCCACTGCTGAACGAAAACCCATGATTTTGGACCCTGTTTTCATGCGAAAAGGCTAAAAGAAATGTTTCACGTTTGTTACACTCAAACAGTGTCTCCTCTCATATGCTGAACTGGTCGCATTGTGGATTTTGGTTAAAACATGATTTTGGACAATGTTCGTGGAACTCAGCTTAAAACGTACTTGCAGACTTGAAAACCCTTGCCTATTGTAGAGCGCGCCTCCTACTTCCACTGCTGAACGAAAACCCATGATTTTGGACCCTGTTTTCATAAGAAAAGGCTAAAAGAAATGTTTCACTTTTGTTACACTCAAACAGTGTCTCCTCTCATATGCTGAACTGGTTGCATTGTGGATTTTGGTTAAAACATGATTTTGGACAATGTTCATGGAACTCAGCTTAAAACGTACTTGCAGACTTGAAAACCCTTGCCTATTGTAGAGCGCGCCTCCTACTTCCACTGCTGAACGAAAACCCATGATTTTGGACCCTGTTTTCATAAGAAAAGGCTAAAAGAAATGTTTCACTTTTGTTACACTCAAACAGTGTCTCCTCTCATATGCTGAACTAGTCGCATTGTGGATTTTGGTTAAAACATGATTTTGGACAATGTTCATGGAACTCAGCTTAAAACGTACTTGCAGACTTGAAAACCCTTGCCTATTGTAGAGCGCGCCTCCTACTTCCACTGCTGAACGAAAACCCATGATTTTGGACCCTGTTTTCATAAGAAAAGGCTAAAAGAAATGTTTCACTTTTGTTACACTCAAACAGTGTCTCCTCTCATATGCTGAACTAGTCGCATTGTGGATTTTGGTTAAAACATGATTTTGGACAATGTTCATGGAACTCAGCTTAAAACGTACTTGCAGACTTGAAAACCCTTGCCTATTGTAGAGCGCGCCTCCTACTTCCACTGCTGAACAAAAACCCATGATTTTGGACCCTGTTTTCATGCGAAAAGGCTAAAAGAAATGTTTCACGTTTGTTACACTCAAACAGTGTCTCCTCTCATATGCTGAACTGGTCGCATTGTGGATTTTGGTTAAAACATGATTTTGGACAATGTTCATGGAACTCAGCTTAAAACGTACTTGCAGACTTGAAAACACTTGCCTATTGTAGAGCGCGCCTCCTACTTCCACTGCTGAACGAAAACCCATGATTTTGGACCCTGTTTTCATAAGAAAAGGCTAAAAGAAATGTTTCACTTTTGTTACACTCAAACAGTGTCTCCTCTCATATAATGAACTGGTCGCATTGTGGATTTTGGTTAAAACATGATTTTGGACAATGTTCGTGGAACTCAGCTTAAAACGTACTTGCAGACTTGAAAACCCTTGCCTATTGTAGAGCGCGCCTCCTACTTCCACTGCTGAACGAAAACCCATGATTTTGGACCCTGTTTTCATAAGAAAAGGCTAAAAGAAATATTTCACTTTTGTTACACTCAAACAGTGTCTCCTCTCATATGCTGAACTAGTCGCATTGTGGATTTTGGTTAAAACATGATTTTGGACAATGTTCATGGAACTCAGCTTAAAACGTACTTGCAGACTTGAAAACCCTTGCCTATTGTAGAGCGCGCCTCCTACTTCCACTGCTGAACGAAAACCCATGATTTTGGACCCTGTTTTCATGCGAAAAGGCTAAAAGAAATGTTTCACGTTTGTTACACTCAAACAGTGTCTCCTCTCATATGCTGAACTGGTCGCATTGTGGATTTTGGTTAAAACATGATTTTGGACAATGTTCATGGAACTCAGCTTAAAACGTACTTGCAGACTTGAAAACACTTGCCTATTGTAGAGCGCGCCTCCTACTTCCACTGCTGAACGAAAACCCATGATTTTGGACCCTGTTTTCATGCGAAAAGGCTAAAATAAATGTTTCACGTTTGTTACACTCAAACAGTGTCTCCTCTCATATGCTGAACTGGTCGCATTGTGGATTTTGGTTAAAACATGATTTTGGACAATGTTCGTGGAACTCAGCTTAAAACGTACTTGCAGACTTGAAAACCCTTGCCTATTGTAGAGCGCGCCTCCTACTTCCACTGCTGAACGAAAACCCATGATTTTGGACCCTGTTTTCATAAGAAAAGGCTAAAAGAAATGTTTCACTTTTGTTACACTCAAACAGTGTCTCCTCTCATATGCTGAACTGGTTGCATTGTGGATTTTGGTTAAAACATGATTTTGGACAATGTTCATGGAACTCAGCTTAAAACGTACTTGCAGACTTGAAAACCCTTGCCTATTGTAGAGCGCGCCTCCTACTTCCACTGCTGAACGAAAACCCATGATTTTGGACCCTGTTTTCATAAGAAAAGGCTAAAAGAAATGTTTCACTTTTGTTACACTCAAACAGTGTCTCCTCTCATATGCTGAACTAGTCGCATTGTGGATTTTGGTTAAAACATGATTTTGGACAATGTTCATGGAACTCAGCTTAAAACGTACTTGCAGACTTGAAAACCCTTGCCTATTGTAGAGCGCGCCTCCTACTTCCACTGCTGAACGATACCCATGATTTTGGACCCTGTTTTCATAAGAAAAGGCTAAAAGAAATGTTTCACTTTTGTTACACTCAAACAGTGTCTCCTCTCATATGCTGAACTAGTCGCATTGTGGATTTTGGTTAAAACATGATTTTGGACAATGTTCATGGAACTCAGCTTAAAACGTACTTGCAGACTTGAAAACCCTTGCCTATTGTAGAGCGCGCCTCCTACTTCCACTGCTGAACGAAAACCCATGATTTTGGACCCTGTTTTCATGCGAAAAGGCTAAAAGAAATGTTTCACGTTTGTTACACTCAAACAGTGTCTCCTCTCATATGCTGAACTGGTCGCATTGTGGATTTTGGTTAAAACATGATTTTGGACAATGTTCGTGGAACTCAGCTTAAAACGTACTTGCAGACTTGAAAACCCTTGCCTATTGTAGAGCGCGCCTCCTACTTCCACTGCTGAACGAAAACCCATGATTTTGGACCCTGTTTTCATAAGAAAAGGCTAAAAGAAATGTTTCACTTTTGTTACACTCAAACAGTGTCTCCTCTCATATGCTGAACTGGTTGCATTGTGGATTTTGGTTAAAACATGATTTTGGACAATGTTCATGGAACTCAGCTTAAAACGTACTTGCAGACTTGAAAACCCTTGCCTATTGTAGAGCGCGCCTCCTACTTCCACTGCTGAACGAAAACCCATGATTTTGGACCCTGTTTTCATAAGAAAAGGCTAAAAGAAATGTTTCACTTTTGTTACACTCAAACAGTGTCTCCTCTCATATGCTGAACTAGTCGCATTGTGGATTTTGGTTAAAACATGATTTTGGACAATGTTCATGGAACTCAGCTTAAAACGTACTTGCAGACTTGAAAACCCTTGCCTATTGTAGAGCGCGCCTCCTACTTCCACTGCTGAACGAAAACCCATGATTTTGGACCCTGTTTTCATGCGAAAAGGCTAAAAGAAATGTTTCACGTTTGTTACACTCAAACAGTGTCACCTCTCATATGCTGAACTGGTCGCATTGTGGATTTTGGTTAAAACATGATTTTGGACAATGTTCATGGAACTCAGCTTAAAACGTACTTGCAGACTTGAAAACACTTGCCTATTGTAGAGCGCGCCTCCTACTTCCACTGCTGAACGAAAACCCATGATTTTGGACCCTGTTTTCATGCGAAAAGGCTAAAAGAAATGTTTCACGTTTGTTACACTCAAACAGTGTCTCCTCTCATATGCTGAACTGGTCGCATTGTGGATTTTGGTTAAAACATGATTTTGGACAATGTTCGTGGAACTCAGCTTAAAACGTACTTGCAGACTTGAAAACCCTTGCCTATTGTAGAGCGCGCCTCCTACTTCCACTGCTGAACGAAAACCCATGATTTTGGACCCTGTTTTCATGCGAAAAGGCTAAAAGAAATGTTTCACGTTTGTTACACTCAAACAGTGTCTCCTCTCATATGCTGAACTGGTCGCATTGTGGATTTTGGTTAAAACATGATTTTGGACAATGTTCATGGAACTCAGCTTAAAACGTACTTGCAGACTTGAAAACACTTGCCTATTGTAGAGCGCGCCTCCTACTTCCACTGCTGAACGAAAACCCATGATTTTGGACCCTGTTTTCATGCGAAAAGGCTAAAAGAAATGTTTCACGTTTGTTACACTCAAACAGTGTCTCCTCTCATATGCTGAACTGGTCGCATTGTGGATTTTGGTTAAAACATGATTTTGGACAATGTTCGTGGAACTCAGCTTAAAACGTACTTGCAGACTTGAAAACCCTTGCCTATTGTAGAGCGCGCCTCCTACTTCCACTGCTGAACGAAAACCCATGATTTTGGACCCTGTTTTCATGCGAAAAGGCTAAAAGAAATGTTTCACGTTTGTTACACTCAAACAGTGTCTCCTCTCATATGCTGAACTGGTCGCATTGTGGATTTTGGTTAAAACATGATTTTGGACAATGTTCGTGGAACTCAGCTTAAAACGTACTTGCAGACTTGAAAACCCTTGCCTATTGTAGAGCGCGCCTACTACTTCCACTGCTGAACGAAAACCCATGATTTTGGACCCTGTTTTCATAAGAAAAGGCTAAAAGAAATGTTTCACGTTTGTTACACTCAAACAGTGTCTCCTCTCATATGCTGAACTGGTCGCATTGTGGATTTTGGTTAAAACATGATTTTGGACAATGTTCGTGGAACTCAGCTTAAAACGTACTTGCAGACTTGAAAACCCTTGCCTATTGTAGAGCGCGCCTCCTACTTCCACTGCTGAACGAAAACCCATGATTTTGGACCCTGTTTTCATAAGAAAAGGCTAAAAGAAATGTTTCACTTTTGTTACACTCAAACAGTGTCTCCTCTCATATGCTGAACTGGTTGCATTGTGGATTTTGGTTAAAACATGATTTTGGACAATGTTCATGGAACTCAGCTTAAAACGTACTTGCAGACTTGAAAACCCTTGCCTATTGTAGAGCGCGCCTCCTACTTCCACTGCTGAACGAAAACCCATGATTTTGGACCCTGTTTTCATAAGAAAAGGCTAAAAGAAATGTTTCACTTTTGTTACACTCAAACAGTGTCTCCTCTCATATGCTGAACTAGTCGCATTGTGGATTTTGGTTAAAACATGATTTTGGACAATGTTCATGGAACTCAGCTTAAAACGTACTTGCAGACTTGAAAACCCTTGCCTATTGTAGAGCGCGCCTCCTACTTCCACTGCTGAACGAAAACCCATGATTTTGGACCCTGTTTTCATGCGAAAAGGCTAAAAGAAATGTTTCACGTTTGTTACACTCAAACAGTGTCTCCTCTCATATGCTGAACTGGTCGCATTGTGGATTTTGGTTAAAACATGATTTTGGACAATGTTCATGGAACTCAGCTTAAAACGTACTTGCAGACTTGAAAACACTTGCCTATTGTAGAGCGCGCCTCCTACTTCCACTGCTGAACGAAAACCCATGATTTTGGACCCTGTTTTCATGCGAAAAGGCTAAAAGAAATGTTTCACGTTTGTTACACTCAAACAGTGTCTCCTCTCATATGCTGAACTGGTCGCATTGTGGATTTTGGTTAAAACATGATTTTGGACAATGTTCGTGGAACTCAGCTTAAAACGTACTTGCAGACTTGAAAACCCTTGCCTATTGTAGAGCGCGCCTCCTACTTCCACTGCTGAACGAAAACCCATGATTTTGGACCCTGTTTTCATGCGAAAAGGCTAAAAGAAATGTTTCACGTTTGTTACACTCAAACAGTGTCTCCTCTCATATGCTGAACTGGTCGCATTGTGGATTTTGGTTAAAACATGATTTTGGACAATGTTCGTGGAACTCAGCTTAAAACGTACTTGCAGACTTGAAAACCCTTGCCTATTGTAGAGCGCGCCTCCTACTTCCACTGCTGAACGAAAACCCATGATTTTGGACCCTGTTTTCATAAGAAAAGGCTAAAAGAAATGTTTCACGTTTGTTACACTCAAACAGTGTCTCCTCTCATATGCTGAACTGGTCGCATTGTGGATTTTGGTTAAAACATGATTTTGGACAATGTTCATGGAACTCAGCTTAAAACGTACTTGCAGACTTGAAAACACTTGCCTATTGTAGAGCGCGCCTCCTACTTCCACTGCTGAACGAAAACCCATGATTTTGGACCCTGTTTTCATGCGAAAAGGCTAAAAGAAATGTTTCACGTTTGTTACACTCAAACAGTGTCTCCTCTCATATGCTGAACTGGTCGCATTGTGGATTTTGGTTAAAACATGATTTTGGACAATGTTCGTGGAACTCAGCTTAAAACGTACTTGCAGACTTGAAAACCCTTGCCTATTGTAGAGCGCGCCTCCTACTTCCACTGCTGAACGAAAACCCATGATTTTGGACCCTGTTTTCATGCGAAAAGGCTAAAAGAAATGTTTCACGTTTGTTACACTCAAACAGTGTCTCCTCTCATATGCTGAACTGGTCGCATTGTGGATTTTGGTTAAAACATGATTTTGGACAATGTTCGTGGAACTCAGCTTAAAACGTACTTGCAGACTTGAAAACCCTTGCCTATTGTAGAGCGCGCCTCCTACTTCCACTGCTGAACGAAAACCCATGATTTTGGACCCTGTTTTCATAAGAAAAGGCTAAAAGAAATGTTTCACTTTTGTTACACTCAAACAGTGTCTCCTCTCATATGCTGAACTAGTCGCATTGTTTATTTTGGTTAAAACATGATTTTGGACATTGTTCATGGAACTCAGCTTAAAACGTACTTGCAGACTTGAAAACCCTTGCCTATTGTAGAGCGCGCCTCCTACTTCCACTGCTGAACGAAAACCCATGATTTTGGACCCTGTTTTCATAAGAAAAGGCTAAAAGAAATGTTTCACGTTTGTTACACTCAAACAGTGTCTCCTCTCATATGCTGAACTGGTCGCATTGTGGATTTTGGTTAAAACATGATTTTGGACAATGTTCGTGGAACTCAGCTTAAAACGTACTTGCAGACTTGAAAACCCTTGCCTATTGTAGAGCGCGCCTCCTACTTCCACTGCTGAACGAAAACCCATGATTTTGGACCCTGTTTTCATAAGAAAAGGCTAAAAGAAATGTTTCACGTTTGTTACACTCAAACAGTGTCTCCTCTCATATGCTGAACTGGTCGCATTGTGGATTTTGGTTAAAACATGATTTTGGACAATGTTCATGGAACTCAGCTTAAAACGTACTTGCAGACTTGAAAACACTTGCCTATTGTAGAGCGCGCCTCCTACTTCCACTGCTGAACGAAAACCCATGATTTTGGACCCTGTTTTCATGCGAAAAGGCTAAAAGAAATGTTTCACGTTTGTTACACTCAAACAGTGTCTCCTCTCATATGCTGAACTGGTCGCATTGTGGATTTTGGTTAAAACATGATTTTGGACAATGTTCGTGGAACTCAGCTTAAAACGTACTTGCAGACTTGAAAACCCTTGCCTATTGTAGAGCGCGCCTCCTACTTCCACTGCTGAACGAAAACCCATGATTTTGGACCCTGTTTTCATAAGAAAAGGCTAAAAGAAATGTTTCACTTTTGTTACACTCAAACAGTGTCTCCTCTCATATGCTGAACTAGTCGCATTGTTTATTTTGGTTAAAACATGATTTTGGACATTGTTCATGGAACTCAGCTTAAAACGTACTTGCAGACTTGAAAACCCTTGCCTATTGTAGAGCGCGCCTCCTACTTCCACTGCTGAACGAAAACCCATGATTTTGGACCCTGTTTTCATAAGAAAAGGCTAAAAGAAATGTTTCACTTTTGTTACACTCAAACAGTGTCTCCTCTCATATGCTGAACTAGTCGCATTGTGGATTTTGGTTAAAACATGATTTTGGACAATGTTCATGGAACTCAGCTTAAAACGTACTTGCAGACTTGAAAACCCTTGCCTATTGTAGAGCGCGCCTCCTACTTCCACTGCTGAACGAAAACCCATGATTTTGGACCCTGTTTTCATGCGAAAAGGCTAAAAGAAATGTTTCACGTTTGTTACACTCAAACAGTGTCTCCTCTCATATGCTGAACTGGTCGCATTGTGGATTTTGGTTAAAACATGATTTTGGACAATGTTCGTGGAACTCAGCTTAAAACGTACTTGCAGACTTGAAAACACTTGCCTATTGTAGAGCGCGCCTCCTACTTCCACTGCTGAACGAAAACCCATGATTTTGGACCCTGTTTTCATGCAAAAAGGCTAAAAGAAATGTTTCACGTTTGTTACACTCAAACAGTGTCTCCTCTCATATGCTGAACTGGTCGCATTGTGGATTTTGGTTAAAACATGATTTTGGACAATGTTCGTGGAACTCAGCTTAAAACGTACTTGCAGACTTGAAAACCCTTGCCTATTGTAGAGCGCGCCTCCTACTTCCACTGCTGAACGAAAACCCATGATTTTGGACCCTGTTTTCATGCGAAAAGGCTAAAAGAAATGTTTCACGTTTGTTACACTCAAACAGTGTCTCCTCTCATATGCTGAACTGGTCGCATTGTGGATTTTGGTTAAAACATGATTTTGGACAATGTTCGTGGAACTCAGCTTAAAACGTACTTGCAGACTTGAAAACCCTTGCCTATTGTAGAGCGCGCCTCCTACTTCCACTGCTGAACGAAAACCCATGATTTTGGACCCTGTTTTCATAAGAAAAGGCTAAAAGAAATGTTTCACTTTTGTTACACTCAAACAGTGTCTCCTCTCATATGCTGAACTGGTTGCATTGTGGATTTTGGTTAAAACATGATTTTGGACAATGTTCATGGAACTCAGCTTAAAACGTACTTGCAGACTTGAAAACCCTTGCCTATTGTAGAGCGCGCCTCCTACTTCCACTGCTGAACGAAAACCCATGATTTTGGACCCTGTTTTCATAAGAAAAGGCTAAAAGAAATGTTTCACTTTTGTTACACTCAAACAGTGTCTCCTCTCATATGCTGAACTAGTCGCATTGTGGATTTTGGTTAAAACATGATTTTGGACAATGTTCATGGAACTCAGCTTAAAACGTACTTGCAGACTTGAAAACCCTTGCCTATTGTAGAGCGCGCCTCCTACTTCCACTGCTGAACGAAAACCCATGATTTTGGACCCTGTTTTCATAAGAAAAGGCTAAAAGAAATGTTTCACTTTTGTTACACTCAAACAGTGTCTCCTCTCATATGCTGAACTAGTCGCATTGTGGATTTTGGTTAAAACATGATTTTGGACAATGTTCATGGAACTCAGCTTAAAACGTACTTGCAGACTTGAAAACCCTTGCCTATTGTAGAGCGCGCCTCCTACTTCCACTGCTGAACGAAAACCCATGATTTTGGACCCTGTTTTCATAAGAAAAGGCTAAAAGAAATGTTTCACTTTTGTTACACTCAAACAGTGTCTCCTCTCATATGCTGAACTAGTCGCATTGTGGATTTTGGTTAAAACATGATTTTGGACAATGTTCATGGAACTCAGCTTAAAACGTACTTGCAGACTTGAAAACCCTTGCCTATTGTAGAGCGCGCCTCCTACTTCCACTGCTGAACGAAAACCCATGATTTTGGACCCTGTTTTCATAAGAAAAGGCTAAAAGAAATGTTTCACTTTTGTTACACTCAAACAGTGTCTCCTCTCATATGCTGAACTGGTCGCATTGTGGATTTTGGTTAAAACATGATTTTGGACAATGTTCGTGGAACTCAGCTTAAAACGTACTTGCAGACTTGAAAACCCTTGCCTATTGTAGAGCGCGCCTCCTACTTCCACTGCTGAACGAAAACCCATGATTTTGGACCCTGTTTTCATAAGAAAAGGCTAAAAGAAATGTTTCACTTTTGTTACACTCAAACAGTGTCTCCTCTCATATGCTGAACTAGTCGCATTGTGGATTTTGGTTAAAACATGATTTTGGACAATGTTCATGGAACTCAGCTTAAAACGTACTTGCAGACTTGAAAACCCTTGCCTATTGTAGAGCGCGCCTCCTACTTCCACTGCTGAACGAAAACCCATGATTTTGGACCCTGTTTTCATAAGAAAAGGCTAAAAGAAATGTTTCACTTTTGTTACACTCAAACAGTGTCTCCTCTCATATGCTGAACTGGTTGCATTGTGGTTCTATATCGTGGAGCTCCGCCCCATAGGGGAGCTATGCTCCTAGTGGTTTACCCTCTGCCCTAAGGCAGACGCAGCCTGAAACAAAATTATGCACACACCTACAGCCAATAGGAGTACAGGTGTCCCTATATAAGGAACCCCGTTCCCTCAATCTGCCTCCCATTATCTTCAGCGACTGGACTAGAGTGAAGAAGCCTAGAAGACTCAAGAAGAATTTCGTCGTTGACTGCCAGCCGTCAACGTCTTCTAAATGAGCACGCCAAGTTATCCACCCCCAAAGGCCCTTTTCAGGGCCCTGTGCCGCTGTACCTCCATGGCAACCACGGACCCCCACGACCTATGTTTCGTGTGTTTGGGACCGCTGCATGCCAAGGATGGTCTCGGCGACCCTCCTAATTGCGCCTCCTGCGCTCTCCTTCCTATGAAGGAGAGAAAGCAGCGCTGGGCGTTTTTCAAGGAGGATGTCCCTCTTGATGATGCAATGTCCGTGCTCGCCTCTGGCTCAGAGGCATCAGCGGGCAGTGCGGAATCAGAGGATGACAGGGAGAGCGCCGAGCCGGATGTCCCAGTGGGGCAATCCAGAGCTCTGGCGCCAGCCTTTAAGACCCCCTTTCCATCGGGAAGCGTGAGGTCTGAAGGTTCCCTGTGCGGAGATGACATGAGCTCTGCCAGGTCAGAGGCTCTGTCCTTCGCGGCCGCCTCTCTGCGTTCGGACTTTCCCGGACTCATTGAGAGGGCGGCCACCCGACTGGAGATTGCGCTGCCCCCAGCTCCCCCTCCAATGGAGGTGGATTTGATGGAGGGCGGCCCCTACTCCGTGCCGAGAAGGGCGGCTGAGCCAATGGCTCCAGCCTTGCCCTCTCTGGGCAAATATGTCGAGGGCTCGTGGGGGGCACCTCTGGCGGCGCGTTCGCCGGCCAGAGTGTACACCCCATTCACCAGAGTGGCTGGATACGAGTGGGCAGCTAAGGGAATCCCTAGGCTCGAAGGCGCCATGACGGCGTACCTAGTGCCGGGTTCGAGTCCCTGGGCAGCCTCCAAGAAGGCCACCCTGCCAGCACAGAGGGACAGGTTCACAGCCCAATTGGCTGAGAAATCCTTCACGCTGGGAGCCCAGAGCGTTGCAGCGGCGAACAACATCGCCCTCCTCGCGGCCTCCCTGTCCCGTCTCACAACGGGCAGGTCAGAGTTGACCGGTGAGGAAGTGGAGGAGGCCTCCAGGATTTCTGGAGCCATACTCCACCTGACGCAAGCGGTGGCGATATGCGCGGGCAGGACCATGGCCACCTCGGTGGTTACTGAGCGGCACCTCTGGCTGTCCATGACGGCCATGAAGGAGACCGACAGGGCATCCTTGCTCAACGCCCCCGTCTCCAGCGAAGGGCTATTCGGCCTTGCTGTGAAGGACGCCACCGAACGCATCGCCAAATTGGACGAGGAGAGGAGGCACCTGGCCAAACATTTGCCACTGGCAATGAAGGCCAGCAGAGCCCCAACCAACCCATCCACCTCCAACGCCCCCAACAAGTCAGCTGGGAGGCGAAGGGCCAGGCGACAGGCGCACACCCAGAGCAGCGGGAGAGCGGGCTCGGCCCCTCCAGCAGCAACGGTGACGACGTCGGTCCCGCCAGAGAGAGAGGTCGTCCAGAGGCCAGCCTGGAAGCACCAGAAGGTGACTCAGAAAAGGCGGCACCTTTGACGAGGCGAGGGGGAGAGAGCAGAGGACGGCCCGGCGCATGACGCAGAGGGGCCTACTGTTCCCCCCCACCCCACTGTTCAGGGCGTGGAGGGCTGTTTTTATAATTATGTGAATAAAGAGATGATTCTCACTGACATTGTCAAAGAAGGACATTTATTCCATAAGGTTAAGAACACTTCACGTTCTATGTCTCTCCCTCACCATCTTGAGTGTAGCTCAACCCACTTAGAGTGTGTAGCTGAGCGCGCTCAAGAGAGGAAAAGGGTAAAGGTAGCAAGGCACTGCCTTAGCTCACCTAATAAAGATCTCTTACTACAGACTCCTAGGAGCTCTGTAGTAAAGGTCTCTCATAGCAGGCAGCTGTCTCTGTCCCAATGTGACATGAAGGCGCAGCCGCTAGCCGGGAAGAACGCCTTGCTGCAGGCTAATGCCTCAGCCGGCGCAGTTCAGACCCGTGCGACGTTCACGGAGAGCGGGAATACCAGAGTTACAGGCGTAACCAAGGTATGGATTCCTCCGGTCTATCATGAACGTATCAATGCCCAGGGCTCTGAGCGCAGCCCACCACTCACTGAGTGTGTTGTTGAGCAGCCACATGAGACCAGTAAAGAGGTGTTATGGCACCACCGTGTGGTACCAGTCAGAGATTACACCTTTCAGACTCAGATGAGTACTGTAATGGATGGGTCTCATGGCAAGCGGCAGTCTCAGTCAGACAATGACATGATGACGCAATCGCTTTCCGGGCAGAGCGCTCTGTCTCAGGCCAGTACCTCAGACAGCGCAGTTCAGACCCGTGCTGCGTTCACGGAGGGCAAGATTACTGGAGTTACGGTCGTAACCAACGTATCAAAGCCCCCGACTCACCCAGAACGAGCTGATGTGTCCTCTCCCTTTCAAGGGGGGCCCGCCTTGGGCTATTCCACCAACCCAGTGTTGGGGAATAGCGGCGGCAAGGGCCATAGAGGAATACAGGTCCTTCCTACTGGATGCACCACAGCTTCGTGCGCACCCGCTTTCCATGCATTGCTGGCAGTGGCGTCAAAGCTGTACCCTCTCACGCTGGCTAGAACAGACGTTAGAGAAGGGTTATGCCCTCCAATTCCGCCGAACCCCACCCCCGTTCAAGGGAGTGGTGGAAACGGTGATGAAAACGCCAGACAAAGTAGCCGCTCTGAAATCAGAGATTACGGAACTTTTGGCGAAGGAGGCGGTCACAGTAGTTCCCCGGGAGCAAAGGAACAAGGGGCTTTACTCGCCCTATTTCCTAGTGCCAAAAAAGACGGGGGGAGTGAGGCCGATTTTGGATTTACGCATTCTCAACGAGAGCATAACCAAACGGCCCTTCCGAATGCTGACGACAAAACGCCTACTGGAATGTGTTCAGAAGGGAGATTTTTGTACAAGCATAGACCTAAAGGACGCGTACTTTCATGTGCCGATACAATCGCGTCACAGAAAGTTTCTGCGGTTCGCCTTTCAAGGGGTGGCGTACGAGTTCACGAGGATGCCGTTTGGGTACGCCCTGGCACCTCGGACGTTTTCCAAATGTGTGGAGGCGGCATTGGAACCGCTGCGTCGTCAAGGGATAAGGCTATTAGCCTACCTAGACGACCTGTTGATTCTCGCCCCGTCAGCAGAGCTGGCGTTCACACACACGACACAGACAGTGATGCATCTCACGCGTCTGGGGTTTGCTGTGAATTGGAAAAAGAGCGCACCTTGGCCCAGTCATCAGATTGTCTACTTGGGACTACAGTTAGACACTGTTATGATGAGGGCGCGAATTTCGGACCCTCGAAGGGCAGCATTGTTGCTAGCCCTGAGGAAGTGTCGTCCGAATCACACAGTAACGGCGCTATCGATCATGTCACTTTTGGGTCTCATGTCGGCAGCCCACTCTGTGGTCCCGCTAGGGCTTCTGCACATGCGCAAAGCACAGCGGTGGTTCGCCCAACTAAGACTAGACCCAGTGCGTCAACGTCATCGGTTGGTGGTGGTTCCTCTCTCGCTAAGAGCAGACTTGGACTATTGGCGGAACCCGTGCGTTCTCACGCACGGAGTCCCGATGGGCAAGGTGTCATCCTACATTCCAGTGTTTACAGATGCCTCTCTGACTGGATGGGGAGGGACATGTCAGTCTCAAGCGATAGGAGGTGCATGGCCTCAATCAGGTCGTCACATCAACCTCCTAGAGTTGGAAACGGTGAGACTGGTCTTGACCCACTTCGCGTCTACCCTTCGGGGTCGCGATGTGCTGGTCTGGTCAGACAACCGAACCACAGTGGCTCACATAAACCGCCAGGGAGGGGTCAGGTCTCCTGCCCTTCATCGGGCGGCAGTGGAATTGTGGCTGTGGGCTCACAAGCACCTTCGCTCGTTGAGAGCAGCACACATTCCGGGCTACTTGAACGTAGGGGCAGACATCATGTCAAGAGGGGGTCCTCGAGACGACGAGTGGTGTCTGCACCCGGACATTGTTCTACAGATTTGGGAACAATTCGGGAGAGCCGAGGTGGACCTGTTCGCGTCACGTGTGAACGCGCAGTGTCCCCTATGGTTCTCTCTGAGGAACCAGGACGAACCGCCATTGGGAAGAGACGCATTCGCGCACTACCCGTGGCCGAGAGTTCTCCTGTATGCATTCCCTCCGCTGTCTTGCATTCTCCCACTGCTAGCCAGGGTGAGGTCAGAGGGGCTGTCAGTGATACTGATAGCGCCCGATCGCCCGGGGGCTCCGTGGTTTGCAGAGATGAGTCAGATGTTGATTGCGCCACCCTGGTCAATTCCACATCGACGAGACGCGTTGATTCAGGCGGGAGGCTCGATAGGGCAATGGCCCATAATCGGCCAACCACTGAAGGCTTGGTTCCTGAATGGGACAGGTTAAAGCGCCGTGGGTTGTCTGATGCAGTGATCAGAACAATACAGGGCGCAAGAGCCGGTTCCACTTGCAGGTTGTATACCAGCAGATGGAATGTTTTCTCACGATGGTGTGATACACAGGACGTGGACCCCATGAGCTGTCAGGTAGAGAGTGTGCTCTCATTCCTACAGTCTATGTTTGATAAGCAGAAATCGCCCTCCACTATTCGAGTGTTTGCAGCGGCAATTTCAGCTGGTCATGAAGGGTTTAACGGAAAAAGTGTGTTCACTCACCCGTTAGTGAAACGTTTCCTATTGGGAACGCGACGGCTTAGGCCAAGGCCTAGAGCTACGCTGCCCAAGTGGGATTTGGCATTGGTTCTCGAAGCGCTAGGTAAGTCGCCGTTCGAGCCATTGAATCAAATACCCCTCAAGATGCTGTCTATCAAGACGGCGCTGTTGCTCGCCTTGACTACCGCTAAACGAGTCAGCGATTTGTGTGCACTGTCGACGAGACCCGACTGCCTAGCCATTAATGGCGATCTGAGCAGAGCGGTGTTACGTCCTAACCCGGCATTTGTGCCGAAGGTTATTAACAGTGCATATAGATCGCAGATCGTGGAATTGTGGGCTTTTCATCCCCCTCCTCACGGGGAGAGGAGTGAGGAAAAGCTTCACTGTCTGTGCCCAGTACGCGCTTTGGCGTGTTACGTTAGGCGCACAGAGGCGGTTAGGTCATCACCTCAGCTGTTTGTGTGTCACGGTGCGGCTGCATTGGGTAGACCACTTTCAAAACAGCGTTTGTCTCATTGGCTTTGTGAGGGCATTGAGACGGCGTACGAGGCGGCGGGGCAACAACCGCCTCAGGGTATTAGAGCGCACTCCACTCGTGGAGTAGCAGCTTCTACTGCTCTTTTCAGGGGAACAGAGGTAGAGGATATTTGTAGAGCAGCGTCATGGTCGACACCGTCTCCTTTTATCCGTTTCTATCTGTTGGATATGTCTTCTAACTCTTTGGCTCGGTCGGTACTCAGCGTGGCTGAAGGGAGATCTTGAGCAGAACAGAGAAAGAAAGCAGGATTGTGAATAAGTTCATAAGTCCACTTTTATTAGAAGTAACATATTATGGACATGTTTTCTAACTCTTTTGTTCGATCGAATTTCAGCAGAGCTGAAAGGCGTTCTTGAGCTAGAAAGAGAGGACAGAGCAGGACCTTGGACAGGTTCCAATCAGGTCCGCTCTGGTTAGGAAGACTTATGTCAGGAATAAGCCTTTTAAACTCCAATCTCGATTGCACTCAGCACAGCTGAAGGAGAATCTTGAGGTAGAGGAGGGAGAAGCAGGATGATAGACTGATCTCTATCAGGTCCGCTTTGGATGAAGAGCATATTCTGTGGCATGTCTCCTGGCTGACAGTGTTAGCATATAGAAACATGTACTGAGTGGACAGAATGTGAGGTCATCTATCTGAGGTTCAGTTTAGTATGACTGGTATATTTTGTTCCATAGAATATTGAGGCACGGCTATCTGCTAGTCAGATTAGCACGGCGTCTATTCTATTGATCTGCCCAACAGCCATTGACATTGTCATTGAGTTAGATGGGGCGGGTCTATAACCGATGACGCGGTATATTGTGACGCCTTGATGGGTTTTTAGTCGCAGTACTGCGGGAATTGGTTGCAGCCATTGCTGGGCTTGACCTTTGCATTTTTTAATGGGAAGTGTTAGGCTCGGCAGGGAGTACATTTTGGAGCGTTTCGCTCCGCCTTAAACCACTAGGAGCATAGCTCCCCTATGGGGCGGAGCTCCACGATATAGAACGACTAGTTACCGGAGTGTAACTCCAGTTCTATGAGTGGAGCGGAGCCCCATAGGACTTAAGGCCCTACCGACCCTCTCTAGTCTCGCTGAAGATAATATCTCGGGAGGCAGATTGAGGGAACGGGGTTCCTTATATAGGGACACCTGTACTCCTATTGGCTGTAGGTGTGTGCATAATTTTGTTTCAGGCTGCGTCTGCCTTAGGGCAGAGGGTAAACCACTAGGAGCATAGCTCCCCTATGGGGCTCCGCTCCACTCATAGAACTGGAGTTACACTCCGGTAACTAGTCGATTTTGGTTAAAACATGATTTTGGACAATGTTCATGGAACTCAGCTTAAAACGTACTTGCAGACTTGAAAACCCTTGCCTATTGTAGAGCGCGCCTCCTACTTCCACTGCTGAACGAAAACCCATGATTTTGGACCCTGTTTTCATAAGAAAAGGCTAAAAGAAATGTTTCACTTTTGTTACACTCAAACAGTGTCTCCTCTCATATGCTGAACTAGTCGCATTGTGGATTTTGGTTAAAACATGATTTTGGACAATGTTCATGGAACTCAGCTTAAAACGTACTTGCAGACTTGAAAACCCTTGCCTATTGTAGAGCGCGCCTCCTACTTCCACTGCTGAACGAAAACCCATGATTTTGGACCCTGTTTTCATAAGAAAAGGCTAAAAGAAATGTTTCACTTTTGTTACACTCAAACAGTGTCTCCTCTCATATGCTGAACTAGTCGCATTGTGGATTTTGGTTAAAACATGATTTTGGACAATGTTCATGGAACTCAGCTTAAAACGTACTTGCAGACTTGAAAACCCTTGCCTATTGTAGAGCGCGCCTCCTACTTCCACTGCTGAACGAAAACCCATGATTTTGGACCCTGTTTTCATAAGAAAAGGCTAAAAGAAATGTTTCACTTTTGTTACACTCAAACAGTGTCTCCTCTCATATGCTGAACTAGTCGCATTGTGGATTTTGGTTAAAACATGATTTTGGACAATGTTCATGGAACTCAGCTTAAAACGTACTTGCAGACTTGAAAACCCTTGCCTATTGTAGAGCGCGCCTCCTACTTCCACTGCTGAACGAAAACCCATGATTTTGGACCCTGTTTTCATAAGAAAAGGCTAAAAGAAATGTTTCACTTTTGTTACACTCAAACAGTGTCTCCTCTCATATGCTGAACTGGTCGCATTGTGGATTTTGGTTAAAACATGATTTTGGACAATGTTCGTGGAACTCAGCTTAAAACGTACTTGCAGACTTGAAAACCCTTGCCTATTGTAGAGCGCGCCTCCTACTTCCACTGCTGAACGAAAACCCATGATTTTGGACCCTGTTTTCATAAGAAAAGGCTAAAAGAAATGTTTCACTTTTGTTACACTCAAACAGTGTCTCCTCTCATATGCTGAACTAGTCGCATTGTGGATTTTGGTTAAAACATGATTTTGGACAATGTTCATGGAACTCAGCTTAAAACGTACTTGCAGACTTGAAAACCCTTGCCTATTGTAGAGCGCGCCTCCTACTTCCACTGCTGAACGAAAACCCATGATTTTGGACCCTGTTTTCATAAGAAAAGGCTAAAAGAAATGTTTCACTTTTGTTACACTCAAACAGTGTCTCCTCTCATATGCTGAACTAGTCGCATTGTGGATTTTGGTTAAAACATGATTTTGGACAATGTTCATGGAACTCAGCTTAAAACGTACTTGCAGACTTGAAAACCCTTGCCTATTGTAGAGCGCGCCTCCTACTTCCACTGCTGAACGATACCCATGATTTTGGACCCTGTTTTCATAAGAAAAGGCTAAAAGAAATGTTTCACTTTTGTTACACTCAAACAGTGTCTCCTCTCATATGCTGAACTAGTCACATTGTGGATTTTGGTTAAAACATGATTTTGGACAATGTTCATGGAACTCAGCTTAAAACGTACTTGCAGACTTGAAAACCCTTGCCTATTGTAGAGCGCGCCTCCTACTTCCACTGCTGAACGAAAACCCATGATTTTGGACCCTGTTTTCATAAGAAAAGGCTAAAAGAAATGTTTCACTTTTGTTACACTCAAACAGTGTCTCCTCTCATATGCTGAACTAGTCGCATTGTGGATTTTGGTTAAAACATGATTTTGGACAATGTTCATGGAACTCAGCTTAAAACGTACTTGCAGACTTGAAAACCCTTGCCTATTGTAGAGCGCGCCTCCTACTTCCACTGCTGAACGAAAACCCATGATTTTGGACCCTGTTTTCATGCGAAAAGGCTAAAAGAAATGTTTCACGTTTGTTACACTCAAACAGTGTCTCCTCTCATATGCTGAACTGGTCGCATTGTGGATTTTGGTTAAAACATGATTTTGGACAATGTTCATGGAACTCAGCTTAAAACGTACTTGCAGACTTGAAAACACTTGCCTATTGTAGAGCGCGCCTCCTACTTCCACTGCTGAACGAAAACCCATGATTTTGGACCCTGTTTTCATGCGAAAAGGCTAAAATAAATGTTTCACGTTTGTTACACTCAAACAGTGTCTCCTCTCATATGCTGAACTGGTCGCATTGTGGATTTTGGTTAAAACATGATTTTGGACAATGTTCGTGGAACTCAGCTTAAAACGTACTTGCAGACTTGAAAACCCTTGCCTATTGTAGAGCGCGCCTCCTACTTCCACTGCTGAACGAAAACCCATGATTTGGACCCTGTTTTCATAAGAAAAGGCTAAAAGAAATGTTTCACTTTTGTTACACTCAAACAGTGTCTCCTCTCATATGCTGAACTGGTTGCATTGTGGATTTTGGTTAAAACATGATTTTGGACAATGTTCATGGAACTCAGCTTAAAACGTACTTGCAGACTTGAAAACCCTTGCCTATTGTAGAGCGCGCCTCCTACTTCCACTGCTGAACGAAAACCCATGATTTTGGACCCTGTTTTCATAAGAAAAGGCTAAAAGAAATGTTTCACTTTTGTTACACTCAAACAGTGTCTCCTCTCATATGCTGAACTAGTCGCATTGTGGATTTTGGTTAAAACATGATTTTGGACAATGTTCATGGAACTCAGCTTAAAACGTACTTGCAGACTTGAAAACCCTTGCCTATTGTAGAGCGCGCCTCCTACTTCCACTGCTGAACGATACCCATGATTTTGGACCCTGTTTTCATAAGAAAAGGCTAAAAGAAATGTTTCACTTTTGTTACACTCAAACAGTGTCTCCTCTCATATGCTGAACTAGTCGCATTGTGGATTTTGGTTAAAACATGATTTTGGACAATGTTCATGGAACTCAGCTTAAAACGTACTTGCAGACTTGAAAACCCTTGCCTATTGTAGAGCGCGCCTCCTACTTCCACTGCTGAACGAAAACCCATGATTTTGGACCCTGTTTTCATGCGAAAAGGCTAAAAGAAATGTTTCACGTTTGTTACACTCAAACAGTGTCTCCTCTCATATGCTGAACTGGTCGCATTGTGGATTTTGGTTAAAACATGATTTTGGACAATGTTCGTGGAACTCAGCTTAAAACGTACTTGCAGACTTGAAAACCCTTGCCTATTGTAGAGCGCGCCTCCTACTTCCACTGCTGAACGAAAACCCATGATTTTGGACCCTGTTTTCATAAGAAAAGGCTAAAAGAAATGTTTCACGTTTGTTACACTCAAACAGTGTCTCCTCTCATATGCTGAACTGGTTGCATTGTGGATTTTGGTTAAAACATGATTTTGGACAATGTTCATGGAACTCAGCTTAAAACGTACTTGCAGACTTGAAAACCCTTGCCTATTGTAGAGCGCGCCTCCTACTTCCACTGCTGAACGAAAACCCATGATTTTGGACCCTGTTTTCATAAGAAAAGGCTAAAAGAAATGTTTCACTTTTGTTACACTCAAACAGTGTCTCCTCTCATATGCTGAACTAGTCGCATTGTGGATTTTGGTTAAAACATGATTTTGGACAATGTTCATGGAACTCAGCTTAAAACGTACTTGCAGACTTGAAAACCCTTGCCTATTGTAGAGCGCGCCTCCTACTTCCACTGCTGAACGAAAACCCATGATTTTGGACCCTGTTTTCATAAGAAAAGGCTAAAAGAAATGTTTCACTTTTGTTACACTCAAACAGTGTCTCCTCTCATATGCTGAACTAGTCGCATTGTGGATTTTGGTTAAAACATGATTTTGGACAATGTTCATGGAACTCAGCTTAAAACGTACTTGCAGACTTGAAAACCCTTGCCTATTGTAGAGCGCGCCTCCTACTTCCACTGCTGAACGAAAACCCATGATTTTGGACCCTGTTTTCATGCGAAAAGGCTAAAAGAAATGTTTCACGTTTGTTACACTCAAACAGTGTCTCCTCTCATATGCTGAACTGGTCGCATTGTGGATTTTGGTTAAAACATGATTTTGGACAATGTTCATGGAACTCAGCTTAAAACGTACTTGCAGACTTGAAAACACTTGCCTATTGTAGAGCGCGCCTCCTACTTCCACTGCTGAACGAAAACCCATGATTTTGGACCCTGTTTTCATAAGAAAAGGCTAAAAGAAATGTTTCACTTTTGTTACACTCAAACAGTGTCTCCTCTCATATGCTGAACTAGTCGCATTGTGGATTTTGGTTAAAACATGATTTTGGACAATGTTCATGGAACTCAGCTTAAAACGTACTTGCAGACTTGAAAACCCTTGCCTATTGTAGAGCGCGCCTCCTACTTCCACTGCTGAACGAAAACCCATGATTTTGGACCCTGTTTTCATGCGAAAAGGCTAAAAGAAATGTTTCACGTTTGTTACACTCAAACAGTGTCTCCTCTCATATGCTGAACTGGTCGCATTGTGGATTTTGGTTAAAACATGATTTTGGACAATGTTCGTGGAACTCAGCTTAAAACGTACTTGCAGACTTGAAAACCCTTGCCTATTGTAGAGCGCGCCTCCTACTTCCACTGCTGAACGAAAACCCATGATTTTGGACCCTGTTTTCATAAGAAAAGGCTAAAAGAAATGTTTCACGTTTGTTACACTCAAACAGTGTCTCCTCTCATATGCTGAACTGGTTGCATTGTGGATTTTGGTTAAAACATGATTTTGGACAATGTTCATGGAACTCAGCTTAAAACGTACTTGCAGACTTGAAAACCCTTGCCTATTGTAGAGCGCGCCTCCTACTTCCACTGCTGAACGAAAACCCATGATTTTGGACCCTGTTTTCATGCGAAAAGGCTAAAAGAAATGTTTCACGTTTGTTACACTCAAACAGTGTCTCCTCTCATATGCTGAACTGGTCGCATTGTGGATTTTGGTTAAAACATGATTTTGGACAATGTTCATGGAACTCAGCTTAAAACGTACTTGCAGACTTGAAAACACTTGCCTATTGTAGAGCGCGCCTCCTACTTCCACTGCTGAACGAAAACCCATGATTTTGGACCCTGTTTTCATAAGAAAAGGCTAAAAGAAATGTTTCACTTTTGTTACACTCAAACAGTGTCTCCTCTCATATGCTGAACTGGTTGCATTGTGGATTTTGGTTAAAACATGATTTTGGACAATGTTCATGGAACTCAGCTTAAAACGTACTTGCAGACTTGAAAACCCTTGCCTATTGTAGAGCGCGCCTCCTACTTCCACTGCTGAACGAAAACCCATGATTTTGGACCCTGTTTTCATAAGAAAAGGCTAAAAGAAATGTTTCACTTTTGTTACACTCAAACAGTGTCTCCTCTCATATGCTGAACTAGTCGCATTGTGGATTTTGGTTAAAACATGATTTTGGACAATGTTCATGGAACTCAGCTTAAAACGTACTTGCAGACTTGAAAACCCTTGCCTATTGTAGAGCGCGCCTCCTACTTCCACTGCTGAACGAAAACCCATGATTTTGGACCCTGTTTTCATAAGAAAAGGCTAAAAGAAATGTTTCACTTTTGTTACACTCAAACAGTGTCTCCTCTCATATGCTGAACTAGTCGCATTGTGGATTTTGGTTAAAACATGATTTTGGACAATGTTCATGGAACTCAGCTTAAAACGTACTTGCAGACTTGAAAACCCTTGCCTATTGTAGAGCGCGCCTCCTACTTCCACTGCTGAACGAAAACCCATGATTTTGGACCCTGTTTTCATAAGAAAAGGCTAAAAGAAATGTTTCACTTTTGTTACACTCAAACAGTGTCTCCTCTCATATGCTGAACTAGTCGCATTGTGGATTTTGGTTAAAACATGATTTTGGACAATGTTCATGGAACTCAGCTTAAAACGTACTTGCAGACTTGAAAACCCTTGCCTATTGTAGAGCGCGCCTCCTACTTCCACTGCTGAACGAAAACCCATGATTTTGGACCCTGTTTTCATAAGAAAAGGCTAAAAGAAATGTTTCACTTTTGTTACACTCAAACAGTGTCTCCTCTCATATGCTGAACTGGTCGCATTGTGGATTTTGGTTAAAACATGATTTTGGACAATGTTCGTGGAACTCAGCTTAAAACGTACTTGCAGACTTGAAAACCCTTGCCTATTGTAGAGCGCGCCTCCTACTTCCACTGCTGAACGAAAACCCATGATTTTGGACCCTGTTTTCATAAGAAAAGGCTAAAAGAAATGTTTCACTTTTGTTACACTCAAACAGTGTCTCCTCTCATATGCTGAACTAGTCGCATTGTGGATTTTGGTTAAAACATGATTTTGGACAATGTTCATGGAACTCAGCTTAAAACGTACTTGCAGACTTGAAAACCCTTGCCTATTGTAGAGCGCGCCTCCTACTTCCACTGCTGAACGATACCCATGATTTTGGACCCTGTTTTCATAAGAAAAGGCTAAAAGAAATGTTTCACTTTTGTTACACTCAAACAGTGTCTCCTCTCATATGCTGAACTAGTCACATTGTGGATTTTGGTTAAAACATGATTTTGGACAATGTTCATGGAACTCAGCTTAAAACGTACTTGCAGACTTGAAAACCCTTGCCTATTGTAGAGCGCGCCTCCTACTTCCACTGCTGAACGAAAACCCATGATTTTGGACCCTGTTTTCATAAGAAAAGGCTAAAAGAAATGTTTCACTTTTGTTACACTCAAACAGTGTCTCCTCTCATATGCTGAACTAGTCGCATTGTGGATTTTGGTTAAAACATGATTTTGGACAATGTTCATGGAACTCAGCTTAAAACGTACTTGCAGACTTGAAAACCCTTGCCTATTGTAGAGCGCGCCTCCTACTTCCACTGCTGAACGAAAACCCATGATTTTGGACCCTGTTTTCATGCGAAAAGGCTAAAAGAAATGTTTCACGTTTGTTACACTCAAACAGTGTCTCCTCTCATATGCTGAACTGGTCGCATTGTGGATTTTGGTTAAAACATGATTTTGGACAATGTTCATGGAACTCAGCTTAAAACGTACTTGCAGACTTGAAAACACTTGCCTATTGTAGAGCGCGCCTCCTACTTCCACTGCTGAACGAAAACCCATGATTTTGGACCCTGTTTTCATGCGAAAAGGCTAAAATAAATGTTTCACGTTTGTTACACTCAAACAGTGTCTCCTCTCATATGCTGAACTGGTCGCATTGTGGATTTTGGTTAAAACATGATTTTGGACAATGTTCGTGGAACTCAGCTTAAAACGTACTTGCAGACTTGAAAACCCTTGCCTATTGTAGAGCGCGCCTCCTACTTCCACTGCTGAACGAAAACCCATGATTTTGGACCCTGTTTTCATAAGAAAAGGCTAAAAGAAATGTTTCACTTTTGTTACACTCAAACAGTGTCTCCTCTCATATGCTGAACTGGTTGCATTGTGGATTTTGGTTAAAACATGATTTTGGACAATGTTCATGGAACTCAGCTTAAAACGTACTTGCAGACTTGAAAACCCTTGCCTATTGTAGAGCGCGCCTCCTACTTCCACTGCTGAACGAAAACCCATGATTTTGGACCCTGTTTTCATAAGAAAAGGCTAAAAGAAATGTTTCACTTTTGTTACACTCAAACAGTGTCTCCTCTCATATGCTGAACTAGTCGCATTGTGGATTTTGGTTAAAACATGATTTTGGACAATGTTCATGGAACTCAGCTTAAAACGTACTTGCAGACTTGAAAACCCTTGCCTATTGTAGAGCGCGCCTCCTACTTCCACTGCTGAACGATACCCATGATTTTGGACCCTGTTTTCATAAGAAAAGGCTAAAAGAAATGTTTCACTTTTGTTACACTCAAACAGTGTCTCCTCTCATATGCTGAACTAGTCGCATTGTGGATTTTGGTTAAAACATGATTTTGGACAATGTTCATGGAACTCAGCTTAAAACGTACTTGCAGACTTGAAAACCCTTGCCTATTGTAGAGCGCGCCTCCTACTTCCACTGCTGAACGAAAACCCATGATTTTGGACCCTGTTTTCATGCGAAAAGGCTAAAAGAAATGTTTCACGTTTGTTACACTCAAACAGTGTCTCCTCTCATATGCTGAACTGGTCGCATTGTGGATTTTGGTTAAAACATGATTTTGGACAATGTTCGTGGAACTCAGCTTAAAACGTACTTGCAGACTTGAAAACCCTTGCCTATTGTAGAGCGCGCCTCCTACTTCCACTGCTGAACGAAAACCCATGATTTTGGACCCTGTTTTCATAAGAAAAGGCTAAAAGAAATGTTTCACGTTTGTTACACTCAAACAGTGTCTCCTCTCATATGCTGAACTGGTTGCATTGTGGATTTTGGTTAAAACATGATTTTGGACAATGTTCATGGAACTCAGCTTAAAACGTACTTGCAGACTTGAAAACCCTTGCCTATTGTAGAGCGCGCCTCCTACTTCCACTGCTGAACGAAAACCCATGATTTTGGACCCTGTTTTCATAAGAAAAGGCTAAAAGAAATGTTTCACTTTTGTTACACTCAAACAGTGTCTCCTCTCATATGCTGAACTAGTCGCATTGTGGATTTTGGTTAAAACATGATTTTGGACAATGTTCATGGAACTCAGCTTAAAACGTACTTGCAGACTTGAAAACCCTTGCCTATTGTAGAGCGCGCCTCCTACTTCCACTGCTGAACGAAAACCCATGATTTTGGACCCTGTTTTCATAAGAAAAGGCTAAAAGAAATGTTTCACTTTTGTTACACTCAAACAGTGTCTCCTCTCATATGCTGAACTAGTCGCATTGTGGATTTTGGTTAAAACATGATTTTGGACAATGTTCATGGAACTCAGCTTAAAACGTACTTGCAGACTTGAAAACCCTTGCCTATTGTAGAGCGCGCCTCCTACTTCCACTGCTGAACGAAAACCCATGATTTTGGACCCTGTTTTCATGCGAAAAGGCTAAAAGAAATGTTTCACTTTTGTTACACTCAAACAGTGTCTCCTCTCATATGCTGAACTGGTCGCATTGTGGATTTTGGTTAAAACATGATTTTGGACAATGTTCATGGAACTCAGCTTAAAACGTACTTGCAGACTTGAAAACACTTGCCTATTGTAGAGCGCGCCTCCTACTTCCACTGCTGAACGAAAACCCATGATTTTGGACCCTGTTTTCATAAGAAAAGGCTAAAAGAAATGTTTCACTTTTGTTACACTCAAACAGTGTCTCCTCTCATATGCTGAACTAGTCGCATTGTGGATTTTGGTTAAAACATGATTTTGGACAATGTTCATGGAACTCAGCTTAAAACGTACTTGCAGACTTGAAAACCCTTGCCTATTGTAGAGCGCGCCTCCTACTTCCACTGCTGAACGAAAACCCATGATTTTGGACCCTGTTTTCATGCGAAAAGGCTAAAAGAAATGTTTCACGTTTGTTACACTCAAACAGTGTCTCCTCTCATATGCTGAACTGGTCGCATTGTGGATTTTGGTTAAAACATGATTTTGGACAATGTTCGTGGAACTCAGCTTAAAACGTACTTGCAGACTTGAAAACCCTTGCCTATTGTAGAGCGCGCCTCCTACTTCCACTGCTGAACGAAAACCCATGATTTTGGACCCTGTTTTCATAAGAAAAGGCTAAAAGAAATGTTTCACGTTTGTTACACTCAAACAGTGTCTCCTCTCATATGCTGAACTGGTTGCATTGTGGATTTTGGTTAAAACATGATTTTGGACAATGTTCATGGAACTCAGCTTAAAACGTACTTGCAGACTTGAAAACCCTTGCCTATTGTAGAGCGCGCCTCCTACTTCCACTGCTGAACGATACCCATGATTTTGGACCCTGTTTTCATAAGAAAAGGCTAAAAGAAATGTTTCACTTTTGTTACACTCAAACAGTGTCTCCTCTCATATGCTGAACTAGTCGCATTGTGGATTTTGGTTAAAACATGATTTTGGACAATGTTCATGGAACTCAGCTTAAAACGTACTTGCAGACTTGAAAACCCTTGCCTATTGTAGAGCTCGCCTCCTACTTCCACTGCTGAACGAAAACCCATGATTTTGGACCCTGTTTTCATAAGAAAAGGCTAAAAGAAATGTTTCACGTTTGTTACACTCAAACAGTGTCTCCTCTCATATGCTGAACTGGTTGCATTGTGGATTTTGGTTAAAACATGATTTTGGACAATGTTCATGGAACTCAGCTTAAAACGTACTTGCAGACTTGAAAACCCTTGCCTATTGTAGAGCGCGCCTCCTACTTCCACTGCTGAACGAAAACCCATGATTTTGGACCCTGTTTTCATGCGAAAAGGCTAAAAGAAATGTTTCACGTTTGTTACACTCAAACAGTGTCTCCTCTCATATGCTGAACTGGTCGCATTGTGGATTTTGGTTAAAACATGATTTTGGACAATGTTCATGGAACTCAGCTTAAAACGTACTTGCAGACTTGAAAACACTTGCCTATTGTAGAGCGCGCCTCCTACTTCCACTGCTGAACGAAAACCCATGATTTTGGACCCTGTTTTCATAAGAAAAGGCTAAAAGAAATGTTTCACTTTTGTTACACTCAAACAGTGTCTCCTCTCATATGCTGAACTGGTTGCATTGTGGATTTTGGTTAAAACATGATTTTGGACAATGTTCATGGAACTCAGCTTAAAACGTACTTGCAGACTTGAAAACCCTTGCCTATTGTAGAGCGCGCCTCCTACTTCCACTGCTGAACGAAAACCCATGATTTTGGACCCTGTTTTCATAAGAAAAGGCTAAAAGAAATGTTTCACTTTTGTTACACTCAAACAGTGTCTCCTCTCATATGCTGAACTAGTCGCATTGTGGATTTTGGTTAAAACATGATTTTGGACAATGTTCATGGAACTCAGCTTAAAACGTACTTGCAGACTTGAAAACCCTTGCCTATTGTAGAGCGCGCCTCCTACTTCCACTGCTGAACGATACCCATGATTTTGGACCCTGTTTTCATAAGAAAAGGCTAAAAGAAATGTTTCACTTTTGTTACACTCAAACAGTGTCTCCTCTCATATGCTGAACTAGTCGCATTGTGGATTTTGGTTAAAACATGATTTTGGACAATGTTCATGGAACTCAGCTTAAAACGTACTTGCAGACTTGAAAACCCTTGCCTATTGTAGAGCGCGCCTCCTACTTCCACTGCTGAACGAAAACCCATGATTTTGGACCCTGTTTTCATGCGAAAAGGCTAAAAGAAATGTTTCACGTTTGTTACACTCAAACAGTGTCTCCTCTCATATGCTGAACTGGTCGCATTGTGGATTTTGGTTAAAACATGATTTTGGACAATGTTCGTGGAACTCAGCTTAAAACGTACTTGCAGACTTGAAAACCCTTGCCTATTGTAGAGCGCGCCTCCTACTTCCACTGCTGAACGAAAACCCATGATTTTGGACCCTGTTTTCATAAGAAAAGGCTAAAAGAAATGTTTCACGTTTGTTACACTCAAACAGTGTCTCCTCTCATATGCTGAACTGGTTGCATTGTGGATTTTGGTTAAAACATGATTTTGGACAATGTTCATGGAACTCAGCTTAAAACGTACTTGCAGACTTGAAAACCCTTGCCTATTGTAGAGCGCGCCTCCTACTTCCACTGCTGAACGAAAACCCATGATTTTGGACCCTGTTTTCATAAGAAAAGGCTAAAAGAAATGTTTCACTTTTGTTACACTCAAACAGTGTCTCCTCTCATATGCTGAACTAGTCGCATTGTGGATTTTGGTTAAAACATGATTTTGGACAATGTTCATGGAACTCAGCTTAAAACGTACTTGCAGACTTGAAAACCCTTGCCTATTGTAGAGCGCGCCTCCTACTTCCACTGCTGAACGAAAACCCATGATTTTGGACCCTGTTTTCATAAGAAAAGGCTAAAAGAAATGTTTCACTTTTGTTACACTCAAACAGTGTCTCCTCTCATATGCTGAACTAGTCGCATTGTGGATTTTGGTTAAAACATGATTTTGGACAATGTTCATGGAACTCAGCTTAAAACGTACTTGCAGACTTGAAAACCCTTGCCTATTGTAGAGCGCGCCTCCTACTTCCACTGCTGAACGAAAACCCATGATTTTGGACCCTGTTTTCATGCGAAAAGGCTAAAAGAAATGTTTCACGTTTGTTACACTCAAACAGTGTCTCCTCTCATATGCTGAACTGGTCACATTGTGGATTTTGGTTAAAACATGATTTTGGACAATGTTCATGGAACTCAGCTTAAAACGTACTTGCAGACTTGAAAACACTTGCCTATTGTAGAGCGCGCCTCCTACTTCCACTGCTGAACGAAAACCCATGATTTTGGACCCTGTTTTCATAAGAAAAGGCTAAAAGAAATGTTTCACTTTTGTTACACTCAAACAGTGTCTCCTCTCATATGCTGAACTAGTCGCATTGTGGATTTTGGTTAAAACATGATTTTGGACAATGTTCATGGAACTCAGCTTAAAACGTACTTGCAGACTTGAAAACCCTTGCCTATTGTAGAGCGCGCCTCCTACTTCCACTGCTGAACGAAAACCCATGATTTTGGACCCTGTTTTCATGCGAAAAGGCTAAAAGAAATGTTTCACGTTTGTTACACTCAAACAGTGTCTCCTCTCATATGCTGAACTGGTCGCATTGTGGATTTTGGTTAAAACATGATTTTGGACAATGTTCGTGGAACTCAGCTTAAAACGTACTTGCAGACTTGAAAACCCTTGCCTATTGTAGAGCGCGCCTCCTACTTCCACTGCTGAACGAAAACCCATGATTTTGGACCCTGTTTTCATAAGAAAAGGCTAAAAGAAATGTTTCACGTTTGTTACACTCAAACAGTGTCTCCTCTCATATGCTGAACTGGTTGCATTGTGGATTTTGGTTAAAACATGATTTTGGACAATGTTCATGGAACTCAGCTTAAAACGTACTTGCAGACTTGAAAACCCTTGCCTATTGTAGAGCGCGCCTCCTACTTCCACTGCTGAACGATACCCATGATTTTGGACCCTGTTTTCATAAGAAAAGGCTAAAAGAAATGTTTCACTTTTGTTACACTCAAACAGTGTCTCCTCTCATATGCTGAACTAGTCGCATTGTGGATTTTGGTTAAAACATGATTTTGGACAATGTTCATGGAACTCAGCTTAAAACGTACTTGCAGACTTGAAAACCCTTGCCTATTGTAGAGCTCGCCTCCTACTTCCACTGCTGAACGAAAACCCATGATTTTGGACCCTGTTTTCATAAGAAAAGGCTAAAAGAAATGTTTCACGTTTGTTACACTCAAACAGTGTCTCCTCTCATATGCTGAACTGGTTGCATTGTGGATTTTGGTTAAAACATGATTTTGGACAATGTTCATGGAACTCAGCTTAAAACGTACTTGCAGACTTGAAAACCCTTGCCTATTGTAGAGCGCGCCTCCTACTTCCACTGCTGAACGAAAACCCATGATTTTGGACCCTGTTTTCATGCGAAAAGGCTAAAAGAAATGTTTCACGTTTGTTACACTCAAACAGTGTCTCCTCTCATATGCTGAACTGGTCGCATTGTGGATTTTGGTTAAAACATGATTTTGGACAATGTTCATGGAACTCAGCTTAAAACGTACTTGCAGACTTGAAAACACTTGCCTATTGTAGAGCGCGCCTCCTACTTCCACTGCTGAACGAAAACCCATGATTTTGGACCCTGTTTTCATAAGAAAAGGCTAAAAGAAATGTTTCACTTTTGTTACACTCAAACAGTGTCTCCTCTCATATGCTGAACTAGTCGCATTGTGGATTTTGGTTAAAACATGATTTTGGACAATGTTCATGGAACTCAGCTTAAAACGTACTTGCAGACTTGAAAACCCTTGCCTATTGTAGAGCGCGCCTCCTACTTCCACTGCTGAACGAAAACCCATGATTTTGGACCCTGTTTTCATGCGAAAAGGCTAAAAGAAATGTTTCACGTTTGTTACACTCAAACAGTGTCTCCTCTCATATGCTGAACTGGTCGCATTGTGGATTTTGGTTAAAACATGATTTTGGACAATGTTCGTGGAACTCAGCTTAAAACGTACTTGCAGACTTGAAAACCCTTGCCTATTGTAGAGCGCGCCTCCTACTTCCACTGCTGAACGAAAACCCATGATTTTGGACCCTGTTTTCATAAGAAAAGGCTAAAAGAAATGTTTCACGTTTGTTACACTCAAACAGTGTCTCCTCTCATATGCTGAACTGGTTGCATTGTGGATTTTGGTTAAAACATGATTTTGGACAATGTTCATGGAACTCAGCTTAAAACGTACTTGCAGACTTGAAAACCCTTGCCTATTGTAGAGCGCGCCTCCTACTTCCACTGCTGAACGATACCCATGATTTTGGACCCTGTTTTCATAAGAAAAGGCTAAAAGAAATGTTTCACTTTTGTTACACTCAAACAGTGTCTCCTCTCATATGCTGAACTAGTCGCATTGTGGATTTTGGTTAAAACATGATTTTGGACAATGTTCATGGAACTCAGCTTAAAACGTACTTGCAGACTTGAAAACCCTTGCCTATTGTAGAGCGCGCCTCCTACTTCCACTGCTGAACGATACCCATGATTTTGGACCCTGTTTTCATAAGAAAAGGCTAAAAGAAATGTTTCACTTTTGTTACACTCAAACAGTGTCTCCTCTCATATGCTGAACTAGTCGCATTGTGGATTTTGGTTAAAACATGATTTTGGACAATGTTCATGGAACTCAGCTTAAAACGTACTTGCAGACTTGAAAACCCTTGCCTATTGTAGAGCGCGCCTCCTACTTCCACTGCTGAACGAAAACCCATGATTTTGGACCCTGTTTTCATGCGAAAAGGCTAAAAGAAATGTTTCACGTTTGTTACACTCAAACAGTGTCTCCTCTCATATGCTGAACTGGTCGCATTGTGGATTTTGGTTAAAACATGATTTTGGACAATGTTCGTGGAACTCAGCTTAAAACGTACTTGCAGACTTGAAAACCCTTGCCTATTGTAGAGCGCGCCTCCTACTTCCACTGCTGAACGAAAACCCATGATTTTGGACCCTGTTTTCATAAGAAAAGGCTAAAAGAAATGTTTCACTTTTGTTACACTCAAACAGTGTCTCCTCTCATATGCTGAACTAGTCGCATTGTGGATTTTGGTTAAAACATGATTTTGGACAATGTTCATGGAACTCAGCTTAAAACGTACTTGCAGACTTGAAAACCCTTGCCTATTGTAGAGCGCGCCTCCTACTTCCACTGCTGAACGAAAACCCATGATTTTGGACCCTGTTTTCATGCGAAAAGGCTAAAAGAAATGTTTCACGTTTGTTACACTCAAACAGTGTCTCCTCTCATATGCTGAACTGGTCGCATTGTGGATTTTGGTTAAAACATGATTTTGGACAATGTTCATGGAACTCAGCTTAAAACGTACTTGCAGACTTGAAAACACTTGCCTATTGTAGAGCGCGCCTCCTACTTCCACTGCTGAACGAAAACCCATGATTTTGGACCCTGTTTTCATAAGAAAAGGCTAAAAGAAATGTTTCACTTTTGTTACACTCAAACAGTGTCTCCTCTCATATGCTGAACTAGTCGCATTGTGGATTTTGGTTAAAACATGATTTTGGACAATGTTCATGGAACTCAGCTTAAAACGTACTTGCAGACTTGAAAACCCTTGCCTATTGTAGAGCGCGCCTCCTACTTCCACTGCTGAACGAAAACCCATGATTTTGGACCCTGTTTTCATTAGAAAAGGCTAAAAGAAATGTTTCACGTTTGTTACACTCAAACAGTGTCTCCTCTCATATGCTGAACTGGTCGCATTGTGGATTTTGGTTAAAACATGATTTTGGACAATGTTCGTGGAACTCAGCTTAAAACGTACTTGCAGACTTGAAAACCCTTGCCTATTGTAGAGCGCGCCTCCTACTTCCACTGCTGAACGAAAACCCATGATTTTGGACCCTGTTTTCATAAGAAAAGGCTAAAAGAAATGTTTCACGTTTGTTACACTCAAACAGTGTCTCCTCTCATATGCTGAACTGGTTGCATTGTGGATTTTGGTTAAAACATGATTTTGGACAATGTTCATGGAACTCAGCTTAAAACGTACTTGCAGACTTGAAAACCCTTGCCTATTGTAGAGCGCGCCTCCTACTTCCACTGCTGAACGAAAACCCATGATTTTGGACCCTGTTTTCATAAGAAAAGGCTAAAAGAAATGTTTCACTTTTGTTACACTCAAACAGTGTCTCCTCTCATATGCTGAACTAGTCGCATTGTGGATTTTGGTTAAAACATGATTTTGGACAATGTTCATGGAACTCAGCTTAAAACGTACTTGCAGACTTGAAAACCCTTGCCTATTGTAGAGCGCGCCTCCTACTTCCACTGCTGAACGAAAACCCATGATTTTGGACCCTGTTTTCATAAGAAAAGGCTAAAAGAAATGTTTCACTTTTGTTACACTCAAACAGTGTCTCCTCTCATATGCTGAACTAGTCGCATTGTGGATTTTGGTTAAAACATGATTTTGGACAATGTTCATGGAACTCAGCTTAAAACGTACTTGCAGACTTGAAAACACTTGCCTATTGTAGAGCGCGCCTCCTACTTCCACTGCTGAACGAAAACCCATGATTTTGGACCCTGTTTTCATAAGAAAAGGCTAAAAGAAATGTTTCACTTTTGTTACACTCAAACAGTGTCTCCTCTCATATGCTGAACTAGTCGCATTGTGGATTTTGGTTAAAACATGATTTTGGACAATGTTCATGGAACTCAGCTTAAAACGTACTTGCAGACTTGAAAACCCTTGCCTATTGTAGAGCGCGCCTCCTACTTCCACTGCTGAACGAAAACCCATGATTTTGGACCCTGTTTTCATGCGAAAAGGCTAAAAGAAATGTTTCACGTTTGTTACACTCAAACAGTGTCTCCTCTCATATGCTGAACTGGTCGCATTGTGGATTTTGGTTAAAACATGATTTTGGACAATGTTCGTGGAACTCAGCTTAAAACGTACTTGCAGACTTGAAAACCCTTGCCTATTGTAGAGCGCGCCTCCTACTTCCACTGCTGAACGAAAACCCATGATTTTGGACCCTGTTTTCATAAGAAAAGGCTAAAAGAAATGTTTCACGTTTGTTACACTCAAACAGTGTCTCCTCTCATATGCTGAACTGGTTGCATTGTGGATTTTGGTTAAAACATGATTTTGGACAATGTTCATGGAACTCAGCTTAAAACGTACTTGCAGACTTGAAAACCCTTGCCTATTGTAGAGCGCGCCTCCTACTTCCACTGCTGAACGATACCCATGATTTTGGACCCTGTTTTCATAAGAAAAGGCTAAAAGAAATGTTTCACTTTTGTTACACTCAAACAGTGTCTCCTCTCATATGCTGAACTAGTCGCATTGTGGATTTTGGTTAAAACATGATTTTGGACAATGTTCATGGAACTCAGCTTAAAACGTACTTGCAGACTTGAAAACCCTTGCCTATTGTAGAGCGCGCCTCCTACTTCCACTGCTGAACGAAAACCCATGATTTTGGACCCTGTTTTCATAAGAAAAGGCTAAAAGAAATGTTTCACGTTTGTTACACTCAAACAGTGTC
The DNA here is from genome assembly GCF_964263955.1 of Coregonus lavaretus. Lineage (NCBI taxonomy): Eukaryota > Metazoa > Chordata > Actinopteri > Salmoniformes > Salmonidae > Coregonus > Coregonus lavaretus. The sequence goes on along the minus strand of NC_139988.1, from coordinate 77,199,341 downwards.
TCCTCTCATATGCTGAACTGGTTGCATTGTGGATTTTGGTTAAAACATGATTTTGGACAATGTTCATGGAACTCAGCTTAAAACGTACTTGCAGACTTGAAAACCCTTGCCTATTGTAGAGCGCGCCTCCTACTTCCACTGCTGAACGAAAACCCATGATTTTGGACCCTGTTTTCATGCGAAAAGGCTAAAAGAAATGTTTCACGTTTGTTACACTCAAACAGTGTCTCCTCTCATATGCTGAACTGGTCGCATTGTGGATTTTGGTTAAAACATGATTTTGGACAATGTTCATGGAACTCAGCTTAAAACGTACTTGCAGACTTGAAAACACTTGCCTATTGTAGAGCGCGCCTCCTACTTCCACTGCTGAACGAAAACCCATGATTTTGGACCCTGTTTTCATAAGAAAAGGCTAAAAGAAATGTTTCACTTTTGTTACACTCAAACAGTGTCTCCTCTCATATGCTGAACTAGTCGCATTGTGGATTTTGGTTAAAACATGATTTTGGACAATGTTCATGGAACTCAGCTTAAAACGTACTTGCAGACTTGAAAACCCTTGCCTATTGTAGAGCGCGCCTCCTACTTCCACTGCTGAACGAAAACCCATGATTTTGGACCCTGTTTTCATGCGAAAAGGCTAAAAGAAATGTTTCACGTTTGTTACACTCAAACAGTGTCTCCTCTCATATGCTGAACTGGTCGCATTGTGGATTTTGGTTAAAACATGATTTTGGACAATGTTCGTGGAACTCAGCTTAAAACGTACTTGCAGACTTGAAAACCCTTGCCTATTGTAGAGCGCGCCTCCTACTTCCACTGCTGAACGAAAACCCATGATTTTGGACCCTGTTTTCATAAGAAAAGGCTAAAAGAAATGTTTCACGTTTGTTACACTCAAACAGTGTCTCCTCTCATATGCTGAACTGGTTGCATTGTGGATTTTGGTTAAAACATGATTTTGGACAATGTTCATGGAACTCAGCTTAAAACGTACTTGCAGACTTGAAAACCCTTGCCTATTGTAGAGCGCGCCTCCTACTTCCACTGCTGAACGATACCCATGATTTTGGACCCTGTTTTCATAAGAAAAGGCTAAAAGAAATGTTTCACTTTTGTTACACTCAAACAGTGTCTCCTCTCATATGCTGAACTAGTCGCATTGTGGATTTTGGTTAAAACATGATTTTGGACAATGTTCATGGAACTCAGCTTAAAACGTACTTGCAGACTTGAAAACCCTTGCCTATTGTAGAGCGCGCCTCCTACTTCCACTGCTGAACGATACCCATGATTTTGGACCCTGTTTTCATAAGAAAAGGCTAAAAGAAATGTTTCACGTTTGTTACACTCAAACAGTGTCTCCTCTCATATGCTGAACTAGTCGCATTGTGGATTTTGGTTAAAACATGATTTTGGACAATGTTCATGGAACTCAGCTTAAAACGTACTTGCAGACTTGAAAACCCTTGCCTATTGTAGAGCGCGCCTCCTACTTCCACTGCTGAACGAAAACCCATGATTTTGGACCCTGTTTTCATGCGAAAAGGCTAAAAGAAATGTTTCACGTTTGTTACACTCAAACAGTGTCTCCTCTCATATGCTGAACTGGTCGCATTGTGGATTTTGGTTAAAACATGATTTTGGACAATGTTCGTGGAACTCAGCTTAAAACGTACTTGCAGACTTGAAAACCCTTGCCTATTGTAGAGCGCGCCTCCTACTTCCACTGCTGAACGAAAACCCATGATTTTGGACCCTGTTTTCATAAGAAAAGGCTAAAAGAAATGTTTCACGTTTGTTACACTCAAACAGTGTCTCCTCTCATATGCTGAACTGGTTGCATTGTGGATTTTGGTTAAAACATGATTTTGGACAATGTTCATGGAACTCAGCTTAAAACGTACTTGCAGACTTGAAAACCCTTGCCTATTGTAGAGCGCGCCTCCTACTTCCACTGCTGAACGAAAACCCATGATTTTGGACCCTGTTTTCATAAGAAAAGGCTAAAAGAAATGTTTCACTTTTGTTACACTCAAACAGTGTCTCCTCTCATATGCTGAACTAGTCGCATTGTGGATTTTGGTTAAAACATGATTTTGGACAATGTTCATGGAACTCAGCTTAAAACGTACTTGCAGACTTGAAAACCCTTGCCTATTGTAGAGCGCGCCTCCTACTTCCACTGCTGAACGAAAACCCATGATTTTGGACCCTGTTTTCATAAGAAAAGGCTAAAAGAAATGTTTCACTTTTGTTACACTCAAACAGTGTCTCCTCTCATATGCTGAACTAGTCGCATTGTGGATTTTGGTTAAAACATGATTTTGGACAATGTTCATGGAACTCAGCTTAAAACGTACTTGCAGACTTGAAAACCCTTGCCTATTGTAGAGCGCGCCTCCTACTTCCACTGCTGAACGAAAACCCATGATTTTGGACCCTGTTTTCATGCGAAAAGGCTAAAAGAAATGTTTCACGTTTGTTACACTCAAACAGTGTCTCCTCTCATATGCTGAACTGGTCGCATTGTGGATTTTGGTTAAAACATGATTTTGGACAATGTTCATGGAACTCAGCTTAAAACGTACTTGCAGACTTGAAAACACTTGCCTATTGTAGAGCGCGCCTCCTACTTCCACTGCTGAACGAAAACCCATGATTTTGGACCCTGTTTTCATAAGAAAAGGCTAAAAGAAATGTTTCACTTTTGTTACACTCAAACAGTGTCTCCTCTCATATGCTGAACTAGTCGCATTGTGGATTTTGGTTAAAACATGATTTTGGACAATGTTCATGGAACTCAGCTTAAAACGTACTTGCAGACTTGAAAACCCTTGCCTATTGTAGAGCGCGCCTCCTACTTCCACTGCTGAACGAAAACCCATGATTTTGGACCCTGTTTTCATGCGAAAAGGCTAAAAGAAATGTTTCACGTTTGTTACACTCAAACAGTGTCTCCTCTCATATGCTGAACTGGTCGCATTGTGGATTTTGGTTAAAACATGATTTTGGACAATGTTCGTGGAACTCAGCTTAAAACGTACTTGCAGACTTGAAAACCCTTGCCTATTGTAGAGCGCGCCTCCTACTTCCACTGCTGAACGAAAACCCATGATTTTGGACCCTGTTTTCATAAGAAAAGGCTAAAAGAAATGTTTCACGTTTGTTACACTCAAACAGTGTCTCCTCTCATATGCTGAACTGGTTGCATTGTGGATTTTGGTTAAAACATGATTTTGGACAATGTTCATGGAACTCAGCTTAAAACGTACTTGCAGACTTGAAAACCCTTGCCTATTGTAGAGCGCGCCTCCTACTTCCACTGCTGAACGAAAACCCATGATTTTGGACCCTGTTTTCATAAGAAAAGGCTAAAAGAAATGTTTCACTTTTGTTACACTCAAACAGTGTCTCCTCTCATATGCTGAACTAGTCGCATTGTGGATTTTGGTTAAAACATGATTTTGGACAATGTTCATGGAACTCAGCTTAAAACGTACTTGCAGACTTGAAAACCCTTGCCTATTGTAGAGCGCGCCTCCTACTTCCACTGCTGAACGAAAACCCATGATTTTGGACCCTGTTTTCATAAGAAAAGGCTAAAAGAAATGTTTCACTTTTGTTACACTCAAACAGTGTCTCCTCTCATATGCTGAACTAGTCGCATTGTGGATTTTGGTTAAAACATGATTTTGGACAATGTTCATGGAACTCAGCTTAAAACGTACTTGCAGACTTGAAAACCCTTGCCTATTGTAGAGCGCGCCTCCTACTTCCACTGCTGAACGAAAACCCATGATTTTGGACCCTGTTTTCATGCGAAAAGGCTAAAAGAAATGTTTCACGTTTGTTACACTCAAACAGTGTCTCCTCTCATATGCTGAACTGGTCGCATTGTGGATTTTGGTTAAAACATGATTTTGGACAATGTTCATGGAACTCAGCTTAAAACGTACTTGCAGACTTGAAAACCCTTGCCTATTGTAGAGCGCGCCTCCTACTTCCACTGCTGAACGAAAACCCATGATTTTGGACCCTGTTTTCATGCGAAAAGGCTAAAAGAAATGTTTCACGTTTGTTACACTCAAACAGTGTCTCCTCTCATATGCTGAACTGGTCGCATTGTGGATTTTGGTTAAAACATGATTTTGGACAATGTTCGTGGAACTCAGCTTAAAACGTACTTGCAGACTTGAAAACCCTTGCCTATTGTAGAGCGCGCCTCCTACTTCCACTGCTGAACGAAAACCCATGATTTTGGACCCTGTTTTCATAAGAAAAGGCTAAAAGAAATGTTTCACGTTTGTTACACTCAAACAGTGTCTCCTCTCATATGCTGAACTGGTTGCATTGTGGATTTTGGTTAAAACATGATTTTGGACAATGTTCATGGAACTCAGCTTAAAACGTACTTGCAGACTTGAAAACCCTTGCCTATTGTAGAGCGCGCCTCCTACTTCCACTGCTGAACGAAAACCCATGATTTTGGACCCTGTTTTCATAAGAAAAGGCTAAAAGAAATGTTTCACTTTTGTTACACTCAAACAGTGTCTCCTCTCATATGCTGAACTAGTCGCATTGTGGATTTTGGTTAAAACATGATTTTGGACAATGTTCATGGAACTCAGCTTAAAACGTACTTGCAGACTTGAAAACCCTTGCCTATTGTAGAGCGCGCCTCCTACTTCCACTGCTGAACGAAAACCCATGATTTTGGACCCTGTTTTCATAAGAAAAGGCTAAAAGAAATGTTTCACTTTTGTTACACTCAAACAGTGTCTCCTCTCATATGCTGAACTAGTCGCATTGTGGATTTTGGTTAAAACATGATTTTGGACAATGTTCATGGAACTCAGCTTAAAACGTACTTGCAGACTTGAAAACCCTTGCCTATTGTAGAGCGCGCCTCCTACTTCCACTGCTGAACGAAAACCCATGATTTTGGACCCTGTTTTCATGCGAAAAGGCTAAAAGAAATGTTTCACGTTTGTTACACTCAAACAGTGTCTCCTCTCATATGCTGAACTGGTCGCATTGTGGATTTTGGTTAAAACATGATTTTGGACAATGTTCATGGAACTCAGCTTAAAACGTACTTGCAGACTTGAAAACACTTGCCTATTGTAGAGCGCGCCTCCTACTTCCACTGCTGAACGAAAACCCATGATTTTGGACCCTGTTTTCATAAGAAAAGGCTAAAAGAAATGTTTCACTTTTGTTACACTCAAACAGTGTCTCCTCTCATATGCTGAACTAGTCGCATTGTGGATTTTGGTTAAAACATGATTTTGGACAATGTTCATGGAACTCAGCTTAAAACGTACTTGCAGACTTGAAAACCCTTGCCTATTGTAGAGCGCGCCTCCTACTTCCACTGCTGAACGAAAACCCATGATTTTGGACCCTGTTTTCATAAGAAAAGGCTAAAAGAAATGTTTCACTTTTGTTACACTCAAACAGTGTCTCCTCTCATATGCTGAACTGGTCGCATTGTGGATTTTGGTTAAAACATGATTTTGGACAATGTTCGTGGAACTCAGCTTAAAACGTACTTGCAGACTTGAAAACCCTTGCCTATTGTAGAGCGCGCCTCCTACTTCCACTGCTGAACGAAAACCCATGATTTTGGACCCTGTTTTCATGCGAAAAGGCTAAAAGAAATGTTTCACGTTTGTTACACTCAAACAGTGTCTCCTCTCATATGCTGAACTGGTCGCATTGTGGATTTTGGTTAAAACATGATTTTGGACAATGTTCATGGAACTCAGCTTAAAACGTACTTGCAGACTTGAAAACCCTTGCCTATTGTAGAGCGCGCCTCCTACTTCCACTGCTGAACGAAAACCCATGATTTTGGACCCTGTTTTCATGCGAAAAGGCTAAAAGAAATGTTTCACGTTTGTTACACTCAAACAGTGTCTCCTCTCATATGCTGAACTGGTCGCATTGTGGATTTTGGTTAAAACATGATTTTGGACAATGTTCGTGGAACTCAGCTTAAAACGTACTTGCAGACTTGAAAACCCTTGCCTATTGTAGAGCGCGCCTCCTACTTCCACTGCTGAACGAAAACCCATGATTTTGGACCCTGTTTTCATAAGAAAAGGCTAAAAGAAATGTTTCACGTTTGTTACACTCAAACAGTGTCTCCTCTCATATGCTGAACTGGTTGCATTGTGGATTTTGGTTAAAACATGATTTTGGACAATGTTCATGGAACTCAGCTTAAAACGTACTTGCAGACTTGAAAACCCTTGCCTATTGTAGAGCGCGCCTCCTACTTCCACTGCTGAACGAAAACCCATGATTTTGGACCCTGTTTTCATAAGAAAAGGCTAAAAGAAATGTTTCACTTTTGTTACACTCAAACAGTGTCTCCTCTCATATGCTGAACTAGTCGCATTGTGGATTTTGGTTAAAACATGATTTTGGACAATGTTCATGGAACTCAGCTTAAAACGTACTTGCAGACTTGAAAACCCTTGCCTATTGTAGAGCGCGCCTCCTACTTCCACTGCTGAACGAAAACCCATGATTTTGGACCCTGTTTTCATAAGAAAAGGCTAAAAGAAATGTTTCACTTTTGTTACACTCAAACAGTGTCTCCTCTCATATGCTGAACTAGTCGCATTGTGGATTTTGGTTAAAACATGATTTTGGACAATGTTCATGGAACTCAGCTTAAAACGTACTTGCAGACTTGAAAACCCTTGCCTATTGTAGAGCGCGCCTCCTACTTCCACTGCTGAACGAAAACCCATGATTTTGGACCCTGTTTTCATGCGAAAAGGCTAAAAGAAATGTTTCACGTTTGTTACACTCAAACAGTGTCTCCTCTCATATGCTGAACTGGTCGCATTGTGGATTTTGGTTAAAACATGATTTTGGACAATGTTCATGGAACTCAGCTTAAAACGTACTTGCAGACTTGAAAACACTTGCCTATTGTAGAGCGCGCCTCCTACTTCCACTGCTGAACGAAAACCCATGATTTTGGACCCTGTTTTCATAAGAAAAGGCTAAAAGAAATGTTTCACTTTTGTTACACTCAAACAGTGTCTCCTCTCATATGCTGAACTAGTCGCATTGTGGATTTTGGTTAAAACATGATTTTGGACAATGTTCATGGAACTCAGCTTAAAACGTACTTGCAGACTTGAAAACCCTTGCCTATTGTAGAGCGCGCCTCCTACTTCCACTGCTGAACGAAAACCCATGATTTTGGACCCTGTTTTCATAAGAAAAGGCTAAAAGAAATGTTTCACTTTTGTTACACTCAAACAGTGTCTCCTCTCATATGCTGAACTGGTCGCATTGTGGATTTTGGTTAAAACATGATTTTGGACAATGTTCGTGGAACTCAGCTTAAAACGTACTTGCAGACTTGAAAACCCTTGCCTATTGTAGAGCGCGCCTCCTACTTCCACTGCTGAACGAAAACCCATGATTTTGGACCCTGTTTTCATAAGAAAAGGCTAAAAGAAATATTTCACTTTTGTTACACTCAAACAGTGTCTCCTCTCATATGCTGAACTAGTCGCATTGTGGATTTTGGTTAAAACATGATTTTGGACAATGTTCATGGAACTCAGCTTAAAACGTACTTGCAGACTTGAAAACCCTTGCCTATTGTCGAGCGCGCCTCCTACTTCCACTGCTGAACGAAAACCCATGATTTTGGACCCTGTTTTCATGCGAAAAGGCTAAAATAAATGTTTCACGTTTGTTACACTCAAACAGTGTCTCCTCTCATATGCTGAACTGGTCGCATTGTGGATTTTGGTTAAAACATGATTTTGGACAATGTTCGTGGAACTCAGCTTAAAACGTACTTGCAGACTTGAAAACCCTTGCCTATTGTAGAGCGCGCCTCCTACTTCCACTGCTGAACGAAAACCCATGATTTTGGACCCTGTTTTCATAAGAAAAGGCTAAAAGAAATGTTTCACTTTTGTTACACTCAAACAGTGTCTCCTCTCATATGCTGAACTGGTTGCATTGTGGATTTTGGTTAAAACATGATTTTGGACAATGTTCATGGAACTCAGCTTAAAACGTACTTGCAGACTTGAAAACCCTTGCCTATTGTAAAGCGCGCCTCCTACTTCCACTGCTGAACGAAAACCCATGATTTTGGACCCTGTTTTCATAAGAAAAGGCTAAAAGAAATGTTTCACTTTTGTTACACTCAAACAGTGTCTCCTCTCATATGCTGAACTAGTCGCATTGTGGATTTTGGTTAAAACATGATTTTGGACAATGTTCATGGAACTCAGCTTAAAACGTACTTGCAGACTTGAAAACCCTTGCCTATTGTAGAGCGCGCCTCCTACTTCCACTGCTGAACGATACCCATGATTTTGGACCCTGTTTTCATAAGAAAAGGCTAAAAGAAATGTTTCACTTTTGTTACACTCAAACAGTGTCTCCTCTCATATGCTGAACTAGTCGCATTGTGGATTTTGGTTAAAACATGATTTTGGACAATGTTCATGGAACTCAGCTTAAAACGTACTTGCAGACTTGAAAACCCTTGCCTATTGTAGAGCGCGCCTCCTACTTCCACTGCTGAAAGAAAACCCATGATTTTGGACCCTGTTTTCATGCGAAAAGGCTAAAAGAAATGTTTCACGTTTGTTACACTCAAACAGTGTCTCCTCTCATATGCTGAACTGGTCGCATTGTGGATTTTGGTTAAAACATGATTTTGGACAATGTTCGTGGAACTCAGCTTAAAACGTACTTGCAGACTTGAAAACCCTTGCCTATTGTAGAGCGCGCCTCCTACTTCCACTGCTGAACGAAAACCCATGATTTTGGACCCTGTTTTCATAAGAAAAGGCTAAAAGAAATGTTTCACTTTTGTTACACTAAAACAATGTCTCCTCTCATATGCTGAACTGGTTGCATTGTGGATTTTGGTTAAAACATGATTTTGGACAATGTTCATGGAACTCAGCTTAAAACGTACTTGCAGACTTGAAAACCCTTGCCTATTGTAGAGCGCGCCTCCTACTTCCACTGCTGAACGAAAACCCATGATTTTGGACCCTGTTTTCATAAGAAAAGGCTAAAAGAAATGTTTCACTTTTGTTACACTCAAACAGTGTCTCCTCTCATATGCTGAACTAGTCGCATTGTGGATTTTGGTTAAAACATGATTTTGGACAATGTTCATGGAACTCAGCTTAAAACGTACTTGCAGACTTGAAAACCCTTGCCTATTGTAGAGCGCGCCTCCTACTTCCACTGCTGAACGAAAACCCATGATTTTGGACCCTGTTTTCATAAGAAAAGGCTAAAAGAAATGTTTCACTTTTGTTACACTCAAACAGTGTCTCCTCTCATATGCTGAACTAGTCGCATTGTGGATTTTGGTTAAAACATGATTTTGGACAATGTTCATGGAACTCAGCTTAAAACGTACTTGCAGACTTGAAAACCCTTGCCTATTGTAGAGCGCGCCTCCTACTTCCACTGCTGAACGAAAACCCATGATTTTGGACCCTGTTTTCATGCGAAAAGGCTAAAAGAAATGTTTCACGTTTGTTACACTCAAACAGTGTCTCCTCTCATATGCTGAACTGGTCGCATTGTGGATTTTGGTTAAAACATGATTTTGGACAATGTTCATGGAACTCAGCTTAAAACGTACTTGCAGACTTGAAAACCCTTGCCTATTGTAGAGCGCGCCTCCTACTTCCACTGCTGAACGAAAACCCATGATTTTGGACCCTGTTTTCATGCGAAAAGGCTAAAAGAAATGTTTCACGTTTGTTACACTCAAACAGTGTCTCCTCTCATATGCTGAACTGGTCGCATTGTGGATTTTGGTTAAAACATGATTTTGGACAATGTTCGTGGAACTCAGCTTAAAACGTACTTGCAGACTTGAAAACCCTTGCCTATTGTAGAGCGCGCCTCCTACTTCCACTGCTGAACGAAAACCCATGATTTTGGACCCTGTTTTCATAAGAAAAGGCTAAAAGAAATGTTTCACGTTTGTTACACTCAAACAGTGTCTCCTCTCATATGCTGAACTGGTTGCATTGTGGATTTTGGTTAAAACATGATTTTGGACAATGTTCATGGAACTCAGCTTAAAACGTACTTGCAGACTTGAAAACCCTTGCCTATTGTAGAGCGCGCCTCCTACTTCCACTGCTGAACGAAAACCCATGATTTTGGACCCTGTTTTCATAAGAAAAGGCTAAAAGAAATGTTTCACTTTTGTTACACTCAAACAGTGTCTCCTCTCATATGCTGAACTAGTCGCATTGTGGATTTTGGTTAAAACATGATTTTGGACAATGTTCATGGAACTCAGCTTAAAACGTACTTGCAGACTTGAAAACCCTTGCCTATTGTAGAGCGCGCCTCCTACTTCCACTGCTGAACGAAAACCCATGATTTTGGACCCTGTTTTCATAAGAAAAGGCTAAAAGAAATGTTTCACTTTTGTTACACTCAAACAGTGTCTCCTCTCATATGCTGAACTAGTCGCATTGTGGATTTTGGTTAAAACATGATTTTGGACAATGTTCATGGAACTCAGCTTAAAACGTACTTGCAGACTTGAAAACCCTTGCCTATTGTAGAGCGCGCCTCCTACTTCCACTGCTGAACGAAAACCCATGATTTTGGACCCTGTTTTCATGCGAAAAGGCTAAAAGAAATGTTTCACGTTTGTTACACTCAAACAGTGTCTCCTCTCATATGCTGAACTGGTCGCATTGTGGATTTTGGTTAAAACATGATTTTGGACAATGTTCATGGAACTCAGCTTAAAACGTACTTGCAGACTTGAAAACACTTGCCTATTGTAGAGCGCGCCTCCTACTTCCACTGCTGAACGAAAACCCATGATTTTGGACCCTGTTTTCATAAGAAAAGGCTAAAAGAAATGTTTCACTTTTGTTACACTCAAACAGTGTCTCCTCTCATATGCTGAACTAGTCGCATTGTGGATTTTGGTTAAAACATGATTTTGGACAATGTTCATGGAACTCAGCTTAAAACGTACTTGCAGACTTGAAAACCCTTGCCTATTGTAGAGCGCGCCTCCTACTTCCACTGCTGAACGAAAACCCATGATTTTGGACCCTGTTTTCATAAGAAAAGGCTAAAAGAAATGTTTCACTTTTGTTACACTCAAACAGTGTCTCCTCTCATATGCTGAACTGGTCGCATTGTGGATTTTGGTTAAAACATGATTTTGGACAATGTTCGTGGAACTCAGCTTAAAACGTACTTGCAGACTTGAAAACCCTTGCCTATTGTAGAGCGCGCCTCCTACTTCCACTGCTGAACGAAAACCCATGATTTTGGACCCTGTTTTCATAAGAAAAGGCTAAAAGAAATATTTCACTTTTGTTACACTCAAACAGTGTCTCCTCTCATATGCTGAACTAGTCGCATTGTGGATTTTGGTTAAAACATGATTTTGGACAATGTTCATGGAACTCAGCTTAAAACGTACTTGCAGACTTGAAAACCCTTGCCTATTGTCGAGCGCGCCTCCTACTTCCACTGCTGAACGAAAACCCATGATTTTGGACCCTGTTTTCATGCGAAAAGGCTAAAATAAATGTTTCACGTTTGTTACACTCAAACAGTGTCTCCTCTCATATGCTGAACTGGTCGCATTGTGGATTTTGGTTAAAACATGATTTTGGACAATGTTCGTGGAACTCAGCTTAAAACGTACTTGCAGACTTGAAAACCCTTGCCTATTGTAGAGCGCGCCTCCTACTTCCACTGCTGAACGAAAACCCATGATTTTGGACCCTGTTTTCATAAGAAAAGGCTAAAAGAAATGTTTCACTTTTGTTACACTCAAACAGTGTCTCCTCTCATATGCTGAACTGGTTGCATTGTGGATTTTGGTTAAAACATGATTTTGGACAATGTTCATGGAACTCAGCTTAAAACGTACTTGCAGACTTGAAAACCCTTGCCTATTGTAAAGCGCGCCTCCTACTTCCACTGCTGAACGAAAACCCATGATTTTGGACCCTGTTTTCATAAGAAAAGGCTAAAAGAAATGTTTCACTTTTGTTACACTCAAACAGTGTCTCCTCTCATATGCTGAACTAGTCGCATTGTGGATTTTGGTTAAAACATGATTTTGGACAATGTTCATGGAACTCAGCTTAAAACGTACTTGCAGACTTGAAAACCCTTGCCTATTGTAGAGCGCGCCTCCTACTTCCACTGCTGAACGATACCCATGATTTTGGACCCTGTTTTCATAAGAAAAGGCTAAAAGAAATGTTTCACTTTTGTTACACTCAAACAGTGTCTCCTCTCATATGCTGAACTAGTCGCATTGTGGATTTTGGTTAAAACATGATTTTGGACAATGTTCATGGAACTCAGCTTAAAACGTACTTGCAGACTTGAAAACCCTTGCCTATTGTAGAGCGCGCCTCCTACTTCCACTGCTGAAAGAAAACCCATGATTTTGGACCCTGTTTTCATGCGAAAAGGCTAAAAGAAATGTTTCACGTTTGTTACACTCAAACAGTGTCTCCTCTCATATGCTGAACTGGTCGCATTGTGGATTTTGGTTAAAACATGATTTTGGACAATGTTCGTGGAACTCAGCTTAAAACGTACTTGCAGACTTGAAAACCCTTGCCTATTGTAGAGCGCGCCTCCTACTTCCACTGCTGAACGAAAACCCATGATTTTGGACCCTGTTTTCATAAGAAAAGGCTAAAAGAAATGTTTCACTTTTGTTACACTAAAACAATGTCTCCTCTCATATGCTGAACTGGTTGCATTGTGGATTTTGGTTAAAACATGATTTTGGACAATGTTCATGGAACTCAGCTTAAAACGTACTTGCAGACTTGAAAACCCTTGCCTATTGTAGAGCGCGCCTCCTACTTCCACTGCTGAACGAAAACCCATGATTTTGGACCCTGTTTTCATAAGAAAAGGCTAAAAGAAATGTTTCACTTTTGTTACACTCAAACAGTGTCTCCTCTCATATGCTGAACTAGTCGCATTGTGGATTTTGGTTAAAACATGATTTTGGACAATGTTCATGGAACTCAGCTTAAAACGTACTTGCAGACTTGAAAACCCTTGCCTATTGTAGAGCGCGCCTCCTACTTCCACTGCTGAACGAAAACCCATGATTTTGGACCCTGTTTTCATGCGAAAAGGCTAAAAGAAATGTTTCACGTTTGTTACACTCAAACAGTGTCACCTCTCATATGCTGAACTGGTCGCATTGTGGATTTTGGTTAAAACATGATTTTGGACAATGTTCATGGAACTCAGCTTAAAACGTACTTGCAGACTTGAAAACACTTGCCTATTGTAGAGCGCGCCTCCTACTTCCACTGCTGAACGAAAACCCATGATTTTGGACCCTGTTTTCATGCGAAAAGGCTAAAAGAAATGTTTCACGTTTGTTACACTCAAACAGTGTCTCCTCTCATATGCTGAACTGGTCGCATTGTGGATTTTGGTTAAAACATGATTTTGGACAATGTTCGTGGAACTCAGCTTAAAACGTACTTGCAGACTTGAAAACCCTTGCCTATTGTAGAGCGCGCCTCCTACTTCCACTGCTGAACGAAAACCCATGATTTTGGACCCTGTTTTCATGCGAAAAGGCTAAAAGAAATGTTTCACGTTTGTTACACTCAAACAGTGTCTCCTCTCATATGCTGAACTGGTCGCATTGTGGATTTTGGTTAAAACATGATTTTGGACAATGTTCGTGGAACTCAGCTTAAAACGTACTTGCAGACTTGAAAACACTTGCCTATTGTAGAGCGCGCCTCCTACTTCCACTGCTGAACGAAAACCCATGATTTTGGACCCTGTTTTCATGCGAAAAGGCTAAAAGAAATGTTTCACTTTTGTTACACTCAAACAGTGTCTCCTCTCATATGCTGAACTGGTCGCATTGTGGATTTTGGTTAAAACATGATTTTGGACAATGTTCGTGGAACTCAGCTTAAAACGTACTTGCAGACTTGAAAACCCTTGCCTATTGTAGAGCGCGCCTCCTACTTCCACTGCTGAACGAAAACCCATGATTTTGGACCCTGTTTTCATGCGAAAAGGCTAAAAGAAATGTTTCACGTTTGTTACACTCAAACAGTGTCTCCTCTCATATGCTGAACTGGTCGCATTGTGGATTTTGGTTAAAACATGATTTTGGACAATGTTCGTGGAACTCAGCTTAAAACGTACTTGCAGACTTGAAAACCCTTGCCTATTGTAGAGCGCGCCTCCTACTTCCACTGCTGAACGAAAACCCATGATTTTGGAACCTGTTTTCATAAGAAAAGGCTAAAAGAAATGTTTCACGTTTGTTACACTCAAACAGTGTCTCCTCTCATATGCTGAACTGGTCGCATTGTGGATTTTGGTTAAAACATGATTTTGGACAATGTTCGTGGAACTCAGCTTAAAACGTACTTGCAGACTTGAAAACCCTTGCCTATTGTAGAGCGCGCCTCCTACTTCCACTGCTGAACGAAAACCCATGATTTTGGACCCTGTTTTCATAAGAAAAGGCTAAAAGAAATGTTTCACTTTTGTTACACTCAAACAGTGTCTCCTCTCATATGCTGAACTGGTTGCATTGTGGATTTTGGTTAAAACATGATTTTGGACAATGTTCATGGAACTCAGCTTAAAACGTACTTGCAGACTTGAAAACCCTTGCCTATTGTAGAGTGCGCCTCCTACTTCCACTGCTGAACGAAAACCCATGATTTTGGACCCTGTTTTCATGCGAAAAGGCTAAAAGAAATGTTTCACGTTTGTTACACTCAAACAGTGTCTCCTCTCATATGCTGAACTGGTCGCATTGTGGATTTTGGTTAAAACATGATTTTGGACAATGTTCATGGAACTCAGCTTAAAACGTACTTGCAGACTTGAAAACACTTGCCTATTGTAGAGCGCGCCTCCTACTTCCACTGCTGAACGAAAACCCATGATTTTGGACCCTGTTTTCATGCGAAAAGGCTAAAAGAAATGTTTCACGTTTGTTACACTCAAACAGTGTCTCCTCTCATATGCTGAACTGGTCGCATTGTGGATTTTGGTTAAAACATGATTTTGGACAATGTTCGTGGAACTCAGCTTAAAACGTACTTGCAGACTTGAAAACCCTTGCCTATTGTAGAGCGCGCCTCCTACTTCCACTGCTGAACGAAAACCCATGATTTTGGACCCTGTTTTCATGCGAAAAGGCTAAAAGAAATGTTTCACGTTTGTTACACTCAAACAGTGTCTCCTCTCATATAATGAACTGGTCGCATTGTGGATTTTGGTTAAAACATGATTTTGGACAACGTTCGTGGAACTCAGCTTAAAACGTACTTGCAGACTTGAAAACCCTTGCCTATTGTAGAGCGCGCCTCCTACTTCCACTGCTGAACGAAAACCCATGATTTTGGACCCTGTTTTCATAAGAAAAGGCTAAAAGAAATGTTTCACGTTTGTTACACTCAAACAGTGTCTCCTCTCATATGCTGAACTGGTCGCATTGTGGATTTTGGTTAAAACATGATTTTGGACAATGTTCATGGAACTCAGCTTAAAACGTACTTGCAGACTTGAAAACACTTGCCTATTGTAGAGCGCGCCTCCTACTTCCACTGCTGAACGAAAACCCATGATTTTGGACCCTGTTTTCATGCGAAAAGGCTAAAAGAAATGTTTCACTTTTGTTACACTCAAACAGTGTCTCCTCTCATATGCTGAACTGGTCGCATTGTGGATTTTGGTTAAAACATGATTTTGGACAATGTTCATGGAACTCAGCTTAAAACGTACTTGCAGACTTGAAAACACTTGCCTATTGTAGAGCGCGCCTCCTACTTCCACTGCTGAACGAAAACCCATGATTTTGGACCCTGTTTTCATGCGAAAAGGCTAAAAGAAATGTTTCACGTTTGTTACACTCAAACAGTGTCTCCTCTCATATGCTGAACTGGTCGCATTGTGGATTTTGGTTAAAACATGATTTTGGACAATGTTCGTGGAACTCAGCTTAAAACGTACTTGCAGACTTGAAAACCCTTGCCTATTGTAGAGCGCGCCTCCTACTTCCACTGCTGAACGAAAACCCATGATTTTGGACCCTGTTTTCATGCGAAAAGGCTAAAAGAAATGTTTCACGTTTGTTACACTCAAACAGTGTCTCCTCTCATATGCTGAACTGGTCGCATTGTGGATTTTGGTTAAAACATGATTTTGGACAATGTTCGTGGAACTCAGCTTAAAACGTACTTGCAGACTTGAAAACCCTTGCCTATTGTAGAGCGCGCCTCCTACTTCCACTGCTGAACGAAAACCCATGATTTTGGACCCTGTTTTCATAAGAAAAGGCTAAAAGAAATGTTTCACGTTTGTTACACTCAAACAGTGTCTCCTCTCATATGCTGAACTGGTCGCATTGTGGATTTTGGTTAAAACATGATTTTGGACAATGTTCATGGAACTCAGCTTAAAACGTACTTGCAGACTTGAAAACACTTGCCTATTGTAGAGCGCGCCTCCTACTTCCACTGCTGAACGAAAACCCATGATTTTGGACCCTGTTTTCATGCGAAAAGGCTAAAAGAAATGTTTCACTTTTGTTACACTCAAACAGTGTCTCCTCTCATATGCTGAACTGGTCGCATTGTGGATTTAGGTTAAAACATGATTTTGGACAATGTTCGTGGAACTCAGCTTAAAACGTACTTGCAGACTTGAAAACCCTTGCCTATTGTAGAGCGCGCCTCCTACTTCCACTGCTGAACGAAAACCCATGATTTTGGACCCTGTTTTCATGCGAAAAGGCTAAAAGAAATGTTTCACGTTTGTTACACTCAAACAGTGTCTCCTCTCATATGCTGAACTGGTCGCATTGTGGATTTTGGTTAAAACATGATTTTGGACAATGTTCGTGGAACTCAGCTTAAAACGTACTTGCAGACTTGAAAACCCTTGCCTATTGTAGAGCGCGCCTCCTACTTCCACTGCTGAACGAAAACCCATGATTTTGGACCCTGTTTTCATAAGAAAAGGCTAAAAGAAATGTTTCACGTTTGTTACACTCAAACAGTGTCTCCTCTCATATGCTGAACTGGTCGCATTGTGGATTTTGGTTAAAACATGATTTTGGACAATGTTCGTGGAACTCAGCTTAAAACGTACTTGCAGACTTGAAAACCCTTGCCTATTGTAGAGCGCGCCTCCTACTTCCACTGCTGAACGAAAACCCATGATTTTGGACCCTGTTTTCATAAGAAAAGGCTAAAAGAAATGTTTCACTTTTGTTACACTCAAACAGTGTCTCCTCTCATATGCTGAACTGGTTGCATTGTGGATTTTGGTTAAAACATGATTTTGGACAATGTTCATGGAACTCAGCTTAAAACGTACTTGCAGACTTGAAAACCCTTGCCTATTGTAGAGTGCGCCTCCTACTTCCACTGCTGAACGAAAACCCATGATTTTGGACCCTGTTTTCATGCGAAAAGGCTAAAAGAAATGTTTCACGTTTGTTACACTCAAACAGTGTCTCCTCTCATATGCTGAACTGGTCGCATTGTGGATTTTGGTTAAAACATGATTTTGGACAATGTTCATGGAACTCAGCTTAAAACGTACTTGCAGACTTGAAAACACTTGCCTATTGTAGAGCGCGCCTCCTACTTCCACTGCTGAACGAAAACCCATGATTTTGGACCCTGTTTTCATGCGAAAAGGCTAAAAGAAATGTTTCACGTTTGTTACACTCAAACAGTGTCTCCTCTCATATGCTGAACTGGTCGCATTGTGGATTTTGGTTAAAACATGATTTTGGACAATGTTCGTGGAACTCAGCTTAAAACGTACTTGCAGACTTGAAAACCCTTGCCTATTGTAGAGCGCGCCTCCTACTTCCACTGCTGAACGAAAACCCATGATTTTGGACCCTGTTTTCATGCGAAAAGGCTAAAAGAAATGTTTCACGTTTGTTACACTCAAACAGTGTCTCCTCTCATATAATGAACTGGTCGCATTGTGGATTTTGGTTAAAACATGATTTTGGACAATGTTCGTGGAACTCAGCTTAAAACGTACTTGCAGACTTGAAAACCCTTGCCTATTGTAGAGCGCGCCTCCTACTTCCACTGCTGAACGAAAACCCATGATTTTGGACCCTGTTTTCATAAGAAAAGGCTAAAAGAAATGTTTCACGTTTGTTACACTCAAACAGTGTCTCCTCTCATATGCTGAACTGGTCGCATTGTGGATTTTGGTTAAAACATGATTTTGGACAATGTTCATGGAACTCAGCTTAAAACGTACTTGCAGACTTGAAAACACTTGCCTATTGTAGAGCGCGCCTCCTACTTCCACTGCTGAACGAAAACCCATGATTTTGGACCCTGTTTTCATGCGAAAAGGCTAAAAGAAATGTTTCACTTTTGTTACACTCAAACAGTGTCTCCTCTCATATGCTGAACTGGTCGCATTGTGGATTTTGGTTAAAACATGATTTTGGACAATGTTCGTGGAACTCAGCTTAAAACGTACTTGCAGACTTGAAAACCCTTGCCTATTGTAGAGCGCGCCTCCTACTTCCACTGCTGAACGAAAACCCATGATTTTGGACCCTGTTTTCATGCGAAAAGGCTAAAAGAAATGTTTCACGTTTGTTACACTCAAACAGTGTCTCCTCTCATATGCTGAACTGGTCGCATTGTGGATTTTGGTTAAAACATGATTTTGGACAATGTTCGTGGAACTCAGCTTAAAACGTACTTGCAGACTTGAAAACCCTTGCCTATTGTAGAGCGCGCCTCCTACTTCCACTGCTGAACGAAAACCCATGATTTTGGACCCTGTTTTCATAAGAAAAGGCTAAAAGAAATGTTTCACGTTTGTTACACTCAAACAGTGTCTCCTCTCATATGCTGAACTGGTCGCATTGTGGATTTTGGTTAAAACATGATTTTGGACAATGTTCGTGGAACTCAGCTTAAAACGTACTTGCAGACTTGAAAACCCTTGCCTATTGTAGAGCGCGCCTCCTACTTCCACTGCTGAACGAAAACCCATGATTTTGGACCCTGTTTTCATAAGAAAAGGCTAAAAGAAATGTTTCACTTTTGTTACACTCAAACAGTGTCTCCTCTCATATGCTGAACTGGTTGCATTGTGGATTTTGGTTAAAACATGATTTTGGACAATGTTCATGGAACTCAGCTTAAAACGTACTTGCAGACTTGAAAACCCTTGCCTATTGTAGAGTGCGCCTCCTACTTCCACTGCTGAACGAAAACCCATGATTTTGGACCCTGTTTTCATGCGAAAAGGCTAAAAGAAATGTTTCACGTTTGTTACACTCAAACAGTGTCTCCTCTCATATGCTGAACTGGTCGCATTGTGGATTTTGGTTAAAACATGATTTTGGACAATGTTCATGGAACTCAGCTTAAAACGTACTTGCAGACTTGAAAACACTTGCCTATTGTAGAGCGCGCCTCCTACTTCCACTGCTGAACGAAAACCCATGATTTTGGACCCTGTTTTCATGCGAAAAGGCTAAAAGAAATGTTTCACGTTTGTTACACTCAAACAGTGTCTCCTCTCATATGCTGAACTGGTCGCATTGTGGATTTTGGTTAAAACATGATTTTGGACAATGTTCGTGGAACTCAGCTTAAAACGTACTTGCAGACTTGAAAACCCTTGCCTATTGTAGAGCGCGCCTCCTACTTCCACTGCTGAACGAAAACCCATGATTTTGGACCCTGTTTTCATGCGAAAAGGCTAAAAGAAATGTTTCACGTTTGTTACACTCAAACAGTGTCTCCTCTCATATAATGAACTGGTCGCATTGTGGATTTTGGTTAAAACATGATTTTGGACAATGTTCGTGGAACTCAGCTTAAAACGTACTTGCAGACTTGAAAACCCTTGCCTATTGTAGAGCGCGCCTCCTACTTCCACTGCTGAACGAAAACCCATGATTTTGGACCCTGTTTTCATAAGAAAAGGCTAAAAGAAATGTTTCACGTTTGTTACACTCAAACAGTGTCTCCTCTCATATGCTGAACTGGTCGCATTGTGGATTTTGGTTAAAACATGATTTTGGACAATGTTCATGGAACTCAGCTTAAAACGTACTTGCAGACTTGAAAACCCTTGCCTATTGTAGAGCGCGCCTCCTACTTCCACTGCTGAACGAAAACCCATGATTTTGGACCCTGTTTTCATGCGAAAAGGCTAAAAGAAATGTTTCACGTTTGTTACACTCAAACAGTGTCTCCTCTCATATGCTGAACTGGTCGCATTGTGGATTTTGGTTAAAACATGATTTTGGACAATGTTCGTGGAACTCAGCTTAAAACGTACTTGCAGACTTGAAAACCCTTGCCTATTGTAGAGCGCGCCTCCTACTTCCACTGCTGAACGAAAACCCATGATTTTGGACCCTGTTTTCATGCGAAAAGGCTAAAAGAAATGTTTCACGTTTGTTACACTCAAACAGTGTCTCCTCTCATATGCTGAACTGGTCGCATTGTGGATTTTGGTTAAAACATGATTTTGGACAATGTTCGTGGAACTCAGCTTAAAACGTACTTGCAGACTTGAAAACCCTTGCCTATTGTAGAGCGCGCCTCCTACTTCCACTGCTGAACGAAAACCCATGATTTTGGACCCTGTTTTCATAAGAAAAGGCTAAAAGAAATGTTTCACTTTTGTTACACTCAAACAGTGTCTCCTCTCATATGCTGAACTGGTTGCATTGTGGATTTTGGTTAAAACATGATTTTGGACAATGTTCATGGAACTCAGCTTAAAACGTACTTGCAGACTTGAAAACCCTTGCCTATTGTAGAGCGCGCCTCCTACTTCCACTGCTGAACGAAAACCCATGATTTTGGACCCTGTTTTCATAAGAAAAGGCTAAAAGAAATGTTTCACTTTTGTTACACTCAAACAGTGTCTCCTCTCATATGCTGAACTAGTCGCATTGTGGATTTTGGTTAAAACATGATTTTGGACAATGTTCATGGAACTCAGCTTAAAACGTACTTGCAGACTTGAAAACCCTTGCCTATTGTAGAGCGCGCCTCCTACTTCCACTGCTGAACGAAAACCCATGATTTTGGACCCTGTTTTCATAAGAAAAGGCTAAAAGAAATGTTTCACTTTTGTTACACTCAAACAGTGTCTCCTCTCATATGCTGAACTAGTCGCATTGTTTATTTTGGTTAAAACATGATTTTGGACAATGTTCATGGAACTCAGCTTAAAACGTACTTGCAGACTTGAAAACCCTTTTCTATTGTAGAGCGCGCCTCCTACTTCCACTGCTGAACGAAAACCCATGATTTTGGACCCTGTTTTCATAAGAAAAGGCTAAAAGAAATGTTTCACTTTTGTTACACTCAAACAGTGTCTCCTCTCATATGCTGAACTAGTCGCATTGTGGATTTTGGTTAAAACATAATTTTGGACAATGTTCATGGAACTCAGCTTAAAACGTACTTGCAGACTTGAAAACCCTTGCCTATTGTAGAGCGCGCCTCCTACTTCCACTGCTGAACGAAAACCCATGATTTTGGACCCTGTTTTCATAAGAAAAGGCTAAAAGAAATGTTTCACGTTTGTTACACTCAAACAGTGTCTCCTCTCATATGCTGAACTGGTCGCATTGTGGATTTTGGTTAAAACATGATTTTGGACAATGTTCATGGAACTCAGCTTAAAACGTACTTGCAGACTTGAAAACACTTGCCTATTGTAGAGCGCGCCTCCTACTTCCACTGCTGAACGAAAACCCATGATTTTGGACCCTGTTTTCATGCGAAAAGGCTAAAAGAAATGTTTCACGTTTGTTACACTCAAACAGTGTCTCCTCTCATATGCTGAACTGGTCGCATTGTGGATTTTGGTTAAAACATGATTTTGGACAATGTTCGTGGAACTCAGCTTAAAACGTACTTGCAGACTTGAAAACCCTTGCCTATTGTAGAGCGCGCCTCCTACTTCCACTGCTGAACGAAAACCCATGATTTTGGACCCTGTTTTCATGCGAAAAGGCTAAAAGAAATGTTTCACGTTTGTTACACTCAAACAGTGTCTCCTCTCATATGCTGAACTGGTCGCATTGTGGATTTTGGTTAAAACATGATTTTGGACAATGTTCGTGGAACTCAGCTTAAAACGTACTTGCAGACTTGAAAACCCTTGCCTATTGTAGAGCGCGCCTCCTACTTCCACTGCTGAACGAAAACCCATGATTTTGGACCCTGTTTTCATTAGAAAAGGCTAAAAGAAATGTTTCACTTTTGTTACACTCAAACAGTGTCTCCTCTCATATGCTGAACTGGTTGCATTGTGGATTTTGGTTAAAACATGATTTTGGACAATGTTCATGGAACTCAGCTTAAAACGTACTTGCAGACTTGAAAACCCTTGCCTATTGTAGAGCGCGCCTCCTACTTCCACTGCTGAACGAAAACCCATGATTTTGGACCCTGTTTTCATAAGAAAAGGCTAAAAGAAATGTTTCACTTTTGTTACACTCAAACAGTGTCTCCTCTCATATGCTGAACTAGTCGCATTGTGGATTTTGGTTAAAACATGATTTTGGACAATGTTCATGGAACTCAGCTTAAAACGTACTTGCAGACTTGAAAACCCTTGCCTATTGTAGAGCGCGCCTCCTACTTCCACTGCTGAACGAAAACCCATGATTTTGGACCCTGTTTTCATAAGAAAAGGCTAAAAGAAATGTTTCACGTTTGTTACACTCAAACAGTGTCTCCTCTCATATGCTGAACTGGTCGCATTGTGGATTTTGGTTAAAACATGATTTTGGACAATGTTCGTGGAACTCAGCTTAAAACGTACTTGCAGACTTGAAAACCCTTGCCTATTGTAGAGCGCGCCTCCTACTTCCACTGCTGAACGAAAACCCATGATTTTGGACCCTGTTTTCATGCGAAAAGGCTAAAAGAAATGTTTCACGTTTGTTACACTCAAACAGTGTCTCCTCTCATATGCTGAACTGGTCGCATTGTGGATTTTGGTTAAAACATGATTTTGGACAATGTTCGTGGAACTCAGCTTAAAACGTACTTGCAGACTTGAAAACCCTTGCCTATTGTAGAGCGCGCCTCCTACTTCCACTGCTGAACGAAAACCCATGATTTTGGACCCTGTTTTCATAAGAAAAGGCTAAAAGAAATGTTTCACTTTTGTTACACTCAAACAGTGTCTCCTCTCATATGCTGAACTGGTTGCATTGTGGATTTTGGTTAAAACATGATTTTGGACAATGTTCATGGAACTCAGCTTAAAACGTACTTGCAGACTTGAAAACCCTTGCCTATTGTAGAGCGCGCCTCCTACTTCCACTGCTGAACGAAAACCCATGATTTTGGACCCTGTTTTCATAAGAAAAGGCTAAAAGAAATGTTTCACTTTTGTTACACTCAAACAGTGTCTCCTCTCATATGCTGAACTAGTCGCATTGTGGATTTTGGTTAAAACATGATTTTGGACAATGTTCATGGAACTCAGCTTAAAACGTACTTGCAGACTTGAAAACCCTTGCCTATTGTAGAGCGCGCCTCCTACTTCCACTGCTGAATGAAAACCCATGATTTTGGACCCTGTTTTCATAAGAAAAGGCTAAAAGAAATGTTTCACGTTTGTTACACTCAAACAGTGTCTCCTCTCATATGCTGAACTGGTCGCATTGTGGATTTTGGTTAAAACATGATTTTGGACAATGTTCGTGGAACTCAGCTTAAAACGTACTTGCAGACTTGAAAACCCTTGCCTATTGTAGAGCGCGCCTCCTACTTCCACTGCTGAACGAAAACCCATGATTTTGGACCCTGTTTTCATGCGAAAAGGCTAAAAGAAATGTTTCACGTTTGTTACACTCAAACAGTGTCTCCTCTCATATGCTGAACTGGTCGCATTGTGGATTTTGGTTAAAACATGATTTTGGACAATGTTCGTGGAACTCAGCTTAAAACGTACTTGCAGACTTGAAAACCCTTGCCTATTGTAGAGCGCGCCTCCTACTTCCACTGCTGAACGAAAACCCATGATTTTGGACCCTGTTTTCATAAGAAAAGGCTAAAAGAAATGTTTCACTTTTGTTACACTCAAACAGTGTCTCCTCTCATATGCTGAACTGGTTGCATTGTGGATTTTGGTTAAAACATGATTTTGGACAATGTTCATGGAACTCAGCTTAAAACGTACTTGCAGACTTGAAAACCCTTGCCTATTGTAGAGCGCGCCTCCTACTTCCACTGCTGAACGAAAACCCATGATTTTGGACCCTGTTTTCATAAGAAAAGGCTAAAAGAAATGTTTCACTTTTGTTACACTCAAACAGTGTCTCCTCTCATATGCTGAACTAGTCGCATTGTGGATTTTGGTTAAAACATGATTTTGGACAATGTTCATGGAACTCAGCTTAAAACGTACTTGCAGACTTGAAAACCCTTGCCTATTGTAGAGCGCGCCTCCTACTTCCACTGCTGAATGGAAACCCATGATTTTGGACCCTGTTTTCATAAGAAAAGGCTAAAAGAAATGTTTCACTTTTGTTACACTCAAACAGTGTCTCCTCTCATATGCTGAACTAGTCGCATTGTGGATTTTGGTTAAAACATGATTTTGGACAATGTTCATGGAACTCAGCTTAAAACGTACTTGCAGACTTGAAAACCCTTGCCTATTGTAGAGCGCGCCTCCTACTTCCACTGCTGAACGAAAACCCATGATTTTGGACCCTGTTTTCATAAGAAAAGGCTAAAAGAAATGTTTCACTTTTGTTACACTCAAACAGTGTCTCCTCTCATATGCTGAACTAGTCAAATTGTGGATTTTGGTTAAAACATGATTTTGGACAATGTTCATGGAACTCAGCTTAAAACGTACTTGCAGACTTGAAAACCCTTGCCTATTGTAGAGCGCGCCTCCTACTTCCACTGCTGAACGAAAACCCATGATTTTGGACCCTGTTTTCATAAGAAAAGGCTAAAAGAAATGTTTCACTTTTGTTACACTCAAACAGTGTCTCCTCTCATATGCTGAACTGGTCGCATTGTGGATTTTGGTTAAAACATGATTTTGGACAATGTTCGTGGAACTCAGCTTAAAACGTACTTGCAGACTTGAAAACCCTTGCCTATTGTAGAGCGCGCCTCCTACTTCCACTGCTGAACGAAAACCCATGATTTTGGACCCTGTTTTCATAAGAAAAGGCTAAAAGAAATGTTTCACTTTTGTTACACTCAAACAGTGTCTCCTCTCATATGCTGAACTAGTCGCATTGTGGATTTTGGTTAAAACATGATTTTGGACAATGTTCATGGAACTCAGCTTAAAACGTACTTGCAGACTTGAAAACCCTTGCCTATTGTAGAGCGCGCCTCCTACTTCCACTGCTGAACGAAAACCCATGATTTTGGACCCTGTTTTCATAAGAAAAGGCTAAAAGAAATGTTTCACTTTTGTTACACTCAAACAGTGTCTCCTCTCATATGCTGAACTAGTCGCATTGTGGATTTTGGTTAAAACATGATTTTGGACAATGTTCATGGAACTCAGCTTAAAACGTACTTGCAGACTTGAAAACCCTTGCCTATTGTAGAGCGCGCCTCCTACTTCCACTGCTGAACGAAAACCCATGATTTTGGACCCTGTTTTCATGCGAAAAGGCTAAAAGAAATGTTTCACGTTTGTTACACTCAAACAGTGTCTCCTCTCATATGCTGAACTGGTCGCATTGTGGATTTTGGTTAAAACATGATTTTGGACAATGTTCATGGAACTCAGCTTAAAACGTACTTGCAGACTTGAAAACACTTGCCTATTGTAGAGCGCGCCTCCTACTTCCACTGCTGAACGAAAACCCATGATTTTGGACCCTGTTTTCATGCGAAAAGGCTAAAATAAATGTTTCACGTTTGTTACACTCAAACAGTGTCTCCTCTCATATGCTGAACTGGTCGCATTGTGGATTTTGGTTAAAACATGATTTTGGACAATGTTCGTGGAACTCAGCTTAAAACGTACTTGCAGACTTGAAAACCCTTGCCTATTGTAGAGCGCGCCTCCTACTTCCACTGCTGAACGAAAACCCATGATTTTGGACCCTGTTTTCATAAGAAAAGGCTAAAAGAAATGTTTCACTTTTGTTACACTCAAACAGTGTCTCCTCTCATATGCTGAACTGGTTGCATTGTGGATTTTGGTTAAAACATGATTTTGGACAATGTTCATGGAACTCAGCTTAAAACGTACTTGCAGACTTGAAAACCCTTGCCTATTGTAGAGCGCGCCTCCTACTTCCACTGCTGAACGAAAACCCATGATTTTGGACCCTGTTTTCATGCGAAAAGGCTAAAAGAAATGTTTCACGTTTGTTACACTCAAACAGTGTCTCCTCTCATATGCTGAACTGGTCGCATTGTGGATTTTGGTTAAAACATGATTTTGGACAATGTTCGTGGAACTCAGCTTAAAACGTACTTGCAGACTTGAAAACCCTTGCCTATTGTAGAGCGCGCCTCCTACTTCCACTGCTGAACGAAAACCCATGATTTTGGACCCTGTTTTCATAAGAAAAGGCTAAAAGAAATGTTTCACTTTTGTTACACTCAAACAGTGTCTCCTCTCATATGCTGAACTGGTTGCATTGTGGATTTTGGTTAAAACATGATTTTGGACAATGTTCATGGAACTCAGCTTAAAACGTACTTGCAGACTTGAAAACCCTTGCCTATTGTAGAGCGCGCCTCCTACTTCCACTGCTGAACGAAAACCCATGATTTTGGACCCTGTTTTCATAAGAAAAGGCTAAAAGAAATGTTTCACTTTTGTTACACTCAAACAGTGTCTCCTCTCATATGCTGAACTAGTCGCATTGTGGATTTTGGTTAAAACATGATTTTGGACAATGTTCATGGAACTCAGCTTAAAACGTACTTGCAGACTTGAAAACCCTTGCCTATTGTAGAGCGCGCCTCCTACTTCCACTGCTGAACGAAAACCCATGATTTTGGACCCTGTTTTCATAAGAAAAGGCTAAAAGAAATGTTTCACTTTTGTTACACTCAAACAGTGTCTCCTCTCATATGCTGAACTAGTCGCATTGTGGATTTTGGTTAAAACATGATTTTGGACAATGTTCATGGAACTCAGCTTAAAACGTACTTGCAGACTTGACAACCCTTGCCTATTGTAGAGCGCGCCTCCTACTTCCACTGCTGAACGAAAACCCATGATTTTGGACCCTGTTTTCATGCGAAAAGGCTAAAAGAAATGTTTCACGTTTGTTACACTCAAACAGTGTCTCCTCTCATATGCTGAACTGGTCGCATTGTGGATTTTGGTTAAAACATGATTTTGGACAATGTTCATGGAACTCAGCTTAAAACGTACTTGCAGACTTGAAAACACTTGCCTATTGTAGAGCGCGCCTCCTACTTCCACTGCTGAACGAAAACCCATGATTTTGGACCCTGTTTTCATGCGAAAAGGCTAAAAGAAATGTTTCACGTTTGTTACACTCAAACAGTGTCTCCTCTCATATCCTGAACTGGTCGCATTGTGGATTTTGGTTAAAACATGATTTTGGACAATGTTCGTGGAACTCAGCTTAAAACGTACTTGCAGACTTGAAAACCCTTGCCTATTGTAGAGCGCGCCTCCTACTTCCACTGCTGAACGAAAACCCATGATTTTGGACCCTGTTTTCATGCGAAAAGGCTAAAAGAAATGTTTCACGTTTGTTACACTCAAACAGTGTCTCCTCTCATATGCTGAACTGGTCGCATTGTGGATTTTGGTTAAAACATGATTTTGGACAATGTTCGTGGAACTCAGCTTAAAACGTACTTGCAGACTTGAAAACCCTTGCCTATTGTAGAGCGCGCCTCCTACTTCCACTGCTGAACGAAAACCCATGATTTTGGACCCTGTTTTCATAAGAAAAGGCTAAAAGAAATGTTTCACTTTTGTTACACTCAAACAGTGTCTCCTCTCATATGCTGAACTGGTTGCATTGTGGATTTTGGTTAAAACATGATTTTGGACAATGTTCATGGAACTCAGCTTAAAACGTACTTGCAGACTTGAAAACCCTTGCCTATTGTAGAGCGCGCCTCCTACTTCCACTGCTGAACGAAAACCCATGATTTTGGACCCTGTTTTCATAAGAAAAGGCTAAAAGAAATGTTTCACTTTTGTTACACTCAAACAGTGTCTCCTCTCATATGCTGAACTAGTCGCATTGTGGATTTTGGTTAAAACATGATTTTGGACAATGTTCATGGAACTCAGCTTAAAACGTACTTGCAGACTTGAAAACCCTTGCCTATTGTAGAGCGCGCCTCCTACTTCCACTGCTGAACGAAAACCCATGATTGTGGACCCTGTTTTCATAAGAAAAGGCTAAAAGAAATGTTTCACTTTTGTTACACTCAAACAGTGTCTCCTCTCATATGCTGAACTAGTCGCATTGTGGATTTTGGTTAAAACATGATTTTGGACAATGTTCATGGAACTCAGCTTAAAACGTACTTGCAGACTTGACAACCCTTGCCTATTGTAGAGCGCGCCTCCTACTTCCACTGCTGAACGAAAACCCATGATTTTGGACCCTGTTTTCATGCGAAAAGGCTAAAAGAAATGTTTCACGTTTGTTACACTCAAACAGTGTCTCCTCTCATATGCTGAACTGGTCGCATTGTGGATTTTGGTTAAAACATGATTTTGGACAATGTTCATGGAACTCAGCTTAAAACGTACTTGCAGACTTGAAAACACTTGCCTATTGTAGAGCGCGCCTCCTACTTCCACTGCTGAACGAAAACCCATGATTTTGGACCCTGTTTTCATGCGAAAAGGCTAAAAGAAATGTTTCACGTTTGTTACACTCAAACAGTGTCTCCTCTCATATGCTGAACTGGTCGCATTGTGGATTTTGGTTAAAACATGATTTTGGACAATGTTCGTGGAACTCAGCTTAAAACGTACTTGCAGACTTGAAAACCCTTGCCTATTGTAGAGCGCGCCTCCTACTTCCACTGCTGAACGAAAACCCATGATTTTGGACCCTGTTTTCATGCGAAAAGGCTAAAAGAAATGTTTCACGTTTGTTACACTCAAACAGTGTCTCCTCTCATATGCTGAACTGGTCGCATTGTGGATTTTGGTTAAAACATGATTTTGGACAATGTTCGTGGAACTCAGCTTAAAACGTACTTGCAGACTTGAAAACCCTTGCCTATTGTAGAGCGCGCCTCCTACTTCCACTGCTGAACGAAAACCCATGATTTTGGACCCTGTTTTCATAAGAAAAGGCTAAAATAAATGTTTCACTTTTGTTACACTCAAACAGTGTCTCCTCTCATATGCTGAACTGGTTGCATTGTGGATTTTGGTTAAAACATGATTTTGGACAATGTTCATGGAACTCAGCTTAAAACGTACTTGCAGACTTGAAAACCCTTGCCTATTGTAGAGCGCGCCTCCTACTTCCACTGCTGAACGAAAACCCATGATTTTGGACCCTGTTTTCATAAGAAAAGGCTAAAAGAAATGTTTCACTTTTGTTACACTCAAACAGTGTCTCCTCTCATATGCTGAACTAGTCGCATTGTGGATTTTGGTTAAAACATGATTTTGGACAATGTTCATGGAACTCAGCTTAAAACGTACTTGCAGACTTGAAAACCCTTGCCTATTGTAGAGCGCGCCTCCTACTTCCACTGCTGAACGAAAACCCATGATTTTGGACCCTGTTTTCATAAGAAAAGGCTAAAAGAAATGTTTCACTTTTGTTACACTCAAGCAGTGTCTCCTCTCATATGCTGAACTAGTCGCATTGTGGATTTTGGTTAAAACATGATTTTGGACAATGTTCATGGAACTCAGCTTAAAACGTACTTGCAGACTTGAAAACCCTTGCCTATTGTAGAGCGCGCCTCCTACTTCCACTGCTGAACGAAAACCCATGATTTTGGACCCTGTTTTCATAAGAAAAGGCTAAAAGAAATGTTTCACTTTTGTTACACTCAAACAGTGTCTCCTCTCATATGCTGAACTGGTCGCATTGTGGATTTTGGTTAAAACATGATTTTGGACAATGTTCGTGGAACTCAGCTTAAAACGTACTTGCAGACTTGAAAACCCTTGCCTATTGTAGAGCGCGCCTCCTACTTCCACTGCTGAACGAAAACCCATGATTTTGGACCCTGTTTTCATAAGAAAAGGCTAAAAGAAATGTTTCACTTTTGTTACACTCAAACAGTGTCTCCTCTCATATGCTGAACTAGTCGCATTGTGGATTTTGGTTAAAACATGATTTTGGACAATGTTCATGGAACTCAGCTTAAAACGTACTTGCAGACTTGAAAACCCTTGCCTATTGTAGAGCGCGCCTCCTACTTCCACTGCTGAACGAAAACCCATGATTTTGGACCCTGTTTTCATAAGAAAAGGCTAAAAGAAATGTTTCACTTTTGTTACACTCAAACAGTGTCTCCTCTCATATGCTGAACTAGTCGCATTGTAGATTTTGGTTAAAACATGATTTTGGACAATGTTCATGGAACTCAGCTTAAAACGTACTTGCAGACTTGAAAACACTTGCCTATTGTAGAGCGCGCCTCCTACTTCCACTGCTGAACGAAAACCCATGATTTTGGACCCTGTTTTCATGCGAAAAGGCTAAAAGAAATGTTTCACGTTTGTTACACTCAAACAGTGTCTCCTCTCATATGCTGAACTGGTCGCATTGTGGATTTTGGTTAAAACATGATTTTGGACAATGTTCGTGGAACTCAGCTTAAAACGTACTTGCAGACTTGAAAACCCTTGCCTATTGTAGAGCGCGCCTCCTACTTCCACTGCTGAACGAAAACCCATGATTTTGGACCCTGTTTTCATGCGAAAAGGCTAAAAGAAATGTTTCACGTTTGTTACACTCAAACAGTGTCTCCTCTCATATGCTGAACTGGTCGCATTGTGGATTTTGGTTAAAACATGATTTTGGACAATGTTCGTGGAACTCAGCTTAAAACGTACTTGCAGACTTGAAAACCCTTGCCTATTGTAGAGCGCGCCTCCTACTTCCACTGCTGAACGAAAACCCATGATTTTGGACCCTGTTTTCATAAGAAAAGGCTAAAAGAAATGTTTCACTTTTGTTACACTCAAACAGTGTCTCCTCTCATATGCTGAACTGGTTGCATTGTGGATTTTGGTTAAAACATGATTTTGGACAATGTTCATGGAACTCAGCTTAAAACGTACTTGCAGACTTGAAAACCCTTGCCTATTGTAGAGCGCGCCTCCTACTTCCACTGCTGAACGAAAACCCATGATTTTGGACCCTGTTTTCATAAGAAAAGGCTAAAAGAAATGTTTCACGTTTGTTACACTCAAACAGTGTCTCCTCTCATATGCTGAACTGGTCGCATTGTGGATTTTGGTTAAAACATGATTTTGGACAATGTTCGTGGAACTCAGCTTAAAACGTACTTGCAGACTTGAAAACCCTTGCCTATTGTAGAGCGCGCCTCCTACTTCCACTGCTGAACGAAAACCCATGATTTTGGACCCTGTTTTCATAAGAAAAGGCTAAAAGAAATGTTTCACTTTTGTTACACTCAAACAGTGTCTCCTCTCATATGCTGAACTGGTTGCATTGTGGATTTTGGTTAAAACATGATTTTGGACAATGTTCATGGAACTCAGCTTAAAACGTACTTGCAGACTTGAAAACCCTTGCCTATTGTAGAGCGCGCCTCCTACTTCCACTGCTGAACGAAAACCCATGATTTTGGACCCTGTTTTCATAAGAAAAGGCTAAAAGAAATGTTTCACTTTTGTTACACTCAAACAGTGTCTCCTCTCATATGCTGAACTAGTCGCATTGTGGATTTTGGTTAAAACATGATTTTGGACAATGTTCATGGAACTCAGCTTAAAACGTACTTGCAGACTTGAAAACCCTTGCCTATTGTAGAGCGCGCCTCCTACTTCCACTGCTGAACGAAAACCCATGATTTTGGACCCTGTTTTCATAAGAAAAGGCTAAAAGAAATGTTTCACTTTTGTTACACTCAAGCAGTGTCTCCTCTCATATGCTGAACTAGTCGCATTGTGGATTTTGGTTAAAACATGATTTTGGACAATGTTCATGGAACTCAGCTTAAAACGTACTTGCAGACTTGAAAACCCTTGCCTATTGTAGAGCGCGCCTCCTACTTCCACTGCTGAACGAAAACCCATGATTTTGGACCCTGTTTTCATAAGAAAAGGCTAAAAGAAATGTTTCACTTTTGTTACACTCAAACAGTGTCTCCTCTCATATGCTGAACTGGTCGCATTGTGGATTTTGGTTAAAACATGATTTTGGACAATGTTCGTGGAACTCAGCTTAAAACGTACTTGCAGACTTGAAAACCCTTGCCTATTGTAGAGCGCGCCTCCTACTTCCACTGCTGAACGAAAACCCATGATTTTGGACCCTGTTTTCATAAGAAAAGGCTAAAAGAAATGTTTCACTTTTGTTACACTCAAACAGTGTCTCCTCTCATATGCTGAACTAGTCGCATTGTGGATTTTGGTTAAAACATGATTTTGGACAATGTTCATGGAACTCAGCTTAAAACGTACTTGCAGACTTGAAAACCCTTGCCTATTGTAGAGCGCGCCTCCTACTTCCACTGCTGAACGAAAACCCATGATTTTGGACCCTGTTTTCATAAGAAAAGGCTAAAAGAAATGTTTCACTTTTGTTACACTCAAACAGTGTCTCCTCTCATATGCTGAACTAGTCGCATTGTGGATTTTGGTTAAAACATGATTTTGGACAATGTTCATGGAACTCAGCTTAAAACGTACTTGCAGACTTGACAACCCTTGCCTATTGTAGAGCGCGCCTCCTACTTCCACTGCTGAACGAAAACCCATGATTTTGGACCCTGTTTTCATGCGAAAAGGCTAAAAGAAATGTTTCACGTTTGTTACACTCAAACAGTGTCTCCTCTCATATGCTGAACTTGTCGCATTGTGGATTTTGGTTAAAACATGATTTTGGACAATGTTCATGGAACTCAGCTTAAAACGTACTTGCAGACTTGAAAACACTTGCCTATTGTAGAGCGCGCCTCCTACTTCCACTGCTGTACGAAAACCCATGATTTTGGACCCTGTTTTCATAAGAAAAGGCTAAAAGAAATGTTTCACTTTTGTTACACTCAAACAGTGTCTCCTCTCATATGCTGAACTAGTCGCATTGTGGATTTTGGTTAAAACATGATTTTGGACAATGTTCATGGAACTCAGCTTAAAACGTACTTGCAGACTTGAAAACCCTTGCCTATTGTAGAGCGCGCCACCTACTTCCACTGCTGAACGAAAACCCATGATTTTGGACCCTGTTTTCATGCGAAAAGGCTAAAAGAAATGTTTCACGTTTGTTACACTCAAACAGTGTCACCTCTCATATGCTGAACTGGTCGCATTGTGGATTTTGGTTAAAACATGATTTTGGACAATGTTCATGGAACTCAGCTTAAAACGTACTTGCAGACTTGAAAACACTTGCCTATTGTAGAGCGCGCCTCCTACTTCCACTGCTGAACGAAAACCCATGATTTTGGACCCTGTTTTCATGCGAAAAGGCTAAAAGAAATGTTTCACGTTTGTTACACTCAAACAGTGTCTCCTCTCATATGCTGAACTGGTCGCATTGTGGATTTTGGTTAAAACATGATTTTGGACAATGTTCGTGGAACTCAGCTTAAAACGTACTTGCAGACTTGAAAACCCTTGCCTATTGTAGAGCGCGCCTCCTACTTCCACTGCTGAACGAAAACCCATGATTTTGGACCCTGTTTTCATAAGAAAAGGCTAAAAGAAATGTTTCACGTTTGTTACACTCAAACAGTGTCTCCTCTCATATGCTGAACTGGTCGCATTGTGGATTTTGGTTAAAACATGATTTTGGACAATGTTCGTGGAACTCAGCTTAAAACGTACTTGCAGACTTGAAAACCCTTGCCTATTGTAGAGCGCGCCTCCTACTTCCACTGCTGAACGAAAACCCATGATTTTGGACCCTGTTTTCATAAGAAAAGGCTAAAAGAAATGTTTCACGTTTGTTACACTCAAACAGTGTCTCCTCTCATATGCTGAACTGGTCGCATTGTGGATTTTGGTTAAAACATGATTTTGGACAATGTTCATGGAACTCAGCTTAAAACGTACTTGCAGACTTGAAAACACTTGCCTATTGTAGAGTGCTTCTCCTACTTCCACTGCTGAACGAAAACCCATGATTTTGGACCCTGTTTTCATGCGAAAAGGCTAAAAGAAATGTTTCACTTTTGTTACACTCAAACAGTGTCTCCTCTCATATGCTGAACTGGTCGCATTGTGGATTTTGGTTAAAACATGATTTTGGACAATGTTCGTGGAACTCAGCTTAAAACGTACTTGCAGACTTGAAAACCCTTGCCTATTGTAGAGCGCGCCTCCTACTTCCACTGCTGAACGAAAACCCATGATTTTGGACCCTGTTTTCATGCGAAAAGGCTAAAAGAAATGTTTCACGTTTGTTACACTCAAACAGTGTCTCCTCTCATATGCTGAACTGGTCGCATTGTGGATTTTGGTTAAAACATGATTTTGGACAATGTTCGTGGAACTCAGCTTAAAACGTACTTGCAGACTTGAAAACCCTTGCCTATTGTAGAGCGCGCCTCCTACTTCCACTGCTGAACGAAAACCCATGATTTTGGACCCTGTTTTCATAAGAAAAGGCTAAAAGAAATGTTTCACGTTTGTTACACTCAAACAGTGTCTCCTCTCATATGCTGAACTGGTCGCATTGTGGATTTTGGTTAAAACATGATTTTGGACAATGTTCGTGGAACTCAGCTTAAAACGTACTTGCAGACTTGAAAACCCTTGCCTATTGTAGAGCGCGCCTCCTACTTCCACTGCTGAACGAAAACCCATGATTTTGGGCCCTGTTTTCATAAGAAAAGGCTAAAAGAAATGTTTCACTTTTGTTACACTCAAACAGTGTCTCCTCTCATATGCTGAACTGGTTGCATTGTGGATTTTGGTTAAAACATGATTTTGGACAATGTTCATGGAACTCAGCTTAAAACGTACTTGCAGACTTGAAAACCCTTGCCTATTGTAGAGTGCGCCTCCTACTTCCACTGCTGAACGAAAACCCATGATTTTGGACCCTGTTTTCATGCGAAAAGGCTAAAAGAAATGTTTCACGTTTGTTACACTCAAACAGTGTCTCCTCTCATATGCTGAACTGGTCGCATTGTGGATTTTGGTTAAAACATGATTTTGGACAATGTTCATGGAACTCAGCTTAAAACGTACTTGCAGACTTGAAAACACTTGCCTATTGTAGAGCGCGCCTCCTACTTCCACTGCTGAACGAAAACCCATGATTTTGGACCCTGTTTTCATGCGAAAAGGCTAAAAGAAATGTTTCACGTTTGTTACACTCAAACAGTGTCTCCTCTCATATGCTGAACTGGTCGCATTGTGGATTTTGGTTAAAACATGATTTTGGACAATGTTCGTGGAACTCAGCTTAAAACGTACTTGCAGACTTGAAAACCCTTGCCTATTGTAGAGCGCGCCTCCTACTTCCACTGCTGAACGAAAACCCATGATTTTGGACCCTGTTTTCATGCGAAAAGGCTAAAAGAAATGTTTCACGTTTGTTACACTCAAACAGTGTCTCCTCTCATATAATGAACTGGTCGCATTGTGGATTTTGGTTAAAACATGATTTTGGACAATGTTCGTGGAACTCAGCTTAAAACGTACTTGCAGACTTGAAAACCCTTGCCTATTGTAGAGCGCGCCTCCTACTTCCACTGCTGAACGAAAACCCATGATTTTGGACCCTGTTTTCATAAGAAAAGGCTAAAAGAAATGTTTCACGTTTGTTACACTCAAACAGTGTCTCCTCTCATATGCTGAACTGGTCGCATTGTGGATTTTGGTTAAAACATGATTTTGGACAATGTTCATGGAACTCAGCTTAAAACGTACTTGCAGACTTGAAAACACTTGCCTATTGTAGAGCGCGCCTCCTACTTCCACTGCTGAACGAAAACCCATGATTTTGGACCCTGTTTTCATGCGAA
The DNA here is from genome assembly GCF_964263955.1 of Coregonus lavaretus. Taxonomy (NCBI): domain Eukaryota; kingdom Metazoa; phylum Chordata; class Actinopteri; order Salmoniformes; family Salmonidae; genus Coregonus; species Coregonus lavaretus. The sequence continues at coordinate 77,163,138 of NC_139988.1, read as the reverse complement.
AAGGCTAAAAGAAATGTTTCACTTTTGTTACACTCAAACAGTGTCTCCTCTCATATGCTGAACTGGTCGCATTGTGGATTTTGGTTAAAACATGATTTTGGACAATGTTCGTGGAACTCAGCTTAAAACGTACTTGCAGACTTGAAAACCCTTGCCTATTGTAGAGCGCGCCTCCTACTTCCACTGCTGAACGAAAACCCATGATTTTGGACCCTGTTTTCATGCGAAAAGGCTAAAAGAAATGTTTCACGTTTGTTACACTCAAACAGTGTCTCCTCTCATATGCTGAACTGGTAGCATTGTGGATTTTGGTTAAAACATGATTTTGGACAATGTTCGTGGAACTCAGCTTAAAACGTACTTGCAGACTTGAAAACCCTTGCCTATTGTAGAGCGCGCCTCCTACTTCCACTGCTGAACGAAAACCCATGATTTTGGACCCTGTTTTCATAAGAAAAGGCTAAAAGAAATGTTTCACGTTTGTTACACTCAAACAGTGTCTCCTCTCATATGCTGAACTGGTCGCATTGTGGATTTTGGTTAAAACATGATTTTGGACAATGTTCGTGGAACTCAGCTTAAAACGTACTTGCAGACTTGAAAACCCTTGCCTATTGTAGAGCGCGCCTCCTACTTCCACTGCTGAACGAAAACCCATGATTTTGGACCCTGTTTTCATAAGAAAAGGCTAAAAGAAATGTTTCACTTTTGTTACACTCAAACAGTGTCTCCTCTCATATGCTGAACTGGTTGCATTGTGGATTTTGGTTAAAACATGATTTTGGACAATGTTCATGGAACTCAGCTTAAAACGTACTTGCAGACTTGAAAACCCTTGCCTATTGTAGAGTGCGCCTCCTACTTCCACTGCTGAACGAAAACCCATGATTTTGGACCCTGTTTTCATGCGAAAAGGCTAAAAGAAATGTTTCACGTTTGTTACACTCAAACAGTGTCTCCTCTCATATGCTGAACTGGTCGCATTGTGGATTTTGGTTAAAACATGATTTTGGACAATGTTCATGGAACTCAGCTTAAAACGTACTTGCAGACTTGAAAACACTTGCCTATTGTAGAGCGCGCCTCCTACTTCCACTGCTGAACGAAAACCCATGATTTTGGACCCTGTTTTCATGCGAAAAGGCTAAAAGAAATGTTTCACGTTTGTTACACTCAAACAGTGTCCCCTCTCATATGCTGAACTGGTCGCATTGTGGATTTTGGTTAAAACATGATTTTGGACAATGTTCGTGGAACTCAGCTTAAAACGTACTTGCAGACTTGAAAACCCTTGCCTATTGTAGAGCGCGCCTCCTACTTCCACTGCTGAACGAAAACCCATGATTTTGGACCCTGTTTTCATGCGAAAAGGCTAAAAGAAATGTTTCACGTTTGTTACACTCAAACAGTGTCTCCTCTCATATAATGAACTGGTCGCATTGTGGATTTTGGTTAAAACATGATTTTGGACAATGTTCGTGGAACTCAGCTTAAAACGTACTTGCAGACTTGAAAACCCTTGCCTATTGTAGAGCGCGCCTCCTACTTCCACTGCTGAACGAAAACCCATGATTTTGGACCCTGTTTTCATAAGAAAAGGCTAAAAGAAATGTTTCACGTTTGTTACACTCAAACAGTGTCTCCTCTCATATGCTGAACTGGTCGCATTGTGGATTTTGGTTAAAACATGATTTTGGACAATGTTCATGGAACTCAGCTTAAAACGTACTTGCAGACTTGAAAACACTTGCCTATTGTAGAGCGCGCCTCCTACTTCCACTGCTGAACGAAAACCCATGATTTTGGACCCTGTTTTCATGCGAAAAGGCTAAAAGAAATGTTTCACGTTTGTTACACTCAAACAGTGTCTCCTCTCATATGCTGAACTGGTCGCATTGTGGATTTTGGTTAAAACATGATTTTGGACAATGTTCGTGGAACTCAGCTTAAAACGTACTTGCAGACTTGAAAACCCTTGCCTATTGTAGAGCGCGCCTCCTACTTCCACTGCTGAACGAAAACCCATGATTTTGGACCCTGTTTTCATGCGAAAAGGCTAAAAGAAATGTTTCACGTTTGTTACACTCAAACAGTGTCTCCTCTCATATGCTGAACTGGTCGCATTGTGGATTTTGGTTAAACATGATTTTGGACAATGTTCGTGGAACTCAGCTTAAAACGTACTTGCAGACTTGAAAACCCTTGCCTATTGTAGAGCGCGCCTCCTACTTCCACTGCTGAACGAAAACCCATGATTTTGGACCCTGTTTTCATAAGAAAAGGCTAAAAGAAATGTTTCACTTTTGTTACACTCAAACAGTGTCTCCTCTCATATGCTGAACTGGTTGCATTGTGGATTTTGGTTAAAACATGATTTTGGACAATGTTCATGGAACTCAGCTTAAAACGTACTTGCAGACTTGAAAACCCTTGCCTATTGTAGAGCGCGCCTCCTACTTCCACTGCTGAACGAAAACCCATGATTTTGGACCCTGTTTTCATAAGAAAAGGCTAAAAGAAATGTTTCACTTTTGTTACACTCAAACAGTGTCTCCTCTCATATGCTGAACTAGTCGCATTGTGGATTTTGGTTAAAACATGATTTTGGACAATGTTCATGGAACTCAGCTTAAAACGTACTTGCAGACTTGAAAACCCTTGCCTATTGTAGAGCGCGCCTCCTACTTCCACTGCTGAACGAAAACCCATGATTTTGGACCCTGTTTTCATAAGAAAAGGCTAAAAGAAATATTTCACTTTTGTTACACTCAAACAGTGTCTCCTCTCATATGCTGAACTAGTCGCATTGTTTATTTTGGTTAAAACATGATTTTGGACAATGTTCATGGAACTCAGCTTAAAACGTACTTGCAGACTTGAAAACCCTTGCCTATTGTAGAGCGCGCCTCCTACTTCCACTGCTGAACGAAAACCCATGATTTTGGACCCTGTTTTCATAAGAAAAGGCTAAAAGAAATGTTTCACTTTTGTTACACTCAAACAGTGTCTCCTCTCATATGCTGAACTAGTCGCATTGTGGATTTTGGTTAAAACATAATTTTGGACAATGTTCATGGAACTCAGCTTAAAACGTACTTGCAGACTTGAAAACCCTTGCCTATTGTAGAGCGCGCCTCCTACTTCCACTGCTGAACGAAAACCCATGATTTTGGACCCTGTTTTCATAAGAAAAGGCTAAAAGAAATGTTTCACGTTTGTTACACTCAAACAGTGTCTCCTCTCATATGCTGAACTGGTCGCATTGTGGATTTTGGTTAAAACATGATTTTGGACAATGTTCATGGAACTCAGCTTAAAACGTACTTGCAGACTTGAAAACACTTGCCTATTGTAGAGCGCGCCTCCTACTTCCACTGCTGAACGAAAACCCATGATTTTGGACCCTGTTTTCATGCGAAAAGGCTAAAAGAAATGTTTCACGTTTGTTACACTCAAACAGTGTCTCCTCTCATATGCTGAACTGGTCGCATTGTGGATTTTGGTTAAAACATGATTTTGGACAATGTTCGTGGAACTCAGCTTAAAACGTACTTGCAGACTTGAAAACCCTTGCCTATTGTAGAGCGCGCCTCCTACTTCCACTGCTGAACGAAAACCCATGATTTTGGACCCTGTTTTCATGCGAAAAGGCTAAAAGAAATGTTTCACGTTTGTTACACTCAAACAGTGTCTCCTCTCATATGCTGAACTGGTCGCATTGTGGATTTTGGTTAAAACATGATTTTGGACAATGTTCGTGGAACTCAGCTTAAAACGTACTTGCAGACTTGAAAACCCTTGCCTATTGTAGAGCGCGCCTCCTACTTCCACTGCTGAACGAAAACCCATGATTTTGGACCCTGTTTTCATGCGAAAAGGCTAAAAGAAATGTTTCACTTTTGTTACACTCAAACAGTGTCTCCTCTCATATGCTGAACTGGTTGCATTGTGGATTTTGGTTAAAACATGATTTTGGACAATGTTCATGGAACTCAGCTTAAAACGTACTTGCAGACTTGAAAACCCTTGCCTATTGTAGAGCGCGCCTCCTACTTCCACTGCTGAACGAAAACCCATGATTTTGGACCCTGTTTTCATAAGAAAAGGCTAAAAGAAATGTTTCACTTTTGTTACACTCAAACAGTGTCTCCTCTCATATGCTGAACTAGTCGCATTGTGGATTTTGGTTAAAACATGATTTTGGACAATGTTCATGGAACTCAGCTTAAAACGTACTTGCAGACTTGAAAACCCTTGCCTATTGTAGAGCGCGCCTCCTACTTCCACTGCTGAACGAAAACCCATGATTTTGGACCCTGTTTTCATAAGAAAAGGCTAAAAGAAATGTTTCACGTTTGTTACACTCAAACAGTGTCTCCTCTCATATGCTGAACTGGTCGCATTGTGGATTTTGGTTAAAACATGATTTTGGACAATGTTCGTGGAACTCAGCTTAAAACGTACTTGCAGACTTGAAAACCCTTGCCTATTGTAGAGCGCGCCTCCTACTTCCACTGCTGAACGAAAACCCATGATTTTGGACCCTGTTTTCATGCGAAAAGGCTAAAAGAAATGTTTCACGTTTGTTACACTCAAACAGTGTCTCCTCTCATATGCTGAACTGGTCGCATTGTGGATTTTGGTTAAAACATGATTTTGGACAATGTTCGTGGAACTCAGCTTAAAACGTACTTGCAGACTTGAAAACCCTTGCCTATTGTAGAGCGCGCCTCCTACTTCCACTGCTGAACGAAAACCCATGATTTTGGACCCTGTTTTCATAAGAAAAGGCTAAAAGAAATGTTTCACTTTTGTTACACTCAAACAGTGTCTCCTCTCATATGCTGAACTGGTTGCATTGTGGATTTTGGTTAAAACATGATTTTGGACAATGTTCATGGAACTCAGCTTAAAACGTACTTGCAGACTTGAAAACCCTTGCCTATTGTAGAGCGCGCCTCCTACTTCCACTGCTGAACGAAAACCCATGATTTTGGACCCTGTTTTCATAAGAAAAGGCTAAAAGAAATGTTTCACTTTTGTTACACTCAAACAGTGTCTCCTCTCATATGCTGAACTAGTCGCATTGTGGATTTTGGTTAAAACATGATTTTGGACAATGTTCATGGAACTCAGCTTAAAACGTACTTGCAGACTTGAAAACCCTTGCCTATTGTAGAGCGCGCCTCCTACTTCCACTGCTGAACGAAAACCCATGATTTTGGACCCTGTTTTCATAAGAAAAGGCTAAAAGAAATGTTTCACTTTTGTTACACTCAAACAGTGTCTCCTCTCATATGCTGAACTGGTCGCATTGTGGATTTTGGTTAAAACATGATTTTGGACAATGTTCGTGGAACTCAGCTTAAAACGTACTTGCAGACTTGAAAACCCTTGCCTATTGTAGAGCGCGCCTCCTACTTCCACTGCTGAACGAAAACCCATGATTTTGGACCCTGTTTTCATAAGAAAAGGCTAAAAGAAATGTTTCACTTTTGTTACACTCAAACAGTGTCTCCTCTCATATGCTGAACTAGTCGCATTGTGGATTTTGGTTAAAACATGATTTTGGACAATGTTCATGGAACTCAGCTTAAAACGTACTTGCAGACTTGAAAACCCTTGCCTATTGTAGAGCGCGCCTCCTACTTCCACTGCTGAACGAAAACCCATGATTTTGGACCCTGTTTTCATAAGAAAAGGCTAAAAGAAATGTTTCACTTTTGTTACACTCAAACAGTGTCTCCTCTCATATGCTGAACTAGTCGCATTGTGGATTTTGGTTAAAACATGATTTTGGACAATGTTCATGGAACTCAGCTTAAAACGTACTTGCAGACTTGAAAACCCTTGCCTATTGTAGAGCGCGCCTCCTACTTCCACTGCTGAACGAAAACCCATGATTTTGGACCCTGTTTTCATGCGAAAAGGCTAAAAGAAATGTTTCACGTTTGTTACACTCAAACAGTGTCTCCTCTCATATGCTGAACTGGTCGCATTGTGGATTTTGGTTAAAACATGATTTTGGACAATGTTCATGGAACTCAGCTTAAAACGTACTTGCAGACTTGAAAACACTTTCCTATTGTAGAGCGCGCCTCCTACTTCCACTGCTGAACGAAAACCCATGATTTTGGACCCTGTTTTCATGCGAAAAGGCTAAAATAAATGTTTCACGTTTGTTACACTCAAACAGTGTCTCCTCTCATATGCTGAACTGGTCGCATTGTGGATTTTGGTTAAAACATGATTTTGGACAATGTTCGTGGAACTCAGCTTAAAACGTACTTGCAGACTTGAAAACCCTTGCCTATTGTAGAGCGCGCCTCCTACTTCCACTGCTGAACGAAAACCCATGATTTTGGACCCTGTTTTCATAAGAAAAGGCTAAAAGAAATGTTTCACTTTTGTTACACTCAAACAGTGTCTCCTCTCATATGCTGAACTGGTTGCATTGTGGATTTTGGTTAAAACATGATTTTGGACAATGTTCATGGAACTCAGCTTAAAACGTACTTGCAGACTTGAAAACCCTTGCCTATTGTAGAGCGCGCCTCCTACTTCCACTGCTGAACGAAAACCCATGATTTTGGACCCTGTTTTCATGCGAAAAGGCTAAAAGAAATGTTTCACGTTTGTTACACTCAAACAGTGTCTCCTCTCATATACTGAACTGGTCGCATTGTGGATTTTGGTTAAAACATGATTTTGGACAATGTTCGTGGAACTCAGCTTAAAACGTACTTGCAGACTTGAAAACCCTTGCCTATTGTAGAGCGCGCCTCCTACTTCCACTGCTGAACGAAAACCCATGATTTTGGACCCTGTTTTCATAAGAAAAGGCTAAAAGAAATGTTTCACTTTTGTTACACTCAAACAGTGTCTCCTCTCATATGCTGAACTGGTTGCATTGTGGATTTTGGTTAAAACATGATTTTGGACAATGTTCATGGAACTCAGCTTAAAACGTACTTGCAGACTTGAAAACCCTTGCCTATTGTAGAGCGCGCCTCCTACTTCCACTGCTGAACGAAAACCCATGATTTTGGACCCTGTTTTCATAAGAAAAGGCTAAAAGAAATGTTTCACTTTTGTTACACTCAAACAGTGTCTCCTCTCATATGCTGAACTAGTCGCATTGTGGATTTTGGTTAAAACATGATTTTGGACAATGTTCATGGAACTCAGCTTAAAACGTACTTGCAGACTTGAAAACCCTTGCCTATTGTAGAGCGCGCCTCCTACTTCCACTGCTGAACGAAAACCCATGATTTTGGACCCTGTTTTCATAAGAAAAGGCTAAAAGAAATGTTTCACTTTTGTTACACTCAAACAGTGTCTCCTCTCATATGCTGAACTAGTCGCATTGTGGATTTTGGTTAAAACATGATTTTGGACAATGTTCATGGAACTCAGCTTAAAAAGTACTTGCAGACTTGACAACCCTTGCCTATTGTAGAGCGCGCCTCCTACTTCCACTGCTGAACGAAAACCCATGATTTTGGACCCTGTTTTCATGCGAAAAGGCTAAAAGAAATGTTTCACGTTTGTTACACTCAAACAGTGTCTCCTCTCATATGCTGAACTGGTCGCATTGTGGATTTTGGTTAAAACATGATTTTGGACAATGTTCATGGAACTCAGCTTAAAACGTACTTGCAGACTTGAAAACACTTGCCTATTGTAGAGCGCGCCTCCTACTTCCACTGCTGAACGAAAACCCATGATTTTGGACCCTGTTTTCATGCGAAAAGGCTAAAAGAAATGTTTCACGTTTGTTACACTCAAACAGTGTCTCCTCTCATATGCTGAACTGGTCGCATTGTGGATTTTGGTTAAAACATGATTTTGGACAATGTTCGTGGAACTCAGCTTAAAACGTACTTGCAGACTTGAAAACCCTTGCCTATTGTAGAGCGCGCCTCCTACTTCCACTGCTGAACGAAAACCCATGATTTTGGACCCTGTTTTCATGCGAAAAGGCTAAAAGAAATGTTTCACGTTTGTTACACTCAAACAGTGTCTCCTCTCATATGCTGAACTGGTCGCATTGTGGATTTTGGTTAAAACATGATTTTGGACAATGTTCGTGGAACTCAGCTTAAAACGTACTTGCAGACTTGAAAACCCTTGCCTATTGTAGAGCGCGCCTCCTACTTCCACTGCTGAACGAAAACCCATGATTTTGGACCCTGTTTTCATAAGAAAAGGCTAAAAGAAATGTTTCACTTTTGTTACACTCAAACAGTGTCTCCTCTCATATGCTGAACTGGTTGCATTGTGGATTTTGGTTAAAACATGATTTTGGACAATGTTAATGGAACTCAGCTTAAAACGTACTTGCAGACTTGAAAACCCTTGCCTATTGTAGAGCGCGCCTCCTACTTCCACTGCTGAACGAAAACCCATGATTTTGGACCCTGTTTTCATAAGAAAAGGCTAAAAGAAATGTTTCAATTTTGTTACACTCAAACAGTGTCTCCTCTCATATGCTGAACTAGTCGCATTGTGGATTTTGGTTAAAACATGATTTTGGACAATGTTCATGGAACTCAGCTTAAAACGTACTTGCAGACTTGAAAACCCTTGCCTATTGTAGAGCGCGCCTCCTACTTCCACTGCTGAACGAAAACCCATGATTTTGGACCCTGTTTTCATAAGAAAAGGCTAAAAGAAATGTTTCACTTTTGTTACACTCAAACAGTGTCTCCTCTCATATGCTGAACTAGTCGCATTGTGGATTTTGGTTAAAACATGATTTTGGACAATGTTCATGGAACTCAGCTTAAAACGTACTTGCAGACTTGACAACCCTTGCCTATTGTAGAGCGCGCCTCCTACTTCCACTGCTGAACGAAAACCCATGATTTTGGACCCTGTTTTCATGCGAAAAGGCTAAAAGAAATGTTTCACGTTTGTTACACTCAAACAGTGTCTCCTCTCATATGCTGAACTGGTCGCATTGTGGATTTTGGTTAAAACATGATTTTGGACAATGTTCATGGAACTCAGCTTAAAACGTACTTGCAGACTTGAAAACACTTGCCTATTGTAGAGCGCGCCTCCTACTTCCACTGCTGAACGAAAACCCATGATTTTGGACCCTGTTTTCATGCGAAAAGGCTAAAAGAAATGTTTCACGTTTGTTACACTCAAACAGTGTCTCCTCTCATATGCTGAACTGGTCGCATTGTGGATTTTGGTTAAAACATGATTTTGGACAATGTTCGTGGAACTCAGCTTAAAACGTACTTGCAGACTTGAAAACCCTTGCCTATTGTAGAGCGCGCCTCCTACTTCCACTGCTGAACGAAAACCCATGATTTTGGACCCTGTTTTCATGCGAAAAGGCTAAAAGAAATGTTTCACGTTTGTTACACTCAAACAGTGTCTCCTCTCATATGCTGAACTGGTCGCATTGTGGATTTTGGTTAAAACATGATTTTGGACAATGTTCGTGGAACTCAGCTTAAAACGTACTTGCAGACTTGAAAACCCTTGCCTATTGTAGAGCGCGCCTCCTACTTCCACTGCTGAACGAAAACCCATGATTTTGGACCCTGTTTTCATAAGAAAAGGCTAAAAGAAATGTTTCACGTTTGTTACACTCAAACAGTGTCTCCTCTCATATGCTGAACTGGTCGCATTGTGGATTTTGGTTAAAACATGATTTTGGACAATGTTCATGGAACTCAGCTTAAAACGTACTTGCAGACTTGAAAACACTTGCCTATTGTAGAGCGCGCCTCCTACTTCCACTGCTGAACGAAAACCCATGATTTTGGACCCTGTTTTCATGCGAAAAGGCTAAAAGAAATGTTTCACGTTTGTTACACTCAAACAGTGTCTCCTCTCATATGCTGAACCGGTCGCATTGTGGATTTTGGTTAAAACATGATTTTGGACAATGTTCGTGGAACTCAGCTTAAAACGTACTTGCAGACTTGAAAACCCTTGCCTATTGTAGAGCGCTCCTCCTACTTCCACTGCTGAACGAAAACCCATGATTTTGGACCCTGTTTTCATGCGAAAAGGCTAAAAGAAATGTTTCACGTTTGTTACACTCAAACAGTGTCTCCTCTCATATGCTGAACTGGTCGCATTGTGGATTTTGGTTAAAACATGATTTTGGACAATGTTCGTGGAACTCAGCTTAAAACGTACTTGCAGACTTGAAAACCCTTGCCTATTGTAGAGCGCGCCTCCTACTTCCACTGCTGAACGAAAACCCATGATTTTGGACCCTGTTTTCATAAGAAAAGGCTAAAAGAAATGTTTCACTTTTGTTACACTCAAACAGTGTCTCCTCTCATATGCTGAACTGGTTGCATTGTGGATTTTGGTTAAAACATGATTTTGGACAATGTTCATGGAACTCAGCTTAAAACGTACTTGCAGACTTGAAAACCCTTGCCTATTGTAGAGCGCGCCTCCTACTTCCACTGCTGAACGAAAACCCATGATTTTGGACCCTGTTTTCATAAGAAAAGGCTAAAAGAAATGTTTCACTTTTGTTACACTCAAACAGTGTCTCCTCTCATATGCTGAACTAGTCGCATTGTGGATTTTGGTTAAAACATGATTTTGGACAATGTTCATGGAACTCAGCTTAAAACGTACTTGCAGACTTGAAAACCCTTGCCTATTGTAGAGCGCGCCTCCTACTTCCACTGCTGAACGAAAACCCATGATTTTGGACCCTGTTTTCATAAGAAAAGGCTAAAAGAAATGTTTCACTTTTGTTACACTCAAGCAGTGTCTCCTCTCATATGCTGAACTAGTCGCATTGTGGATTTTGGTTAAAACATGATTTTGGACAATGTTCATGGAACTCAGCTTAAAACGTACTTGCAGACTTGAAAACCCTTGCCTATTGTAGAGCGCGCCTCCTACTTCCACTGCTGAACGAAAACCCATGATTTTGGACCCTGTTTTCATAAGAAAAGGCTAAAAGAAATGTTTCACTTTTGTTACACTCAAACAGTGTCTCCTCTCATATGCTGAACTGGTCGCATTGTGGATTTTGGTTAAAACATGATTTTGGACAATGTTCGTGGAACTCAGCTTAAAACGTACTTGCAGACTTGAAAACCCTTGCCTATTGTAGAGCGCGCCTCCTACTTCCACTGCTGAACGAAAACCCATGATTTTGGACCCTGTTTTCATAAGAAAAGGCTAAAAGAAATGTTTCACTTTTGTTACACTCAAACAGTGTCTCCTCTCATATGCTGAACTAGTCGCATTGTGGATTTTGGTTAAAACATGATTTTGGACAATGTTCATGGAACTCAGCTTAAAACGTACTTGCAGACTTGAAAACCCTTGCCTATTGTAGAGCGCGCCTCCTACTTCCACTGCTGAACGAAAACCCATGATTTTGGACCCTGTTTTCATAAGAAAAGGCTAAAAGAAATGTTTCACTTTTGTTACACTCAAACAGTGTCTCCTCTCATATGCTGAACTAGTCGCATTGTGGATTTTGGTTAAAACATGATTTTGGACAATGTTCATGGAACTCAGCTTAAAACGTACTTGCAGACTTGAAAACACTTGCCTATTGTAGAGCGCGCCTCCTACTTCCACTGCTGAACGAAAACCCATGATTTTGGACCCTGTTTTCATGCGAAAAGGCTAAAAGAAATGTTTCACGTTTGTTACACTCAAACAGTGTCTCCTCTCATATGCTGAACTGGTCGCATTGTGGATTTTGGTTAAAACATGATTTTGGACAATGTTCGTGGAACTCAGCTTAAAACGTACTTGCAGACTTGAAAACCCTTGCCTATTGTAGAGCGCTCCTCCTACTTCCACTGCTGAACGAAAACCCATGATTTTGGACCCTGTTTTCATGCGAAAAGGCTAAAAGAAATGTTTCACGTTTGTTACACTCAAACAGTGTCTCCTCTCATATGCTGAACTGGTCGCATTGTGGATTTTGGTTAAAACATGATTTTGGACAATGTTCGTGGAACTCAGCTTAAAACGTACTTGCAGACTTGAAAACCCTTGCCTATTGTAGACCGCGCCTCCTACTTCCACTGCTGAACGAAAACCCATGATTTTGGACCCTGTTTTCATAAGAAAAGGCTAAAAGAAATGTTTCACTTTTGTTACACTCAAACAGTGTCTCCTCTCATATGCTGAACTGGTTGCATTGTGGATTTTGGTTAAAACATGATTTTGGACAATGTTCATGGAACTCAGCTTAAAACGTACTTGCAGACTTGAAAACCCTTGCCTATTGTAGAGCGCGCCTCCTACTTCCACTGCTGAACGAAAACCCATGATTTTGGACCCTGTTTTCATAAGAAAAGGCTAAAAGAAATGTTTCACTTTTGTTACACTCAAACAGTGTCTCCTCTCATATGCTGAACTAGTCGCATTGTGGATTTTGGTTAAAACATGATTTTGGACAATGTTCATGGAACTCAGCTTAAAACGTACTTGCAGACTTGAAAACCCTTGCCTATTGTAGAGCGCGCCTCCTACTTCCACTGCTGAACGAAAACCCATGATTTTGGACCCTGTTTTCATAAGAAAAGGCTAAAAGAAATGTTTCACTTTTGTTACACTCAAGCAGTGTCTCCTCTCATATGCTGAACTAGTCGCATTGTGGATTTTGGTTAAAACATGATTTTGGACAATGTTCATGGAACTCAGCTTAAAACGTACTTGCAGACTTGAAAACCCTTGCCTATTGTAGAGCGCGCCTCCTACTTCCACTGCTGAACGAAAACCCATGATTTTGGACCCTGTTTTCATAAGAAAAGGCTAAAAGAAATGTTTCACTTTTGTTACACTCAAACAGTGTCTCCTCTCATATGCTGAACTGGTCGCATTGTGGATTTTGGTTAAAACATGATTTTGGACAATGTTCGTGGAACTCAGCTTAAAACGTACTTGCAGACTTGAAAACCCTTGCCTATTGTAGAGCGCGCCTCCTACTTCCACTGCTGAACGAAAACCCATGATTTTGGACCCTGTTTTCATAAGAAAAGGCTAAAAGAAATGTTTCACTTTTGTTACACTCAAACAGTGTCTCCTCTCATATGCTGAACTAGTCGCATTGTGGATTTTGGTTAAAACATGATTTTGGACAATGTTCATGGAACTCAGCTTAAAACGTACTTGCAGACTTGAAAACCCTTGCCTATTGTAGAGCGCGCCTCCTACTTCCACTGCTGAACGAAAACCCATGATTTTGGACCCTGTTTTCATGCGAAAAGGCTAAAAGAAATGTTTCACGTTTGTTACACTCAAACAGTGTCTCCTCTCATATGCTGAACTTGTCGCATTGTGGATTTTGGTTAAAACATGATTTTGGACAATGTTCATGGAACTCAGCTTAAAACGTACTTGCAGACTTGAAAACACTTGCCTATTGTAGAGCGCGCCTCCTACTTCCACTGCTGAACGAAAACCCATGATTTTGGACCCTGTTTTCATGCGAAAAGGCTAAAAGAAATGTTTCACGTTTGTTACACTCAAACAGTGTCTCCTCTCATATGCTGAACTGGTCGCATTGTGGATTTTGGTTAAAACATGATTTTGGACAATGTTCGTGGAACTCAGCTTAAAACGTACTTGCAGACTTGAAAACCCTTGCCTATTGTAGAGCGCTCCTCCTACTTCCACTGCTGAACGAAAACCCATGATTTTGGACCCTGTTTTCATGCGAAAAGGCTAAAAGAAATGTTTCACGTTTGTTACACTCAAACAGTGTCTCCTCTCATATGCTGAACTGGTCGCATTGTGGATTTTGGTTAAAACATGATTTTGGACAATGTTCGTGGAACTCAGCTTAAAACGTACTTGCAGACTTGAAAACCCTTGCCTATTGTAGAGCGCGCCTCCTACTTCCACTGCTGAACGAAAACCCATGATTTTGGACCCTGTTTTCATAAGAAAAGGCTAAAAGAAATGTTTCACTTTTGTTACACTCAAACAGTGTCTCCTCTCATATGCTGAACTGGTTGCATTGTGGATTTTGGTTAAAACATGATTTTGGACAATGTTCATGGAACTCAGCTTAAAACGTACTTGCAGACTTGAAAACCCTTGCCTATTGTAGAGCGCGCCTCCTACTTCCACTGCTGAACGAAAACCCATGATTTTGGACCCTGTTTTCATAAGAAAAGGCTAAAAGAAATGTTTCACTTTTGTTACACTCAAACAGTGTCTCCTCTCATATGCTGAACTAGTCGCATTGTGGATTTTGGTTAAAACATGATTTTGGACAATGTTCATGGAACTCAGCTTAAAACGTACTTGCAGACTTGAAAACCCTTGCCTATTGTAGAGCGCGCCTCCTACTTCCACTGCTGAACGAAAACCCATGATTTTGGACCCTGTTTTCATAAGAAAAGGCTAAAAGAAATGTTTCACTTTTGTTACACTCAAGCAGTGTCTCCTCTCATATGCTGAACTAGTCGCATTGTGGATTTTGGTTAAAACATGATTTTGGACAATGTTCATGGAACTCAGCTTAAAACGTACTTGCAGACTTGAAAACCCTTGCCTATTGTAGAGCGCGCCTCCTACTTCCACTGCTGAACGAAAACCCATGATTTTGGACCCTGTTTTCATAAGAAAAGGCTAAAAGAAATGTTTCACTTTTGTTACACTCAAACAGTGTCTCCTCTCATATGCTGAACTGGTCGCATTGTGGATTTTGGTTAAAACATGATTTTGGACAATGTTCGTGGAACTCAGCTTAAAACGTACTTGCAGACTTGAAAACCCTTGCCTATTGTAGAGCGCGCCTCCTACTTCCACTGCTGAACGAAAACCCATGATTTTGGACCCTGTTTTCATAAGAAAAGGCTAAAAGAAATGTTTCACTTTTGTTACACTCAAACAGTGTCTCCTCTCATATGCTGAACTAGTCGCATTGTGGATTTTGGTTAAAACATGATTTTGGACAATGTTCATGGAACTCAGCTTAAAACGTACTTGCAGACTTGAAAACCCTTGCCTATTGTAGAGCGCGCCTCCTACTTCCACTGCTGAACGAAAACCCATGATTTTGGACCCTGTTTTCATAAGAAAAGGCTAAAAGAAATGTTTCACTTTTGTTACACTCAAACAGTGTCTCCTCTCATATGCTGAACTAGTCGCATTGTGGATTTTGGTTAAAACATGATTTTGGACAATGTTCATGGAACTCAGCTTAAAACGTACTTGCAGACTTGAAAACCCTTGCCTATTGTAGAGCGCGCCTCCTACTTCCACTGCTGAACGAAAACCCATGATTTTGGACCCTGTTTTCATAAGAAAAGGCTAAAAGAAATGTTTCACTTTTGTTACACTCAAGCAGTGTCTCCTCTCATATGCTGAACTAGTCGCATTGTGGATTTTGGTTAAAACATGATTTTGGACAATGTTCATGGAACTCAGCTTAAAACGTACTTGCAGACTTGAAAACCCTTGCCTATTGTAGAGCGCGCCTCCTACTTCCACTGCTGAACGAAAACCCATGATTTTGGACCCTGTTTTCATAAGAAAAGGCTAAAAGAAATGTTTCACTTTTGTTACACTCAAACAGTGTCTCCTCTCATATGCTGAACTGGTCGCATTGTGGATTTTGGTTAAAACATGATTTTGGACAATGTTCGTGGAACTCAGCTTAAAACGTACTTGCAGACTTGAAAACCCTTGCCTATTGTAGAGCGCGCCTCCTACTTCCACTGCTGAACGAAAACCCATGATTTTGGACCCTGTTTTCATAAGAAAAGGCTAAAAGAAATGTTTCACTTTTGTTACACTCAAACAGTGTCTCCTCTCATATGCTGAACTAGTCGCATTGTGGATTTTGGTTAAAACATGATTTTGGACAATGTTCATGGAACTCAGCTTAAAACGTACTTGCAGACTTGAAAACCCTTGCCTATTGTAGAGCGCGCCTCCTACTTCCACTGCTGAACGAAAACCCATGATTTTGGACCCTGTTTTCATGCGAAAAGGCTAAAAGAAATGTTTCACGTTTGTTACACTCAAACAGTGTCTCCTCTCATATGCTGAACTTGTCGCATTGTGGATTTTGGTTAAAACATGATTTTGGACAATGTTCATGGAACTCAGCTTAAAACGTACTTGCAGACTTGAAAACACTTGCCTATTGTAGAGCGCGCCTCCTACTTCCACTGCTGTACGAAAACCCATGATTTTGGACCCTGTTTTCATGCGAAAAGGCTAAAAGAAATGTTTCACGTTTGTTACACTCAAACAGTGTCTCCTCTCATATGCTGAACTGGTCGCATTGTGGATTTTGGTTAAAACATGATTTTGGACAATGTTCGTGGAACTCAGCTTAAAACGTACTTGCAGACTTGAAAACCCTTGCCTATTGTAGAGCGCGCCTCCTACTTCCACTGCTGAACGAAAACCCATGATTTTGGACCCTGTTTTCATGCGAAAAGGCTAAAAGAAATGTTTCACGTTTGTTACACTCAAACAGTGTCTCCTCTCATATGCTGAACTGGTCGCATTGTGGATTTTGGTTAAAACATGATTTTGGACAATGTTCGTGGAACTCAGCTTAAAACGTACTTGCAGACTTGAAAACCCTTGCCTATTGTAGAGCGCGCCTCCTACTTCCACTGCTGAACGAAAACCCATGATTTTGGACCCTGTTTTCATAAGAAAAGGCTAAAAGAAATGTTTCACGTTTGTTACACTCAAACAGTGTCTCCTCTCATATGCTGAACTGGTCGCATTGTGGATTTTGGTTAAAACATGATTTTGGACAATGTTCATGGAACTCAGCTTAAAACGTACTTGCAGACTTGAAAACACTTGCCTATTGTAGAGCGCGCCTCCTACTTCCACTGCTGAACGAAAACCCATGATTTTGGACCCTGTTTTCATGCGAAAAGGCTAAAAGAAATGTTTCACGTTTGTTACACTCAAACAGTGTCTCCTCTCATATGCTGAACTGGTCGCATTGTGGATTTTGGTTAAAACATGATTTTGGACAATGTTCGTGGAACTCAGCTTAAAACGTACTTGCAGACTTGAAAACCCTTGCCTATTGTAGAGCGCGCCTCCTACTTCCACTGCTGAACGAAAACCCATGATTTTGGACCCTGTTTTCATGCGAAAAGGCTAAAAGAAATGTTTCACGTTTGTTACACTCAAACAGTGTCTCCTCTCATATGCTGAACTGGTCGCATTGTGGATTTTGGTTAAAACATGATTTTGGACAATGTTCGTGGAACTCAGCTTAAAACGTACTTGCAGACTTGAAAACCCTTGCCTATTGTAGAGCGCGCCTCCTACTTCCACTGCTGAACGAAAACCCATGATTTTGGACCCTGTTTTCATAAGAAAAGGCTAAAAGAAATGTTTCACTTTTGTTACACTCAAACAGTGTCTCCTCTCATATGCTGAACTGGTTGCATTGTGGATTTTGGTTAAAACATGATTTTGGACAATGTTCATGGAACTCAGCTTAAAACGTACTTGCAGACTTGAAAACCCTTGCCTATTGTAGAGCGCGCCTCCTACTTCCACTGCTGAACGAAAACCCATGATTTTGGACCCTTTTTTCATAAGAAAAGGCTAAAAGAAATGTTTCACTTTTGTTACACTCAAACAGTGTCTCCTCTCATATGCTGAACTAGTCGCATTGTGGATTTTGGTTAAAACATGATTTTGGACAATGTTCATGGAACTCAGCTTAAAACATACTTGCAGACTTGAAAACCCTTGCCTATTGTAGAGCGCGCCTCCTACTTCCACTGCTGAACGAAAACCCATGATTTTGGACCCTGTTTTCATAAGAAAAGGCTAAAAGAAATGTTTCACTTTTGTTACACTCAAACAGTGTCTCCTCTCATATGCTGAACTAGTCGCATTGTGGATTTTGGTTAAAACATGATTTTGGACAATGTTCATGGAACTCAGCTTAAAACGTACTTGCAGACTTGAAAACCCTTGCCTATTGTAGAGCGCGCCTCCTACTTCCACTGCTGAACGAAAACCCATGATTTTGGACCCTGTTTTCATAAGAAAAGGCTAAAAGAAATGTTTCACTTTTGTTACACTCAAGCAGTGTCTCCTCTCATATGCTGAACTAGTCGCATTGTGGATTTTGGTTAAAACATGATTTTGGACAATGTTCATGGAACTCAGCTTAAAACGTACTTGCAGACTTGAAAACCCTTGCCTATTGTAGAGCGCGCCTCCTACTTCCACTGCTGAACGAAAACCCATGATTTTGGACCCTGTTTTCATAAGAAAAGGCTAAAAGAAATGTTTCACTTTTGTTACACTCAAACAGTGTCTCCTCTCATATGCTGAACTGGTCGCATTGTGGATTTTGGTTAAAACATGATTTTGGACAATGTTCGTGGAACTCAGCTTAAAACGTACTTGCAGACTTGAAAACCCTTGCCTATTGTAGAGCGCGCCTCCTACTTCCACTGCTGAACGAAAACCCATGATTTTGGACCCTGTTTTCATAAGAAAAGGCTAAAAGAAATGTTTCACTTTTGTTACACTCAAACAGTGTCTCCTCTCATATGCTGAACTAGTCGCATTGTGGATTTTGGTTAAAACATGATTTTGGACAATGTTCATGGAACTCAGCTTAAAACGTACTTGCAGACTTGAAAACCCTTGCCTATTGTAGAGCGCGCCTCCTACTTCCACTGCTGAACGAAAACCCATGATTTTGGACCCTGTTTTCATGCGAAAAGGCTAAAAGAAATGTTTCACGTTTGTTACACTCAAACAGTGTCTCCTCTCATATGCTGAACTTGTCGCATTGTGGATTTTGGTTAAAACATGATTTTGGACAATGTTCATGGAACTCAGCTTAAAACGTACTTGCAGACTTGAAAACACTTGCCTATTGTAGAGCGCGCCTCCTACTTCCACTGCTGTACGAAAACCCATGATTTTGGACCCTGTTTTCATGCGAAAAGGCTAAAAGAAATGTTTCACGTTTGTTACACTCAAACAGTGTCTCCTCTCATATGCTGAACTGGTCGCATTGTGGATTTTGGTTAAAACATGATTTTGGACAATGTTCGTGGAACTCAGCTTAAAACGTACTTGCAGACTTGAAAACCCTTGCCTATTGTAGAGCGCGCCTCCTACTTCCACTGCTGAACGAAAACCCATGATTTTGGACCCTGTTTTCATGCGAAAAGGCTAAAAGAAATGTTTCACGTTTGTTACACTCAAACAGTGTCTCCTCTCATATGCTGAACTGGTCGCATTGTGGATTTTGGTTAAAACATGATTTTGGACAATGTTCGTGGAACTCAGCTTAAAACGTACTTGCAGACTTGAAAACCCTTGCCTATTGTAGAGCGCGCCTCCTACTTCCACTGCTGAACGAAAACCCATGATTTTGGACCCTGTTTTCATAAGAAAAGGCTAAAAGAAATGTTTCACGTTTGTTACACTCAAACAGTGTCTCCTCTCATATGCTGAACTGGTCGCATTGTGGATTTTGGTTAAAACATGATTTTGGACAATGTTCATGGAACTCAGCTTAAAACGTACTTGCAGACTTGAAAACACTTGCCTATTGTAGAGCGCGCCTCCTACTTCCACTGCTGAACGAAAACCCATGATTTTGGACCCTGTTTTCATGCGAAAAGGCTAAAAGAAATGTTTCACGTTTGTTACACTCAAACAGTGTCTCCTCTCATATGCTGAACTGGTCGCATTGTGGATTTTGGTTAAAACATGATTTTGGACAATGTTCGTGGAACTCAGCTTAAAACGTACTTGCAGACTTGAAAACCCTTGCCTATTGTAGAGCGCGCCTCCTACTTCCACTGCTGAACGAAAACCCATGATTTTGGACCCTGTTTTCATGCGAAAAGGCTAAAAGAAATGTTTCACGTTTGTTACACTCAAACAGTGTCTCCTCTCATATGCTGAACTGGTCGCATTGTGGATTTTGGTTAAAACATGATTTTGGACAATGTTCGTGGAACTCAGCTTAAAACGTACTTGCAGACTTGAAAACCCTTGCCTATTGTAGAGCGCGCCTCCTACTTCCACTGCTGAACGAAAACCCATGATTTTGGACCCTGTTTTCATAAGAAAAGGCTAAAAGAAATGTTTCACTTTTGTTACACTCAAACAGTGTCTCCTCTCATATGCTGAACTGGTTGCATTGTGGATTTTGGTTAAAACATGATTTTGGACAATGTTCATGGAACTCAGCTTAAAACGTACTTGCAGACTTGAAAACCCTTGCCTATTGTAGAGCGCGCCTCCTACTTCCACTGCTGAACGAAAACCCATGATTTTGGACCCTTTTTTCATAAGAAAAGGCTAAAAGAAATGTTTCACTTTTGTTACACTCAAACAGTGTCTCCTCTCATATGCTGAACTAGTCGCATTGTGGATTTTGGTTAAAACATGATTTTGGACAATGTTCATGGAACTCAGCTTAAAACATACTTGCAGACTTGAAAACCCTTGCCTATTGTAGAGCGCGCCTCCTACTTCCACTGCTGAACGAAAACCCATGATTTTGGACCCTGTTTTCATAAGAAAAGGCTAAAAGAAATGTTTCACTTTTGTTACACTCAAACAGTGTCTCCTCTCATATGCTGAACTGGTCGCATTGTGGATTTTGGTTAAAACATGATTTTGGACAATGTTCGTGGAACTCATCTTAAAACGTACTTGCAGACTTGAAAACCCTTGCCTATTGTAGAGCGCGCCTCCTACTTCCACTGCTGAACGAAAACCCATGATTTTGGACCCTGTTTTCATAAGAAAAGGCTAAAAGAAATGTTTCACGTTTGTTACACTCAAACAGTGTCTCCTCTCATATGCTGAACTGGTCGCATTGTGGATTTTGGTTAAAACATGATTTTGGACAATGTTCGTGGAACTCAGCTTAAAACGTACTTGCAGACTTGAAAACCCTTGCCTATTGTAGAGCGCGCCTCCTCTCTTCCACTGCTGAACGAAAACCCATGATTTTGGACCCTGTTTTCATAAGAAAAGGCTAAAAGAAATGTTTCACTTTTGTTACACTCAAACAGTGTCTCCTTTCATATGCTGAACTGGTTGCATTGTGGATTTTGGTTAAAACATGATTTTGGACAATGTTCATGGAACTCAGCTTAAAACGTACTTGCAGACTTGAAAACCCTTGCCTATTGTAGAGCGCGCCTCCTACTTCCACTGCTGAACGAAAACCCATGATTTTGGACCCTGTTTTCATAAGAAAAGGCTAAAAGAAATGTTTCACTTTTGTTACACTCAAACAGTGTCTCCTCTCATATGCTGAACTAGTCGCATTGTGGATTTTGGTTAAAACATGATTTTGGACAATGTTCATGGAACTCAGCTTAAAACGTACTTGCAGACTTGAAAACCCTTGCCTATTGTAGAGCGCGCCTCCTACTTCCACTGCTGAACGAAAACCCATGATTTTGGACCCTGTTTTCATAAGAAAAGGCTAAAAGAAATGTTTCACTTTTGTTACACTCAAACAGTGTCTGCTCTCATATGCTGAACTAGTCGCATTGTGGATTTTGGTTAAAACATGATTTTGGACAATGTTCATGGAACTCAGCTTAAAACGTACTTGCAGACTTGAAAACCCTTGCCTATTGTAGAGCGCGCCTCCTACTTCCACTGCTGAACGAAAACCCATGATTTTGGACCCTGTTTTCATAAGAAAAGGCTAAAAGAAATGTTTCACTTTTGTTACACTCAAACAGTGTCTCCTCTCATATGCTGAACTAGTCGCATTGTGGATTTTGGTTAAAACATGATTTTGGACAATGTTCATGGAACTCAGCTTAAAACGTACTTGCAGACTTGAAAACCCTTGCCTATTGTAGAGCGCGCCTCCTACTTCCACTGCTGAACGAAAACCCATGATTTTGGACCCTTTTTTCATAAGAAAAGGCTAAAAGAAATGTTTCACTTTTGTTACACTCAAACAGTGTCTCCTCTCATATGCTGAACTAGTCGCATTGTGGATTTTGGTTAAAACATGATTTTGGACAATGTTCATGGAACTCAGCTTAAAACGTACTTGCAGACTTGAAAACCCTTGCCTATTGTAGAGCGCGCCTCCTACTTCCACTGCTGAACGAAAACCCATGATTTTGGACCCTGTTTTCATAAGAAAAGGCTAAAAGAAATGTTTCACTTTTGATACACTCAAACAGTGTCTCCTCTCATATGCTGAACTAGTCGCATTGTGGATTTTGGTTAAAACATGATTTTGGACAATGTTCATGGAACTCAGCTTAAAACATACTTGCAGACTTGAAAACCCTTGCCTATTGTAGAGCGCGCCTCCTACTTCCACTGCTGAACGAAAACCCATGATTTTGGACCCTGTTTTCATAAGAAAAGGCTAAAAGAAATGTTTCACTTTTGTTACACTCAAACAGTGTCTCCTCTCATATGCTGAACTAGTCGCATTGTGGATTTTGGTTAAAACATGATTTTGGACAATGTTCATGGAACTCAGCTTAAAACATACTTGCAGACTTGAAAACCCTTGCCTATTGTAGAGCGCGCCTCCTACTTCCACTGCTGAACGAAAACCCATGATTTTGGACCCTGTTTTCATAAGAAAAGGCTAAAAGAAATGTTTCACTTTCGTTACACTCAAACAGTGTCTCCTCTCATATGCTGAACTGGTCGCATTGTGGATTTTGGTTAAAACATGATTTTGGACAATGTTCGTGGAACTCAGCTTAAAACGTACTTGCAGACTTGAAAACCCTTGCCTATTGTAGAGCGCGCCTCCTACTTCCACTGCTGAACGAAAACCCATGATTTTGGACCCTGTTTTCATAAGAAAAGGCTAAAAGAAATGTTTCACGTTTGTTACACTCAAACAGTGTCTCCTCTCATATGCTGAACTGGTCGCATTGTGGATTTTGGTTAAAACATGATTTTGGACAATGTTCGTGGAACTCAGCTTAAAACGTACTTGCAGACTTGAAAACCCTTGCCTATTGTAGAGCGCGCCTCCTACTTCCACTGCTGAACGAAAACCCATGATTTTGGACCCTGTTTTCATAAGAAAAGGCTAAAAGAAATGTTTCACTTTTGTTACACTCAAACAGTGTCTCCTTTCATATGCTGAACTGGTTGCATTGTGGATTTTGGTTAAAACATGATTTTGGACAATGTTCATGGAACTCAGCTTAAAACGTACTTGCAGACTTGAAAACCCTTGCCTATTGTAGAGCGCGCCTCCTACTTCCACTGCTGAACGAAAACCCATGATTTTGGACCCTGTTTTCATAAGAAAAGGCTAAAAGAAATGTTTCACTTTTGTTACACTCAAACAGTGTCTCCTCTCATATGCTGAACTAGTCGCATTGTGGATTTTGGTTAAAACATGATTTTGGACAATGTTCATGGAACTCAGGTTAAAACGTACTTGCAGACTTGAAAACCCTTGCCTATTGTAGAGCGCGCCTCCTACTTCCACTGCTGAACGAAAACCCATGATTTTGGACCCTGTTTTCATAAGAAAAGGCTAAAAGAAATGTTTCACTTTTGTTACACTCAAACAGTGTCTCCTCTCATATGCTGAACTAGTCGCATTGTGGATTTTGGTTAAAACATGATTTTGGACAATGTTCATGGAACTCAGCTTAAAACATACTTGCAGACTTGAAAACCCTTGCCTATTGTAGAGCGCGCCTCCTACTTCCACTGCTGAACGAAAACCCATGATTTTGGACCCTGTTTTCATAAGAAAAGGCTAAAAGAAATGTTTCACTTTTGTTACACTCAAACAGTGTCTCCTCTCATATGCTGAACTGGTCGCATTGTGGATTTTGGTTAAAACATGATTTTGGACAATGTTCGTGGAACTCAGCTTAAAACGTACTTGCAGACTTGAAAACCCTTGCCTATTGTAGAGCGCGCCTCCTACTTCCACTGCTGAACGAAAACCCATGATTTTGGACCCTGTTTTCATAAGAAAAGGCTAAAAGAAATGTTTCACTTTTGTTACACTCAAACAGTGTCTCCTCTCATATGCTGAACTAGTCGCATTGTGGATTTTGGTTAAAACATGATTTTGGACAATGTTCATGGAACTCAGCTTAAAACGTACTTGCAGACTTGAAAACCCTTGCCTATTGTAGAGCGCGCCTCCTACTTCCACTGCTGAACGAAAACCCATGATTTTGGACCCTGTTTTCATAAGAAAAGGCTAAAATAAATGTTTCACTTTTGTTACACTCAAACAGTGTCTCCTCTCATATGCTGAACTAGTCGCATTGTGGATTTTGGTTAAAACATGATTTTGGACAATGTTCATGGAACTCAGCTTAAAACGTACTTGCAGACTTGAAAACCCTTGCCTATTGTAGAGCGCGCCTCCTACATCCACTGCTGAACGAAAACCCATGATTTTGGACCCTGTTTTCATGCGAAAAGGCTAAAAGAAATGTTTCACGTTTGTTACACTCAAACAGTGTCTCCTCTCATATGCTGAACTGGTCGCATTGTGGATTTTGGTTAAAACATGATTTTGGACAATGTTCGTGGAACTCAGCTTAAAACGTACTTGCAGACTTGAAAACCCTTGCCTATTGTAGAGCGCGCCTCCTACTTCCACTGCTGAACGAAAACCCATGATTTTGGACCCTGTTTTCATAAGAAAAGGCTAAAAGAAATGTTTCACGTTTGTTACACTCAAACAGTGTCTCCTCTCATATGCTGAACTGGTCGCATTGTGGATTTTGGTTAAAACATGATTTTGGACAATGTTCATGGAACTCAGCTTAAAACGTACTTGCAGACTTGAAAACACTTGCCTATTGTAGAGCGCGCCTCCTACTTCCACTGCTGAACGAAAACCCATGATTTTGGACCCTGTTTTCATGCGAAAAGGCTAAAAGAAATGTTTCACGTTTGTTACACTCAAACAGTGTCTCCTCTCATATGCTGAACTGGTCGCATTGTGGATTTTGGTTAAAACATGATTTTGGACAATGTTCGTGGAACTCAGCTTAAAACGTACTTGCAGACTTGAAAACCCTTGCCTATTGTAGAGCGCGCCTCCTACTTCCACTGCTGAACGAAAACCCATGATTTTGGACCCTGTTTTCATAAGAAAAGGCTAAAAGAAATGTTTCACTTTTGTTACACTCAAACAGTGTCTCCTCTCATATGCTGAACTGGTCGCATTGTGGATTTTGGTTAAAACATGATTTTGGACAATGTTCGTGGAACTCAGCTTAAAACGTACTTGCAGACTTGAAAACCCTTGCCTATTGTAGAGCGCGCCTCCTACTTCCACTGCTGAACGAAAACCCATGATTTTGGACCCTGTTTTCATAAGAAAAGGCTAAAAGAAATGTTTCACGTTTGTTACACTCAAACAGTGTCTCCTCTCATATGCTGAACTGGTCGCATTGTGGATTTTGGTTAAAACATGATTTTGGACAATGTTCGTGGAACTCAGCTTAAAACGTACTTGCAGACTTGAAAACCCTTGCCTATTGTAGAGCGCGCCTCCTACTTCCACTGCTGAACGAAAACCCATGATTTTGGACCCTGTTTTCATAAGAAAAGGCTAAAAGAAATGTTTCACTTTTGTTACACTCAAACAGTGTCTCCTTTCATATGCTGAACTGGTTGCATTGTGGATTTTGGTTAAAACATGATTTTGGACAATGTTCATGGAACTCAGCTTAAAACGTACTTGCAGACTTGAAAACCCTTGCCTATTGTAGAGCGCGCCTCCTACTTCCACTGCTGAACGAAAACCCATGATTTTGGACCCTGTTTTCATAAGAAAAGGCTAAAAGAAATGTTTCACTTTTGTTACACTCAAACAGTGTCTCCTCTCATATGCTGAACTAGTCGCATTGTGGATTTTGGTTAAAACATGATTTTGGACAATGTTCATGGAACTCAGGTTAAAACGTACTTGCAGACTTGAAAACCCTTGCCTATTGTAGAGCGCGCCTCCTACTTCCACTGCTGAACGAAAACCCATGATTTTGGACCCTGTTTTCATAAGAAAAGGCTAAAAGAAATGTTTCACTTTTGTTACACTCAAACAGTGTCTCCTCTCATATGCTGAACTAGTCGCATTGTGGATTTTGGTTAAAACATGATTTTGGACAATGTTCATGGAACTCAGCTTAAAACATACTTGCAGACTTGAAAACCCTTGCCTATTGTAGAGCGCGCCTCCTACTTCCACTGCTGAACGAAAACCCATGATTTTGGACCCTGTTTTCATAAGAAAAGGCTAAAAGAAATGTTTCACTTTTGTTACACTCAAACAGTGTCTCCTCTCATATGCTGAACTGGTCGCATTGTGGATTTTGGTTAAAACATGATTTTGGACAATGTTCGTGGAACTCAGCTTAAAACGTACTTGCAGACTTGAAAACCCTTGCCTATTGTAGAGCGCGCCTCCTACTTCCACTGCTGAACGAAAACCCATGATTTTGGACCCTGTTTTCATAAGAAAAGGCTAAAAGAAATGTTTCACTTTTGTTACACTCAAACAGTGTCTCCTCTCATATGCTGAACTAGTCGCATTGTGGATTTTGGTTAAAACATGATTTTGGACAATGTTCATGGAACTCAGCTTAAAACGTACTTGCAGACTTGAAAACCCTTGCCTATTGTAGAGCGCGCCTCCTACTTCCACTGCTGAACGAAAACCCATGATTTTGGACCCTGTTTTCATAAGAAAAGGCTAAAATAAATGTTTCACTTTTGTTACACTCAAACAGTGTCTCCTCTCATATGCTGAACTAGTCGCATTGTGGATTTTGGTTAAAACATGATTTTGGACAATGTTCATGGAACTCAGCTTAAAACGTACTTGCAGACTTGAAAACACTTGCCTATTGTAGAGCGCGCCTCCTACTTCCACTGCTGAACGAAAACCCATGATTTTGGACCCTGTTTTCATGCGAAAAGGCTAAAAGAAATGTTTCACGTTTGTTACACTCAAACAGTGTCTCCTCTCATATGCTGAACTGGTCGCATTGTGGATTTTGGTTAAAACATGATTTTGGACAATGTTCGTGGAACTCAGCTTAAAACGTACTTGCAGACTTGAAAACCCTTGCCTATTGTAGAGCGCGCCTCCTACTTCCACTGCTGAACGAAAACCCATGATTTTGGACCCTGTTTTCATAAGAAAAGGCTAAAAGAAATGTTTCACTTTTGTTACACTCAAACAGTGTCTCCTCTCATATGCTGAACTGGTCGCATTGTGGATTTTGGTTAAAACATGATTTTGGACAATGTTCGTGGAACTCAGCTTAAAACGTACTTGCAGACTTGAAAACCCTTGCCTATTGTAGAGCGCGCCTCCTACTTCCACTGCTGAACGAAAACCCATGATTTTGGACCCTGTTTTCATAAGAAAAGGCTAAAAGAAATGTTTCACGTTTGTTACACTCAAACAGTGTCTCCTCTCATATGCTGAACTGGTCGCATTGTGGATTTTGGTTAAAACATGATTTTGGACAATGTTCGTGGAACTCAGCTTAAAACGTACTTGCAGACTTGAAAACCCTTGCCTATTGTAGAGCGCGCCTCCTACTTCCACTGCTGAACGAAAACCCATGATTTTGGACCCTGTTTTCATAAGAAAAGGCTAAAAGAAATGTTTCACTTTTGTTACACTCAAACAGTGTCTCCTTTCATATGCTGAACTGGTTGCATTGTGGATTTTGGTTAAAACATGATTTTGGACAATGTTCATGGAACTCAGCTTAAAACGTACTTGCAGACTTGAAAACCCTTGCCTATTGTAGAGCGCGCCTCCTACTTCCACTGCTGAACGAAAACCCATGATTTTGGACCCTGTTTTCATAAGAAAAGGCTAAAAGAAATGTTTCACTTTTGTTACACTCAAACAGTGTCTCCTCTCATATGCTGAACTAGTCGCATTGTGGATTTTGGTTAAAACATGATTTTGGACAATGTTCATGGAACTCAGGTTAAAACGTACTTGCAGACTTGAAAACCCTTGCCTATTGTAGAGCGCGCCTCCTACTTCCACTGCTGAACGAAAACCCATGATTTTGGACCCTGTTTTCATAAGAAAAGGCTAAAAGAAATGTTTCACTTTTGTTACACTCAAACAGTGTCTCCTCTCATATGCTGAACTAGTCGCATTGTGGATTTTGGTTAAAACATGATTTTGGACAATGTTCATGGAACTCAGCTTAAAACATACTTGCAGACTTGAAAACCCTTGCCTATTGTAGAGCGCGCCTCCTACTTCCACTGCTGAACGAAAACCCATGATTTTGGACCCTGTTTTCATAAGAAAAGGCTAAAAGAAATGTTTCACTTTTGTTACACTCAAACAGTGTCTCCTCTCATATGCTGAACTGGTCGCATTGTGGATTTTGGTTAAAACATGATTTTGGACAATGTTCGTGGAACTCAGCTTAAAACGTACTTGCAGACTTGAAAACCCTTGCCTATTGTAGAGCGCGCCTCCTACTTCCACTGCTGAACGAAAACCCATGATTTTGGACCCTGTTTTCATAAGAAAAGGCTAAAAGAAATGTTTCACTTTTGTTACACTCAAACAGTGTCTCCTCTCATATGCTGAACTAGTCGCATTGTGGATTTTGGTTAAAACATGATTTTGGACAATGTTCATGGAACTCAGCTTAAAACGTACTTGCAGACTTGAAAACCCTTGCCTATTGTAGAGCGCGCCTCCTACTTCCACTGCTGAACGAAAACCCATGATTTTGGACCCTGTTTTCATAAGAAAAGGCTAAAATAAATGTTTCACTTTTGTTACACTCAAACAGTGTCTCCTCTCATATGCTGAACTAGTCGCATTGTGGATTTTGGTTAAAACATGATTTTGGACAATGTTCATGGAACTCAGCTTAAAACGTACTTGCAGACTTGAAAACCCTTGCCTATTGTAGAGCGCGCCTCCTACTTCCACTGCTGAACGAAAACCCATGATTTTGGACCCTGTTTTCATAAGAAAAGGCTAAAAGAAATGTTTCACGTTTGTTACACTCAAACAGTGTCTCCTCTCATATGCTGAACTGGTCGCATTGTGGATTTTGGTTAAAACATGATTTTGGACAATGTTCGTGGAACTCAGCTTAAAACGTACTTGCAGACTTGAAAACCCTTGCCTATTGTAGAGCGCGCCTCCTACTTCCACTGCTGAACGAAAACCCATGATTTTGGACCCTGTTTTCATGCGAAAAGGCTAAAAGAAATGTTTCACGTTTGTTACACTCAAACAGTGTCTCCTCTCATATGCTGAACTGGTCGCATTGTGGATTTTGGTTAAAACATGATTTTGGACAATGTTCGTGGAACTCAGCTTAAAACGTACTTGCAGACTTGAAAACCCTTGCCTATTGTAGAGCGCGCCTCCTACTTCCACTGCTGAACGAAAACCCATGATTTTGGACCCTGTTTTCATAAGAAAAGGCTAAAAGAAATGTTTCACGTTTGTTACACTCAAACAGTGTCTCCTCTCATATGCTGAACTGGTCGCATTGTGGATTTTGGTTAAAACATGATTTTGGACAATGTTCATGGAACTCAGCTTAAAACGTACTTGCAGACTTGAAAACACTTGCCTATTGTAGAGCGCGCCTCCTACTTCCACTGCTGAACGAAAACCCATGATTTTGGACCCTGTTTTCATGCGAAAAGGCTAAAAGAAATGTTTCACGTTTGTTACACTCAAACAGTGTCTCCTCTCATATGCTGAACTGGTCGCATTGTGGATTTTGGTTAAAACATGATTTTGGACAATGTTCGTGGAACTCAGCTTAAAACGTACTTGCAGACTTGAAAACCCTTGCCTATTGTAGAGCGCGCCTCCTACTTCCACTGCTGAACGAAAACCCATGATTTTGGACCCTGTTTTCATGCGAAAAGGCTAAAAGAAATGTTTCACGTTTGTTACACTCAAACAGTGTCTCCTCTCATATGCTGAACTGGTCGCATTGTGGATTTTGGTTAAAACATGATTTTGGACAATGTTCGTGGAACTCAGCTTAAAACGTACTTGCAGACTTGAAAACCCTTGCCTATTGTAGAGCGCGCCTCCTACTTCCACTGCTGAACGAAAACCCATGATTTTGGACCCTGTTTTCATAAGAAAAGGCTAAAAGAAATGTTTCACTTTTGTTACACTCAAACAGTGTCTCCTCTCATATGCTGAACTGGTTGCATTGTGGATTTTGGTTAAAACATGATTTTGGACAATGTTCATGGAACTCAGCTTAAAACGTACTTGCAGACTTGAAAACCCTTGCCTATTGTAGAGCGCGCCTCCTACTTCCACTGCTGAACGAAAACCCATGATTTTGGACCCTTTTTTCATAAGAAAAGGCTAAAAGAAATGTTTCACTTTTGTTACACTCAAACAGTGTCTCCTCTCATATGCTGAACTAGTCGCATTGTG
The DNA here is from genome assembly GCF_964263955.1 of Coregonus lavaretus. Taxonomy (NCBI): domain Eukaryota; kingdom Metazoa; phylum Chordata; class Actinopteri; order Salmoniformes; family Salmonidae; genus Coregonus; species Coregonus lavaretus. Next base: position 77,132,738 of record NC_139988.1, on the reverse strand, counting down.
GATTTTGGTTAAAACATGATTTTGGACAATGTTCATGGAACTCAGCTTAAAACGTACTTGCAGACTTGAAAACCCTTGCCTATTGTAGAGCGCGCCTCCTACTTCCACTGCTGAACGAAAACCCATGATTTTGGACCCTGTTTTCATAAGAAAAGGCTAAAAGAAATGTTTCACTTTTGTTACACTCAAACAGTGTCTCCTCTCATATGCTGAACTGGTCGCATTGTGGATTTTGGTTAAAACATGATTTTGGACAATGTTCATGGAACTCAGCTTAAAACGTACTTGCAGACTTGAAAACCCTTGCCTATTGTAGAGCGCGCCTCCTACTTCCACTGCTGAATGAAAACCCATGATTTTGGACCCTGTTTTCATAAGAAAAGGCTAAAAGAAATGTTTCACTTTTGTTACACTCAAACAGTGTCTCCTCTCATATGCTGAACTAGTCGCATTGTGGATTTTGGTTAAAACATGATTTTGGACAATGTTCATGGAACTCAGCTTAAAACGTACTTGCAGACTTGAAAACCCTTGCCTATTGTAGAGCGCGCCTCCTACTTCCACTGCTGAACGAAAACCCATGATTTTGGACCCTGTTTTCATAAGAAAAGGCTAAAAGAAATGTTTCACTTTTGTTACACTCAAACAGTGTCTCCTCTCATATGCTGAACTAGTCGCATTGTGGATTTTGGTTAAAACATGATTTTGGACAATGTTCATGGAACTCAGCTTAAAACATACTTGCAGACTTGAAAACCCTTGCCTATTGTAGAGCGCGCCTCCTACTTCCACTGCTGAACGAAAACCCATGATTTTGGACCCTGTTTTCATAAGAAAAGGCTAAAAGAAATGTTTCACTTTTGTTACACTCAAACAGTGTCTCCTCTCATATGCTGAACTGGTCGCATTGTGGATTTTGGTTAAAACATGATTTTGGACAATGTTCGTGGAACTCAGCTTAAAACGTACTTGCAGACTTGAAAACCCTTGCCTATTGTAGAGCGCGCCTCCTACTTCCACTGCTGAACGAAAACCCATGATTTTGGACCCTGTTTTCATAAGAAAAGGCTAAAAGAAATGTTTCACTTTTGTTACACTCAAACAGTGTCTCCTCTCATATGCTGAACTAGTCGCATTGTGGATTTTGGTTAAAACATGATTTTGGACAATGTTCATGGAACTCAGCTTAAAACATACTTGCAGACTTGAAAACCCTTGCCTATTGTAGAGCGCGCCTCCTACTTCCACTGCTGAACGAAAACCCATGATTTTGGACCCTGTTTTCATAAGAAAAGGCTAAAAGAAATGTTTCACTTTTGTTACACTCAAACAGTGTCTCCTCTCATATGCTGAACTAGTCGCATTGTGGATTTTGGTTAAAACATGATTTTGGACAATGTTCATGGAACTCAGCTTAAAACGTACTTGCAGACTTGAAAACCCTTGCCTATTGTAGAGCGCGCCTCCTACTTCCACTGCTGAACGAAAACCCATGATTTTGGACCCTGTTTTCATAAGAAAAGGCTAAAATAAATGTTTCACTTTTGTTACACTCAAACAGTGTCTCCTCTCATATGCTGAACTAGTCGCATTGTGGATTTTGGTTAAAACATGATTTTGGACAATGTTCATGGAACTCAGCTTAAAACGTACTTGCAGACTTGAAAACCCTTGCCTATTGTAGAGCGCGCCTCCTACTTCCACTGCTGAACGAAAACCCATGATTTTGGACCCTGTTTTCATAAGAAAAGGCTAAAAGAAATGTTTCACTTTTGTTACACTCAAACAGTGTCTCCTCTCATATGCTGAACTGGTCGCATTGTGGATTTTGGTTAAAACATGATTTTGGACAATGTTCGTGGAACTCAGCTTAAAACGTACTTGCAGACTTGAAAACCCTTGCCTATTGTAGAGCGCGCCTCCTACTTCCACTGCTGAACGAAAACCCATGATTTTGGACCCTGTTTTCATAAGAAAAGGCTAAAAGAAATGTTTCACGTTTGTTACACTCAAACAGTGTCTCCTCTCATATGCTGAACTGGTCGCATTGTGGATTTTGGTTAAAACATGATTTTGGACAATGTTCGTGGAACTCAGCTTAAAACGTACTTGCAGACTTGAAAACCCTTGCCTATTGTAGAGCGCGCCTCCTACTTCCACTGCTGAACGAAAACCCATGATTTTGGACCCTGTTTTCATAAGAAAAGGCTAAAAGAAATGTTTCACTTTTGTTACACTCAAACAGTGTCTCCTTTCATATGCTGAACTGGTTGCATTGTGGATTTTGGTTAAAACATGATTTTGGACAATGTTCATGGAACTCAGCTTAAAACGTACTTGCAGACTTGAAAACCCTTGCCTATTGTAGAGCGCGCCTCCTACTTCCACTGCTGAACGAAAACCCATGATTTTGGACCCTGTTTTCATAAGAAAAGGCTAAAAGAAATGTTTCACTTTTGTTACACTCAAACAGTGTCTCCTCTCATATGCTGAACTAGTCGCATTGTGGATTTTGGTTAAAACATGATTTTGGACAATGTTCATGGAACTCAGGTTAAAACGTACTTGCAGACTTGAAAACCCTTGCCTATTGTAGAGCGCGCCTCCTACTTCCACTGCTGAACGAAAACCCATGATTTTGGACCCTGTTTTCATAAGAAAAGGCTAAAAGAAATGTTTCACTTTTGTTACACTCAAACAGTGTCTCCTCTCATATGCTGAACTAGTCGCATTGTGGATTTTGGTTAAAACATGATTTTGGACAATGTTCATGGAACTCAGCTTAAAACATACTTGCAGACTTGAAAACCCTTGCCTATTGTAGAGCGCGCCTCCTACTTCCACTGCTGAACGAAAACCCATGATTTTGGACCCTGTTTTCATAAGAAAAGGCTAAAAGAAATGTTTCACTTTTGTTACACTCAAACAGTGTCTCCTCTCATATGCTGAACTGGTCGCATTGTGGATTTTGGTTAAAACATGATTTTGGACAATGTTCGTGGAACTCAGCTTAAAACGTACTTGCAGACTTGAAAACCCTTGCCTATTGTAGAGCGCGCCTCCTACTTCCACTGCTGAACGAAAACCCATGATTTTGGACCCTGTTTTCATAAGAAAAGGCTAAAAGAAATGTTTCACTTTTGTTACACTCAAACAGTGTCTCCTCTCATATGCTGAACTAGTCGCATTGTGGATTTTGGTTAAAACATGATTTTGGACAATGTTCATGGAACTCAGCTTAAAACATACTTGCAGACTTGAAAACCCTTGCCTATTGTAGAGCGCGCCTCCTACTTCCACTGCTGAACGAAAACCCATGATTTTGGACCCTGTTTTCATAAGAAAAGGCTAAAAGAAATGTTTCACTTTTGTTACACTCAAACAGTGTCTCCTCTCATATGCTGAACTAGTCGCATTGTGGATTTTGGTTAAAACATGATTTTGGACAATGTTCATGGAACTCAGCTTAAAACGTACTTGCAGACTTGAAAACCCTTGCCTATTGTAGAGCGCGCCTCCTACTTCCACTGCTGAACGAAAACCCATGATTTTGGACCCTGTTTTCATAAGAAAAGGCTAAAATAAATGTTTCACTTTTGTTACACTCAAACAGTGTCTCCTCTCATATGCTGAACTAGTCGCATTGTGGATTTTGGTTAAAACATGATTTTGGACAATGTTCATGGAACTCAGCTTAAAACGTACTTGCAGACTTGAAAACACTTGCCTATTGTAGAGCGCGCCTCCTACTTCCACTGCTGAACGAAAACCCATGATTTTGGACCCTGTTTTCATGCGAAAAGGCTAAAAGAAATGTTTCACGTTTGTTACACTCAAACAGTGTCTCCTCTCATATGCTGAACTGGTCGCATTGTGGATTTTGGTTAAAACATGATTTTGGACAATGTTCGTGGAACTCAGCTTAAAACGTACTTGCAGACTTGAAAACCCTTGCCTATTGTAGAGCGCGCCTCCTACTTCCACTGCTGAACGAAAACCCATGATTTTGGACCCTGTTTTCATAAGAAAAGGCTAAAAGAAATGTTTCACTTTTGTTACACTCAAACAGTGTCTCCTCTCATATGCTGAACTGGTCGCATTGTGGATTTTGGTTAAAACATGATTTTGGACAATGTTCGTGGAACTCAGCTTAAAACGTACTTGCAGACTTGAAAACCCTTGCCTATTGTAGAGCGCGCCTCCTACTTCCACTGCTGAACGAAAACCCATGATTTTGGACCCTGTTTTCATAAGAAAAGGCTAAAAGAAATGTTTCACGTTTGTTACACTCAAACAGTGTCTCCTCTCATATGCTGAACTGGTCGCATTGTGGATTTTGGTTAAAACATGATTTTGGACAATGTTCGTGGAACTCAGCTTAAAACGTACTTGCAGACTTGAAAACCCTTGCCTATTGTAGAGCGCGCCTCCTACTTCCACTGCTGAACGAAAACCCATGATTTTGGACCCTGTTTTCATAAGAAAAGGCTAAAAGAAATGTTTCACTTTTGTTACACTCAAACAGTGTCTCCTTTCATATGCTGAACTGGTTGCATTGTGGATTTTGGTTAAAACATGATTTTGGACAATGTTCATGGAACTCAGCTTAAAACGTACTTGCAGACTTGAAAACCCTTGCCTATTGTAGAGCGCGCCTCCTACTTCCACTGCTGAACGAAAACCCATGATTTTGGACCCTGTTTTCATAAGAAAAGGCTAAAAGAAATGTTTCACTTTTGTTACACTCAAACAGTGTCTCCTCTCATATGCTGAACTAGTCGCATTGTGGATTTTGGTTAAAACATGATTTTGGACAATGTTCATGGAACTCAGGTTAAAACGTACTTGCAGACTTGAAAACCCTTGCCTATTGTAGAGCGCGCCTCCTACTTCCACTGCTGAACGAAAACCCATGATTTTGGACCCTGTTTTCATAAGAAAAGGCTAAAAGAAATGTTTCACTTTTGTTACACTCAAACAGTGTCTCCTCTCATATGCTGAACTAGTCGCATTGTGGATTTTGGTTAAAACATGATTTTGGACAATGTTCATGGAACTCAGCTTAAAACATACTTGCAGACTTGAAAACCCTTGCCTATTGTAGAGCGCGCCTCCTACTTCCACTGCTGAACGAAAACCCATGATTTTGGACCCTGTTTTCATAAGAAAAGGCTAAAAGAAATGTTTCACTTTTGTTACACTCAAACAGTGTCTCCTCTCATATGCTGAACTGGTCGCATTGTGGATTTTGGTTAAAACATGATTTTGGACAATGTTCGTGGAACTCAGCTTAAAACGTACTTGCAGACTTGAAAACCCTTGCCTATTGTAGAGCGCGCCTCCTACTTCCACTGCTGAACGAAAACCCATGATTTTGGACCCTGTTTTCATAAGAAAAGGCTAAAAGAAATGTTTCACTTTTGTTACACTCAAACAGTGTCTCCTCTCATATGCTGAACTAGTCGCATTGTGGATTTTGGTTAAAACATGATTTTGGACAATGTTCATGGAACTCAGCTTAAAACGTACTTGCAGACTTGAAAACCCTTGCCTATTGTAGAGCGCGCCTCCTACTTCCACTGCTGAACGAAAACCCATGATTTTGGACCCTGTTTTCATAAGAAAAGGCTAAAATAAATGTTTCACTTTTGTTACACTCAAACAGTGTCTCCTCTCATATGCTGAACTAGTCGCATTGTGGATTTTGGTTAAAACATGATTTTGGACAATGTTCATGGAACTCAGCTTAAAACGTACTTGCAGACTTGAAAACCCTTGCCTATTGTAGAGCGCGCCTCCTACTTCCACTGCTGAACGAAAACCCATGATTTTGGACCCTGTTTTCATAAGAAAAGGCTAAAAGAAATGTTTCACGTTTGTTACACTCAAACAGTGTCTCCTCTCATATGCTGAACTGGTCGCATTGTGGATTTTGGTTAAAACATGATTTTGGACAATGTTCGTGGAACTCAGCTTAAAACGTACTTGCAGACTTGAAAACCCTTGCCTATTGTAGAGCGCGCCTCCTACTTCCACTGCTGAACGAAAACCCATGATTTTGGACCCTGTTTTCATGCGAAAAGGCTAAAAGAAATGTTTCACGTTTGTTACACTCAAACAGTGTCTCCTCTCATATGCTGAACTGGTCGCATTGTGGATTTTGGTTAAAACATGATTTTGGACAATGTTCGTGGAACTCAGCTTAAAACGTACTTGCAGACTTGAAAACCCTTGCCTATTGTAGAGCGCGCCTCCTACTTCCACTGCTGAACGAAAACCCATGATTTTGGACCCTGTTTTCATAAGAAAAGGCTAAAAGAAATGTTTCACGTTTGTTACACTCAAACAGTGTCTCCTCTCATATGCTGAACTGGTCGCATTGTGGATTTTGGTTAAAACATGATTTTGGACAATGTTCATGGAACTCAGCTTAAAACGTACTTGCAGACTTGAAAACACTTGCCTATTGTAGAGCGCGCCTCCTACTTCCACTGCTGAACGAAAACCCATGATTTTGGACCCTGTTTTCATGCGAAAAGGCTAAAAGAAATGTTTCACGTTTGTTACACTCAAACAGTGTCTCCTCTCATATGCTGAACTGGTCGCATTGTGGATTTTGGTTAAAACATGATTTTGGACAATGTTCGTGGAACTCAGCTTAAAACGTACTTGCAGACTTGAAAACCCTTGCCTATTGTAGAGCGCGCCTCCTACTTCCACTGCTGAACGAAAACCCATGATTTTGGACCCTGTTTTCATGCGAAAAGGCTAAAAGAAATGTTTCACGTTTGTTACACTCAAACAGTGTCTCCTCTCATATGCTGAACTGGTCGCATTGTGGATTTTGGTTAAAACATGATTTTGGACAATGTTCGTGGAACTCAGCTTAAAACGTACTTGCAGACTTGAAAACCCTTGCCTATTGTAGAGCGCGCCTCCTACTTCCACTGCTGAACGAAAACCCATGATTTTGGACCCTGTTTTCATAAGAAAAGGCTAAAAGAAATGTTTCACTTTTGTTACACTCAAACAGTGTCTCCTCTCATATGCTGAACTGGTTGCATTGTGGATTTTGGTTAAAACATGATTTTGGACAATGTTCATGGAACTCAGCTTAAAACGTACTTGCAGACTTGAAAACCCTTGCCTATTGTAGAGCGCGCCTCCTACTTCCACTGCTGAACGAAAACCCATGATTTTGGACCCTTTTTTCATAAGAAAAGGCTAAAAGAAATGTTTCACTTTTGTTACACTCAAACAGTGTCTCCTCTCATATGCTGAACTAGTCGCATTGTGGATTTTGGTTAAAACATGATTTTGGACAATGTTCATGGAACTCAGCTTAAAACGTACTTGCAGACTTGAAAACCCTTGCCTATTGTAGAGCGCGCCTCCTACTTCCACTGCTGAACGAAAACCCATGATTTTGGACCCTGTTTTCATAAGAAAAGGCTAAAAGAAATGTTTCACTTTTGTTACACTCAAACAGTGTCTCCTCTCATATGCTGAACTAGTCGCATTGTGGATTTTGGTTAAAACATGATTTTGGACAATGTTCATGGAACTCAGCTTAAAACATACTTGCAGACTTGAAAACCCTTGCCTATTGTAGAGCGCGCCTCCTACTTCCACTGCTGAACGAAAACCCATGATTTTGGACCCTGTTTTCATAAGAAAAGGCTAAAAGAAATGTTTCACTTTTGTTACACTCAAACAGTGTCTCCTCTCATATGCTGAACTGGTCGCATTGTGGATTTTGGTTAAAACATGATTTTGGACAATGTTCATGGAACTCAGCTTAAAACGTACTTGCAGACTTGAAAACCCTTGCCTATTGTAGAGCGCGCCTCCTACTTCCACTGCTGAACGAAAACCCATGATTTTGGACCCTGTTTTCATAAGAAAAGGCTAAAAGAAATGTTTCACTTTTGTTACACTCAAACAGTGTCTCCTTTCATATGCTGAACTGGTTGCATTGTGGATTTTGGTTAAAACATGATTTTGGACAATGTTCATGGAACTCAGCTTAAAACGTACTTGCAGACTTGAAAACCCTTGCCTATTGTAGAGCGCGCCTCCTACTTCCACTGCTGAATGAAAACCCATGATTTTGGACCCTGTTTTCATAAGAAAAGGCTAAAAGAAATGTTTCACTTTTGTTACACTCAAACAGTGTCTCCTCTCATATGCTGAACTAGTCGCATTGTGGATTTTGGTTAAAACATGATTTTGGACAATGTTCATGGAACTCAGCTTAAAACGTACTTGCAGACTTGAAAACCCTTGCCTATTGTAGAGCGCGCCTCCTACTTCCACTGCTGAACGAAAACCCATGATTTTGGACCCTGTTTTCATAAGAAAAGGCTAAAAGAAATGTTTCACTTTTGTTACACTCAAACAGTGTCTCCTCTCATATGCTGAACTAGTCGCATTGTGGATTTTGGTTAAAACATGATTTTGGACAATGTTCATGGAACTCAGCTTAAAACATACTTGCAGACTTGAAAACCCTTGCCTATTGTAGAGCGCGCCTCCTACTTCCACTGCTGAACGAAAACCCATGATTTTGGACCCTGTTTTCATAAGAAAAGGCTAAAAGAAATGTTTCACTTTTGTTACACTCAAACAGTGTCTCCTCTCATATGCTGAACTGGTCGCATTGTGGATTTTGGTTAAAACATGATTTTGGACAATGTTCGTGGAACTCAGCTTAAAACGTACTTGCAGACTTGAAAACCCTTGCCTATTGTAGAGCGCGCCTCCTACTTCCACTGCTGAACGAAAACCCATGATTTTGGACCCTGTTTTCATAAGAAAAGGCTAAAAGAAATGTTTCACTTTTGTTACACTCAAACAGTGTCTCCTCTCATATGCTGAACTAGTCGCATTGTGGATTTTGGTTAAAACATGATTTTGGACAATGTTCATGGAACTCAGCTTAAAACATACTTGCAGACTTGAAAACCCTTGCCTATTGTAGAGCGCGCCTCCTACTTCCACTGCTGAACGAAAACCCATGATTTTGGACCCTGTTTTCATAAGAAAAGGCTAAAAGAAATGTTTCACTTTTGTTACACTCAAACAGTGTCTCCTCTCATATGCTGAACTAGTCGCATTGTGGATTTTGGTTAAAACATGATTTTGGACAATGTTCATGGAACTCAGCTTAAAACATACTTGCAGACTTGAAAACCCTTGCCTATTGTAGAGCGCGCCTCCTACTTCCACTGCTGAACGAAAACCCATGATTTTGGACCCTGTTTTCATAAGAAAAGGCTAAAAGAAATGTTTCACTTTTGTTACACTCAAACAGTGTCTCCTCTCATATGCTGAACTGGTCGCATTGTGGATTTTGGTTAAAACATGATTTTGGACAATGTTCGTGGAACTCAGCTTAAAACGTACTTGCAGACTTGAAAACCCTTGCCTATTGTAGAGCGCGCCTCCTACTTCCACTGCTGAACGAAAACCCATGATTTTGGACCCTGTTTTCATAAGAAAAGGCTAAAAGAAATGTTTCACGTTTGTTACACTCAAACAGTGTCTCCTCTCATATGCTGAACTGGTCGCATTGTGGATTTTGGTTAAAACATGATTTTGGACAATGTTCGTGGAACTCAGCTTAAAACGTACTTGCAGACTTGAAAACCCTTGCCTATTGTAGAGCGCGCCTCCTACTTGCACTGCTGAACGAAAACCCATGATTTTGGACCCTGTTTTCATAAGAAAAGGCTAAAAGAAATGTTTCACTTTTGTTACACTCAAACAGTGTCTCCTTTCATATGCTGAACTGGTTGCATTGTGGATTTTGGTTAAAACATGATTTTGGACAATGTTCATGGAACTCAGCTTAAAACGTACTTGCAGACTTGAAAACCCTTGCCTATTGTAGAGCGCGCCTCCTACTTCCACTGCTGAACGAAAACCCATGATTTTGGACCCTGTTTTCATAAGAAAAGGCTAAAAGAAATGTTTCACTTTTGTTACACTCAAACAGTGTCTCCTCTCATATGCTGAACTAGTCGCATTGTGGATTTTGGTTAAAACATGATTTTGGACAATGTTCATGGAACTCAGGTTAAAACGTACTTGCAGACTTGAAAACCCTTGCCTATTGTAGAGCGCGCCTCCTACTTCCACTGCTGAACGAAAACCCATGATTTTGGACCCTGTTTTCATAAGAAAAGGCTAAAAGAAATGTTTCACTTTTGTTACACTCAAACAGTGTCTCCTCTCATATGCTGAACTAGTCGCATTGTGGATTTTGGTTAAAACATGATTTTGGACAATGTTCATGGAACTCAGCTTAAAACATACTTGCAGACTTGAAAACCCTTGCCTATTGTAGAGCGCGCCTCCTACTTCCACTGCTGAACGAAAACCCATGATTTTGGACCCTGTTTTCATAAGAAAAGGCTAAAAGAAATGTTTCACTTTTGTTACACTCAAACAGTGTCTCCTCTCATATGCTGAACTGGTCGCATTGTGGATTTTGGTTAAAACATGATTTTGGACAATGTTCGTGGAACTCAGCTTAAAACGTACTTGCAGACTTGAAAACCCTTGCCTATTGTAGAGCGCGCCTCCTACTTCCACTGCTGAACGAAAACCCATGATTTTGGACCCTGTTTTCATAAGAAAAGGCTAAAAGAAATGTTTCACTTTTGTTACACTCAAACAGTGTCTCCTCTCATATGCTGAACTAGTCGCATTGTGGATTTTGGTTAAAACATGATTTTGGACAATGTTCATGGAACTCAGCTTAAAACGTACTTGCAGACTTGAAAACCCTTGCCTATTGTAGAGCGCGCCTCCTACTTCCACTGCTGAACGAAAACCCATGATTTTGGACCCTGTTTTCATAAGAAAAGGCTAAAATAAATGTTTCACTTTTGTTACACTCAAACAGTGTCTCCTCTCATATGCTGAACTAGTCGCATTGTGGATTTTGGTTAAAACATGATTTTGGACAATGTTCATGGAACTCAGCTTAAAACGTACTTGCAGACTTGAAAACCCTTGCCTATTGTAGAGCGCGCCTCCTACTTCCACTGCTGAACGAAAACCCATGATTTTGGACCCTGTTTTCATAAGAAAAGGCTAAAAGAAATGTTTCACTTTTGTTACACTCAAACAGTGTCTCCTCTCATATGCTGAACTGGTCGCATTGTGGATTTTGGTTAAAACATGATTTTGGACAATGTTCGTGGAACTCAGCTTAAAACGTACTTGCAGACTTGAAAACCCTTGCCTATTGTAGAGCGCGCCTCCTACTTCCACTGCTGAACGAAAACCCATGATTTTGGACCCAGTTTTCATAAGAAAAGGCTAAAAGAAATGTTTCACTTTTGTTACACTCAAACAGTGTCTCCTCTCATATGCTGAACTAGTCGCATTGTGGATTTTGGTTAAAACATGATTTTGGACAATGTTCATGGAACTCAGCTTAAAACGTACTTGCAGACTTGAAAACCCTTGCCTATTGTAGAGCGCGCCTCCTACTTCCACTGCTGAACGAAAACCCATGATTTTGGACCCTGTTTTCATAAGAAAAGGCTAAAAGAAATGTTTCACTTTTGTTACACTCAAACAGTGTCTCCTCTCATATGCTGAACTAGTCGCATTGTGGATTTTGGTTAAAACATGATTTTGGACAATGTTCATGGAACTCAGCTTAAAACGTACTTGCAGACTTGAAAACACTTGCCTATTTTAGAGCGCGCCTCCTACTTCCACTGCTGAACGAAAACCCATGATTTTGGACCCTGTTTTCATGCGAAAAGGCTAAAAGAAATGTTTCACGTTTGTTACACTCAAACAGTGTCTCCTCTCATATGCTGAACTGGTCGCATTGTGGATTTTGGTTAAAACATGATTTTGGACAATGTTCATGGAACTCAGCTTAAAACGTACTTGCAGACTTGAAAACACTTGCCTATTGTAGAGCGCGCCTCCTACTTCCACTGCTGAACGAAAACCCATGATTTTGGACCCTGTTTTCATGCGAAAAGGCTAAAAGAAATGTTTCACGTTTGTTACACTCAAACAGTGTCTCCTCTCATATGCTGAACTGGTCGCATTGTGGATTTTGGTTAAAACATGATTTTGGACAATGTTCGTGGAACTCAGCTTAAAACGTACTTGCAGACTTGAAAACCCTTGCCTATTGTAGAGCGCGCCTCCTACTTCCACTGCTGAACGAAAACCCATGATTTTGGACCCTGTTTTCATAAGAAAAGGCTAAAAGAAATGTTTCACTTTTGTTACACTCAAACAGTGTCTCCTCTCATATGCTGAACTGGTTGCATTGTGGATTTTGGTTAAAACATGATTTTGGACAATGTTCATGGAACTCAGCTTAAAACGTACTTGCAGACTTGAAAACCCTTGCCTATTGTAGAGCGCGCCTCCTACTTCCACTGCTGAACGAAAACCCATGATTTTGGACCCTGTTTTCATAAGAAAAGGCTAAAAGAAATGTTTCACTTTTGTTACACTCAAACAGTGTCTCCTCTCATATGCTGAACTAGTCGCATTGTGGATTTTGGTTAAAACATGATTTTGGACAATGTTCATGGAACTCAGCTTAAAACGTACTTGCAGACTTGAAAACCCTTGCCTATTGTAGAGCGCGCCTCCTACTTCCACTGCTGAACGAAAACCCATGATTTTGGACCCTGTTTTCATAAGAAAAGGCTAAAAGAAATGTTTCACTTTTGTTACACTCAAACAGTGTCTCCTCTCATATGCTGAACTAGTCGCATTGTGGATTTTGGTTAAAACATGATTTTGGACAATGTTCATGGAACTCAGCTTAAAACGTACTTGCAGACTTGAAAACCCTTGCCTATTGTAGAGCGCGCCTCCTACTTCCACTGCTGAACGAAAACCCATGATTTTGGACCCTGTTTTCATGCGAAAAGGCTAAAAGAAATGTTTCACGTTTGTTACACTCAAACAGTGTCTCCTCTCATATGCTGAACTGGTCGCATTGTGGATTTTGGTTAAAACATGATTTTGGACAATGTTCGTGGAACTCAGCTTAAAACGTACTTGCAGACTTGAAAACCCTTGCCTATTGTAGAGCGCGCCTCCTACTTCCACTGCTGAACGAAAACCCATGATTTTGGACCCTGTTTTCATAAGAAAAGGCTAAAAGAAATGTTTCACTTTTGTTACACTCAAACAGTGTCTCCTCTCATATGCTGAACTAGTCGCATTGTGGATTTTGGTTAAAACATGATTTTGGACAATGTTCATGGAACTCAGCTTAAAACGTACTTGCAGACTTGAAAACCCTTGCCTATTGTAGAGCGCGCCTCCTACTTCCACTGCTGAACGAAAACCCATGATTTTGGACCCTGTTTTCATAAGAAAAGGCTAAAATAAATGTTTCACTTTTGTTACACTCAAACAGTGTCTCCTCTCATATGCTGAACTAGTCGCATTGTGGATTTTGGTTAAAACATGATTTTGGACAATGTTCATGGAACTCAGCTTAAAACGTACTTGCAGACTTGAAAACCCTTGCCTATTGTAGAGCGCGCCTCCTACTTCCACTGCTGAACGAAAACCCATGATTTTGGACCCTGTTTTCATAAGAAAAGGCTAAAAGAAATGTTTCACTTTTGTTACACTCAAACAGTGTCTCCTCTCATATGCTGAACTGGTCGCATTGTGGATTTTGGTTAAAACATGATTTTGGACAATGTTCGTGGAACTCAGCTTAAAACGTACTTGCAGACTTGAAAACCCTTGCCTATTGTAGAGCGCGCCTCCTACTTCCACTGCTGAACGAAAACCCATGATTTTGGACCCAGTTTTCATAAGAAAAGGCTAAAAGAAATGTTTCACTTTTGTTACACTCAAACAGTGTCTCCTCTCATATGCTGAACTAGTCGCATTGTGGATTTTGGTTAAAACATGATTTTGGACAATGTTCATGGAACTCAGCTTAAAACGTACTTGCAGACTTGAAAACCCTTGCCTATTGTAGAGCGCGCCTCCTACTTCCACTGCTGAACGAAAACCCATGATTTTGGACCCTGTTTTCATAAGAAAAGGCTAAAAGAAATGTTTCACTTTTGTTACACTCAAACAGTGTCTCCTCTCATATGCTGAACTAGTCGCATTGTGGATTTTGGTTAAAACATGATTTTGGACAATGTTCATGGAACTCAGCTTAAAACGTACTTGCAGACTTGAAAACACTTGCCTATTTTAGAGCGCGCCTCCTACTTCCACTGCTGAACGAAAACCCATGATTTTGGACCCTGTTTTCATGCGAAAAGGCTAAAAGAAATGTTTCACGTTTGTTACACTCAAACAGTGTCTCCTCTCATATGCTGAACTGGTCGCATTGTGGATTTTGGTTAAAACATGATTTTGGACAATGTTCATGGAACTCAGCTTAAAACGTACTTGCAGACTTGAAAACACTTGCCTATTGTAGAGCGCGCCTCCTACTTCCACTGCTGAACGAAAACCCATGATTTTGGACCCTGTTTTCATGCGAAAAGGCTAAAAGAAATGTTTCACGTTTGTTACACTCAAACAGTGTCTCCTCTCATATGCTGAACTGGTCGCATTGTGGATTTTGGTTAAAACATGATTTTGGACAATGTTCGTGGAACTCAGCTTAAAACGTACTTGCAGACTTGAAAACCCTTGCCTATTGTAGAGCGCGCCTCCTACTTCCACTGCTGAACGAAAACCCATGATTTTGGACCCTGTTTTCATAAGAAAAGGCTAAAAGAAATGTTTCACTTTTGTTACACTCAAACAGTGTCTCCTCTCATATGCTGAACTGGTTGCATTGTGGATTTTGGTTAAAACATGATTTTGGACAATGTTCATGGAACTCAGCTTAAAACGTACTTGCAGACTTGAAAACCCTTGCCTATTGTAGAGCGCGCCTCCTTCTTCCACTGCTGAACGAAAACCCATGATTTTGGACCCTGTTTTCATAAGAAAAGGCTAAAAGAAATGTTTCACTTTTGTTACACTCAAACAGTGTCTCCTCTCATATGCTGAACTAGTCGCATTGTGGATTTTGGTTAAAACATGATTTTGGACAATGTTCATGGAACTCAGCTTAAAACGTACTTGCAGACTTGAAAACCCTTGCCTATTGTAGAGCGCGCCTCCTACTTCCACTGCTGAACGAAAACCCATGATTTTGGACCCTGTTTTCATAAGAAAAGGCTAAAAGAAATGTTTCACTTTTGTTACACTCAAACAGTGTCTCCTCTCATATGCTGAACTAGTCGCATTGTGGATTTTGGTTAAAACATGATTTTGGACAATGTTCATGGAACTCAGCTTAAAACGTACTTGCAGACTTGAAAACCCTTGCCTATTGTAGAGCGCGCCTCCTACTTCCACTGCTGAACGAAAACCCATGATTTTGGACCCTGTTTTCATGCGAAAAGGCTAAAAGAAATGTTTCACGTTTGTTACACTCAAACAGTGTCTCCTCTCATATGCTGAACTGGTCGCATTGTGGATTTTGGTTAAAACATGATTTTGGACAATGTTCGTGGAACTCAGCTTAAAACGTACTTGCAGACTTGAAAACCCTTGCCTATTGTAGAGCGCGCCTCCTACTTCCACTGCTGAACGAAAACCCATGATTTTGGACCCTGTTTTCATGCGAAAAGGCTAAAAGAAATGTTTCACGTTTGTTACACTCAAACAGTGTCTCCTCTCATATGCTGAACTGGTCGCATTGTGGATTTTGGTTAAAACATGATTTTGGACAATGTTCGTGGAACTCAGCTTAAAACGTACTTGCAGACTTGAATACCCTTGCCTATTGTAGAGCGCGCCTCCTACTTCCACTGCTGAACGAAAACCCATGATTTTGGACCCTGTTTTCATGCGAAAAGGCTAAAAGAAATGTTTCACGTTTGTTACACTCAAACAGTGTCTCCTCTCATATGCTGAACTGGTCGCATTGTGGATTTTGGTTAAAACATGATTTTGGACAATGTTCATGGAACTCAGCTTAAAACGTACTTGCAGACTTGAAAACACTTGCCTATTGTAGAGCGCGCCTCCTACTTCCACTGCTGAACGAAAACCCATGATTTTGGACCCTGTTTTCATGCGAAAAGGCTAAAAGAAATGTTTCACGTTTGTTACACTCAAACAGTGTCTCCTCTCATATGCTGAACTGGTCGCATTGTGGATTTTGGTTAAAACATGATTTTGGACAATGTTCGTGGAACTCAGCTTAAAACGTACTTGCAGACTTGAAAACCCTTGCCTATTGTAGAGCGCGCCTCCTACTTCCACTGCTGAACGAAAACCCATGATTTTGGACCCTGTTTTCATGCGAAAAGGCTAAAAGAAATGTTTCACGTTTGTTACACTCAAAAAGTGTCTCCTCTCATATGCTGAACTGGTCGCATTGTGGATTTTGGTTAAAACATGATTTTGGACAATGTTCGTGGAACTCAGCTTAAAACGTACTTGCAGACTTGAAAACCCTTGCCTATTGTAGAGCGCGCCTCCTACTTCCACTGCTGAACGAAAACCCATGATTTTGGACCCTGTTTTCATGCGAAAAGGCTAAAAGAAATGTTTCACGTTTGTTACACTCAAACAGTGTCTCCTCTCATATGCTGAACTGGTCGCATTGTGGATTTTGGTTAAAACATGATTTTGGACAATGTTCGTGGAACTCAGCTTAAAACGTACTTGCAGACTTGAAAACCCTTGCCTATTGTAGAGCGCGCCTCCTACTTCCACTGCTGAACGAAAACCCATGATTTTGGACCCTGTTTTCATAAGAAAAGGCTAAAAGAAATGTTTCACTTTTGTTACACTCAAACAGTGTCTCCTCTCATATGCTGAACTAGTCGCATTGTGGATTTTGGTTAAAACATGATTTTGGACAATGTTCATGGAACTCAGCTTAAAACGTACTTGCAGACTTGAAAACCCTTGCCTATTGTAGAGCGCGCCTCCTACTTCCACTGCTGAACGAAAACCCATGATTTTGGACCCTGTTTTCATAAGAAAAGGCTAAAAGAAATGTTTCACTTTTGTTACACTCAAACAGTGTCTCCTCTCATATGCTGAACTGGTCGCATTGTGGATTTTGGTTAAAACATGATTTTGGACAATGTTCATGGAACTCAGCTTAAAACGTACTTGCAGACTTGAAAACCCTTGCCTATTGTAGAGCGCGCCTCCTACTTCCACTGCTGAACGAAAACCCATGATTTTGGACCCTGTTTTCATAAGAAAAGGCTAAAAGAAATGTTTCACTTTTGTTACACTCAAACAGTGTCTCCTCTCATATGCTGAACTAGTCGCATTGTGGATTTTGGTTAAAACATGATTTTGGACAATGTTCATGGAACTCAGCTTAAAACGTACTTGCAGACTTGAAAACCCTTGCCTATTGTAGAGCGCGCCTCCTACTTCCACTGCTGAACGAAAACCCATGATTTTGGACCCTGTTTTCATAAGAAAAGGCTAAAAGAAATGTTTCACTTTTGTTACACTCAAACAGTGTCTCCTCTCATATGCTGAACTAGTCGCATTGTGGATTTTGGTTAAAACATGATTTTGGACAATGTTCATGGAACTCAGCTTAAAACGTACTTGCAGACTTGAAAACCCTTGCCTATTGTAGAGCGCGCCTCCTACTTCCACTGCTGAACGAAAACCCATGATTTTGGACCCTGTTTTCATGCGAAAAGGCTAAAAGAAATGTTTCACTTTTGTTACACTCAAACAGTGTCTCCTCTCATATGCTGAACTAGTCGCATTGTGGATTTTGGTTAAAACATGATTTTGGACAATGTTCATGGAACTCAGCTTAAAACGTACTTGCAGACTTGAAAACACTTGCCTATTGTAGAGCGCGCCTCCTACTTCCACTGCTGAACGAAAACCCATGATTTTGGACCCTGTTTTCATGCGAAAAGGCTAAAATAAATGTTTCACGTTTGTTACACTCAAACAGTGTCTCCTCTCATATGCTGAAGTGGTCGCATTGTGGATTTTGGTTAAAACATGATTTTGGACAATGTTCGTGGAACTCAGCTTAAAACGTACTTGCAGACTTGAAAACCCTTGCCTATTGTAGAGCGAGCCTCCTACTTCCACTGCTGAACGAAAACCCATGATTTTGGACCCTGTTTTCATAAGAAAAGGCTAAAAGAAATGTTTCACTTTTGTTACACTCAAACAGTGTCTCCTCTCATATGCTGAACTAGTCGCATTGTGGATTTTGGTTAAAACATGATTTTGGACAATGTTCATGGAACTCAGCTTAAAATGTACTTGCAGACTTGAAAACCCTTGCCTATTGTAGAGCGCGCCTCCTACTTCCACTGCTGAACGAAAACCCATGATTTTGGACCCTGTTTTCATGCGAAAAGGCTAAAAGAAATGTTTCACGTTTGTTACACTCAAACAGTGTCTCCTCTCATATGCTGAACTGGTCGCATTGTGGATTTTGGTTAAAACATGATTTTGGACAATGTTCGTGGAACTCAGCTTAAAACGTACTTGCAGACTTGAAAACCCTTGCCTATTGTAGAGCGCGCCTCCTACTTCCACTGCTGAACGAAAACCCATGATTTTGGACCCTGTTTTCATAAGAAAAGGCTAAAAGAAATGTTTCACTTTTGTTACACTCAAACAGTGTCTCCTCTCATATGCTGAACTAGTCGCATTGTGGATTTTGGTTAAAACATGATTTTGGACAATGTTCATGGAACTCAGCTTAAAACGTACTTGCAGACTTGAAAACCCTTGCCTATTGTAGAGCGCGCCTCCTACTTCCACTGCTGAACGAAAACCCATGATTTTGGACCCTGTTTTCATAAGAAAAGGCTAAAAGAAATGTTTCACTTTTGTTACACTCAAACAGTGTCTCCTCTCATATGCTGAACTTGTCGCATTGTGGATTTTGGTTAAAACATGATTTTGGACAATGTTCATGGAACTCAGCTTAAAACGTACTTGCAGACTTGACAACCCTTGCCTATTGTAGAGCGCGCCTCCTACTTCCACTGCTGAACGAAAACCCATGATTTTGGACCCTGTTTTCATGCGAAAAGGCTAAAAGAAATGTTTCACGTTTGTTACACTCAAACAGTGTCTCCTCTCATATGCTGAACTGGTCGCATTGTGGATTTTGGTTAAAACATGATTTTGGACAATGTTCATGGAACTCAGCTTAAAACGTACTTGCAGACTTGAAAACACTTGCCTATTGTAGAGCGCGCCTCCTACTTCCACTGCTGAACGAAAACCCATGATTTTGGACCCTGTTTTCATGCGAAAAGGCTAAAAGAAATGTTTCACGTTTGTTACACTCAAACAGTGTCTCCTCTCATATGCTGAACTGGTCGCATTGTGGATTTTGGTTAAAACATGATTTTGGACAATGTTCGTGGAACTCAGCTTAAAACGTACTTGCAGACTTGAAAACCCTTGCCTATTGTAGAGCGCGCCTCCTACTTCCACTGCTGAACGAAAACCCATGATTTTGGACCCTGTTTTCATAAGAAAAGGCTAAAAGAAATGTTTCACGTTTGTTACACTCAAACAGTGTCTCCTCTCATATGCTGAACTGGTCGCATTGTGGATTTTGGTTAAAACATGATTTTGGACAATGTTCATGGAACTCAGCTTAAAACGTACTTGCAGACTTGAAAACACTTGCCTATTGTAGAGCGCGCCTCCTACTTCCACTGCTGAACGAAAACCCATGATTTTGGACCCTGTTTTCATGCGAAAAGGCTAAAAGAAATGTTTCACGTTTGTTACACTCAAACAGTGTCTCCTCTCATATGCTGCACTGGTCGCATTGTGGATTTTGGTTAAAACATGATTTTGGACAATGTTCGTGGAACTCAGCTTAAAACGTACTTGCAGACTTGAAAACCCTTGCCTATTGTAGAGCGCGCCTCCTACTTCCACTGCTGAACGAAAACCCATGATTTTGGACCCTGTTTTCATGCGAAAAGGCTAAAAGAAATGTTTCACGTTTGTTACACTCAAACAGTGTCTCCTCTCATATGCTGAACTGGTCGCATTGTGGATTTTGGTTAAAACATGATTTTGGACAATGTTCGTGGAACTCAGCTTAAAACGTACTTGCAGACTTGAAAACCCTTGCCTATTGTAGAGCGCGCCTCCTACTTCCACTGCTGAACGAAAACCCATGATTTTGGACCCTGTTTTCATAAGAAAAGGCTAAAAGAAATGTTTCACTTTTGTTACACTCAAACAGTGTCTCCTCTCATATGCTGAACTGGTTGCATTGTGGATTTTGGTTAAAACATGATTTTGGACAATGTTCATGGAACTCAGCTTAAAACGTACTTGCAGACTTGAAAACCCTTGCCTATTGTAGAGCGCGCCTCCTACTTCCACTGCTGAACGAAAACCCATGATTTTGGACCCTGTTTTCATGCGAAAAGGCTAAAAGAAATGTTTCACGTTTGTTACACTCAAACAGTGTCTCCTCTCATATGCTGAACTGGTCGCATTGTGGATTTTGGTTAAAACATGATTTTGGACAATGTTCGTGGAACTCAGCTTAAAACGTACTTGCAGACTTGAAAACCCTTGCCTATTGTAGAGCGCGCCTCCTACTTCCACTGCTGAACGAAAACCCATGATTTTGGACCCTGTTTTCATAAGAAAAGGCTAAAAGAAATGTTTCACTTTTGTTACACTCAAACAGTGTCTCCTCTCATATGCTGAACTGGTTGCATTGTGGATTTTGGTTAAAACATGATTTTGGACAATGTTCATGGAACTCAGCTTAAAACGTACTTGCAGACTTGAAAACCCTTGCCTATTGTAGAGCGCGCCTCCTACTTCCACTGCTGAACGAAAACCCATGATTTTGGACCCTGTTTTCATGCGAAAAGGCTAAAAGAAATGTTTCACGTTTGTTACACTCAAACAGTGTCTCCTCTCATATGCTGAACTGGTCGCATTGTGGATTTTGGTTAAAACATGATTTTGGACAATGTTCATGGAACTCAGCTTAAAACGTACTTGCAGACTTGAAAACCCTTGCCTATTGTAGAGCGCGCCTCCTACTTCCACTGCTGAACGAAAACCCATGATTTTGGACCCTGTTTTCATAAGAAAAGGCTAAAAGAAATGTTTCACTTTTGTTACACTCAAACAGTGTCTCCTCTCATATGCTGAACTAGTCGCATTGTGGATTTTGGTTAAAACATGATTTTGGACAATGTTCATGGAACTCAGCTTAAAACGTACTTGCAGACTTGAAAACCCTTGCCTATTGTAGAGCGCGCCTCCTACTTCCACTGCTGAACGAAAACCCATGATTTTGGACCCTGTTTTCATAAGAAAAGGCTAAAAGAAATGTTTCACTTTTGTTACACTCAAACAGTGTCTCCTCTCATATGCTGAACTAGTCGCATTGTGGATTTTGGTTAAAACATGATTTTGGACAATGTTCATGGAACTCAGCTTAAAACGTACTTGCAGACTTGAAAACCCTTGCCTATTGTAGAGCGCGCCTCCTACTTCCACTGCTGAACGAAAACCCATGGTTTTGGACCCTGTTTTCATAAGAAAAGGCTAAAAGAAATGTTTCACTTTTGTTACACTCAAACAGTGTCTCCTCTCATATGCTGAACTAGTCGCATTGTGGATTTTGGTTAAAACATGATTTTGGACAATGTTCATGGAACTCAGCTTAAAACGTACTTGCAGACTTGAAAACCCTTGCCTATTGTAGAGCGCGCCTCCTACTTCCACTGCTGAACGAAAACCCATGATTTTGGACCCTGTTTTCATGCGAAAAAGCTAAAAGAAATGTTTCACGTTTGTTACACTCAAACAGTGTCTCCTCTCATATGCTGAACTGGTCGCATTGTGGATTTTGGTTAAAACATGATTTTGGACAATGTTCGTGGAAATCAGCTTAAAACGTACTTGCAGACTTGAAAACCCTTGCCTATTGTAGAGCGCGCCTCTTACTTCCACTGCTGAACGAAAACCCATGATTTTGGACCCTGTTTTCATGCGAAAAGGCTAAAAGAAATGTTTCACGTTTGTTACACTCAAACAGTGTCTCCTCTCATATGCTGAACTGGTCGCATTGTGGATTTTGGTTAAAACATGATTTTGGACAATGTTCGTGGAACTCAGCTTAAAACGTACTTGCAGACTTGAAAACCCTTGCCTATTGTAGAGCGCGCCTCCTACTTCCACTGCTGAACGAAAACCCATGATTTTGGACCCTGTTTTCATAAGAAAAGGCTAAAAGAAATGTTTCACTTTTGTTACACTCAAACAGTGTCTCCTCTCATATGCTGAACTGGTTGCATTGTGGATTTTGGTTAAAACATGATTTTGGACAATGTTCATGGAACTCAGCTTAAAAAGTACTTGCAGACTTGAAAACCCTTGCCTATTGTAGAGCGCGCCTCCTACTTCCACTGCTGAACGAAAACCCATGATTTTGGACCCTGTTTTCATGCGAAAAGGCTAAAAGAAATGTTTCACGTTTGTTACACTCAAACAGTGTCTCCTCTCATATGCTGAACTGGTCGCATTGTGGATTTTGGTTAAAACATGATTTTGGACAATGTTCATGGAACTCAGCTTAAAACGTACTTGCAGACTTGAAAACACTTGCCTATTGTAGAGCGCGCCTCCTACTTCCACTGCTGAACGAAAACCCATGATTTTGGACCCTGTTTTCATGCGAAAAGGCTAAAAGAAATGTTTCACGTTTGTTACACTCAAACAGTGTCTCCTCTCATATGCTGAACTGGTCGCATTGTGGATTTTGGTTAAAACATGATTTTGGACAATGTTCATGGAACTCAGCTTAAAACGTACTTGCAGACTTGAAAACACTTGCCTATTGTAGAGCGCGCCTCCTACTTCCACTGCTGAACGAAAACCCATGATTTTGGACCCTGTTTTCATGCGAAAAGGCTAAAAGAAATGTTTCACGTTTGTTACACTCAAACAGTGTCTCCTCTCATATGCTGAACTGGTCGCATTGTGGATTTTGGTTAAAACATGATTTTGGACAATGTTCGTGGAACTCAGCTTAAAACGTACTTGCAGACTTGAAAACCCTTGCCTATTGTAGAGCGCGCCTCCTACTTCCACTGCTGAACGAAAACCCATGATTTTGGACCCTGTTTTCATAAGAAAAGGCTAAAAGAAATGTTTCACTTTTGTTACACTCAAACAGTGTCTCCTCTCATATGCTGAACTGGTTGCATTGTGGATTTTGGTTAAAACATGATTTTGGACAATGTTCATGGAACTCAGCTTAAAACGTACTTGCAGACTTGAAAACCCTTGCCTATTGTAGAGCGCGCCTCCTACTTCCACTGCTGAACGAAAACCCATGATTTTGGACCCTGTTTTCATGCGAAAAGGCTAAAAGAAATGTTTCACGTTTGTTACACTCAAACAGTGTCTCCTCTCATATGCTGAACTGGTCGCATTGTGGATTTTGGTTAAAACATGATTTTGGACAATGTTCGTGGAACTCAGCTTAAAACGTACTTGCAGACTTGAAAACCCTTGCCTATTGTAGAGCGCGCCTCCTACTTCCACTGCTGAACGAAAACCCATGATTTTGGACCCTGTTTTCATAAGAAAAGGCTAAAAGAAATGTTTCACTTTTGTTACACTCAAACAGTGTCTCCTCTCATATGCTGAACTGGTTGCATTGTGGATTTTGGTTAAAACATGATTTTGGACAATGTTCATGGAACTCAGCTTAAAACGTACTTGCAGACTTGAAAACCCTTGCCTATTGTAGAGCGCGCCTCCTACTTCCACTGCTGAACGAAAACCCATGATTTTGGACCCTGTTTTCATAAGAAAAGGCTAAAAGAAATGTTTCACTTTTGTTACACTCAAACAGTGTCTCCTCTCATATGCTGAACTAGTCGCATTGTGGATTTTGGTTAAAACATGATTTTGGACAATGTTCATGGAACTCAGCTTAAAACGTACTTGCAGACTTGAAAACCCTTGCCTATTGTAGAGCGCGCCTCCTACTTCCACTGCTGAACGAAAACCCATGATTTTGGACCCTGTTTTCATAAGAAAAGGCTAAAAGAAATGTTTCACTTTTGTTACACTCAAACAGTGTCTCCTCTCATATGCTGAACTGGTCGCATTGTGGATTTTGGTTAAAACATGATTTTGGACAATGTTCGTGGAACTCAGCTTAAAACGTACTTGCAGACTTGAAAACCCTTGCCTATTGTAGAGCGCGCCTCCTACTTCCACTGCTGAACGAAAACCCATGATTTTGGAACCTGTTTTCATGCGAAAAGGCTAAAAGAAATGTTTCACGTTTGTTACACTCAAACAGTGTCTCCTCTCATATGCTGAACTGGTCGCATTGTGGATTTTGGTTAAAACATGATTTTGGACAATGTTCATGGAACTCAGCTTAAAACGTACTTGCAGACTTGAAAACACTTGCCTATTGTAGAGCGCGCCTCCTACTTCCACTGCTGAACGAAAACCCATGATTTTGGACCCTGTTTTCATGCGAAAAGGCTAAAAGAAATGTTTCACTTTTGTTACACTCAAACAGTGTCTCCTCTCATATGCTGAACTGGTTGCATTGTGGATTTTGGTTAAAACATGATTTTGGACAATGTTCATGGAACTCAGCTTAAAACGTACTTGCAGACTTGAAAACCCTTGCCTATTGTAGAGCGCGCCTCCTACTTCCACTGCTGAACGAAAACCCATGATTTTGGACCCTGTTTTCATGCGAAAAGGCTAAAAGAAATGTTTCACGTTTGTTACACTCAAACAGTGTCTCCTCTCATATGCTGAACTGGTCGCATTGTGGATTTTGGTTAAAACATGATTTTGGACAATGTTCGTGGAACTCAGCTTAAAACGTACTTGCAGACTTGAAAACCCTTGCCTATTGTAGAGCGCGCCTCCTACTTCCACTGCTGAACGAAAACCCATGATTTTGGACCCTGTTTTCATAAGAAAAGGCTAAAAGAAATGTTTCACTTTTGTTACACTCAAACAGTGTCTCCTCTCATATGCTGAACTGGTTGCATTGTGGATTTTGGTTAAAACATGATTTTGGACAATGTTCATGGAACTCAGCTTAAAACGTACTTGCAGACTTGAAAACCCTTGCCTATTGTAGAGCGCGCCTCCTACTTCCACTGCTGAACGAAAACCCATGATTTTGGACCCTGTTTTCATGCGAAAAGGCTAAAAGAAATGTTTCACGTTTGTTACACTCAAACAGTGTCTCCTCTCATATGCTGAACTGGTCGCATTGTGGATTTTGGTTAAAACATGATTTTGGACAATGTTCATGGAACTCAGCTTAAAACGTACTTGCAGACTTGAAAACCCTTGCCTATTGTAGAGCGCGCCTCCTACTTCCACTGCTGAACGAAAACCCATGATTTTGGACCCTGTTTTCATAAGAAAAGGCTAAAAGAAATGTTTCACTTTTGTTACACTCAAACAGTGTCTCCTCTCATATGCTGAACTAGTCGCATTGTGGATTTTGGTTAAAACATGATTTTGGACAATGTTCATGGAACTCAGCTTAAAACGTACTTGCAGACTTGAAAACCCTTGCCTATTGTAGAGCGCGCCTCCTACTTCCACTGCTGAACGAAAACCCATGATTTTGGACCCTGTTTTCATGCGAAAAAGCTAAAAGAAATGTTTCACGTTTGTTACACTCAAACAGTGTCTCCTCTCATATGCTGAACTGGTCGCATTGTGAATTTTGGTTAAAACATGATTTTGGACAATGTTCGTGGAAATCAGCTTAAAACGTACTTGCAGACTTGAAAACCCTTGCCTATTGTAGAGCGCGCCTCCTACTTCCACTGCTGAACGAAAACCCATGATTTTGGACCCTGTTTTCATGCGAAAAGGCTAAAAGAAATGTTTCACGTTTGTTACACTCAAACAGTGTCTCCTCTCATATGCTGAACTGGTCGCATTGTGGATTTTGGTTAAAACATGATTTTGGACAATGTTCGTGGAACTCAGCTTAAAACGTACTTGCAGACTTGAAAACCCTTGCCTATTGTAGAGCGCGCCTCCTACTTCCACTGCTGAACGAAAACCCATGATTTTGGACCCTGTTTTCATAAGAAAAGGCTAAAAGAAATGTTTCACTTTTGTTACACTCAAACAGTGTCTCCTCTCATATGCTGAACTGGTTGCATTGTGGATTTTGGTTAAAACATGATTTTGGACAATGTTCATGGAACTCAGCTTAAAAAGTACTTGCAGACTTGAAAACCCTTGCCTATTGTAGAGCGCGCCTCCTACTTCCACTGCTGAACGAAAACCCATGATTTTGGACCCTGTTTTCATGCGAAAAGGCTAAAAGAAATGTTTCACGTTTGTTACACTCAAACAGTGTCTCCTCTCATATGCTGAACTGGTCGCATTGTGGATTTTGGTTAAAACATGATTTTGGACAATGTTCGTGGAACTCAGCTTAAAACGTACTTGCAGACTTGAAAACCCTTGCCTATTGTAGAGCGCGCCTCCTACTTCCACTGCTGAACGAAAACCCATGATTTTGGACCCTGTTTTCATGCGAAAAGGCTAAAAGAAATGTTTCACGTTTGTTACACTCAAACAGTGTCTCCTCTCATATGCTGAACTGGTCGCATTGTGGATTTTGGTTAAAACATGATTTTGGACAATGTTCATGGAACTCAGCTTAAAACGTACTTGCAGACTTGAAAACACTTGCCTATTGTAGAGCGCGCCTCCTACTTCCACTGCTGAACGAAAACCCATGATTTTGGACCCTGTTTTCATGCGAAAAGGCTAAAAGAAATGTTTCACGTTTGTTACACTCAAACAGTGTCTCCTCTCATATGCTGAACTGGTCGCATTGTGGATTTTGGTTAAAACATGATTTTGGACAATGTTCGTGGAACTCAGCTTAAAACGTACTTGCAGACTTGAAAACCCTTGCCTATTGTAGAGCGCGCCTCCTACTTCCACTGCTGAACGAAAACCCATGATTTTGGACCCTGTTTTCATAAGAAAAGGCTAAAAGAAATGTTTCACGTTTGTTACACTCAAACAGTGTCTCCTCTCATATGCTGAACTGGTCGCATTGTGGATTTTGGTTAAAACATGATTTTGGACAATGTTCGTGGAACTCAGCTTAAAACGTACTTGCAGACTTGAAAACCCTTGCCTATTGTAGAGCGCGCCTCCTACTTCCACTGCTGAACGAAAACCCATGATTTTGGACCCTGTTTTCATAAGAAAAGGCTAAAAGAAATGTTTCACTTTTGTTACACTCAAACAGTGTCTCCTCTCATATGCTGAACTGGTTGCATTGTGGATTTTGGTTAAAACATGATTTTGGACAATGTTCATGGAACTCAGCTTAAAACGTACTTGCAGACTTGAAAACCCTTGCCTATTGTAGAGCGCGCCTCCTACTTCCACTGCTGAACGAAAACCCATGATTTTGGACCCTGTTTTCATAAGAAAAGGCTAAAAGAAATGTTTCACTTTTGTTACACTCAAACAGTGTCTCCTCTCATATGCTGAACTAGTCGCATTGTGGATTTTGGTTAAAACATGATTTTGGACAATGTTCATGGAACTCAGCTTAAAACGTACTTGCAGACTTGAAAACCCTTGCCTATTGTAGAGCGCGCCTCCTACTTCCACTGCTGAACGAAAACCCATGATTTTGGACCCTGTTTTCATAAGAAAAGGCTAAAAGAAATGTTTCACTTTTGTTACACTCAAACAGTGTCTCCTCTCATATGCTGAACTGGTCGCATTGTGGATTTTGGTTAAAACATGATTTTGGACAATGTTCGTGGAACTCAGCTTAAAACGTACTTGCAGACTTGAAAACCCTTGCCTATTGTAGAGCGCGCCTCCTACTTCCACTGCTGAACGAAAACCCATGATTTTGGACCCTGTTTTCATGCGAAAAGGCTAAAAGAAATGTTTCACGTTTGTTACACTCAAACAGTGTCTCCTCTCATATGCTGAACTGGTCGCATTGTGGATTTTGGTTAAAACATGATTTTGGACAATGTTCATGGAACTCAGCTTAAAACGTACTTGCAGACTTGAAAACACTTGCCTATTGTAGAGCGCGCCTCCTACTTCCACTGCTGAACGAAAACCCATGATTTTGGACCCTGTTTTCATAAGAAAAGGCTAAAAGAAATGTTTCACTTTTGTTACACTCAAACAGTGTCTCCTCTCATATGCTGAACTGGTTGCATTGTGGATTTTGGTTAAAACATGATTTTGGACAATGTTCATGGAACTCAGCTTAAAACGTACTTGCAGACTTGAAAACCCTTGCCTATTGTAGAGCGCGCCTCCTACTTCCACTGCTGAACGAAAACCCATGATTTTGGACCCTGTTTTCATGAAAAAAAGGCTAAAAGAAATGTTTCACGTTTGTTACACTCAAACAGTGTCTCCTCTCATATGCTGAACTGGTCGCATTGTGGATTTTGGTTAAAACATGATTTTGGACAATGTTCGTGGAACTCAGCTTAAAACGTACTTGCAGACTTGAAAACCCTTGCCTATTGTAGAGCGCGCCTCCTACTTCCACTGCTGAACGAAAACCCATGATTTTGGACCCTGTTTTCATAAGAAAAGGCTAAAAGAAATGTTTCACTTTTGTTACACTCAAACAGTGTCTCCTCTCATATGCTGAACTGGTCGCATTGTGGATTTTGGTTAAAACATGATTTTGGACAATGTTCATGGAACTCAGCTTAAAACGTACTTGCAGACTTGAAAACCCTTGCCTATTGTAGAGCGCGCCTCCTACTTCCACTGCTGAACGAAAACCCATGATTTTGGACCCTGTTTTCATAAGAAAAGGCTAAAAGAAATGTTTCACTTTTGTTACACTCAAACAGTGTCTCCTCTCATATGCTGAACTAGTCGCATTGTGGATTTTGGTTAAAACATGATTTTGGACAATGTTCATGGAACTCAGCTTAAAACGTACTTGCAGACTTGAAAACCCTTGCCTATTGTAGAGCGCGCCTCCTACTTCCACTGCTGAACGAAAACCCATGATTTTGGACCCTGTTTTCATAAGAAAAGGCTAAAAGAAATGTTTCACTTTTGTTACACTCAAACAGTGTCTCCTCTCATATGCT
This sequence comes from Coregonus lavaretus, assembly GCF_964263955.1. Lineage (NCBI taxonomy): Eukaryota > Metazoa > Chordata > Actinopteri > Salmoniformes > Salmonidae > Coregonus > Coregonus lavaretus. Next base: position 77,103,570 of record NC_139988.1, on the reverse strand, counting down.
GAACTGGTCGCATTGTGGATTTTGGTTAAAACATGATTTTGGACAATGTTCGTGGAACTCAGCTTAAAACGTACTTGCAGACTTGAAAACCCTTGCCTATTGTAGAGCGCGCCTCCTACTTCCACTGCTGAACGAAAACCCATGATTTTGGACCCTGTTTTCATAAGAAAAGGCTAAAAGAAATGTTTCACTTTTGTTACACTCAAACAGTGTCTCCTCTCATATGCTGAACTGGTTGCATTGTGGATTTTGGTTAAAACATGATTTTGGACAATGTTCATGGAACTCAGCTTAAAACGTACTTGCAGACTTGAAAACCCTTGCCTATTGTAGAGCGCGCCTCCTACTTCCACTGCTGAACGAAAACCCATGATTTTGGACCCTGTTTTCATGCGAAAAGGCTAAAAGAAATGTTTCACGTTTGTTACACTCAAACAGTGTCTCCTCTCATATGCTGAACTGGTCGCATTGTGGATTTTGGTTAAAACATGATTTTGGACAATGTTCGTGGAACTCAGCTTAAAACGTACTTGCAGACTTGAAAACCCTTGCCTATTGTAGAGCGCGCCTCCTACTTCCACTGCTGAACGAAAACCCATGATTTTGGACCCTGTTTTCATAAGAAAAGGCTAAAAGAAGTGTTTCACTTTTGTTACACTCAAACAGTGTCTCCTCTCATATGCTGAACTGGTTGCATTGTGGATTTTGGTTAAAACATGATTTTGGACAATGTTCATGGAACTCAGCTTAAAACGTACTTGCAGACTTGAAAACCCTTGCCTATTGTAGAGCGCGCCTCCTACTTCCACTGCTGAACGAAAACCCATGATTTTGGACCCTGTTTTCATAAGAAAAGGCTAAAAGAAATGTTTCACTTTTGTTACACTCAAACAGTGTCTCCTCTCATATGCTGAACTAGTCGCATTGTGGATTTTGGTTAAAACATGATTTTGGACAATGTTCATGGAACTCAGCTTAAAACGTACTTGCAGACTTGAAAACCCTTGCCTATTGTAGAGCGCGCCTCCTACTTCCACTGCTGAACGAAAACCCATGATTTTGGACCCTGTTTTCATAAGAAAAGGCTAAAAGAAATGTTTCACTTTTGTTACACTCAAACAGTGTCTCCTCTCATATGCTGAACTGGTCGCATTGTGGATTTTGGTTAAAACATGATTTTGGACAATGTTCGTGGAACTCAGCTTAAAACGTACTTGCAGACTTGAAAACCCTTGCCTATTGTAGAGCGCGCCTCCTACTTCCACTGCTGAACGAAAACCCATGATTTTGGACCCTGTTTTCATGCGAAAAGGCTAAAAGAAATGTTTCACGTTTGTTACACTCAAACAGTGTCTCCTCTCATATGCTGAACTGGTCGCATTGTGGATTTTGGTTAAAACATGATTTTGGACAATGTTCATGGAACTCAGCTTAAAACGTACTTGCAGACTTGAAAACACTTGCCTATTGTAGAGCGCGCCTCCTACTTCCACTGCTGAACGAAAACCCATGATTTTGGACCCTGTTTTCATAAGAAAAGGCTAAAAGAAATGTTTCACTTTTGTTACACTCAAACAGTGTCTCCTCTCATATGCTGAACTAGTCGCATTGTGGATTTTGGTTAAAACATGATTTTGGACAATGTTCATGGAACTCAGCTTAAAACGTACTTGCAGACTTGAAAACACTTGCCTATTGTAGAGCGCGCCTCCTACTTCCACTGCTGAACGAAAACCCATGATTTTGGACCCTGTTTTCATGCGAAAAGGCTAAAAGAAATGTTTCACGTTTGTTACACTCAAACAGTGTCTCCTCTCATATGCTGAACTGGTCGCATTGTGGATTTTGGTTAAAACATGATTTTGGACAATGTTCGTGGAACTCAGCTTAAAACGTACTTGCAGACTTGAAAACCCTTGCCTATTGTAGAGCGCGCCTCCTACTTCCACTGCTGAACGAAAACCCATGATTTTGGACCCTGTTTTCATGCGAAAAGGCTAAAAGAAATGTTTCACGTTTGTTACACTCAAAGAGTGTCTCCTCTCATATGCTGAACTGGTCGCATTGTGGATTTTGGTTAAAACATGATTTTGGACAATGTTCATGGAACTCAGCTTAAAACGTACTTGCAGACTTGAAAACACTTGCCTATTGTAGAGCGCGCCTCCTACTTCCACTGCTGAACGAAAACCCATGATTTTGGACCCTGTTTTCATAAGAAAAGGCTAAAAGAAATGTTTCACTTTTGTTACACTCAAACAGTGTCTCCTCTCATATGCTGAACTAGTCGCATTGTGGATTTTGGTTAAAACATGATTTTGGACAATGTTCATGGAACTCAGCTTAAAACGTACTTGCAGACTTGAAAACACTTGCCTATTGTAGAGCGCGCCTCCTACTTCCACTGCTGAACGAAAACCCATGATTTTGGACCCTGTTTTCATGCGAAAAGGCTAAAAGAAATGTTTCACGTTTGTTACACTCAAACAGTGTCTCCTCTCATATGCTGAACTGGTCGCATTGTGGATTTTGGTTAAAACATGATTTTGGACAATGTTCGTGGAACTCAGCTTAAAACGTACTTGCAGACTTGAAAACCCTTGCCTATTGTAGAGCGCGCCTCCTACTTCCACTGCTGAACGAAAACCCATGATTTTGGACCCTGTTTTCATGCGAAAAGGCTAAAAGAAATGTTTCACGTTTGTTACACTCAAACAGTGTCTCCTCTCATATGCTGAACTGGTCGCATTGTGGATTTTGGTTAAAACATGATTTTGGACAATGTTCGTGGAACTCAGCTTAAAACGTACTTGCAGACTTGAAAACCCTTGCCTATTGTAGAGCGCGCCTCCTACTTCCACTGCTGAACGAAAACCCATGATTTTGGACCCTGTTTTCATGCGAAAAGGCTAAAAGAAATGTTTCACGTTTGTTACACTCAAACAGTGTCTCCTCTCATATGCTGAACTGGTCGCATTGTGGATTTTGGTTAAAACATGATTTTGGACAATGTTCGTGGAACTCAGCTTAAAACGTACTTGCAGACTTGAAAACCCTTGCCTATTGTAGAGCGCGCCTCCTACTTCCACTGCTGAACGAAAACCCATGATTTTGGACCCTGTTTTCATGCGAAAAGGCTAAAAGAAATGTTTCACGTTTGTTACACTCAAACAGTGTCTCCTCTCATATGCTGAACTGGTCGCATTGTGGATTTTGGTTAAAACATGATTTTGGACAATGTTCGTGGAACTCAGCTTAAAACGTACTTGCAGACTTGAAAACCCTTGCCTATTGTAGAGCGCGCCTCCTACTTCCACTGCTGAACGAAAACCCATGATTTTGGACCCTGTTTTCATGCGAAAAGGCTAAAAGAAATGTTTCACGTTTGTTACACTCAAACAGTGTCTCCTCTCATATGCTGAACTGGTCGCATTGTGGATTTTGGTTAAAACATGATTTTGGACAATGTTCGTGGAACTCAGCTTAAAACGTACTTGCAGACTTGAAAACCCTTGCCTATTGTAGAGCGCGCCTCCTACTTCCACTGCTGAACGAAAACCCATGATTTTGGACCCTGTTTTCATAAGAAAAGGCTAAAAGAAATGTTTCACTTTTGTTACACTCAAACAGTGTCTCCTCTCATATGCTGAACTGGTTGCATTGTGGATTTTGGTTAAAACATGATTTTGGACAATGTTCATGGAACTCAGCTTAAAACGTAAATGCAGACTTGAAAACCCTTGCCTATTGTAGAGCGCGCCTCCTACTTCCACTGCTGAACGAAAACCCATGATTTTGGACCCTGTTTTCATAAGAAAAGGCTAAAAGAAATGTTTCACTTTTGTTACACTCAAACAGTGTCTCCTCTCATATGCTGAACTAGTCGCATTGTGGATTTTGGTTAAAACATGATTTTGGACAATGTTCATGGAACTCAGCTTAAAACGTACTTGCAGACTTGAAAACCCTTGCCTATTGTAGAGCGCGCCTCCTACTTCCACTGCTGAACGAAAACCCATGATTTTGGACCCTGTTTTCATGCGAAAAGGCTAAAAGAAATGTTTCACTTTTGTTACACTCAAACAGTGTCTCCTCTCATATGCTGAACTGGTCGCATTGTGGATTTTGGTTAAAACATGATTTTGGACAATGTTCGTGGAACTCAGCTTAAAACGTACTTGCAGACTTGAAAACCCTTGCCTATTGTAGAGCGCGCCTCCTACTTCCACTGCTGAACGAAAACCCATGATTTTGGACCCTGTTTTCATAAGAAAAGGCTAAAAGAAATGTTTCACTTTTGTTACACTCAAACAGTGTCTCCTCTCATATGCTGAACTAGTCGCATTGTGGATTTTGGTTAAAACATGATTTTGGACAATGTTCATGGAACTCAGCTTAAAACGTACTTGCAGACTTGAAAACACTTGCCTATTGTAGAGCGCGCCTCCTACTTCCACTGCTGAACGAAAACCCATGATTTTGGACCCTGTTTTCATGCGAAAAGGCTAAAAGAAATGTTTCACGTTTGTTACACTCAAACAGTGTCTCCTCTCATATGCTGAACTGGTCGCATTGTGGATTTTGGTTAAAACATGATTTTGGACAATGTTCGTGGAACTCAGCTTAAAACGTACTTGCAGACTTGAAAACCCTTGCCTATTGTAGAGCGCGCCTCCTACTTCCACTGCTGAACGAAAACCCATGATTTTGGACCCTGTTTTCATGCGAAAAGGCTAAAAGAAATGTTTCACGTTTGTTACACTCAAACAGTGTCTCCTCTCATATGCTGAACTGGTCGCATTGTGGATTTTGGTTAAAACATGATTTTGGACAATGTTCGTGGAACTCAGCTTAAAACGTACTTGCAGACTTGAAAACCCTTGCCTATTGTAGAGCGCGCCTCCTACTTCCACTGCTGAACGAAAACCCATGATTTTGGACCCTGTTTTCATGCGAAAAGGCTAAAAGAAATGTTTCACGTTTGTTACACTCAAACAGTGTCTCCTCTCATATGCTGAACTGGTCGCATTGTGGATTTTGGTTAAAACATGATTTTGGACAATGTTCGTGGAACTCAGCTTAAAACGTACTTGCAGACTTGAAAACCCTTGCCTATTGTAGAGCGCGCCTCCTACTTCCACTGCTGAACGAAAACCCATGATTTTGGACCCTGTTTTCATGCGAAAAGGCTAAAAGAAATGTTTCACGTTTGTTACACTCAAACAGTGTCTCCTCTCATATGCTGAACTGGTCGCATTGTGGATTTTGGTTAAAACATGATTTTGGACAATGTTCGTGGAACTCAGCTTAAAACGTACTTGCAGACTTGAAAACCCTTGCCTATTGTAGAGCGCGCCTCCTACTTCCACTGCTGAACGAAAACCCATGATTTTGGACCCTGTTTTCATGCGAAAAGGCTAAAAGAAATGTTTCACGTTTGTTACACTCAAACAGTGTCTCCTCTCATATGCTGAACTGGTCGCATTGTGGATTTTGGTTAAAACATGATTTTGGACAATGTTCGTGGAACTCAGCTTAAAACGTACTTGCAGACTTGAAAACCCTTGCCTATTGTAGAGCGCGCCTCCTACTTCCACTGCTGAACGAAAACCCATGATTTTGGACCCTGTTTTCATAAGAAAAGGCTAAAAGAAATGTTTCACTTTTGTTACACTCAAACAGTGTCTCCTCTCATATGCTGAACTGGTTGCATTGTGGATTTTGGTTAAAACATGATTTTGGACAATGTTCATGGAACTCAGCTTAAAACGTAAATGCAGACTTGAAAACCCTTGCCTATTGTAGAGCGCGCCTCCTACTTCCACTGCTGAACGAAAACCCATGATTTTGGACCCTGTTTTCATAAGAAAAGGCTAAAAGAAATGTTTCACTTTTGTTACACTCAAACAGTGTCTCCTCTCATATGCTGAACTAGTCGCATTGTGGATTTTGGTTAAAACATGATTTTGGACAATGTTCATGGAACTCAGCTTAAAACGTAAATGCAGACTTGAAAACCCTTGCCTATTGTAGAGCGCGCCTCCTACTTCCACTGCTGAACGAAAACCCATGATTTTGGACCCTGTTTTCATAAGAAAAGGCTAAAAGAAATGTTTCACTTTTGTTACACTCAAACAGTTTCTCCTCTCATATGCTGAACTAGTCGCATTGTGGATTTTGGTTAAAACATGATTTTGGACAATGTTCATGGAACTCAGCTTAAAACGTACTTGCAGACTTGAAAACCCTTGCCTATTGTAGAGCGCGCCTCCTACTTCCACTGCTGAACGAAAACCCATGATTTTGGACCCTGTTTTCATGCGAAAAGGCTAAAAGAAATGTTTCACGTTTGTTACACTCAAACAGTTTCTCCTCTCATATGCTGAACTGGTCGCATTGTGGATTTTGGTTAAAACATGATTTTGGACAATGTTCATGGAACTCAGCTTAAAACGTACTTGCAGACTTGAAAACCCTTGCCTATTGTAGAGCGCGCCTCCTACTTCCACTGCTGAACGAAAACCCATGATTTTGGACCCTGTTTTCATGCGAAAAGGCTAAAAGAAATGTTTCACTTTTGTTACACTCAAACAGTGTCTCCTCTCATATGCTGAACTGGTCGTATTGTGGATTTTGGTTAAAACATGATTTTGGACAATGTTCGTGGAACTCAGCTTAAAACGTACTTGCAGACTTGAAAACCCTTGCCTATTGTAGAGCGCGCCTCCTACTTCCACTGCTGAACGAAAACCCATGATTTTGGACCCTGTTTTCATGCGAAAAGGCTAAAAGAAATGTTTCACGTTTGTTACACTCAAACAGTGTCTCCTCTCATATGCTGAACTGGTCGCATTGTGGATTTTGGTTAAAACATGATTTTGGACAATGTTCGTGGAACTCAGCTTAAAACGTACTTGCAGACTTGAAAACCCTTGCCTATTGTAGAGCGCGCCTCCTACTTCCACTGCTGAACGAAAACCCATGATTTTGGACCCTGTTTTCATGCGAAAAGGCTAAAAGAAATGTTTCACTTTTGTTACACTCAAACAGTGTCTCCTCTCATATGCTGAACTGGTCGCATTGTGGATTTTGGTTAAAACATGATTTTGGACAATGTTCGTGGAACTCAGCTTAAAACGTACTTGCAGACTTGAAAACCCTTGCCTATTGTAGAGCGCGCCTCCTACTTCCACTGCTGAACGAAAACCCATGATTTTGGACCCTGTTTTCATGCGAAAAGGCTAAAAGAAATGTTTCACGTTTGTTACACTCAAACAGTTTCTCCTCTCATATGCTGAACTGGTCGCATTGTGGATTTTGGTTAAAACATGATTTTGGACAATGTTCATGGAACTCAGCTTAAAACGTACTTGCAGACTTGAAAACACTTGCCTATTGTAGAGCGCGCCTCCTACTTCCACTGCTGAACGAAAACCCATGATTTTGGACCCTGTTTTCATAAGAAAAGGCTAAAAGAAATGTTTCACTTTTGTTACACTCAAACAGTGTCTCCTCTCATATGCTGAACTAGTCGCATTGTGGATTTTGGTTAAAACATGATTTTGGACAATGTTCATGGAACTCAGCTTAAAACGTACTTGCAGACTTGAAAACCCTTGCCTATTGTAGAGCGCGCCTCCTACTTCCACTGCTGAACGAAAACCCATGATTTTGGACCCTGTTTTCATGCGAAAAGGCTAAAAGAAATGTTTCACGTTTGTTACACTCAAACAGTGTCTCCTCTCATATGCTGAACTGGTCGCATTGTGGATTTTGGTTAAAACATGATTTTGGACAATGTTCGTGGAACTCAGCTTAAAACGTACTTGCAGACTTGAAAACCCTTGCCTATTGTAGAGCGCACCTCCTACTTCCACTGCTGAACGAAAACCCATGATTTTGGACCCTGTTTTCATGCGAAAAGGCTAAAAGAAATGTTTCACGTTTGTTACACTCAAACAGTGTCTCCTCTCATATGCTGAACTGGTCGCATTGTGGATTTTGGTTAAAACATGATTTTGGACAATGTTCGTGGAACTCAGCTTAAAACGTACTTGCAGACTTGAAAACCCTTGCCTATTGTAGAGCGCGCCTCCTACTTCCACTGCTGAACGAAAACCCATGATTTTGGACCCTGTTTTCATGCGAAAAGGCTAAAAGAAATGTTTCACGTTTGTTACACTCAAACAGTGTCTCCTCTCATATGCTGAACTGGTCGCATTGTGGATTTTGGTTAAAACATGATTTTGGACAATGTTCGTGGAACTCAGCTTAAAACGTACTTGCAGACTTGAAAACCCTTGCCTATTGTAGAGCGCGCCTCCTACTTCCACTGCTGAATGAAAACCCATGATTTTGGACCCTGTTTTCATGCGAAAAGGCTAAAAGAAATGTTTCACGTTTGTTACACTCAAACAGTGTCTCCTCTCATATGCTGAACTGGTCGCATTGTGGATTTTGGTTAAAACATGATTTTGGACAATGTTCGTGGAACTCAGCTTAAAACGTACTTGCAGACTTGAAAACCCTTGCCTATTGTAGAGCGCGCCTCCTACTTCCACTGCTGAACGAAAACCCATGATTTTGGACCCTGTTTTCATGCGAAAAGGCTAAAAGAAATGTTTCACGTTTGTTACACTCAAAAAGTGTCTCCTCTCATATGCTGAACTGGTCGCATTGTGGATTTTGGTTAAAACATGATTTTGGACAATGTTCGTGGAACTCAGCTTAAAACGTACTTGCAGACTTGAAAACCCTTGCCTATTGTAGAGCGCGCCTCCTACTTCCACTGCTGAACGAAAACCCATGATTTTGGACCCTGTTTTCATGCGAAAAGGCTAAAAGAAATGTTTCACGTTTGTTACACTCAAACAGTGTCTCCTCTCATATGCTGAACTGGTCGCATTGTGGATTTTGGTTAAAACATGATTTTGGACAATGTTCGTGGAACTCAGCTTAAAACGTACTTGCAGACTTGAAAACCCTTGCCTATTGTAGAGCGCGCCTCCTACTTCCACTGCTGAACAAAAACCCATGATTTTGGACCCTGTTTTCATGCGAAAAGGCTAAAAGAAATGTTTCACGTTTGTTACACTCAAACAGTGTCTCCTCTCATATGCTGAACTGGTCGCATTGTGGATTTTGGTTAAAACATGATTTTGGACAATGTTCGTGGAACTCAGCTTAAAACGTACTTGCAGACTTGAAAACCCTTGCCTATTGTAGAGCGCGCCTCCTACTTCCACTGCTGAACGAAAACCCATGATTTTGGACCCTGTTTTCATGCGAAAAGGCTAAAAGAAATGTTTCACGTTTGTTACACTCAAACAGTGTCTCCTCTCATATGCTGAACTGGTCGCATTGTGGATTTTGGTTAAAACATGATTTTGGACAATGTTCGTGGAACTCAGCTTAAAACGTACTTGCAGACTTGAAAACCCTTGCCTATTGTAGAGCGCGCCTCCTACTTCCACTGCTGAACGAAAACCCATGATTTTGGACCCTGTTTTCATAAGAAAAGGCTAAAAGAAATGTTTCACTTTTGTTACACTCAAACAGTGTCTCCTCTCATATGCTGAACTGGTTGCATTGTGGATTTTGGTTAAAACATGATTTTGGACAATGTTCATGGAACTCAGCTTAAAACGTAAATGCAGACTTGAAAACCCTTGCCTATTGTAGAGCGCGCCTCCTACTTCCACTGCTGAACGAAAACCCATGATTTTGGACCCTGTTTTCATAAGAAAAGGCTAAAAGAAATGTTTCACTTTTGTTACACTCAAACAGTGTCTCCTCTCATATGCTGAACTAGTCGCATTGTGGATTTTGGTTAAAACATGATTTTGGACAATGTTCATGGAACTCAGCTTAAAACGTACTTGCAGACTTGAAAACCCTTGCCTATTGTAGAGCGCGCCTCCTACTTCCACTGCTGAACGAAAACCCATGATTTTGGACCCTGTTTTCATGCGAAAAGGCTAAAAGAAATGTTTCACTTTTGTTACACTCAAACAGTGTCTCCTCTCATATGCTGAACTGGTCGCATTGTGGATTTTGGTTAAAACATGATTTTGGACAATGTTCGTGGAACTCAGTTTAAAACGTACTTGCAGACTTGAAAACCCTTGCCTATTGTAGAGCGCGCCTCCTACTTCCACTGCTGAACGAAAACCCATGATTTTGGACCCTGTTTTCATAAGAAAAGGCTAAAAGAAATGTTTCACTTTTGTTACACTCAAACAGTGTCTCCTCTCATATGCTGAACTGGTTGCATTGTGGATTTTGGTTAAAACATGATTTTGGACAATGTTCATGGAACTCAGCTTAAAACGTACTTGCAGACTTGAAAACCCTTGCCTATTGTAGAGCGCGCCTCCTACTTCCACTGCTGAACGAAAACCCATGATTTTGGACCCTGTTTTCATAAGAAAAGGCTAAAAGAAATGTTTCACTTTTGTTACACTCAAACAGTGTCTCCTCTCATATGCTGAACTAGTCGCATTGTGGATTTTGGTTAAAACATGATTTTGGACAATGTTCATGGAACTCAGCTTAAAACGTACTTGCAGACTTGAAAACCCTTGCCTATTGTAGAGCGCGCCTCCTACTTCCACTGCTGAACGAAAACCCATGATTTTGGACCCTGTTTTCATAAGAAAAGTCTAAAAGAAATGTTTCACTTTTGTTACACTCAAACAGTGTCTCCTCTCATATGCTGAACTGGTCGCATTGTGGATTTTGGTTAAAACATGATTTTGGACAATGTTCGTGGAACTCAGCTTAAAACGTACTTGCAGACTTGAAAACCCTTGCCTATTGTAGAGCGCGCCTCCTACTTCCACTGCTGAACGAAAACCCATGATTTTGGACCCTGTTTTCATGCGAAAAGGCTAAAAGAAATGTTTCACGTTTGTTACACTCAAACAGTGTCTCCTCTCATATGCTGAACTGGTCGCATTGTGGATTTTGGTTAAAACATGATTTTGGACAATGTTCATGGAACTCAGCTTAAAACGTACTTGCAGACTTGAAAACACTTGCCTATTGTAGAGCGCGCCTCCTACTTCCACTGCTGAACGAAAACCCATGATTTTGGACCCTGTTTTCATAAGAAAAGGCTAAAAGAAATGTTTCACTTTTGTTACACTCAAACAGTGTCTCCTCTCATATGCTGAACTGGTTGCATTGTGGATTTTGGTTAAAACATGATTTTGGACAATGTTCATGGAACTCAGCTTAAAACGTACTTGCAGACTTGAAAACCCTTGCCTATTGTAGAGCGCGCCTCCTACTTCCACTGCTGAACGAAAACCCATGATTTTGGACCCTGTTTTCATGAAAAAAAGGCTAAAAGAAATGTTTCACGTTTGTTACACTCAAACAGTGTCTCCTCTCATATGCTGAACTGGTCGCATTGTGGATTTTGGTTAAAACATGATTTTGGACAATGTTCGTGGAACTCAGCTTAAAACGTACTTGCAGACTTGAAAACCCTTGCCTATTGTAGAGCGCGCCTCCTACTTCCACTGCTGAACGAAAACCCATGATTTTGGACCCTGTTTTCATAAGAAAAGGCTAAAAGAAATGTTTCACTTTTGTTACACTCAAACAGTGTCTCCTCTCATATGCTGAACTGGTTGCATTGTGGATTTTGGTTAAAACATGATTTTGGACAATGTTCATGGAACTCAGCTTAAAACGTACTTGCAGACTTGAAAACCCTTGCCTATTGTAGAGCGCGCCTCCTACTTCCACTGCTGAACGAAAACCCATGATTTTGGACCCTGTTTTCATAAGAAAAGGCTAAAAGAAATGTTTCACTTTTGTTACACTCAAACAGTGTCTCCTCTCATATGCTGAACTAGTCGCATTGTGGATTTTGGTTAAAACATGATTTTGGACAATGTTCATGGAACTCAGCTTAAAACGTACTTGCAGACTTGAAAACCCTTGCCTATTGTAGAGCGCGCCTCCTACTTCCACTGCTGAACGAAAACCCATGATTTTGGACCCTGTTTTCATAAGAAAAGGCTAAAAGAAATGTTTCACTTTTGTTACACTCAAACAGTGTCTCCTCTCATATGCTGAACTGGTCGCATTGTGGATTTTGGTTAAAACATGATTTTGGACAATGTTCGTGGAACTCAGCTTAAAACGTACTTGCAGACTTGAAAACCCTTGCCTATTGTAGAGCGCGCCTCCTACTTCCACTGCTGAACGAAAACCCATGATTTTGGACCCTGTTTTCATAAGAAAAGGCTAAAAGAAATGTTTCACTTTTGTTACACTCAAACAGTGTCTCCTCTCATATGCTGAACTGGTTGCATTGTGGATTTTGGTTAAAACATGATTTTGGACAATGTTCATGGAACTCAGCTTAAAACGTACTTGCAGACTTGAAAACCCTTGCCTATTGTAGAGCGCGCCTCCTACTTCCACTGCTGAACGAAAACCCATGATTTTGGACCCTGTTTTCATGCGAAAAGGCTAAAAGAAATGTTTCACGTTTGTTACACTCAAACAGTGTCTCCTCTCATATGCTGAACTGGTCGCATTGTGGATTTTGGTTAAAACATGATTTTGGACAATGTTCGTGGAACTCAGCTTAAAACGTACTTGCAGACTTGAAAACCCTTGCCTATTGTAGAGCGCGCCTCCTACTTCCACTGCTGAACGAAAACCCATGATTTTGGACCCTGTTTTCATAAGAAAAGGCTAAAAGAAGTGTTTCACTTTTGTTACACTCAAACAGTGTCTCCTCTCATATGCTGAACTGGTTGCATTGTGGATTTTGGTTAAAACATGATTTTGGACAATGTTCATGGAACTCAGCTTAAAACGTACTTGCAGACTTGAAAACCCTTGCCTATTGTAGAGCGCGCCTCCTACTTCCACTGCTGAACGAAAACCCATGATTTTGGACCCTGTTTTCATAAGAAAAGGCTAAAAGAAATGTTTCACTTTTGTTACACTCAAACAGTGTCTCCTCTCATATGCTGAACTAGTCGCATTGTGGATTTTGGTTAAAACATGATTTTGGACAATGTTCATGGAACTCAGCTTAAAACGTACTTGCAGACTTGAAAACACTTGCCTATTGTAGAGCGCGCCTCCTACTTCCACTGCTGAACGAAAACCCATGATTTTGGACCCTGTTTTCATGCGAAAAGGCTAACAGAAATGTTTCACGTTTGTTACACTCAAACAGTGTCTCCTCTCATATGCTGAACTGGTCGCATTGTGGATTTTGGTTAAAACATGATTTTGGACAATGTTCGTGGAACTCAGCTTAAAACGTACTTGCAGACTTGAAAACCCTTGCCTATTGTAGAGCGCGCCTCCTACTTCCACTGCTGAACGAAAACCCATGATTTTGGACCCTGTTTTCATGCGAAAAGGCTAAAAGAAATGTTTCACGTTTGTTACACTCAAAGAGTGTCTCCTCTCATATGCTGAACTGGTCGCATTGTGGATTTTGGTTAAAACATGATTTTGGACAATGTTCATGGAACTCAGCTTAAAACGTACTTGCAGACTTGAAAACACTTGCCTATTGTAGAGCGCGCCTCCTACTTCCACTGCTGAACGAAAACCCATGATTTTGGACCCTGTTTTCATAAGAAAAGGCTAAAAGAAATGTTTCACTTTTGTTACACTCAAACAGTGTCTCCTCTCATATGCTGAACTAGTCGCATTGTGGATTTTGGTTAAAACATGATTTTGGACAATGTTCATGGAACTCAGCTTAAAACGTACTTGCAGACTTGAAAACACTTGCCTATTGTAGAGCGCGCCTCCTACTTCCACTGCTGAACGAAAACCCATGATTTTGGACCCTGTTTTCATGCGAAAAGGCTAAAAGAAATGTTTCACGTTTGTTACACTCAAACAGTGTCTCCTCTCATATGCTGAACTGGTCGCATTGTGGATTTTGGTTAAAACATGATTTTGGACAATGTTCATGGAACTCAGCTTAAAACGTACTTGCAGACTTGAAAACACTTGCCTATTGTAGAGCGCGCCTCCTACTTCCACTGCTGAACGAAAACCCATGATTTTGGACCCTGTTTTCATGCGAAAAGGCTAAAAGAAATGTTTCACTTTTGTTACACTCAAACAGTGTCTCCTCTCATATGCTGAACTAGTCGCATTGTGGATTTTGGTTAAAACATGATTTTGGACAATGTTCATGGAACTCAGCTTAAAACGTACTTGCAGACTTGAAAACACTTGCCTATTGTAGAGCGCGCCTCCTACTTCCACTGCTGAACGAAAACCCATGATTTTGGACCCTGTTTTCATGCGAAAAGGCTAAAAGAAATGTTTCACGTTTGTTACACTCAAACAGTGTCTCCTCTCATATGCTGAACTGGTCGCATTGTGGATTTTGGTTAAAACATGATTTTGGACAATGTTCGTGGAACTCAGCTTAAAACGTACTTGCAGACTTGAAAACCCTTGCCTATTGTAGAGCGCGCCTCCTACTTCCACTGCTGAACGAAAACCCATGATTTTGGACCCTGTTTTCATGCGAAAAGGCTAAAAGAAATGTTTCACGTTTGTTACACTCAAAGAGTGTCTCCTCTCATATGCTGAACTGGTCGCATTGTGGATTTTGGTTAAAACATGATTTTGGACAATGTTCATGGAACTCAGCTTAAAACGTACTTGCAGACTTGAAAACACTTGCCTATTGTAGAGCGCGCCTCCTACTTCCACTGCTGAACGAAAACCCATGATTTTGGACCCTGTTTTCATAAGAAAAGGCTAAAAGAAATGTTTCACTTTTGTTACACTCAAACAGTGTCTCCTCTCATATGCTGAACTAGTCGCATTGTGGATTTTGGTTAAAACATGATTTTGGACAATGTTCATGGAACTCAGCTTAAAACGTACTTGCAGACTTGAAAACACTTGCCTATTGTAGAGCGCGCCTCCTACTTCCACTGCTGAACGAAAACCCATGATTTTGGACCCTGTTTTCATGCGAAAAGGCTAAAAGAAATGTTTCACGTTTGTTACACTCAAACAGTGTCTCCTCTCATATGCTGAACTGGTCGCATTGTGGATTTTGGTTAAAACATGATTTTGGACAATGTTCGTGGAACTCAGCTTAAAACGTACTTGCAGACTTGAAAACCCTTGCCTATTGTAGAGCGCGCCTCCTACTTCCACTGCTGAACGAAAACCCATGATTTTGGACCCTGTTTTCATGCGAAAAGGCTAAAAGAAATGTTTCACGTTTGTTACACTCAAACAGTGTCTCCTCTCATATGCTGAACTGGTCGCATTGTGGATTTTGGTTAAAACATGATTTTGGACAATGTTCGTGGAACTCAGCTTAAAACGTACTTGCAGACTTGAAAACCCTTGCCTATTGTAGAGCGCGCCTCCTACTTCCACTGCTGAACGAAAACCCATGATTTTGGACCCTGTTTTCATGCGAAAAGGCTAAAAGAAATGTTTCACGTTTGTTACACTCAAACAGTGTCTCCTCTCATATGCTGAACTGGTCGCATTGTGGATTTTGGTTAAAACATGATTTTGGACAATGTTCGTGGAACTCAGCTTAAAACGTACTTGCAGACTTGAAAACCCTTGCCTATTGTAGAGCGCGCCTCCTACTTCCACTGCTGAACGAAAACCCATGATTTTGGACCCTGTTTTCATGCGAAAAGGCTAAAAGAAATGTTTCACGTTTGTTACACTCAAACAGTGTCTCCTCTCATATGCTGAACTGGTCGCATTGTGGATTTTGGTTAAAACATGATTTTGGACAATGTTCGTGGAACTCAGCTTAAAACGTACTTGCAGACTTGAAAACCCTTGCCTATTGTAGAGCGCGCCTCCTACTTCCACTGCTGAACGAAAACCCATGATTTTGGACCCTGTTTTCATGCGAAAAGGCTAAAAGAAATGTTTCACGTTTGTTACACTCAAACAGTGTCTCCTCTCATATGCTGAACTGGTCGCATTGTGGATTTTGGTTAAAACATGATTTTGGACAATGTTCGTGGAACTCAGCTTAAAACGTACTTGCAGACTTGAAAACCCTTGCCTATTGTAGAGCGCGCCTCCTACTTCCACTGCTGAACGAAAACCCATGATTTTGGACCCTGTTTTCATAAGAAAAGGCTAAAAGAAATGTTTCACTTTTGTTACACTCAAACAGTGTCTCCTCTCATATGCTGAACTGGTTGCATTGTGGATTTTGGTTAAAACATGATTTTGGACAATGTTCATGGAACTCAGCTTAAAACGTACTTGCAGACTTGAAAACCCTTGCCTATTGTAGAGCGCGCCTCCTACTTCCACTGCTGAACGAAAACCCATGATTTTGGACCCTGTTTTCATAAGAAAAGGCTAAAAGAAATGTTTCACTTTTGTTACACTCAAACAGTGTCTCCTCTCATATGCTGAACTAGTCGCATTGTGGATTTTGGTTAAAACATGATTTTGGACAATGTTCATGGAACTCAGCTTAAAACGTACTTGCAGACTTGAAAACCCTTGCCTATTGTAGAGCGCGCCTCCTACTTCCACTGCTGAACGAAAACCCATGATTTTGGACCCTGTTTTCATGCGAAAAGGCTAAAAGAAATGTTTCACTTTTGTTACACTCAAACAGTGTCTCCTCTCATATGCTGAACTGGTCGCATTGTGGATTTTGGTTAAAACATGATTTTGGACAATGTTCGTGGAACTCAGCTTAAAACGTACTTGCAGACTTGAAAACCCTTGCCTATTGTAGAGCGCGCCTCCTACTTCCACTGCTGAACGAAAACCCATGATTTTGGACCCTGTTTTCATGCGAAAAGGCTAAAAGAAATGTTTCACGTTTGTTACACTCAAACAGTTTCTCCTCTCATATGCTGAACTGGTCGCATTGTGGATTTTGGTTAAAACATGATTTTGGACAATGTTCATGGAACTCAGCTTAAAACGTACTTGCAGACTTGAAAACCCTTGCCTATTGTAGAGCGCGCCTCCTACTTCCACTGCTGAACGAAAACCCATGATTTTGGACCCTGTTTTCATGCGAAAAGGCTAAAAGAAATGTTTCACTTTTGTTACACTCAAACAGTGTCTCCTCTCATATGCTGAACTGGTCGCATTGTGGATTTTGGTTAAAACATGATTTTGGACAATGTTCGTGGAACTCAGCTTAAAACGTACTTGCAGACTTGAAAACCCTTGCCTATTGTAGAGCGCGCCTCCTACTTCCACTGCTGAACGAAAACCCATGATTTTGGACCCTGTTTTCATGCGAAAAGGCTAAAAGAAATGTTTCACGTTTGTTACACTCAAACAGTGTCTCCTCTCATATGCTGAACTGGTCGCATTGTGGATTTTGGTTAAAACATGATTTTGGACAATGTTCGTGGAACTCAGCTTAAAACGTACTTGCAGACTTGAAAACCCTTGCCTATTGTAGAGCGCGCCTCCTACTTCCACTGCTGAACGAAAACCCATGATTTTGGACCCTGTTTTCATAAGAAAAGGCTAAAAGAAATGTTTCACTTTTGTTACACTCAAACAGTGTCTCCTCTCATATGCTGAACTAGTCGCATTGTGGATTTTGGTTAAAACATGATTTTGGACAATGTTCATGGAACTCAGCTTAAAACGTACTTGCAGACTTGAAAACCCTTGCCTATTGTAGAGCGCGCCTCCTACTTCCACTGCTGAACGAAAACCCATGATTTTGGACCCTGTTTTCATGCGAAAAGGCTAAAAGAAATGTTTCACGTTTGTTACACTCAAACAGTGTCTCCTCTCATATGCTGAACTGGTCGCATTGTGGATTTTGGTTAAAACATGATTTTGGACAATGTTCGTGGAACTCAGCTTAAAACGTACTTGCAGACTTGAAAACCCTTGCCTATTGTAGAGCGCACCTCCTACTTCCACTGCTGAACGAAAACCCATGATTTTGGACCCTGTTTTCATGCGAAAAGGCTAAAAGAAATGTTTCACGTTTGTTACACTCAAACAGTGTCTCCTCTCATATGCTGAACTGGTCGCATTGTGGATTTTGGTTAAAACATGATTTTGGACAATGTTCGTGGAACTCAGCTTAAAACGTACTTGCAGACTTGAAAACCCTTGCCTATTGTAGAGCGCGCCTCCTACTTCCACTGCTGAACGAAAACCCATGATTTTGGACCCTGTTTTCATGCGAAAAGGCTAAAAGAAATGTTTCACGTTTGTTACACTCAAACAGTGTCTCCTCTCATATGCTGAACTGGTCGCATTGTGGATTTTGGTTAAAACATGATTTTGGACAATGTTCGTGGAACTCAGCTTAAAACGTACTTGCAGACTTGAAAACCCTTGCCTATTGTAGAGCGCGCCTCCTACTTCCACTGCTGAATGAAAACCCATGATTTTGGACCCTGTTTTCATGCGAAAAGGCTAAAAGAAATGTTTCACGTTTGTTACACTCAAACAGTGTCTCCTCTCATATGCTGAACTGGTCGCATTGTGGATTTTGGTTAAAACATGATTTTGGACAATGTTCGTGGAACTCAGCTTAAAACGTACTTGCAGACTTGAAAACCCTTGCCTATTGTAGAGCGCGCCTCCTACTTCCACTGCTGAACGAAAACCCATGATTTTGGACCCTGTTTTCATGCGAAAAGGCTAAAAGAAATGTTTCACGTTTGTTACACTCAAACAGTGTCTCCTCTCATATGCTGAACTGGTCGCATTGTGGATTTTGGTTAAAACATGATTTTGGACAATGTTCGTGGAACTCAGCTTAAAACGTACTTGCAGACTTGAAAACCCTTGCCTATTGTAGAGCGCGCCTCCTACTTCCACTGCTGAACGAAAACCCATGATTTTGGACCCTGTTTTCATGCGAAAAGGCTAAAAGAAATGTTTCACGTTTGTTACACTCAAACAGTGTCTCCTCTCATATGCTGAACTGGTCGCATTGTGGATTTTGGTTAAAACATGATTTTGGACAATGTTCGTGGAACTCAGCTTAAAACGTACTTGCAGACTTGAAAACCCTTGCCTATTGTAGAGCGCGCCTCCTACTTCCACTGCTGAACAAAAACCCATGATTTTGGACCCTGTTTTCATGCGAAAAGGCTAAAAGAAATGTTTCACGTTTGTTACACTCAAACAGTGTCTCCTCTCATATGCTGAACTGGTCGCATTGTGGATTTTGGTTAAAACATGATTTTGGACAATGTTCGTGGAACTCAGCTTAAAACGTACTTGCAGACTTGAAAACCCTTGCCTATTGTAGAGCGCGCCTCCTACTTCCACTGCTGAACGAAAACCCATGATTTTGGACCCTGTTTTCATGCGAAAAGGCTAAAAGAAATGTTTCACGTTTGTTACACTCAAACAGTGTCTCCTCTCATATGCTGAACTGGTCGCATTGTGGATTTTGGTTAAAACATGATTTTGGACAATGTTCGTGGAACTCAGCTTAAAACGTACTTGCAGACTTGAAAACCCTTGCCTATTGTAGAGCGCGCCTCCTACTTCCACTGCTGAACGAAAACCCATGATTTTGGACCCTGTTTTCATAAGAAAAGGCTAAAAGAAATGTTTCACTTTTGTTACACTCAAACAGTGTCTCCTCTCATATGCTGAACTGGTTGCATTGTGGATTTTGGTTAAAACATGATTTTGGACAATGTTCATGGAACTCAGCTTAAAACGTAAATGCAGACTTGAAAACCCTTGCCTATTGTAGAGCGCGCCTCCTACTTCCACTGCTGAACGAAAACCCATGATTTTGGACCCTGTTTTCATAAGAAAAGGCTAAAAGAAATGTTTCACTTTTGTTACACTCAAACAGTGTCTCCTCTCATATGCTGAACTAGTCGCATTGTGGATTTTGGTTAAAACATGATTTTGGACAATGTTCATGGAACTCAGCTTAAAACGTACTTGCAGACTTGAAAACCCTTGCCTATTGTAGAGCGCGCCTCCTACTTCCACTGCTGAACGAAAACCCATGATTTTGGACCCTGTTTTCATGCGAAAAGGCTAAAAGAAATGTTTCACTTTTGTTACACTCAAACAGTGTCTCCTCTCATATGCTGAACTGGTCGCATTGTGGATTTTGGTTAAAACATGATTTTGGACAATGTTCGTGGAACTCAGCTTAAAACGTACTTGCAGACTTGAAAACCCTTGCCTATTGTAGAGCGCGCCTCCTACTTCCACTGCTGAACGAAAACCCATGATTTTGGACCCTGTTTTCATGCGAAAAGGCTAAAAGAAATGTTTCACGTTTGTTACACTCAAACAGTTTCTCCTCTCATATGCTGAACTGGTCGCATTGTGGATTTTGGTTAAAACATGATTTTGGACAATGTTCATGGAACTCAGCTTAAAACGTACTTGCAGACTTGAAAACACTTGCCTATTGTAGAGCGCGCCTCCTACTTCCACTGCTGAACGAAAACCCATGATTTTGGACCCTGTTTTCATAAGAAAAGGCTAAAAGAAATGTTTAACTTTTGTTACACTCAAACAGTGTCTCCTCTCATATGCTGAACTAGTCGCATTGTGGATTTTGGTTAAAACATGATTTTGGACAATGTTCATGGAACTCAGCTTAAAACGTACTTGCAGACTTGAAAACCCTTGCCTATTGTAGAGCGCGCCTCCTACTTCCACTGCTGAACGAAAACCCATGATTTTGGACCCTGTTTTCATGCGAAAAGGCTAAAAGAAATGTTTCACGTTTGTTACACTCAAACAGTGTCTCCTCTCATATGCTGAACTGGTCGCATTGTGGATTTTGGTTAAAACATGATTTTGGACAATGTTCGTGGAACTCAGCTTAAAACGTACTTGCAGACTTGAAAACCCTTGCCTATTGTAGAGCGCGCCTCCTACTTCCACTGCTGAACGAAAACCCATGATTTTGGACCCTGTTTTCATGCGAAAAGGCTAAAAGAAATGTTTCACGTTTGTTACACTCAAACAGTGTCTCCTCTCATATGCTGAACTGGTCGCATTGTGGATTTTGGTTAAAACATGATTTTGGACAATGTTCGTGGAACTCAGCTTAAAACGTACTTGCAGACTTGAAAACCCTTGCCTATTGTAGAGCGCGCCTCCTACTTCCACTGCTGAATGAAAACCCATGATTTTGGACCCTGTTTTCATGCGAAAAGGCTAAAAGAAATGTTTCACGTTTGTTACACTCAAACAGTGTCTCCTCTCATATGCTGAACTGGTCGCATTGTGGATTTTGGTTAAAACATGATTTTGGACAATGTTCGTGGAACTCAGCTTAAAACGTACTTGCAGACTTGAAAACCCTTGCC
This sequence comes from Coregonus lavaretus, assembly GCF_964263955.1. Taxonomy (NCBI): domain Eukaryota; kingdom Metazoa; phylum Chordata; class Actinopteri; order Salmoniformes; family Salmonidae; genus Coregonus; species Coregonus lavaretus. The sequence continues at coordinate 77,082,268 of NC_139988.1, read as the reverse complement.
TATTGTAGAGCGCGCCTCCTACTTCCACTGCTGAACGAAAACCCATGATTTTGGACCCTGTTTTCATGCGAAAAGGCTAAAAGAAATGTTTCACGTTTGTTACACTCAAACAGTGTCTCCTCTCATATGCTGAACTGGTCGCATTGTGGATTTTGGTTAAAACATGATTTTGGACAATGTTCGTGGAACTCAGCTTAAAACGTACTTGCAGACTTGAAAACCCTTGCCTATTGTAGAGCGCGCCTCCTACTTCCACTGCTGAACGAAAACCCATGATTTTGGACCCTGTTTTCATAAGAAAAGGCTAAAAGAAATGTTTCACTTTTGTTACACTCAAACAGTGTCTCCTCTCATATGCTGAACTGGTTGCATTGTGGATTTTGGTTAAAACATGATTTTGGACAATGTTCATGGAACTCAGCTTAAAACGTACTTGCAGACTTGAAAACACTTGCCTATTGTAGAGCGCGCCTCCTACTTCCACTGCTGAACGAAAACCCATGATTTTGGACCCTGTTTTCATAAGAAAAGGCTAAAAGAAATGTTTCACTTTTGTTACACTCAAACAGTGTCTCCTCTCATATGCTGAACTAGTCGCATTGTGGATTTTGGTTAAAACATGATTTTGGACAATGTTCATGGAACTCAGCTTAAAACGTACTTGCAGACTTGAAAACCCTTGCCTATTGTAGAGCGCGCCTCCTACTTCCACTGCTGAACGAAAACCCATGATTTTGGACCCTGTTTTCATAAGAAAAGGCTAAAAGAAATGTTTCACTTTTGTTACACTCAAACAGTGTCTCCTCTCATATGCTGAACTGGTTGCATTGTGGATTTTGGTTAAAACATGATTTTGGACAATGTTCATGGAACTCAGCTTAAAACGTACTTGCAGACTTGAAAACCCTTGCCTATTGTAGAGCGCGCCTCCTACTTCCACTGCTGAACGAAAACCCATGATTTTGGACCCTGTTTTCATAAGAAAAGGCTAAAAGAAATGTTTCACTTTTGTTACACTCAAACAGTGTCTCCTCTCATATGCTGAACTAGTCGCATTGTGGATTTTGGTTAAAACATGATTTTGGACAATGTTCATGGAACTCAGCTTAAAACGTACTTGCAGACTTGAAAACCCTTGCCTATTGTAGAGCGCGCCTCCTACTTCCACTGCTGAACGAAAACCCATGATTTTGGACCCTGTTTTCATAAGAAAAGGCTAAAAGAAATGTTTCACTTTTGTTACACTCAAACAGTGTCTCCTCTCATATGCTGAACTAGTCGCATTGTGGATTTTGGTTAAAACATGATTTTGGACAATGTTCATGGAACTCAGCTTAAAACGTACTTGCAGACTTGAAAACCCTTGCCTATTGTAGAGCGCGCCTCCTACTTCCACTGCTGAACGAAAACCCATGATTTTGGACCCTGTTTTCATAAGAAAAGGCTAAAAGAAATGTTTCACGTTTGTTACACTCAAACAGTGTCTCCTCTCATATGCTGAACTGGTCGCATTGTGGATTTTGGTTAAAACATGATTTTGGACAATGTTCATGGAACTCAGCTTAAAACGTACTTGCAGACTTGAAAACCCTTGCCTATTGTAGAGCGCGCCTCCTACTTCCACTGCTGAACGAAAACCCATGATTTTGGACCCTGTTTTCATAAGAAAAGGCTAAAAGAAATGTTTCACTTTTGTTACACTCAAACAGTGTCTCCTCTCATATGCTGAACTGGTTGCATTGTGGATTTTGGTTAAAACATGATTTTGGACAATGTTCATGGAACTCAGCTTAAAACGTACTTGCAGACTTGAAAACCCTTGCCTATTGTAGAGCGCGCCTCCTACTTCCACTGCTGAACGAAAACCCATGATTTTGGACCCTGTTTTCATAAGAAAAGGCTAAAAGAAATGTTTCACTTTTGTTACACTCAAACAGTGTCTCCTCTCATATGCTGAACTAGTCGCATTGTGGATTTTGGTTAAAACATGATTTTGGACAATGTTCATGGAACTCAGCTTAAAACGTACTTGCAGACTTGAAAACCCTTGCCTATTGTAGAGCGCGCCTCCTACTTCCACTGCTGAACGAAAACCCATGATTTTGGCCCCTGTTTTCATAAGAAAAGGCTAAAAGAAATGTTTCACTTTTGTTACACTCAAACAGTGTCTCCTCTCATATGCTGAACTGGTCGCATTGTGGATTTTGGTTAAAACATGATTTTGGACAATGTTCGTGGAACTCAGCTTAAAACGTACTTGCAGACTTGAAAACCCTTGCCTATTGTAGAGCGCGCCTCCTACTTCCACTGCTGAACGAAAACCCATGATTTTGGACCCTGTTTTCATGCGAAAAGGCTAAAAGAAATGTTTCACGTTTGTTACACTCAAACAGTGTCTCCTCTCATATGCTGAACTGGTCGCATTGTGGATTTTGGTTAAAACATGATTTTGGACAATGTTCATGGAACTCAGCTTAAAACGTACTTGCAGACTTGAAAACCCTTGCCTATTGTAGAGCGCGCCTCCTACTTCCACTGCTGAACGAAAACCCATGATTTTGGACCCTGTTTTCATGCGAAAAGGCTAAAAGAAATGTTTCACTTTTGTTACACTCAAACAGTGTCTCCTCTCATATGCTGAACTGGTTGCATTGTGGATTTTGGTTAAAACATGATTTTGGACAATGTTCATGGAACTCAGCTTAAAACGTACTTGCAGACTTGAAAACCCTTGCCTATTGTAGAGCGCGCCTCCTACTTCCACTGCTGAACGAAAACCCATGATTTTGGACCCTGTTTTCATGCGAAAAGGCTAAAAGAAATGTTTCACGTTTGTTACACTCAAACAGTGTCTCCTCTCATATGCTGAACTGGTCGCATTGTGGATTTTGGTTAAAACATGATTTTGGACAATGTTCGTGGAACTCAGCTTAAAACGTACTTGCAGACTTGAAAACCCTTGCCTATTGTAGAGCGCGCCTCCTACTTCCACTGCTGAACGAAAACCCATGATTTTGGACCCTGTTTTCATGCGAAAAGGCTAAAAGAAATGTTTCACGTTTGTTACACTCAAACAGTGTCTCCTCTCATATGCTGAACTGGTCGCATTGTGGATTTTGGTTAAAACATGATTTTGGACAATGTTCGTGGAACTCAGCTTAAAACGTACTTGCAGACTTGAAAACCCTTGCCTATTGTAGAGCGCGCCTCCTACTTCCACTGCTGAACGAAAACCCATGATTTTGGACCCTGTTTTCATAAGAAAAGGCTAAAAGAAATGTTTCACTTTTGTTACACTCAAACAGTGTCTCCTCTCATATGCTGAACTAGTCGCATTGTGGATTTTGGTTAAAACATGATTTTGGACAATGTTCATGGAACTCAGCTTAAAACGTACTTGCAGACTTGAAAACCCTTGCCTATTGTAGAGCGCGCCTCCTACTTCCACTGCTGAACGAAAACCCAGGATTTTGGACCCTGTTTTCATAAGAAAAGGCTAAAAGAAATGTTTCACTTTTGTTACACTCAAACAGTGTCTCCTCTCATATGCTGAACTAGTCGCATTGTGGATTTTGGTTAAAACATGATTTTGGACAATGTTCATGGAACTCAGCTTAAAACGTACTTGCAGACTTGAAAACCCTTGCCTATTGTAGAGCGCGCCTCCTACTTCCACTGCTGAACGAAAACCCATGATTTTGGCCCCTGTTTTCATAAGAAAAGGCTAAAAGAAATGTTTCACTTTTGTTACACTCAAACAGTGTCTCCTCTCATATGCTGAACTGGTCGCATTGTGGATTTTGGTTAAAACATGATTTTGGACAATGTTCGTGGAACTCAGCTTAAAACGTACTTGCAGACTTGAAAACCCTTGCCTATTGTAGAGCGCGCCTCCTACTTCCACTGCTGAACGAAAACCCATGATTTTGGACCCTGTTTTCATGCGAAAAGGCTAAAAGAAATGTTTCACGTTTGTTACACTCAAACAGTGTCTCCTCTCATATGCTGAACTGGTCGCATTGTGGATTTTGGTTAAAACATGATTTTGGACAATGTTCATGGAACTCAGCTTAAAACGTACTTGCAGACTTGAAAACCCTTGCATATTGTAGAGCGCGCCTCCTACTTCCACTGCTGAACGAAAACCCATGATTTTGGACCCTGTTTTCATGCGAAAAGGCTAAAAGAAATGTTTCACTTTTGTTACACTCAAACAGTGTCTCCTCTCATATGCTGAACTGGTTGCATTGTGGATTTTGGTTAAAACATGATTTTGGACAATGTTCATGGAACTCAGCTTAAAACGTACTTGCAGACTTGAAAACCCTTGCCTATTGTAGAGCGCGCCTCCTACTTCCACTGCTGAACGAAAACCCATGATTTTGGACCCTGTTTTCATGCGAAAAGGCTAAAAGAAATGTTTCACGTTTGTTACACTCAAACAGTGTCTCCTCTCATATGCTGAACTGGTCGCATTGTGGATTTTGGTTAAAACATGATTTTGGACAATGTTCGTGGAACTCAGCTTAAAACGTACTTGCAGACTTGAAAACCCTTGCCTATTGTAGAGCGCGCCTCCTACTTCCACTGCTGAACGAAAACCCATGATTTTGGACCCTGTTTTCATGCGAAAAGGCTAAAAGAAATGTTTCACGTTTGTTACACTCAAACAGTGTCTCCTCTCATATGCTGAACTGGTCGCATTGTGGATTTTGGTTAAAACATGATTTTGGACAATGTTCGTGGAACTCAGCTTAAAACGTACTTGCAGACTTGAAAACCCTTGCCTATTGTAGAGCGCGCCTCCTACTTCCACTGCTGAACGAAAACCCATGATTTTGGACCCTGTTTTCATAAGAAAAGGCTAAAAGAAATGTTTCACTTTTGTTACACTCAAACAGTGTCTCCTCTCATATGCTGAACTAGTCGCATTGTGGATTTTGGTTAAAACATGATTTTGGACAATGTTCATGGAACTCAGCTTAAAACGTACTTGCAGACTTGAAAACCCTTGCCTATTGTAGAGCGCGCCTCCTACTTCCACTGCTGAACGAAAACCCATGATTTTGGACCCTGTTTTCATAAGAAAAGGCTAAAAGAAATGTTTCACTTTTGTTACACTCAAACAGTGTCTCCTCTCATATGCTGAACTAGTCGCATTGTGGATTTTGGTTAAAACATGATTTTGGACAATGTTCATGGAACTCAGCTTAAAACGTACTTGCAGACTTGAAAACCCTTGCCTATTGTAGAGCGCGCCTCCTACTTCCACTGCTGAACGAAAACCCATGATTTTGGACCCTGTTTTCATGCGAAAAGGCTAAAAGAAATGTTTCACTTTTGTTACACTCAAACAGTGTCTCCTCTCATATGCTGAACTGGTTGCATTGTGGATTTTGGTTAAAACATGATTTTGGACAATGTTCATGGAACTCAGCTTAAAACGTACTTGCAGACTTGAAAACCCTTGCCTATTGTAGAGCGCGCCTCCTACTTCCACTGCTGAACGAAAACCCATGATTTTGGACCCTGTTTTCATGCGAAAAGGCTAAAAGAAATGTTTCACGTTTGTTACACTCAAACAGTGTCTCCTCTCATATGCTGAACTGGTCGCATTGTGGATTTTGGTTAAAACATGATTTTGGACAATGTTCGTGGAACTCAGCTTAAAACGTACTTGCAGACTTGAAAACCCTTGCCTATTGTAGAGCGCGCCTCCTACTTCCACTGCTGAACGAAAACCCATGATTTTGGACCCTGTTTTCATGCGAAAAGGCTAAAAGAAATGTTTCACGTTTGTTACACTCAAACAGTGTCTCCTCTCATATGCTGAACTGGTCGCATTGTGGATTTTGGTTAAAACATGATTTTGGACAATGTTCGTGGAACTCAGCTTAAAACGTACTTGCAGACTTGAAAACCCTTGCCTATTGTAGAGCGCGCCTCCTACTTCCACTGCTGAACGAAAACCCATGATTTTGGACCCTGTTTTCATAAGAAAAGGCTAAAAGAAATGTTTCACTTTTGTTACACTCAAACAGTGTCTCCTCTCATATGCTGAACTAGTCGCATTGTGGATTTTGGTTAAAACATGATTTTGGACAATGTTCATGGAACTCAGCTTAAAACGTACTTGCAGACTTGAAAACCCTTGCCTATTGTAGAGCGCGCCTCCTACTTCCACTGCTGAACGAAAACCCATGATTTTGGACCCTGTTTTCATAAGAAAAGGCTAAAAGAAATGTTTCACTTTTGTTACACTCAAACAGTGTCTCCTCTCATATGCTGAACTAGTCGCATTGTGGATTTTGGTTAAAACATGATTTTGGACAATGTTCATGGAACTCAGCTTAAAACGTACTTGCAGACTTGAAAACCCTTGCCTATTGTAGAGCGCGCCTCCTACTTCCACTGCTGAACGAAAACCCATGATTTTGGACCCTGTTTTCATGCGAAAAGGCTAAAAGAAATGTTTCACGTTTGTTACACTCAAACAGTGTCTCCTCTCATATGCTGAACTGGTCGCATTGTGGATTTTGGTTAAAACATGATTTTGGACAATGTTCGTGGAACTCAGCTTAAAACGTACTTGCAGACTTGAAAACCCTTGCCTATTGTAGAGCGCACCTCCTACTTCCACTGCTGAACGAAAACCCATGATTTTGGACCCTGTTTTCATGCGAAAAGGCTAAAAGAAATGTTTCACGTTTGTTACACTCAAACAGTGTCTCCTCTCATATGCTGAACTGGTCGCATTGTGGATTTTGGTTAAAACATGATTTTGGACAATGTTCGTGGAACTCAGCTTAAAACGTACTTGCAGACTTGAAAACCCTTGCCTATTGTAGAGCGCGCCTCCTACTTCCACTGCTGAACGAAAACCCATGATTTTGGACCCTGTTTTCATGCGAAAAGGCTAAAAGAAATGTTTCACGTTTGTTACACTCAAACAGTGTCTCCTCTCATATGCTGAACTGGTCGCATTGTGGATTTTGGTTAAAACATGATTTTGGACAATGTTCGTGGAACTCAGCTTAAAACGTACTTGCAGACTTGAAAACCCTTGCCTATTGTAGAGCGCGCCTCCTACTTCCACTGCTGAATGAAAACCCATGATTTTGGACCCTGTTTTCATGCGAAAAGGCTAAAAGAAATGTTTCACGTTTGTTACACTCAAACAGTGTCTCCTCTCATATGCTGAACTGGTCGCATTGTGGATTTTGGTTAAAACATGATTTTGGACAATGTTCGTGGAACTCAGCTTAAAACGTACTTGCAGACTTGAAAACCCTTGCCTATTGTAGAGCGCGCCTCCTACTTCCACTGCTGAACGAAAACCCATGATTTTGGACCCTGTTTTCATGCGAAAAGGCTAAAAGAAATGTTTCACGTTTGTTACACTCAAACAGTGTCTCCTCTCATATGCTGAACTGGTCGCATTGTGGATTTTGGTTAAAACATGATTTTGGACAATGTTCGTGGAACTCAGCTTAAAACGTACTTGCAGACTTGAAAACCCTTGCCTATTGTAGAGCGCGCCTCCTACTTCCACTGCTGAACGAAAACCCATGATTTTGGACCCTGTTTTCATAAGAAAAGGCTAAAAGAAATGTTTCACTTTTGTTACACTCAAACAGTGTCTCCTCTCATATGCTGAACTGGTTGCATTGTGGATTTTGGTTAAAACATGATTTTGGACAATGTTCATGGAACTCAGCTTAAAACGTACTTGCAGACTTGAAAACCCTTGCCTATTGTAGAGCGCGCCTCCTACTTCCACTGCTGAACGAAAACCCATGATTTTGGACCCTGTTTTCATAAGAAAAGGCTAAAAGAAATGTTTCACTTTTGTTACACTCAAACAGTGTCTCCTCTCATATGCTGAACTAGTCGCATTGTGGATTTTGGTTAAAACATGATTTTGGACAATGTTCATGGAACTCAGCTTAAAACGTACTTGCAGACTTGAAAACCCTTGCCTATTGTAGAGCGCGCCTCCTACTTCCACTGCTGAACGAAAACCCATGATTTTGGACCCTGTTTTCATAAGAAAAGGCTAAAAGAAATGTTTCACTTTTGTTACACTCAAACAGTGTCTCCTCTCATATGCTGAACTGGTTGCATTGTGGATTTTGGTTAAAACATGATTTTGGACAATGTTCATGGAACTCAGCTTAAAACGTACTTGCAGACTTGAAAACCCTTGCCTATTGTAGAGCGCGCCTCCTACTTCCACTGCTGAACGAAAACCCATGATTTTGGACCCTGTTTTCATAAGAAAAGGCTAAAAGAAATGTTTCACTTTTGTTACACTCAAACAGTGTCTCCTCTCATATGCTGAACTAGTCGCATTGTGGATTTTGGTTAAAACATGATTTTGGACAATGTTCATGGAACTCAGCTTAAAACGTACTTGCAGACTTGAAAACCCTTGCCTATTGTAGAGCGCGCCTCCTACTTCCACTGCTGAACGAAAACCCATGATTTTGGCCCCTGTTTTCATAAGAAAAGGCTAAAAGAAATGTTTCACTTTTGTTACACTCAAACAGTGTCTCCTCTCATATGCTGAACTGGTCGCATTGTGGATTTTGGTTAAAACATGATTTTGGACAATGTTCGTGGAACTCAGCTTAAAACGTACTTGCAGACTTGAAAACCCTTGCCTATTGTAGAGCGCGCCTCCTACTTCCACTGCTGAACGAAAACCCATGATTTTGGACCCTGTTTTCATGCGAAAAGGCTAAAAGAAATGTTTCACGTTTGTTACACTCAAACAGTGTCTCCTCTCATATGCTGAACTGGTCGCATTGTGGATTTTGGTTAAAACATGATTTTGGACAATGTTCATGGAACTCAGCTTAAAACGTACTTGCAGACTTGAAAACCCTTGCCTATTGTAGAGCGCGCCTCCTACTTCCACTGCTGAACGAAAACCCATGATTTTGGACCCTGTTTTCATGCGAAAAGGCTAAAAGAAATGTTTCACTTTTGTTACACTCAAACAGTGTCTCCTCTCATATGCTGAACTGGTTGCATTGTGGATTTTGGTTAAAACATGATTTTGGACAATGTTCATGGAACTCAGCTTAAAACGTACTTGCAGACTTGAAAACCCTTGCCTATTGTAGAGCGCGCCTCCTACTTCCACTGCTGAACGAAAACCCATGATTTTGGACCCTGTTTTCATGCGAAAAGGCTAAAAGAAATGTTTCACGTTTGTTACACTCAAACAGTGTCTCCTCTCATATGCTGAACTGGTCGCATTGTGGATTTTGGTTAAAACATGATTTTGGACAATGTTCGTGGAACTCAGCTTAAAACGTACTTGCAGACTTGAAAACCCTTGCCTATTGTAGAGCGCGCCTCCTACTTCCACTGCTGAACGAAAACCCATGATTTTGGACCCTGTTTTCATGCGAAAAGGCTAAAAGAAATGTTTCACGTTTGTTACACTCAAACAGTGTCTCCTCTCATATGCTGAACTGGTCGCATTGTGGATTTTGGTTAAAACATGATTTTGGACAATGTTCGTGGAACTCAGCTTAAAACGTACTTGCAGACTTGAAAACCCTTGCCTATTGTAGAGCGCGCCTCCTACTTCCACTGCTGAACGAAAACCCATGATTTTGGACCCTGTTTTCATAAGAAAAGGCTAAAAGAAATGTTTCACTTTTGTTACACTCAAACAGTGTCTCCTCTCATATGCTGAACTAGTCGCATTGTGGATTTTGGTTAAAACATGATTTTGGACAATGTTCATGGAACTCAGCTTAAAACGTACTTGCAGACTTGAAAACCCTTGCCTATTGTAGAGCGCGCCTCCTACTTCCACTGCTGAACGAAAACCCATGATTTTGGACCCTGTTTTCATAAGAAAAGGCTAAAAGAAATGTTTCACTTTTGTTACACTCAAACAGTGTCTCCTCTCATATGCTGAACTAGTCGCATTGTGGATTTTGGTTAAAACATGATTTTGGACAATGTTCATGGAACTCAGCTTAAAACGTACTTGCAGACTTGAAAACCCTTGCCTATTGTAGAGCGCGCCTCCTACTTCCACTGCTGAACGAAAACCCATGATTTTGGACCCTGTTTTCATAAGAAAAGGCTAAAAGAAATGTTTCACTTTTGTTACACTCAAACAGTGTCTCCTCTCATATGCTGAACTGGTTGCATTGTGGATTTTGGTTAAAACATGATTTTGGACAATGTTCATGGAACTCAGCTTAAAACGTACTTGCAGACTTGAAAACCCTTGCCTATTGTAGAGCGCGCCTCCTACTTCCACTGCTGAACGAAAACCCATGATTTTGGACCCTGTTTTCATAAGAAAAGGCTAAAAGAAATGTTTCACTTTTGTTACACTCAAACAGTGTCTCCTCTCATATGCTGAACTAGTCGCATTGTGGATTTTGGTTAAAACATGATTTTGGACAATGTTCATGGAACTCAGCTTAAAACGTACTTGCAGACTTGAAAACCCTTGCCTATTGTAGAGCGCGCCTCCTACTTCCACTGCTGAACGAAAACCCATGATTTTGGCCCCTGTTTTCATAAGAAAAGGCTAAAAGAAATGTTTCACTTTTGTTACACTCAAACAGTGTCTCCTCTCATATGCTGAACTGGTCGCATTGTGGATTTTGGTTAAAACATGATTTTGGACAATGTTCGTGGAACTCAGCTTAAAACGTACTTGCAGACTTGAAAACCCTTGCCTATTGTAGAGCGCGCCTCCTACTTCCACTGCTGAACGAAAACCCATGATTTTGGACCCTGTTTTCATGCGAAAAGGCTAAAAGAAATGTTTCACGTTTGTTACACTCAAACAGTGTCTCCTCTCATATGCTGAACTGGTCGCATTGTGGATTTTGGTTAAAACATGATTTTGGACAATGTTCATGGAACTCAGCTTAAAACGTACTTGCAGACTTGAAAACCCTTGCCTATTGTAGAGCGCGCCTCCTACTTCCACTGCTGAACGAAAACCCATGATTTTGGACCCTGTTTTCATGCGAAAAGGCTAAAAGAAATGTTTCACTTTTGTTACACTCAAACAGTGTCTCCTCTCATATGCTGAACTGGTTGCATTGTGGATTTTGGTTAAAACATGATTTTGGACAATGTTCATGGAACTCAGCTTAAAACGTACTTGCAGACTTGAAAACCCTTGCCTATTGTAGAGCGCGCCTCCTACTTCCACTGCTGAACGAAAACCCATGATTTTGGACCCTGTTTTCATGCGAAAAGGCTAAAAGAAATGTTTCACGTTTGTTACACTCAAACAGTGTCTCCTCTCATATGCTGAACTGGTCGCATTGTGGATTTTGGTTAAAACATGATTTTGGACAATGTTCGTGGAACTCAGCTTAAAACGTACTTGCAGACTTGAAAACCCTTGCCTATTGTAGAGCGCGCCTCCTACTTCCACTGCTGAACGAAAACCCATGATTTTGGACCCTGTTTTCATGCGAAAAGGCTAAAAGAAATGTTTCACGTTTGTTACACTCAAACAGTGTCTCCTCTCATATGCTGAACTGGTCGCATTGTGGATTTTGGTTAAAACATGATTTTGGACAATGTTCGTGGAACTCAGCTTAAAACGTACTTGCAGACTTGAAAACCCTTGCCTATTGTAGAGCGCGCCTCCTACTTCCACTGCTGAACGAAAACCCATGATTTTGGACCCTGTTTTCATAAGAAAAGGCTAAAAGAAATGTTTCACTTTTGTTACACTCAAACAGTGTCTCCTCTCATATGCTGAACTAGTCGCATTGTGGATTTTGGTTAAAACATGATTTTGGACAATGTTCATGGAACTCAGCTTAAAACGTACTTGCAGACTTGAAAACCCTTGCCTATTGTAGAGCGCGCCTCCTACTTCCACTGCTGAACGAAAACCCATGATTTTGGACCCTGTTTTCATGCGAAAAGGCTAAAAGAAATGTTTCACGTTTGTTACACTCAAACAGTGTCTCCTCTCATATGCTGAACTGGTCGCATTGTGGATTTTGGTTAAAACATGATTTTGGACAATGTTCGTGGAACTCAGCTTAAAACGTACTTGCAGACTTGAAAACCCTTGCCTATTGTAGAGCGCGCCTCCTACTTCCACTGCTGAACGAAAACCCATGATTTTGGACCCTGTTTTCATAAGAAAAGGCTAAAAGAAATGTTTCACTTTTGTTACACTCAAACAGTGTCTCCTCTCATATGCTGAACTAGTCGCATTGTGGATTTTGGTTAAAACATGATTTTGGACAATGTTCATGGAACTCAGCTTAAAACGTACTTGCAGACTTGAAAACCCTTGCCTATTGTAGAGCGCGCCTCCTACTTCCACTGCTGAACGAAAACCCATGATTTTGGACCCTGTTTTCATAAGAAAAGGCTAAAAGAAATGTTTCACTTTTGTTACACTCAAACAGTGTCTCCTCTCATATGCTGAACTAGTCGCATTGTGGATTTTGGTTAAAACATGATTTTGGACAATGTTCATGGAACTCAGCTTAAAACGTACTTGCAGACTTGAAAACCCTTGCCTATTGTAGAGCGCGCCTCCTACTTCCACTGCTGAACGAAAACCCATGATTTTGGACCCTGTTTTCATGCGAAAAGGCTAAAAGAAATGTTTCACGTTTGTTACACTCAAACAGTGTCTCCTCTCATATGCTGAACTGGTCGCATTGTGGATTTTGGTTAAAACATGATTTTGGACAATGTTCGTGGAACTCAGCTTAAAACGTACTTGCAGACTTGAAAACCCTTGCCTATTGTAGAGCGCACCTCCTACTTCCACTGCTGAACGAAAACCCATGATTTTGGACCCTGTTTTCATGCGAAAAGGCTAAAAGAAATGTTTCACGTTTGTTACACTCAAACAGTGTCTCCTCTCATATGCTGAACTGGTCGCATTGTGGATTTTGGTTAAAACATGATTTTGGACAATGTTCGTGGAACTCAGCTTAAAACGTACTTGCAGACTTGAAAACCCTTGCCTATTGTAGAGCGCGCCTCCTACTTCCACTGCTGAACGAAAACCCATGATTTTGGACCCTGTTTTCATGCGAAAAGGCTAAAAGAAATGTTTCACGTTTGTTACACTCAAACAGTGTCTCCTCTCATATGCTGAACTGGTCGCATTGTGGATTTTGGTTAAAACATGATTTTGGACAATGTTCGTGGAACTCAGCTTAAAACGTACTTGCAGACTTGAAAACCCTTGCCTATTGTAGAGCGCGCCTCCTACTTCCACTGCTGAATGAAAACCCATGATTTTGGACCCTGTTTTCATGCGAAAAGGCTAAAAGAAATGTTTCACGTTTGTTACACTCAAACAGTGTCTCCTCTCATATGCTGAACTGGTCGCATTGTGGATTTTGGTTAAAACATGATTTTGGACAATGTTCGTGGAACTCAGCTTAAAACGTACTTGCAGACTTGAAAACCCTTGCCTATTGTAGAGCGCGCCTCCTACTTCCACTGCTGAACGAAAACCCATGATTTTGGACCCTGTTTTCATGCGAAAAGGCTAAAAGAAATGTTTCACGTTTGTTACACTCAAACAGTGTCTCCTCTCATATGCTGAACTGGTCGCATTGTGGATTTTGGTTAAAACATGATTTTGGACAATGTTCGTGGAACTCAGCTTAAAACGTACTTGCAGACTTGAAAACCCTTGCCTATTGTAGAGCGCGCCTCCTACTTCCACTGCTGAACGAAAACCCATGATTTTGGACCCTGTTTTCATAAGAAAAGGCTAAAAGAAATGTTTCACTTTTGTTACACTCAAACAGTGTCTCCTCTCATATGCTGAACTGGTTGCATTGTGGATTTTGGTTAAAACATGATTTTGGACAATGTTCATGGAACTCAGCTTAAAACGTACTTGCAGACTTGAAAACCCTTGCCTATTGTAGAGCGCGCCTCCTACTTCCACTGCTGAACGAAAACCCATGATTTTGGACCCTGTTTTCATAAGAAAAGGCTAAAAGAAATGTTTCACTTTTGTTACACTCAAACAGTGTCTCCTCTCATATGCTGAACTAGTCGCATTGTGGATTTTGGTTAAAACATGATTTTGGACAATGTTCATGGAACTCAGCTTAAAACGTACTTGCAGACTTGAAAACCCTTGCCTATTGTAGAGCGCGCCTCCTACTTCCACTGCTGAACGAAAACCCATGATTTTGGACCCTGTTTTCATAAGAAAAGGCTAAAAGAAATGTTTCACTTTTGTTACACTCAAACAGTGTCTCCTCTCATATGCTGAACTGGTTGCATTGTGGATTTTGGTTAAAACATGATTTTGGACAATGTTCATGGAACTCAGCTTAAAACGTACTTGCAGACTTGAAAACCCTTGCCTATTGTAGAGCGCGCCTCCTACTTCCACTGCTGAACGAAAACCCATGATTTTGGACCCTGTTTTCATAAGAAAAGGCTAAAAGAAATGTTTCACTTTTGTTACACTCAAACAGTGTCTCCTCTCATATGCTGAACTAGTCGCATTGTGGATTTTGGTTAAAACATGATTTTGGACAATGTTCATGGAACTCAGCTTAAAACGTACTTGCAGACTTGAAAACCCTTGCCTATTGTAGAGCGCGCCTCCTACTTCCACTGCTGAACGAAAACCCATGATTTTGGCCCCTGTTTTCATAAGAAAAGGCTAAAAGAAATGTTTCACTTTTGTTACACTCAAACAGTGTCTCCTCTCATATGCTGAACTGGTCGCATTGTGGATTTTGGTTAAAACATGATTTTGGACAATGTTCGTGGAACTCAGCTTAAAACGTACTTGCAGACTTGAAAACCCTTGCCTATTGTAGAGCGCGCCTCCTACTTCCACTGCTGAACGAAAACCCATGATTTTGGACCCTGTTTTCATGCGAAAAGGCTAAAAGAAATGTTTCACGTTTGTTACACTCAAACAGTGTCTCCTCTCATATGCTGAACTGGTCGCATTGTGGATTTTGGTTAAAACATGATTTTGGACAATGTTCATGGAACTCAGCTTAAAACGTACTTGCAGACTTGAAAACCCTTGCCTATTGTAGAGCGCGCCTCCTACTTCCACTGCTGAACGAAAACCCATGATTTTGGACCCTGTTTTCATGCGAAAAGGCTAAAAGAAATGTTTCACTTTTGTTACACTCAAACAGTGTCTCCTCTCAAATGCTGAACTGGTTGCATTGTGGATTTTGGTTAAAACATGATTTTGGACAATGTTCATGGAACTCAGCTTAAAACGTACTTGCAGACTTGAAAACCCTTGCCTATTGTAGAGCGCGCCTCCTACTTCCACTGCTGAACGAAAACCCATGATTTTGGACCCTGTTTTCATGCGAAAAGGCTAAAAGAAATGTTTCACGTTTGTTACACTCAAACAGTGTCTCCTCTCATATGCTGAACTGGTCGCATTGTGGATTTTGGTTAAAACATGATTTTGGACAATGTTCGTGGAACTCAGCTTAAAACGTACTTGCAGACTTGAAAACCCTTGCCTATTGTAGAGCGCGCCTCCTACTTCCACTGCTGAACGAAAACCCATGATTTTGGACCCTGTTTTCATGCGAAAAGGCTAAAAGAAATGTTTCACGTTTGTTACACTCAAACAGTGTCTCCTCTCATATGCTGAACTGGTCGCATTGTGGATTTTGGTTAAAACATGATTTTGGACAATGTTCGTGGAACTCAGCTTAAAACGTACTTGCAGACTTGAAAACCCTTGCCTATTGTAGAGCGCGCCTCCTACTTCCACTGCTGAACGAAAACCCATGATTTTGGACCCTGTTTTCATAAGAAAAGGCTAAAAGAAATGTTTCACTTTTGTTACACTCAAACAGTGTCTCCTCTCATATGCTGAACTAGTCGCATTGTGGATTTTGGTTAAAACATGATTTTGGACAATGTTCATGGAACTCAGCTTAAAACGTACTTGCAGACTTGAAAACCCTTGCCTATTGTAGAGCGCGCCTCCTACTTCCACTGCTGAACGAAAACCCATGATTTTGGACCCTGTTTTCATAAGAAAAGGCTAAAAGAAATGTTTCACTTTTGTTACACTCAAACAGTGTCTCCTCTCATATGCTGAACTAGTCGCATTGTGGATTTTGGTTAAAACATGATTTTGGACAATGTTCATGGAACTCAGCTTAAAACGTACTTGCAGACTTGAAAACCCTTGCCTATTGTAGAGCGCGCCTCCTACTTCCACTGCTGAACGAAAACCCATGATTTTGGACCCTGTTTTCATAAGAAAAGGCTAAAAGAAATGTTTCACTTTTGTTACACTCAAACAGTGTCTCCTCTCATATGCTGAACTGGTTGCATTGTGGATTTTGGTTAAAACATGATTTTGGACAATGTTCGTGGAACTCAGCTTAAAACGTACTTGCAGACTTGAAAACCCTTGCCTATTGTAGAGCGCGCCTCCTACTTCCACTGCTGAACGAAAACCCATGATTTTGGACCCTGTTTTCATGCGAAAAGGCTAAAAGAAATGTTTCACGTTTGTTACACTCAAACAGTGTCTCCTCTCATATGCTGAACTGGTCGCATTGTGGATTTTGGTTAAAACATGATTTTGGACAATGTTCGTGGAACTCAGCTTAAAACGTACTTGCAGACTTGAAAACCCTTGCCTATTGTAGAGCGCGCCTCCTACTTCCACTGCTGAACGAAAACCCATGATTTTGGACCCTGTTTTCATAAGAAAAGGCTAAAAGAAATGTTTCACTTTTGTTACACTCAAACAGTGTCTCCTCTCATATGCTGAACTGGTTGCATTGTGGATTTTGGTTAAAACATGATTTTGGACAATGTTCATGGAACTCAGCTTAAAACGTACTTGCAGACTTGAAAACCCTTGCCTATTGTAGAGCGCGCCTCCTACTTCCACTGCTGAACGAAAACCCATGATTTTGGACCCTGTTTTCATAAGAAAAGGCTAAAAGAAATGTTTCACTTTTGTTACACTCAAACAGTGTCTCCTCTCATATGCTGAACTAGTCGCATTGTGGATTTTGGTTAAAACATGATTTTGGACAATGTTCATGGAACTCAGCTTAAAACGTACTTGCAGACTTGAAAACCCTTGCCTATTGTAGAGCGCGCCTCCTACTTCCACTGCTGAACGAAAACCCATGATTTTGGCCCCTGTTTTCATAAGAAAAGGCTAAAAGAAATGTTTCACTTTTGTTACACTCAAACAGTGTCTCCTCTCATATGCTGAACTGGTCGCATTGTGGATTTTGGTTAAAACATGATTTTGGACAATGTTCGTGGAACTCAGCTTAAAACGTACTTGCAGACTTGAAAACCCTTGCCTATTGTAGAGCGCGCCTCCTACTTCCACTGCTGAACGAAAACCCATGATTTTGGACCCTGTTTTCATGCGAAAAGGCTAAAAGAAATGTTTCACTTTTGTTACACTCAAACAGTGTCTCCTCTCATATGCTGAACTGGTTGCATTGTGGATTTTGGTTAAAACATGATTTTGGACAATGTTCATGGAACTCAGCTTAAAACGTACTTGCAGACTTGAAAACCCTTGCCTATTGTAGAGCGCGCCTCCTACTTCCACTGCTGAACGAAAACCCATGATTTTGGACCCTGTTTTCATAAGAAAAGGCTAAAAGAAATGTTTCACTTTTGTAACACTCAAACAGTGTCTCCTCTCATATGCTGAACTAGTCGCATTGTGGATTTTGGTTAAAACATGATTTTGGACAATGTTCATGGAACTCAGCTTAAAACGTACTTGCAGACTTGAAAACCCTTGCCTATTGTAGAGCGCGCCTCCTACTTCCACTGCTGAACGAAAACCCATGATTTTGGCCCCTGTTTTCATAAGAAAAGGCTAAAAGAAATGTTTCACTTTTGTTACACTCAAACAGTGTCTCCTCTCATATGCTGAACTGGTCGCATTGTGGATTTTGGTTAAAACATGATTTTGGACAATGTTCGTGGAACTCAGCTTAAAACGTACTTGCAGACTTGAAAACCCTTGCCTATTGTAGAGCGCGCCTCCTACTTCCACTGCTGAACGAAAACCCATGATTTTGGACCCTGTTTTCATGCGAAAAGGCTAAAAGAAATGTTTCACTTTTGTTACACTCAAACAGTGTCTCCTCTCATATGCTGAACTGGTTGCATTGTGGATTTTGGTTAAAACATGATTTTGGACAATGTTCATGGAACTCAGCTTAAAACGTACTTGCAGACTTGAAAACCCTTGCCTATTGTAGAGCGCACCTCCTACTTCCACTGCTGAACGAAAACCCATGATTTTGGACCCTGTTTTCATGCGAAAAGGCTAAAAGAAATGTTTCACGTTTGTTACACTCAAACAGTGTCTCCTCTCATATGCTGAACTGGTCGCATTGTGGATTTTGGTTAAAACATGATTTTGGACAATGTTCGTGGAACTCAGCTTAAAACGTACTTGCAGACTTGAAAACCCTTGCCTATTGTAGAGCGCGCCTCCTACTTCCACTGCTGAACGAAAACCCATGATTTTGGACCCTGTTTTCATAAGAAAAGGCTAAAAGAAATGTTTCACTTTTGTTACACTCAAACAGTGTCTCCTCTCATATGCTGAACTAGTCGCATTGTGGATTTTGGTTAAAACATGATTTTGGACAATGTTCATGGAACTCAGCTTAAAACGTACTTGCAGACTTGAAAACCCTTGCCTATTGTAGAGCGCGCCTCCTACTTCCACTGCTGAACGAAAACCCATGATTTTGGACCCTGTTTTCATAAGAAAAGGCTAAAAGAAATGTTTCACTTTTGTTACACTCAAACAGTGTCTCCTCTCATATGCTGAACTGGTTGCATTGTGGATTTTGGTTAAAACATGATTTTGGACAATGTTCGTGGAACTCAGCTTAAAACGTACTTGCAGACTTGAAAACCCTTGCCTATTGTAGAGCGCGCCTCCTACTTCCACTGCTGAACGAAAACCCATGATTTTGGACCCTGTTTTCATGCGAAAAGGCTAAAAGAAATGTTTCACGTTTGTTACACTCAAACAGTGTCTCCTCTCATATGCTGAACTGGTCGCATTGTGGATTTTGGTTAAAACATGATTTTGGACAATGTTCGTGGAACTCAGCTTAAAACGTACTTGCAGACTTGAAAACCCTTGCCTATTGTAGAGCGCGCCTCCTACTTCCACTGCTGAACGAAAACCCATGATTTTGGACCCTGTTTTCATAAGAAAAGGCTAAAAGAAATGTTTCACTTTTGTTACACTCAAACAGTGTCTCCTCTCATATGCTGAACTGGTTGCATTGTGGATTTTGGTTAAAACATGATTTTGGACAATGTTCATGGAACTCAGCTTAAAACGTACTTGCAGACTTGAAAACCCTTGCCTATTGTAGAGCGCGCCTCCTACTTCCACTGCTGAACGAAAACCCATGATTTTGGACCCTGTTTTCATAAGAAAAGGCTAAAAGAAATGTTTCACTTTTGTTACACTCAAACAGTGTCTCCTCTCATATGCTGAACTAGTCGCATTGTGGATTTTGGTTAAAACATGATTTTGGACAATGTTCATGGAACTCAGCTTAAAACGTACTTGCAGACTTGAAAACCCTTGCCTATTGTAGAGCGCGCCTCCTACTTCCACTGCTGAACGAAAACCCATGATTTTGGCCCCTGTTTTCATAAGAAAAGGCTAAAAGAAATGTTTCACTTTTGTTACACTCAAACAGTGTCTCCTCTCATATGCTGAACTGGTCGCATTGTGGATTTTGGTTAAAACATGATTTTGGACAATGTTCGTGGAACTCAGCTTAAAACGTACTTGCAGACTTGAAAACCCTTGCCTATTGTAGAGCGCGCCTCCTACTTCCACTGCTGAACGAAAACCCATGATTTTGGACCCTGTTTTCATGCGAAAAGGCTAAAAGAAATGTTTCACTTTTGTTACACTCAAACAGTGTCTCCTCTCATATGCTGAACTGGTTGCATTGTGGATTTTGGTTAAAACATGATTTTGGACAATGTTCATGGAACTCAGCTTAAAACGTACTTGCAGACTTGAAAACCCTTGCCTATTGTAGAGCGCGCCTCCTACTTCCACTGCTGAACGAAAACCCATGATTTTGGACCCTGTTTTCATAAGAAAAGGCTAAAAGAAATGTTTCACTTTTGTAACACTCAAACAGTGTCTCCTCTCATATGCTGAACTAGTCGCATTGTGGATTTTGGTTAAAACATGATTTTGGACAATGTTCATGGAACTCAGCTTAAAACGTACTTGCAGACTTGAAAACCCTTGCCTATTGTAGAGCGCGCCTCCTACTTCCACTGCTGAACGAAAACCCATGATTTTGGCCCCTGTTTTCATAAGAAAAGGCTAAAAGAAATGTTTCACTTTTGTTACACTCAAACAGTGTCTCCTCTCATATGCTGAACTGGTCGCATTGTGGATTTTGGTTAAAACATGATTTTGGACAATGTTCGTGGAACTCAGCTTAAAACGTACTTGCAGACTTGAAAACCCTTGCCTATTGTAGAGCGCGCCTCCTACTTCCACTGCTGAACGAAAACCCATGATTTTGGACCCTGTTTTCATGCGAAAAGGCTAAAAGAAATGTTTCACTTTTGTTACACTCAAACAGTGTCTCCTCTCATATGCTGAACTGGTTGCATTGTGGATTTTGGTTAAAACATGATTTTGGACAATGTTCATGGAACTCAGCTTAAAACGTACTTGCAGACTTGAAAACCCTTGCCTATTGTAGAGCGCACCTCCTACTTCCACTGCTGAACGAAAACCCATGATTTTGGACCCTGTTTTCATGCGAAAAGGCTAAAAGAAATGTTTCACGTTTGTTACACTCAAACAGTGTCTCCTCTCATATGCTGAACTGGTCGCATTGTGGATTTTGGTTAAAACATGATTTTGGACAATGTTCGTGGAACTCAGCTTAAAACGTACTTGCAGACTTGAAAACCCTTGCCTATTGTAGAGCGCGCCTCCTACTTCCACTGCTGAATGAAAACCCATGATTTTGGACCCTGTTTTCATGCGAAAAGGCTAAAAGAAATGTTTCACTTTTGTTACACTCAAACAGTGTCTCCTCTCATATGCTGAACTAGTCGCATTGTGGATTTTGGTTAAAACATGATTTTGGACAATGTTCATGGAACTCAGCTTAAAACGTACTTGCAGACTTGAAAACCCTTGCCTATTGTAGAGCGCGCCTCCTACTTCCACTGCTGAACGAAAACCCATGATTTTGGACCCTGTTTTCATGCGAAAAGGCTAAAAGAAATGTTTCACGTTTGTTACACTCAAACAGTGTCTCCTCTCATATGCTGAACTGGTCGCATTGTGGATTTTGGTTAAAACATGATTTTGGACAATGTTCGTGGAACTCAGCTTAAAACGTACTTGCAGACTTGAAAACCCTTGCCTATTGTAGAGCGCACCTCCTACTTCCACTGCTGAACGAAAACCCATGATTTTGGACCCTGTTTTCATGCGAAAAGGCTAAAAGAAATGTTTCACGTTTGTTACACTCAAACAGTGTCTCCTCTCATATGCTGAACTGGTCGCATTGTGGATTTTGGTTAAAACATGATTTTGGACAATGTTCGTGGAACTCAGCTTAAAACGTACTTGCAGACTTGAAAACCCTTGCCTATTGTAGAGCGCGCCTCCTACTTCCACTGCTGAATGAAAACCCATGATTTTGGACCCTGTTTTCATGCGAAAAGGCTAAAAGAAATGTTTCACGTTTGTTACACTCAAACAGTGTCTCCTCTCATATGCTGAACTGGTCGCATTGTGGATTTTGGTTAAAACATGATTTTGGACAATGTTCGTGGAACTCAGCTTAAAACGTACTTGCAGACTTGAAAACCCTTGCCTATTGTAGAGCGCGCCTCCTACTTCCACTGCTGAACGAAAACCCATGATTTTGGACCCTGTTTTCATGCGAAAAGGCTAAAAGAAATGTTTCACGTTTGTTACACTCAAACAGTGTCTCCTCTCATATGCTGAACTGGTCGCATTGTGGATTTTGGTTAAAACATGATTTTGGACAATGTTCGTGGAACTCAGCTTAAAACGTACTTGCAGACTTGAAAACCCTTGCCTATTGTAGAGCGCGCCTCCTACTTCCACTGCTGAACGAAAACCCATGATTTTGGACCCTGTTTTCATAAGAAAAGGCTAAAAGAAATGTTTCACTTTTGTTACACTCAAACAGTGTCTCCTCTCATATGCTGAACTAGTCGCATTGTGGATTTTGGTTAAAACATGATTTTGGACAATGTTCATGGAACTCAGCTTAAAACGTACTTGCAGACTTGAAAACCCTTGCCTATTGTAGAGCGCGCCTCCTACTTCCACTGCTGAACGAAAACCCATGATTTTGGCCCCTGTTTTCATAAGAAAAGGCTAAAAGAAATGTTTCACTTTTGTTACACTCAAACAGTGTCTCCTCTCATATGCTGAACTGGTCGCATTGTGGATTTTGGTTAAAACATGATTTTGGACAATGTTCGTGGAACTCAGCTTAAAACGTACTTGCAGACTTGAAAACCCTTGCCTATTGTAGAGCGCGCCTCCTATTTCCACTGCTGAACGAAAACCCATGATTTTGGACCCTGTTTTCATGCGAAAAGGCTAAAAGAAATGTTTCACGTTTGTTACACTCAAACAGTGTCTCCTCTCATATGCTGAACTGGTCGCATTGTGGATTTTGGTTAAAACATGATTTTGGACAATGTTCATGGAACTCAGCTTAAAACGTACTTGCAGACTTGAAAACACTTGCCTATTGTAGAGCGCGCCTCCTACTTCCACTGCTGAACGAAAACCCATGATTTTGGACCCTGTTTTCATAAGAAAAGGCTAAAAGAAATGTTTCACTTTTGTTACACTCAAACAGTGTCTCCTCTCATATGCTGAACTAGTCGCATTGTGGATTTTGGTTAAAACATGATTTTGGACAATGTTCATGGAACTCAGCTTAAAACGTACTTGCAGACTTGAAAACACTTGCCTATTGTAGAGCGCGCCTCCTACTTCCACTGCTGAACGAAAACCCATGATTTTGGACCCTGTTTTCATGCGAAAAGGCTAAAAGAAATGTTTCACGTTTGTTACACTCAAACAGTGTCTCCTCTCATATGCTGAACTGGTCGCATTGTGGATTTTGGTTAAAACATGATTTTGGACAATGTTCGTGGAACTCAGCTTAAAACGTACTTGCAGACTTGAAAACCCTTGCCTATTGTAGAGCGCGCCTCCTACTTCCACTGCTGAACGAAAACCCATGATTTTGGACCCTGTTTTCATAAGAAAAGGCTAAAAGAAATGTTTCACTTTTGTTACACTCAAACAGTGTCTCCTCTCATATGCTGAACTGGTTGCATTGTGGATTTTGGTTAAAACATGATTTTGGACAATGTTCATGGAACTCAGCTTAAAACGTACTTGCAGACTTGAAAACCCTTGCCTATTGTAGAGCGCGCCTCCTACTTCCACTGCTGAACGAAAACCCATGATTTTGGACCCTGTTTTCATAAGAAAAGGCTAAAAGAAATGTTTCACTTTTGTTACACTCAAACAGTGTCTCCTCTCATATGCTGAACTAGTCGCATTGTGGATTTTGGTTAAAACATGATTTTGGACAATGTTCATGGAACTCAGCTTAAAACGTACTTGCAGACTTGAAAACACTTGCCTATTGTAGAGCGCGCCTCCTACTTCCACTGCTGAACGAAAACCCATGATTTTGGACCCTGTTTTCATAAGAAAAGGCTAAAAGAAATGTTTCACTTTTGTTACACTCAAACAGTGTCTCCTCTCCTATGCTGAACTAGTCGCATTGTGGATTTTGGTTAAAACATGATTTTGGACAATGTTCATGGAACTCAGCTTAAAACGTACTTGCAGACTTGAAAACACTTGCCTATTGTAGAGCGCGCCTCCTACTTCCACTGCTGAACGAAAACCCATGATTTTGGACCCTGTTTTCATGCGAAAAGGCTAAAAGAAATGTTTCACGTTTGTTACACTCAAACAGTGTCTCCTCTCATATGCTGAACTGGTCGCATTGTGGATTTTGGTTAAAACATGATTTTGGACAATGTTCGTGGAACTCAGCTTAAAACGTACTTGCAGACTTGAAAACCCTTGCCTATTGTAGAGCGCGCCTCCTACTTCCACTGCTGAACGAAAACCCATGATTTTGGACCCTGTTTTCATGCGAAAAGGCTAAAAGAAATGTTTCACGTTTGTTACACTCAATCAGTGTCTCCTCTCATATGCTGAACTGGTCGCATTGTGGATTTTGGTTAAAACATGATTTTGGACAATGTTCGTGGAACTCAGCTTAAAACGTACTTGCAGACTTGAAAACCCTTGCCTATTGTAGAGCGCGCCTCCTACTTCCACTGCTGAACGAAAACCCATGATTTTGGACCCTGTTTTCATAAGAAAAGGCTAAAAGAAATGTTTCACTTTTGTTACACTCAAACAGTGTCTCCTCTCATATGCTGAACTGGTTGCATTGTGGATTTTGGTTAAAACATGATTTTGGACAATGTTCATGGAACTCAGCTTAAAACGTACTTGCAGACTTGAAAACCCTTGCCTATTGTAGAGCACGCCTCCTACTTCCACTGCTGAACGAAAACCCATGATTTTGGACCCTGTTTTCATAAGAAAAGGCTAAAAGAAATGTTTCACTTTTGTTACACTCAAACAGTGTCTCCTCTCATATGCTGAACTAGTCGCATTGTGGATTTTGGTTAAAACATGATTTTGGACAATGTTCATGGAACTCAGCTTAAAACGTACTTGCAGACTTGAAAACCCTTGCCTATTGTAGAGCGCGCCTCCTACTTCCACTGCTGAACGAAAACCCATGATTTTGGACCCTGTTTTCATAAGAAAAGGCTAAAAGAAATGTTTCACTTTTGTTACACTCAAACAGTGTCTCCTCTCATATGCTGAACTGGTCGCATTGTGGATTTTGGTTAAAACATGATTTTGGACAATGTTCGTGGAACTCAGCTTAAAACGTACTTGCAGACTTGAAAACCCTTGCCTATTGTAGAGCGCGCCTCCTACTTCCACTGCTGAACGAAAACCCATGATTTTGGACCCTGTTTTCATAAGAAAAGGCTAAAAGAAATGTTTCACTTTTGTTACACTCAAACAGTGTCTCCTCTCATATGCTGAACTAGTCGCATTGTGGATTTTGGTTAAAACATGATTTTGGACAATGTTCATGGAACTCAGCTTAAAACGTACTTGCAGACTTGAAAACCCTTGCCTATTGTAGAGCGCGCCTCCTACTTCCACTGCTGAACGAAAACCCATGATTTTGGACCCTGTTTTCATAAGAAAAGGCTAAAAGAAATGTTTCACTTTTGTTACACTCAAACAGTGTCTCCTCTCATATGCTGAACTAGTCGCATTGTGGATTTTGGTTAAAACATGATTTTGGACAATGTTCATGGAACTCAGCTTAAAACGTACTTGCAGACTTGAAAACCCTTGCCTATTGTAGAGCGCGCCTCCTACTTCCACTGCTGAACGAAAACCCATGATTTTGGACCCTGTTTTCATGCGAAAAGGCTAAAAGAAATGTTTCACGTTTGTTACACTCAAACAGTGTCTCCTCTCATATGCTGAACTGGTCGCATTGTGGATTTTGGTTAAAACATGATTTTGGACAATGTTCATGGAACTCAGCTTAAAACGTACTTGCAGACTTGAAAACACTTGCCTATTGTAGAGCGCGCCTCCTACTTCCACTGCTGAACGAAAACCCATGATTTTGGACCCTGTTTTCATAAGAAAAGGCTAAAAGAAATGTTTCACGTTTGTTACACTCAAACAGTGTCTCCTCTCATATGCTGAACTGGTCGCATTGTGGATTTTGGTTAAAACATGATTTTGGACAATGTTCATGGAACTCAGCTTAAAACGTACTTGCAGACTTGAAAACACTTGCCTATTGTAGAGCTCGCCTCCTACTTCCACTGCTGAACGAAAACCCATGATTTTGGACCCTGTTTTCATGCGAAAAGGCTAAAAGAAATGTTTCACGTTTGTTACACTCAAACAGTGTCTCCTCTCATATGCTGAACTGGTCGCATTGTGGATTTTGGTTAAAACATGATTTTGGACAATGTTCGTGGAACTCAGCTTAAAACGTACTTGCAGACTTGAAAACCCTTGCCTATTGTAGAGCGCGCCTCCTACTTCCACTGCTGAACGAAAACCCATGATTTTGGACCCTGTTTTCATAAGAAAAGGCTAAAAGAAATGTTTCACGTTTGTTACACTCAAACAGTGTCTCCTCTCATATGCTGAACTGGTCGCATTGTGGATTTTGGTTAAAACATGATTTTGGACAATGTTCGTGGAACTCAGCTTAAAACGTACTTGCAGACTTGAAAACCCTTGCCTATTGTAGAGCGCGCCTCCTACTTCCACTGCTGAACGAAAACCCATGATTTTGGACCCTGTTTTCATAAGAAAAGGCTAAAAGAAATGTTTCACTTTTGTTACACTCAAACAGTGTCTCCTCTCATATGCTGAACTGGTTGCATTGTGGATTTTGGTTAAAACATGATTTTGGACAATGTTCATGGAACTCAGCTTAAAACGTACTTGCAGACTTGAAAACCCTTGCCTATTGTAGAGCGCGCCTCCTACTTCCACTGCTGAACGAAAACCCATGATTTTGGACCCTGTTTTCATAAGAAAAGGCTAAAAGAAATGTTTCACTTTTGTTACACTCAAACAGTGTCTCCTCTCATATGCTGAACTGGTCGCATTGTGGATTTTGGTTAAAACATGATTTTGGACAATGTTCGTGGAACTCAGCTTAAAACGTACTTGCAGACTTGAAAACCCTTGCCTATTGTAGAGCGCGCCTCCTACTTCCACTGCTGAACGAAAACCCATGATTTTGGACCCTGTTTTCATAAGAAAAGGCTAAAAGAAATGTTTCACTTTTGTTACACTCAAACAGTGTCTCCTCTCATATGCTGAACTAGTCGCATTGTGGATTTTGGTTAAAACATGATTTTGGACAATGTTCATGGAACTCAGCTTAAAACGTACTTGCAGACTTGAAAACCCTTGCCTATTGTAGAGCGCGCCTCCTACTTCCACTGCTGAACGAAAACCCATGATTTTGGACCCTGTTTTCATGCGAAAAGGCTAAAAGAAATGTTTCACGTTTGTTACACTCAAACAGTGTCTCCTCTCATATGCTGAACTGGTCGCATTGTGGATTTTGGTTAAAACATGATTTTGGACAATGTTCATGGAACTCAGCTTAAAACGTACTTGCAGACTTGAAAACACTTGCCTATTGTAGAGCGCGCCTCCTACTTCCACTGCTGAACGAAAACCCATGATTTTGGACCCTGTTTTCATAAGAAAAGGCTAAAAGAAATGTTTCACGTTTGTTACACTCAAACAGTGTCTCCTCTCATATGCTGAACTGGTCGCATTGTGGATTTTGGTTAAAACATGATTTTGGACAATGTTCATGGAACTCAGCTTAAAACGTACTTGCAGACTTGAAAACACTTGCCTATTGTAGAGCTCGCCTCCTACTTCCACTGCTGAACGAAAACCCATGATTTTGGACCCTGTTTTCATGCGAAAAGGCTAAAAGAAATGTTTCACGTTTGTTACACTCAAACAGTGTCTCCTCTCATATGCTGAACTGGTCGCATTGTGGATTTTGGTTAAAACATGATTTTGGACAATGTTCGTGGAACTCAGCTTAAAACGTACTTGCAGACTTGAAAACCCTTGCCTATTGTAGAGCGCGCCTCCTACTTCCACTGCTGAACGAAAACCCATGATTTTGGACCCTGTTTTCATAAGAAAAGGCTAAAAGAAATGTTTCACGTTTGTTACACTCAAACAGTGTCTCCTCTCATATGCTGAACTGGTCGCATTGTGGATTTTGGTTAAAACATGATTTTGGACAATGTTCGTGGAACTCAGCTTAAAACGTACTTGCAGACTTGAAAACCCTTGCCTATTGTAGAGCGCGCCTCCTACTTCCACTGCTGAACGAAAACCCATGATTTTGGACCCTGTTTTCATAAGAAAAGGCTAAAAGAAATGTTTCACTTTTGTTACACTCAAACAGTGTCTCCTCTCATATGCTGAACTAGTCGCATTGTGGATTTTGGTTAAAACATGATTTTGGACAATGTTCATGGAACTCAGCTTAAAACGTACTTGCAGACTTGAAAACCCTTGCCTATTGTAGAGCGCGCCTCCTACTTCCACTGCTGAACGAAAACCCATGATTTTGGACCCTGTTTTCATGCGAAAAGGCTAAAAGAAATGTTTCACGTTTGTTACACTCAAACAGTGTCTCCTCTCATATGCTGAACTGGTCGCATTGTGGATTTTGGTTAAAACATGATTTTGGACAATGTTCATGGAACTCAGCTTAAAACGTACTTGCAGACTTGAAAACACTTGCCTATTGTAGAGCGCGCCTCCTACTTCCACTGCTGAACGAAAACCCATGATTTTGGACCCTGTTTTCATAAGAAAAGGCTAAAAGAAATGTTTCACGTTTGTTACACTCAAACAGTGTCTCCTCTCATATGCTGAACTGGTCGCATTGTGGATTTTGGTTAAAACATGATTTTGGACAATGTTCATGGAACTCAGCTTAAAACGTACTTGCAGACTTGAAAACACTTGCCTATTGTAGAGCTCGCCTCCTACTTCCACTGCTGAACGAAAACCCATGATTTTGGACCCTGTTTTCATGCGAAAAGGCTAAAAGAAATGTTTCACGTTTGTTACACTCAAACAGTGTCTCCTCTCATATGCTGAACTGGTCGCATTGTGGATTTTGGTTAAAACATGATTTTGGACAATGTTCGTGGAACTCAGCTTAAAACGTACTTGCAGACTTGAAAACCCTTGCCTATTGTAGAGCGCGCCTCCTACTTCCACTGCTGAACGAAAACCCATGATTTTGGACCCTGTTTTCATAAGAAAAGGCTAAAAGAAATGTTTCACGTTTGTTACACTCAAACAGTGTCTCCTCTCATATGCTGAACTGGTCGCATTGTGGATTTTGGTTAAAACATGATTTTGGACAATGTTCGTGGAACTCAGCTTAAAACGTACTTGCAGACTTGAAAACCCTTGCCTATTGTAGAGCGCGCCTCCTACTTCCACTGCTGAACGAAAACCCATGATTTTGGACCCTGTTTTCATAAGAAAAGGCTAAAAGAAATGTTTCACTTTTGTTACACTCAAACAGTGTCTCCTCTCATATGCTGAACTGGTTGCATTGTGGATTTTGGTTAAAACATGATTTTGGACAATGTTCATGGAACTCAGCTTAAAACGTACTTGCAGACTTGAAAACCCTTGCCTATTGTAGAGCGCGCCTCCTACTTCCACTGCTGAACGAAAACCCATGATTTTGGACCCTGTTTTCATAAGAAAAGGCTAAAAGAAATGTTTCACTTTTGTTACACTCAAACAGTGTCTCCTCTCATATGCTGAACTGGTCGCATTGTGGATTTTGGTTAAAACATGATTTTGGACAATGTTCGTGGAACTCAGCTTAAAACGTACTTGCAGACTTGAAAACCCTTGCCTATTGTAGAGCGCGCCTCCTACTTCCACTGCTGAACGAAAACCCATGATTTTGGACCCTGTTTTCATAAGAAAAGGCTAAAAGAAATGTTTCACTTTTGTTACACTCAAACAGTGTCTCCTCTCATATGCTGAACTAGTCGCATTGTGGATTTTGGTTAAAACATGATTTTGGACAATGTTCATGGAACTCAGCTTAAAACGTACTTGCAGACTTGAAAACCCTTGCCTATTGTAGAGCGCGCCTCCTACTTCCACTGCTGAACGAAAACCCATGATTTTGGACCCTGTTTTCATAAGAAAAGGCTAAAAGAAATGTTTCACTTTTGTTACACTCAAACAGTGTCTCCTCTCATATGCTGAACTAGTCGCATTGTGGATTTTGGTTAAAACATGATTTTGGACAATGTTCATGGAACTCAGCTTAAAACGTACTTGCAGACTTGAAAACCCTTGCCTATTGTAGAGCGCGCCTCCTACTTCCACTGCTGAACGAAAACCCATGATTTTGGACCCTGTTTTCATGTGAAAAGGCTAAAAGAAATGTTTCACGTTTGTTACACTCAAACAGTGTCTCCTCTCATATGCTGAACTGGTCGCATTGTGGATTTTGGTTAAAACATGATTTTGGACAATGTTCATGGAACTCAGCTTAAAACGTACTTGCAGACTTGAAAACACTTGCCTATTGTAGAGCGCGCCTCCTACTTCCACTGCTGAACGAAAACCCATGATTTTGGACCCTGTTTTCATAAGAAAAGGCTAAAAGAAATGTTTCATGTTTGTTACACTCAAACAGTGTCTCCTCTCATATGCTGAACTGGTCGCATTGTGGATTTTGGTTAAAACATGATTTTGGACAATGTTCATGGAACTCAGCTTAAAACGTACTTGCAGACTTGAAAACACTTGCCTATTGTAGAGCTCGCCTCCTACTTCAACTGCTGAACGAAAACCCATGATTTTGGACCCTGTTTTCATGCGAAAAGGCTAAAAGAAATGTTTCACGTTTGTTACACTCAAACAGTGTCTCCTCTCATATGCTGAACTGGTCGCATTGTGGATTTTGGTTAAAACATGATTTTGGACAATGTTCGTGGAACTCAGCTTAAAACGTACTTGCAGACTTGAAAACCCTTGCCTATTGTAGAGCGCGCCTCCTACTTCCACTGCTGAACGAAAACCCATGATTTTGGACCCTGTTTTCATAAGAAAAGGCTAAAAGAAATGTTTCACGTTTGTTACACTCAAACAGTGTCTCCTCTCATATGCTGAACTGGTCGCATTGTGGATTTTGGTTAAAACATGATTTTGGACAATGTTCGTGGAACTCAGCTTAAAACGTACTTGCAGACTTGAAAACCCTTGCCTATTGTAGAGCGCGCCTCCTACTTCCACTGCTGAACGAAAACCCATGATTTTGGACCCTGTTTTCATAAGAAAAGGCTAAAAGAAATGTTTCACTTTTGTTACACTCAAACAGTGTCTCCTCTCATATGCTGAACTGGTTGCATTGTGGATTTTGGTTAAAACATGATTTTGGACAATGTTCATGGAACTCAGCTTAAAACGTACTTGCAGACTTGAAAACCCTTGCCTATTGTAGAGCGCGCCTCCTACTTCCACTGCTGAACGAAAACCCATGATTTTGGACCCTGTTTTCATAAGAAAAGGCTAAAAGAAATGTTTCACTTTTGTTACACTCAAACAGTGTCTCCTCTCATATGCTGAACTAGTCGCATTGTGGATTTTGGTTAAAACATGATTTTGGACAATGTTCATGGAACTCAGCTTAAAACGTACTTGCAGACTTGAAAACCCTTGCCTATTGTAGAGCGCGCCTCCTACTTCCACTGCTGAACGAAAACCCATGATTTTGGACCCTGTTTTCATAAGAAAAGGCTAAAAGAAATGTTTCACTTTTGTTACACTCAAACAGTGTCTCCTCTCATATGCTGAACTGGTCGCATTGTGGATTTTGGTTAAAACATGATTTTGGACAATGTTCATGGAACTCAGCTTAAAACGTACTTGCAGACTTGAAAACACTTGCCTATTGTAGAGCGTGCCTCCTACTTCCACTGCTGAACGAAAACCCATGATTTTGGACCCTGTTTTCATAAGAAAAGGCTAAAAGAAATGTTTCACTTTTGTTACACTCAAACAGTGTCTCCTCTCATATGCTGAACTAGTCGCATTGTGGATTTTGGTTAAAACATGATTTTGGACAATGTTCATGGAACTCAGCTTAAAACGTACTTGCAGACTTGAAAACACTTGCCTATTGTAGAGCGCGCCTCCTACTTCCACTGCTGAACGAAAACCCATGATTTTGGACCCTGTTTTCATAAGAAAAGGCTAAAAGAAATGTTTCACGTTAGTTACACTCAAACAGTGTCTCCTCTCATATGCTGAACTGGTCGCATTGTGGATTTTGGTTAAAACATGATTTTGGACAATGTTCATGGAACTCAGCTTAAAACGTACTTGCAGACTTGAAAACACTTGCCTATTGTAGAGCGCGCCTCCTACTTCCACTGCTGAACGAAAACCCATGATTTTGGACCCTGTTTTCATGCGAAAAGGCTAAAAGAAATGTTTCACGTTTGTTACACTCAAACAGTGTCTCCTCTCATATGCTGAACTGGTCGCATTGTGGATTTTGGTTAAAACATGATTTTGGACAATGTTCGTGGAACTCAGCTTAAAACGTACTTGCAGACTTGAAAACCCTTGCCTATTGTAGAGCGCGCCTCCTACTTCCACTGCTGAACGAAAACCCATGATTTTGGACCCTGTTTTCATAAGAAAAGGCTAAAAGAAATGTTTCACTTTTGTTACACTCAAACAGTGTCTCCTCTCATATGCTGAACTGGTTGCATTGTGGATTTTGGTTAAAACATGATTTTGGACAATGTTCATGGAACTCAGCTTAAAACGTACTTGCAGACTTGAAAACCCTTGCCTATTGTAGAGCGCGCCTCCTACTTCCACTGCTGAACGAAAACCCATGATTTTGGACCCTGTTTTCATAAGAAAAGGCTAAAAGAAATGTTTCACTTTTGTTACACTCAAACAGTGTCTCCTCTCATATGCTGAACTAGTCGCATTGTGGATTTTGGTTAAAACATGATTTTGGACAATGTTCATGGAACTCAGCTTAAAACGTACTTGCAGACTTGAAAACCCTTGCCTATTGTAGAGCGCGCCTCCTACTTCCACTGCTGAACGAAAACCCATGATTTTGGACCCTGTTTTCATAAGAAAAGGCTAAAAGAAATGTTTCACTTTTGTTACACTCAAACAGTGTCTCCTCTCATATGCTGAACTAGTCGCATTGTGGATTTTGGTTAAAACATGATTTTGGACAATGTTCATGGAACTCAGCTTAAAACGTACTTGCAGACTTGAAAACCCTTGCCTATTGTAGAGCGCGCCTCCTACTTCCACTGCTGAACGAAAACCCATGATTTTGGACCCTGTTTTCATAAGAAAAGGCTAAAAGAAATGTTTCACTTTTGTTACACTCAAACAGTGTCTCCTCTCATATGCTGAACTGGTCGCATTGTGGATTTTGGTTAAAACATGATTTTGGACAATGTTCGTGGAACTCAGCTTAAAACGTACTTGCAGACTTGAAAACCCTTGCCTATTGTAGAGCGCGCCTCCTACTTCCACTGCTGAACGAAAACCCATGATTTTGGACCCTGTTTTCATAAGAAAAGGCTAAAAGAAATGTTTCACTTTTGTTACACTCAAACAGTGTCTCCTCTCATATGCTGAACTAGTCGCATTGTGGATTTTGGTTAAAACATGATTTTGGACAATGTTCATGGAACTCAGCTTAAAACGTACTTGCAGACTTGAAAACCCTTGCCTATTGTAGAGCGCGCCTCCTACTTCCACTGCTGAACGAAAACCCATGATTTTGGACCCTGTTTTCATAAGAAAAGGCTAAAAGAAATGTTTCACTTTTGTTACACTCAAACAGTGTCTCCTCTCATATGCTGAACTAGTCGCATTGTGGATTTTGGTTAAAACATGATTTTGGACAATGTTCATGGAACTCAGCTTAAAACGTACTTGCAGACTTGAAAACCCTTGCCTATTGTAGAGCGCGCCTCCTACTTCCACTGCTGAACGAAAACCCATGATTTTGGACCCTGTTTTCATGCGAAAAGGCTAAAAGAAATGTTTCACGTTTGTTACACTCAAACAGTGTCTCCTCTCATATGCTGAACTGGTCGCATTGTGGATTTTGGTTAAAACATGATTTTGGACAATGTTCATGGAACTCAGCTTAAAACGTACTTGCAGACTTGAAAACACTTGCCTATTGTAGAGCGCGCCTCCTACTTCCACTGCTGAACGAAAACCCATGATTTTGGACCCTGTTTTCATGCGAAAAGGCTAAAAGAAATGTTTCACGTTTGTTACACTCAAACAGTGTCTCCTCTCATATGCTGAACTGGTCGCATTGTGGATTTTGGTTAAAACATGATTTTGGACAATGTTCGTGGAACTCAGCTTAAAACGTACTTGCAGACTTGAAAACCCTTGCCTATTGTAGAGCGCGCCTCCTACTTCCACTGCTGAACGAAAACCCATGATTTTGGACCCTGTTTTCATAAGAAAAGGCTAAAAGAAATGTTTCACTTTTGTTACACTCAAACAGTGTCTCCTCTCATATGCTGAACTGGTCGCATTGTGGATTTTGGTTAAAACATGATTTTGGACAATGTTCGTGGAACTCAGCTTAAAACGTACTTGCAGACTTGAAAACCCTTGCCTATTGTAGAGCGCGCCTCCTACTTCCACTGCTGAACGAAAACCCATGATTTTGGACCCTGTTTTCATAAGAAAAGGCTAAAAGAAATGTTTCACTTTTGTTACACTCAAACAGTGTCTCCTCTCATATGCTGAACTAGTCGCATTGTGGATTTTGGTTAAAACATGATTTTGGACAATGTTCATGGAACTCAGCTTAAAACGTACTTGCAGACTTGAAAACCCTTGCCTATTGTAGAGCGCGCCTCCTACTTCCACTGCTGAACGAAAACCCATGATTTTGGACCCTGTTTTCATAAGAAAAGGCTAAAAGAAATGTTTCACTTTTGTTACACTCAAACAGTGTCTCCTCTCATATGCTGAACTAGTCGCATTGTGGATTTTGGTTAAAACATGATTTTGGACAATGTTCATGGAACTCAGCTTAAAACGTACTTGCAGACTTGAAAACCCTTGCCTATTGTAGAGCGCGCCTCCTACTTCCACTGCTGAACGAAAACCCATGATTTTGGACCCTGTTTTCATGCGAAAAGGCTAAAAGAAATGTTTCACGTTTGTTACACTCAAACAGTGTCTCCTCTCATATGCTGAACTGGTCGCATTGTGGATTTTGGTTAAAACATGATTTTGGACAATGTTCATGGAACTCAGCTTAAAACGTACTTGCAGACTTGAAAACACTTGCCTATTGTAGAGCGCGCCTCCTACTTCCACTGCTGAACGAAAACCCATGATTTTGGACCCTGTTTTCATGCGAAAAGGCTAAAAGAAATGTTTCACGTTTGTTACACTCAAACAGTGTCTCCTCTCATATGCTGAACTGGTCGCATTGTGGATTTTGGTTAAAACATGATTTTGGACAATGTTCGTGGAACTCAGCTTAAAACGTACTTGCAGACTTGAAAACCCTTGCCTATTGTAGAGCGCGCCTCCTACTTCCACTGCTGAACGAAAACCCATGATTTTGGACCCTGTTTTCATGCGAAAAGGCTAAAAGAAATGTTTCACGTTTGTTACACTCAAACAGTGTCTCCTCTCATATGCTGAACTGGTCGCATTGTGGATTTTGGTTAAAACATGATTTTGGACAATGTTCGTGGAACTCAGCTTAAAACGTACTTGCAGACTTGAAAACCCTTGCCTATTGTAGAGCGCGCCTCCTACTTCCACTGCTGAACGAAAACCCATGATTTTGGACCCTGTTTTCATAAGAAAAGGCTAAAAGAAATGTTTCACGTTTGTTACACTCAAACAGTGTCTCCTCTCATATGCTGAACTGGTCGCATTGTGGATTTTGGTTAAAACATGATTTTGGACAATGTTCATGGAACTCAGCTTAAAACGTACTTGCAGACTTGAAAACCCTTGCCTATTGTAGAGCGCGCCTCCTACTTCCACTGCTGAACGAAAACCCATGATTTTGGACCCTGTTTTCATAAGAAAAGGCTAAAAGAAATGTTTCACTTTTGTTACACTCAAACAGTGTCTCCTCTCATATGCTGAACTAGTCGCATTGTGGATTTTGGTTAAAACATGATTTTGGACAATGTTCATCGAACTCAGCTTAAAACGTACTTGCAGACTTGAAAACCCTTGCCTATTGTAGAGCGCGCCTCCTACTTCCACTGCTGAACGAAAACCCATGATTTTGGACCCTGTTTTCATAAGAAAAGGCTAAAAGAAATGTTTCACTTTTGTTACACTCAAACAGTGTCTCCTCTCATATGCTGAACTAGTCGCATTGTGGATTTTGGTTAAAACATGATTTTGGACAATGTTCATGGAACTCAGCTTAAAACGTACTTGCAGACTTGAAAACCCTTGCCTATTGTAGAGCGCGCCTCCTACTTCCACTGCTGAACGAAAACCCATGATTTTGGACCCTGTTTTCATAAGAAAAGGCTAAAAGAAATGTTTCACTAGTGTTACACTCAAACAGTGTCTCCTCTCATATGCTGAACTGGTCGCATTGTGGATTTTGGTTAAAACATGATTTTGGACAATGTTCGTGGAACTCAGCTTAAAACGTACTTGCAGACTTGAAAACCCTTGCCTATTGTAGAGCGCGCCTCCTACTTCCACTGCTGAACGAAAACCCATGATTTTGGACCCTGTTTTCATAAGAAAAGGCTAAAAGAAATGTTTCACTTTTGTTACACTCAAACAGTGTCTCCTCTCATATGCTGAACTAGTCGCATTGTGGATTTTGGTTAAAACATGATTTTGGACAATGTTCATGGAACTCAGCTTAAAACGTACTTGCAGACTTGAAAACCCTTGCCTATTGTAGAGCGCGCCTCCTACTTCCACTGCTGAACGAAAACCCATGATTTTGGACCCTGTTTTCATAAGAAAAGGCTAAAAGAAATGTTTCACTTTTGTTACACTCAAACAGTGTCTCCTCTCATATGCTGAACTAGTCGCATTGTGGATTTTGGTTAAAACATGATTTTGGACAATGTTCATGGAACTCAGCTTAAAACGTACTTGCAGACTTGAAAACCCTTGCCTATTGTAGAGCGCGCCTCCTACTTCCACTGCTGAACGAAAACCCATGATTTTGGACCCTGTTTTCATAAGAAAAGGCTAAAAGAAATGTTTCACTTTTGTTACACTCAAACAGTGTCTCCTCTCATATGCTGAACTGGTCGCATTGTGGATTTTGGTTAAAACATGATTTTGGACAATGTTCGTGGAACTCAGCTTAAAACGTACTTGCAGACTTGAAAACCCTTGCCTATTGTAGAGCGCGCCTCCTACTTCCACTGCTGAACGAAAACCCATGATTTTGGACCCTGTTTTCATAAGAAAAGGCTAAAAGAAATGTTTCACTTTTGTTACACTCAAACAGTGTCTCCTCTCATATGCTGAACTAGTCGCATTGTGGATTTTGGTTAAAACATGATTTTGGACAATGTTCATGGAACTCAGCTTAAAACGTACTTGCAGACTTGAAAACCCTTGCCTATTGTAGAGCGCGCCTCCTACTTCCACTGCTGAACGAAAACCCATGATTTTGGACCCTGTTTTCATGCGAAAAGGCTAAAAGAAATGTTTCACGTTTGTTACACTCAAACAGTGTCTCCTCTCATATGCTGAACTGGTCGCATTGTGGATTTTGGTTAAAACATGATTTTGGACAATGTTCATGGAACTCAGCTTAAAACGTACTTGCAGACTTGAAAACACTTGCCTATTGTAGAGCGCGCCTCCTACTTCCACTGCTGAACGAAAACCCATGATTTTGGACCCTGTTTTCATGCGAAAAGGCTAAAAGAAATGTTTCACGTTTGTTACACTCAAACAGTGTCTC
This sequence comes from Coregonus lavaretus, assembly GCF_964263955.1. Taxonomy (NCBI): domain Eukaryota; kingdom Metazoa; phylum Chordata; class Actinopteri; order Salmoniformes; family Salmonidae; genus Coregonus; species Coregonus lavaretus. Next base: position 77,044,529 of record NC_139988.1, on the reverse strand, counting down.
CTCTCATATGCTGAACTGGTCGCATTGTGGATTTTGGTTAAAACATGATTTTGGACAATGTTCATGGAACTCAGCTTAAAACGTACTTGCAGACTTGAAAACCCTTGCCTATTGTAGAGCGCGCCTCCTACTTCCACTGCTGAACGAAAACCCATGATTTTGGACCCTGTTTTCATAAGAAAAGGCTAAAAGAAATGTTTCACTTTTGTTACACTCAAACAGTGTCTCCTCTCATATGCTGAACTAGTCGCATTGTGGATTTTGGTTAAAACATGATTTTGGACAATGTTCATGGAACTCAGCTTAAAACGTACTTGCAGACTTGAAAACCCTTGCCTATTGTAGAGCGCGCCTCCTACTTCCACTGCTGAACGATACCCATGATTTTGGACCCTGTTTTCATAAGAAAAGGCTAAAAGAAATGTTTCACTTTTGTTACACTCAAACAGTGTCTCCTCTCATATGCTGAACTAGTCGCATTGTGGATTTTGGTTAAAACATGATTTTGGACAATGTTCATGGAACTCAGCTTAAAACGTACTTGCAGACTTGAAAACCCTTGCCTATTGTAGAGCGCGCCTCCTACTTCCACTGCTGAACGAAAACCCATGATTTTGGACCCTGTTTTCATAAGAAAAGGCTAAAAGAAATGTTTCACTTTTGTTACACTCAAACAGTGTCTCCTCTCATATGCTGAACTGGTCGCATTGTGGATTTTGGTTAAAACATGATTTTGGACAATGTTCGTGGAACTCAGCTTAAAACGTACTTGCAGACTTGAAAACCCTTGCCTATTGTAGAGCGCGCCTCCTACTTCCACTGCTGAACGAAAACCCATGATTTTGGACCCTGTTTTCATAAGAAAAGGCTAAAAGAAATGTTTCACTTTTGTTACACTCAAACAGTGTCTCCTCTCATATGCTGAACTAGTCGCATTGTGGATTTTGGTTAAAACATGATTTTGGACAATGTTCATGGAACTCAGCTTAAAACGTACTTGCAGACTTGAAAACCCTTGCCTATTGTAGAGCGCGCCTCCTACTTCCACTGCTGAACGAAAACCCATGATTTTGGACCCTGTTTTCATAAGAAAAGGCTAAAAGAAATGTTTCACTTTTGTTACACTCAAACAGTGTCTCCTCTCATATGCTGAACTAGTCGCATTGTGGATTTTGGTTAAAACATGATTTTGGACAATGTTCATGGAACTCAGCTTAAAACGTACTTGCAGACTTGAAAACACTTGCCTATTGTAGAGCGCGCCTCCTACTTCCACTGCTGAACGAAAACCCATGATTTTGGACCCTGTTTTCATAAGAAAAGGCTAAAAGAAATGTTTCACGTTAGTTACACTCAAACAGTGTCTCCTCTCATATGCTGAACTGGTCGCATTGTGGATTTTGGTTAAAACATGATTTTGGACAATGTTCATGGAACTCAGCTTAAAACGTACTTGCAGACTTGAAAACACTTGCCTATTGTAGAGCGCGCCTCCTACTTCCACTGCTGAACGAAAACCCATGATTTTGGACCCTGTTTTCATGCGAAAAGGCTAAAAGAAATGTTTCACGTTTGTTACACTCAAACAGTGTCTCCTCTCATATGCTGAACTGGTCGCATTGTGGATTTTGGTTAAAACATGATTTTGGACAATGTTCGTGGAACTCAGCTTAAAACGTACTTGCAGACTTGAAAACCCTTGCCTATTGTAGAGCGCGCCTCCTACTTCCACTGCTGAACGAAAACCCATGATTTTGGACCCTGTTTTCATGCGAAAAGGCTAAAAGAAATGTTTCACGTTTGTTACACTCAAACAGTGTCTCCTCTCATATGCTGAACTGGTCGCATTGTGGATTTTGGTTAAAACATGATTTTGGACAATGTTCGTGGAACTCAGCTTAAAACGTACTTGCAGACTTGAAAACCCTTGCCTATTGTAGAGCGCGCCTCCTACTTCCACTGCTGAACGAAAACCCATGATTTTGGACCCTGTTTTCATAAGAAAAGGCTAAAAGAAATGTTTCACTTTTGTTACACTCAAACAGTGTCTCCTCTCATATGCTGAACTGGTTGCATTGTGGATTTTGGTTAAAACATGATTTTGGACAATGTTCATGGAACTCAGCTTAAAACGTACTTGCAGACTTGAAAACCCTTGCCTATTGTAGAGCGCGCCTCCTACTTCCACTGCTGAACGAAAACCCATGATTTTGGACCCTGTTTTCATAAGAAAAGGCTAAAAGAAATGTTTCACTTTTGTTACACTCAAACAGTGTCTCCTCTCATATGCTGAACTAGTCGCATTGTGGATTTTGGTTAAAACATGATTTTGGACAATGTTCATGGAACTCAGCTTAAAACGTACTTGCAGACTTGAAAACCCTTGCCTATTGTAGAGCGCGCCTCCTACTTCCACTGCTGAACGAAAACCCATGATTTTGGACCCTGTTTTCATAAGAAAAGGCTAAAAGAAATGTTTCACTTTTGTTACACTCAAACAGTGTCTCCTCTCATATGCTGAACTAGTCGCATTGTGGATTTTGGTTAAAACATGATTTTGGACAATGTTCATGGAACTCAGCTTAAAACGTACTTGCAGACTTGAAAACCCTTGCCTATTGTAGAGCGCGCCTCCTACTTCCACTGCTGAACGAAAACCCATGATTTTGGACCCTGTTTTCATAAGAAAAGGCTAAAAGAAATGTTTCACTTTTGTTACACTCAAACAGTGTCTCCTCTCATATGCTGAACTAGTCGCATTGTGGATTTTGGTTAAAACATGATTTTGGACAATGTTCATGGAACTCAGCTTAAAACGTACTTGCAGACTTGAAAACCCTTGCCTATTGTAGAGCGCGCCTCCTACTTCCACTGCTGAACGAAAACCCATGATTTTGGACCCTGTTTTCATAAGAAAAGGCTAAAAGAAATGTTTCACTTTTGTTACACTCAAACAGTGTCTCCTCTCATATGCTGAACTGGTTGCATTGTGGATTTTGGTTAAAACATGATTTTGGACAATGTTCGTGGAACTCAGCTTAAAACGTACTTGCAGACTTGAAAACCCTTGCCTATTGTAGAGCGCGCCTCCTACTTCCACTGCTGAACGAAAACCCATGATTTTGGACCCTGTTTTCATAAGAAAAGGCTAAAAGAAATGTTTCACTTTTGTTACACTCAAACAGTGTCTCCTCTCATATGCTGAACTAGTCGCATTGTGGATTTTGGTTAAAACATGATTTTGGACAATGTTCATGGAACTCAGCTTAAAACGTACTTGCAGACTTGAAAACCCTTGCCTATTGTAGAGCGCGCCTCCTACTTCCACTGCTGAACGAAAACCCATGATTTTGGACCCTGTTTTCATAAGAAAAGGCTAAAAGAAATGTTTCACTTTTGTTACACTCAAACAGTGTCTCCTCTCATATGCTGAACTAGTCGCATTGTGGATTTTGGTTAAAACATGATTTTGGACAATGTTCATGGAACTCAGCTTAAAACGTACTTGCAGACTTGAAAACACTTGCCTATTGTAGAGCGCGCCTCCTACTTCCACTGCTGAACGAAAACCCATGATTTTGGACCCTGTTTTCATGCGAAAAGGCTAAAAGAAATGTTTCACGTTAGTTACACTCAAACAGTGTCTCCTCTCATATGCTGAACTGGTCGCATTGTGGATTTTGGTTAAAACATGATTTTGGACAATGTTCATGGAACTCAGCTTAAAACGTACTTGCAGACTTGAAAACACTTGCCTATTGTAGAGCGCGCCTCCTACTTCCACTGCTGAACGAAAACCCATGATTTTGGACCCTGTTTTCATGCGAAAAGGCTAAAAGAAATGTTTCACGTTTGTTACACTCAAACAGTGTCTCCTCTCATATGCTGAACTGGTCGCATTGTGGATTTTGGTTAAAACATGATTTTGGACAATGTTCGTGGAACTCAGCTTAAAACGTACTTGCAGACTTGAAAACCCTTGCCTATTGTAGAGCGCGCCTCCTACTTCCACTGCTGAACGAAAACCCATGATTTTGGACCCTGTTTTCATGCGAAAAGGCTAAAAGAAATGTTTCACGTTTGTTACACTCAAACAGTGTCTCCTCTCATATGCTGAACTGGTCGCATTGTGGATTTTGGTTAAAACATGATTTTGGACAATGTTCGTGGAACTCAGCTTAAAACGTACTTGCAGACTTGAAAACCCTTGCCTATTGTAGAGCGCGCCTCCTACTTCCACTGCTGAACGAAAACCCATTATTTTGGACCCTGTTTTCATAAGAAAAGGCTAAAAGAAATGTTTCACTTTTGTTACACTCAAACAGTGTCTCCTCTCATATGCTGAACTAGTCGCATTGTGGATTTTGGTTAAAACATGATTTTGGACAATGTTCATGGAACTCAGCTTAAAACGTACTTGCAGACTTGAAAACCCTTGCCTATTGTAGAGCGCGCCTCCTACTTCCACTGCTGAACGAAAACCCATGATTTTGGACCCTGTTTTCATAAGAAAAGGCTAAAAGAAATGTTTCACTTTTGTTACACTCAAACAGTGTCTCCTCTCATATGCTGAACTAGTCGCATTGTGGATTTTGGTTAAAACATGATTTTGGACAATGTTCATGGAACTCAGCTTAAAACGTACTTGCAGACTTGAAAACCCTTGCCTATTGTAGAGCGCGCCTCCTACTTCCACTGCTGAACGAAAACCCATGATTTTGGACCCTGTTTTCATAAGAAAAGGCTAAAAGAAATGTTTCACTTTTGTTACACTCAAACAGTGTCTCCTCTCATATGCTGAACTGGTCGCATTGTGGATTTTGGTTAAAACATGATTTTGGACAATGTTCGTGGAACTCAGCTTAAAACGTACTTGCAGACTTGAAAACCCTTGCCTATTGTAGAGCGCGCCTCCTACTTCCACTGCTGAACGAAAACCCATGATTTTGGACCCTGTTTTCATAAGAAAAGGCTAAAAGAAATGTTTCACTTTTGTTACACTCAAACAGTGTCTCCTCTCATATGCTGAACTAGTCGCATTGTGGATTTTGGTTAAAACATGATTTTGGACAATGTTCATGGAACTCAGCTTAAAACGTACTTGCAGACTTGAAAACCCTTGCCTATTGTAGAGCGCGCCTCCTACTTCCACTGCTGAACGAAAACCCATGATTTTGGACCCTGTTTTCATAAGAAAAGGCTAAAAGAAATGTTTCACTTTTGTTACACTCAAACAGTGTCTCCTCTCATATGCTGAACTAGTCGCATTGTGGATTTTGGTTAAAACATGATTTTGGACAATGTTCATGGAACTCAGCTTAAAACGTACTTGCAGACTTGAAAACCCTTGCCTATTGTAGAGCGCGCCTCCTACTTCCACTGCTGAACGAAAACCCATGATTTTGGACCCTGTTTTCATGCGAAAAGGCTAAAAGAAATGTTTCACGTTTGTTACACTCAAACAGTGTCTCCTCTCATATGCTGAACTGGTCGCATTGTGGATTTTGGTTAAAACATGATTTTGGACAATGTTCATGGAACTCAGCTTAAAACGTACTTGCAGACTTGAAAACACTTGCCTATTGTAGAGCGCGCCTCCTACTTCCACTGCTGAACGAAAACCCATGATTTTGGACCCTGTTTTCATGCGAAAAGGCTAAAAGAAATGTTTCACGTTTGTTACACTCAAACAGTGTCTCCTCTCATATGCTGAACTGGTCGCATTGTGGATTTTGGTTAAAACATGATTTTGGACAATGTTCATGGAACTCAGCTTAAAACGTACTTGCAGACTTGAAAACCCTTGCCTATTGTAGAGCGCGCCTCCTACTTCCACTGCTGAACGAAAACCCATGATTTTGGACCCTGTTTTCATAAGAAAAGGCTAAAAGAAATGTTTCACTTTTGTTACACTCAAACAGTGTCTCCTCTCATATGCTGAACTAGTCGCATTGTGGATTTTGGTTAAAACATGATTTTGGACAATGTTCATGGAACTCAGCTTAAAACGTACTTGCAGACTTGAAAACCCTTGCCTATTGTAGAGCGCGCCTCCTACTTCCACTGCTGAACGATACCCATGATTTTGGACCCTGTTTTCATAAGAAAAGGCTAAAAGAAATGTTTCACTTTTGTTACACTCAAACAGTGTCTCCTCTCATATGCTGAACTAGTCGCATTGTGGATTTTGGTTAAAACATGATTTTGGACAATGTTCATGGAACTCAGCTTAAAACGTACTTGCAGACTTGAAAACCCTTGCCTATTGTAGAGCGCGCCTCCTACTTCCACTGCTGAACGAAAACCCATGATTTTGGACCCTGTTTTCATGCGAAAAGGCTAAAAGAAATGTTTCACGTTTGTTACACTCAAACAGTGTCTCCTCTCATATGCTGAACTGGTCGCATTGTGGATTTTGGTTAAAACATGATTTTGGACAATGTTCGTGGAACTCAGCTTACAACGTACTTGCAGACTTGAAAACCCTTGCCTATTGTATAGCGCGCCTCCTACTTCCACTGCTGAACGAAAACCCATGATTTTGGACCCTGTTTTCATAAGAAAAGGCTAAAAGAAATGTTTCACTTTTGTTACACTCAAACAGTGTCTCCTCTCATATGCTGAACTAGTCGCATTGTGGATTTTGGTTAAAACATGATTTTGGACAATGTTCATGGAACTCAGCTTAAAACGTACTTGCAGACTTGAAAACCCTTGCCTATTGTAGAGCGCGCCTCCTACTTCCACTGCTGAACGAAAACCCATGATTTTGGACCCTGTTTTCATGCGAAAAGGCTAAAAGAAATGTTTCACGTTTGTTACACTCAAACAGTGTCTCCTCTCATATGCTGAACTGGTCGCATTGTGGATTTTGGTTAAAACATGATTTTGGACAATGTTCGTGGAACTCAGCTTAAAACGTACTTGCAGACTTGAAAACCCTTGCCTATTGTAGAGCGCGCCTCCTACTTCCACTGCTGAACGAAAACCCATGATTTTGGACCCTGTTTTCATAAGAAAAGGCTAAAAGAAATGTTTCACTTTTGTTACACTCAAACAGTGTCTCCTCTCATATGCTGAACTGGTCGCATTGTGGATTTTGGTTAAAACATGATTTTGGACAATGTTCGTGGAACTCAGCTTAAAACGTACTTGCAGACTTGAAAACCCTTGCCTATTGTAGAGCGCGCCTCCTACTTCCACTGCTGAACGAAAACCCATGATTTTGGACCCTGTTTTCATAAGAAAAGGCTAAAAGAAATGTTTCACTTTTGTTACACTCAAACAGTGTCTCCTCTCATATGCTGAACTAGTCGCATTGTGGATTTTGGTTAAAACATGATTTTGGACAATGTTCATGGAACTCAGCTTAAAACGTACTTGCAGACTTGAAAACCCTTGCCTATTGTAGAGCGCGCCTCCTACTTCCACTGCTGAACGAAAACCCATGATTTTGGACCCTGTTTTCATAAGAAAAGGCTAAAAGAAATGTTTCACTTTTGTTACACTCAAACAGTGTCTCCTCTCATATGCTGAACTAGTCGCATTGTGGATTTTGGTTAAAACATGATTTTGGACAATGTTCATGGAACTCAGCTTAAAACGTACTTGCAGACTTGAAAACCCTTGCCTATTGTAGAGCGCGCCTCCTACTTCCACTGCTGAACGAAAACCCATGATTTTGGACCCTGTTTTCATGCGAAAAGGCTAAAAGAAATGTTTCACGTTTGTTACACTCAAACAGTGTCTCCTCTCATATGCTGAACTGGTCGCATTGTGGATTTTGGTTAAAACATGATTTTGGACAATGTTCATGGAACTCAGCTTAAAACGTACTTGCAGACTTGAAAACACTTGCCTATTGTAGAGCGCGCCTCCTACTTCCACTGCTGAACGAAAACCCATGATTTTGGACCCTGTTTTCATGCGAAAAGGCTAAAAGAAATGTTTCACGTTTGTTACACTCAAACAGTGTCTCCTCTCATATGCTGAACTGGTCGCATTGTGGATTTTGGTTAAAACATGATTTTGGACAATGTTCATGGAACTCAGCTTAAAACGTACTTGCAGACTTGAAAACCCTTGCCTATTGTAGAGCGCGCCTCCTACTTCCACTGCTGAACGAAAACCCATGATTTTGGACCCTGTTTTCATAAGAAAAGGCTAAAAGAAATGTTTCACTTTTGTTACACTCAAACAGTGTCTCCTCTCATATGCTGAACTAGTCGCATTGTGGATTTTGGTTAAAACATGATTTTGGACAATGTTCATGGAACTCAGCTTAAAACGTACTTGCAGACTTGAAAACCCTTGCCTATTGTAGAGCGCGCCTCCTACTTCCACTGCTGAACGATACCCATGATTTTGGACCCTGTTTTCATAAGAAAAGGCTAAAAGAAATGTTTCACTTTTGTTACACTCAAACAGTGTCTCCTCTCATATGCTGAACTAGTCGCATTGTGGATTTTGGTTAAAACATGATTTTGGACAATGTTCATGGAACTCAGCTTAAAACGTACTTGCAGACTTGAAAACCCTTGCCTATTGTAGAGCGCGCCTCCTACTTCCACTGCTGAACGAAAACCCATGATTTTGGACCCTGTTTTCATGCGAAAAGGCTAAAAGAAATGTTTCACGTTTGTTACACTCAAACAGTGTCTCCTCTCATATGCTGAACTGGTCGCATTGTGGATTTTGGTTAAAACATGATTTTGGACAATGTTCGTGGAACTCAGCTTACAACGTACTTGCAGACTTGAAAACCCTTGCCTATTGTAGAGCGCGCCTCCTACTTCCACTGCTGAACGAAAACCCATGATTTTGGACCCTGTTTTCATAAGAAAAGGCTAAAAGAAATGTTTCACTTTTGTTACACTCAAACAGTGTCTCCTCTCATATGCTGAACTAGTCGCATTGTGGATTTTGGTTAAAACATGATTTTGGACAATGTTCATGGAACTCAGCTTAAAACGTACTTGCAGACTTGAAAACCCTTGCCTATTGTAGAGCGCGCCTCCTACTTCCACTGCTGAACGAAAACCCATGATTTTGGACCCTGTTTTCATGCGAAAAGGCTAAAAGAAATGTTTCACGTTTGTTACACTCAAACAGTGTCTCCTCTCATATGCTGAACTGGTCGCATTGTGGATTTTGGTTAAAACATGATTTTGGACAATGTTCGTGGAACTCAGCTTAAAACGTACTTGCAGACTTGAAAACCCTTGCCTATTGTAGAGCGCGCCTCCTACTTCCACTGCTGAACGAAAACCCATGATTTTGGACCCTGTTTTCATAAGAAAAGGCTAAAAGAAATGTTTCACTTTTGTTACACTCAAACAGTGTCTCCTCTCATATGCTGAACTGGTTGCATTGTGGATTTTGGTTAAAACATGATTTTGGACAATGTTCATGGAACTCAGCTTAAAACGTACTTGCAGACTTGAAAACCCTTGCCTATTGTAGAGCGCGCCTCCTACTTCCACTGCTGAACGAAAACCCATGATTTTGGACCCTGTTTTCATAAGAAAAGGCTAAAAGAAATGTTTCACTTTTGTTACACTCAAACAGTGTCTCCTCTCATATGCTGAACTAGTCGCATTGTGGATTTTGGTTAAAACATGATTTTGGACAATGTTCATGGAACTCAGCTTAAAACGTACTTGCAGACTTGAAAACCCTTGCCTATTGTAGAGCGCGCCTCCTACTTCCACTGCTGAACGAAAACCCATGATTTTGGACCCTGTTTTCATAAGAAAAGGCTAAAAGAAATGTTTCACTTTTGTTACACTCAAACAGTGTCTCCTCTCATATGCTGAACTGGTTGCATTGTGGATTTTGGTTAAAACATGATTTTGGACAATGTTCATGGAACTCAGCTTAAAACGTACTTGCAGACTTGAAAACCCTTGCCTATTGTAGAGCGCGCCTCCTACTTCCACTGCTGAACGAAAACCCATGATTTTGGACCCTGTTTTCATAAGAAAAGGCTAAAAGAAATGTTTCACTTTTGTTACACTCAAACAGTGTCTCCTCTCATATGCTGAACTAGTCGCATTGTGGATTTTGGTTAAAACATGATTTTGGACAATGTTCATGGAACTCAGCTTAAAACGTACTTGCAGACTTGAAAACCCTTGCCTATTGTAGAGCGCGCCTCCTACTTCCACTGCTGAACGAAAACCCATGATTTTGGACCCTGTTTTCATAAGAAAAGGCTAAAAGAAATGTTTCACTTTTGTTACACTCAAACAGTGTCTCCTCTCATATGCTGAACTAGTCGCATTGTGGATTTTGGTTAAAACATGATTTTGGACAATGTTCATGGAACTCAGCTTAAAACGTACTTGCAGACTTGAAAACCCTTGCCTATTGTAGAGCGCGCCTCCTACTTCCACTGCTGAACGAAAACCCATGATTTTGGACCCTGTTTTCATAAGAAAAGGCTAAAAGAAATGTTTCACTTTTGTTACACTCAAACAGTGTCTCCTCTCATATGCTGAACTAGTCGCATTGTGGATTTTGGTTAAAACATGATTTTGGACAATGTTCATGGAACTCAGCTTAAAACGTACTTGCAGACTTGAAAACCCTTGCCTATTGTAGAGCGCGCCTCCTACTTCCACTGCTGAACGAAAACCCATGATTTTGGACCCTGTTTTCATGCGAAAAGGCTAAAAGAAATGTTTCACGTTTGTTACACTCAAACAGTGTCTCCTCTCATATGCTGAACTGGTCGCATTGTGGATTTTGGTTAAAACATGATTTTGGACAATGTTCATGGAACTCAGCTTAAAACGTACTTGCAGACTTGAAAACACTTGCCTATTGTAGAGCACGCCTCCTACTTCCACTGCTGAACGAAAACCCATGATTTTGGACCCTGTTTTCATGCGAAAAGGCTAAAAGAAATGTTTCACGTTTGTTACACTCAAACAGTGTCTCCTCTCATATGCTGAACTGGTCGCATTGTGGATTTTGGTTAAAACATGATTTTGGACAATGTTCATGGAACTCAGCTTAAAACGTACTTGCAGACTTGAAAACCCTTGCCTATTGTAGAGCGCGCCTCCTACTTCCACTGCTGAACGAAAACCCATGATTTTGGACCCTGTTTTCATAAGAAAAGGCTAAAAGAAATGTTTCACTTTTGTTACACTCAAACAGTGTCTCCTCTCATATGCTGAACTAGTCGCATTGTGGATTTTGGTTAAAACATGATTTTGGACAATGTTCATGGAACTCAGCTTAAAACGTACTTGCAGACTTGAAAACCCTTGCCTATTGTAGAGCGCACCTCCTACTTCCACTGCTGAACGATACCCATGATTTTGGACCCTGTTTTCATAAGAAAAGGCTAAAAGAAATGTTTCACTTTTGTTACACTCAAACAGTGTCTCCTCTCATATGCTGAACTAGTCGCATTGTGGATTTTGGTTAAAACATGATTTTGGACAATGTTCATGGAAGTCAGCTTAAAACGTACTTGCAGACTTGAAAACCCTTGCCTATTGTAGAGCGCGCCTCCTACTTCCACTGCTGAACGAAAACCCATGATTTTGGACCCTGTTTTCATGCGAAAAGGCTAAAAGAAATGTTTCACGTTTGTTACACTCAAACAGTGTCTCCTCTCATATGCTGAACTGGTCGCATTGTGGATTTTGGTTAAAACATGATTTTGGACAATGTTCGTGGAACTCAGCTTAAAACGTACTTGCAGACTTGAAAACCCTTGCCTATTGTAGAGCGCGCCTCCTACTTCCACTGCTGAACGAAAACCCATGATTTTGGACCCTGTTTTCATAAGAAAAGGCTAAAAGAAATGTTTCACTTTTGTTACACTCAAACAGTGTCTCCTCTCATATGCTGAACTGGTTGCATTGTGGATTTTGGTTAAAACATGATTTTGGACAATGTTCATGGAACTCAGCTTAAAACGTACTTGCAGACTTGAAAACCCTTGCCTATTGTAGAGCGCGCCTCCTACTTCCACTGCTGAACGAAAACCCATGATTTTGGACCCTGTTTTCATAAGAAAAGGCTAAAAGAAATGTTTCACTTTTGTTACACTCAAACAGTGTCTCCTCTCATATGCTGAACTAGTCGCATTGTGGATTTTGGTTAAAACATGATTTTGGACAATGTTCATGGAACTCAGCTTAAAACATACTTGCAGACTTGAAAACCCTTGCCTATTGTAGAGCGCGCCTCCTACTTCCACTGCTGAACGAAAACCCATGATTTTGGACCCTGTTTTCATAAGAAAAGGCTAAAAGAAATGTTTCACTTTTGTTACACTCAAACAGTGTCTCCTCTCATATGCTGAACTGGTCGCATTGTGGATTTTGGTTAAAACATGATTTTGGACAATGTTCGTGGAACTCAGCTTAAAACGTACTTGCAGACCTGAAAACCCTTGCCTATTGTAGAGCGCGCCTCCTACTTCCACTGCTGAACGAAAACCCATGATTTTGGACCCTGTTTTCATAAGAAAAGGCTAAAAGAAATGTTTCACTTTTGTTACACTCAAACAGTGTCTCCTCTCATATGCTGAACTGGTTGCATTGTGGATTTTGGTTAAAACATGATTTTGGACAATGTTCATGGAACTCAGCTTAAAACGTACTTGCAGACTTGAAAACCCTTGCCTATTGTAGAGCGCGCCTCCTACTTCCACTGCTGAACGAAAACCCATGATTTTGGACCCTGTTTTCATAAGAAAAGGCTAAAAGAAATGTTTCACTTTTGTTACACTCAAACAGTGTCTCCTCTCATATGCTGAACTAGTCGCATTGTGGATTTTGGTTAAAACATGATTTTGGACAATGTTCATGGAACTCAGCTTAAAACGTACTTGCAGATTTGAAAACCCTTGCCTATTGTAGAGCGCGCCTCCTACTTCCACTGCTGAACGAAAACCCATGATTTTGGACCCTGTTTTCATAAGAAAAGGCTAAAAGAAATGTTTCACTTTTGTTACACTCAAACAGTGTCTCCTCTCATATGCTGAACTGGTCGCATTGTGGATTTTGGTTAAAACATGATTTTGGACAATGTTCGTGGAACTCAGCTTAAAACGTACTTGCAGACTTGAAAACCCTTGCCTATTGTAGAGCGCGCCTCCTACTTCCACTGCTGAACGAAAACCCATGATTTTGGACCCTGTTTTCATAAGAAAAGGCTAAAAGAAATGTTTCACTTTTGTTACACTCAAACAGTGTCTCCTCTCATATGCTGAACTAGTCGCATTGTGGATTTTGGTTAAAACATGATTTTGGACAATGTTCATGGAACTCAGCTTAAAACGTACTTGCAGACTTGAAAACCCTTGCCTATTGTAGAGCGCGCCTCCTACTTCCACTGCTGAACGAAAACCCATGATTTTGGACCCTGTTTTCATAAGAAAAGGCTAAAAGAAATGTTTCACTTTTGTTACACTCAAACAGTGTCTCCTCTCATATGCTGAACTAGTCGCATTGTGGATTTTGGTTAAAACATGATTTTGGACAATGTTCATGGAACTCAGCTTAAAACGTACTATCAGACTTGAAAACCCTTGCCTATTGTAGAGCGCGCCTCCTACTTCCACTGCTGAACGAAAAACCATGATTTTGGACCCTGTTTTCATGCGAAAAGGCTAAAAGAAATGTTTCACGTTTGTTACACTCAAACAGTGTCTCCTCTCATATGCTGAACTGGTCGCATTGTGGATTTTGGTTAAAACATGATTTTGGACAATGTTCATGGAACTCAGCTTAAAACGTACTTGCAGACTTGAAAACACTTGCCTATTGTAGAGCGCGCCTCCTACTTCCACTGCTGAACGAAAACCCATGATTTTGGACCCTGTTTTCATGCGAAAAGGCTAAAAGAAATGTTTCACGTTTGTTACACTCAAACAGTGTCTCCTCTCATATGCTGAACTGGTCGCATTGTGGATTTTGGTTAAAACATGATTTTGGACAATGTTCATGGAACTCAGCTTAAAACGTACTTGCAGACTTGAAAACCCTTGCCTATTGTAGAGCGCGCCTCCTACTTCCACTGCTGAACGAAAACCCATGATTTTGGACCCTGTTTTCATAAGAAAAGGCTAAAAGAAATGTTTCACTTTTGTTACACTCAAACAGTGTCTCCTCTCATATGCTGAACTAGTCGCATTGTGGATTTTGGTTAAAACATGATTTTGGACAATGTTCATGGAACTCAGCTTAAAACGTACTTGCAGACTTGAAAACCCTTGCCTATTGTAGAGCGCGCCTCCTACTTCCACTGCTGAACGATACCCATGATTTTGGACCCTGTTTTCATAAGAAAAGGCTAAAAGAAATGTTTCACTTTTGTTACACTCAAACAGTGTCTCCTCTCATATGCTGAACTAGTCGCATTGTGGATTTTGGTTAAAACATGATTTTGGACAATGTTCATGGAACTCAGCTTAAAACGTACTTGCAGACTTGAAAACCCTTGCCTATTGTAGAGCGCGCCTCCTACTTCCACTGCTGAACGAAAACCCATGATTTTGGACCCTGTTTTCATGCGAAAAGGCTAAAAGAAATGTTTCACGTTTGTTACACTCAAACAGTGTCTCCTCTCATATGCTGAACTGGTCGCATTGTGGATTTTGGTTAAAACATGATTTTGGACAATGTTCGTGGAACTCAGCTTAAAACGTACTTGCAGACTTGAAAACCCTTGCCTATTGTAGAGCGCGCCTCCTACTTCCACTGCTGAACGAAAACCCATGATTTTGGACCCTGTTTTCATAAGAAAAGGCTAAAAGAAATGTTTCACTTTTGTTACACTCAAACAGTGTCTCCTCTCATATGCTGAACTGGTTGCATTGTGGATTTTGGTTAAAACATGATTTTGGACAATGTTCATGGAACTCAGCTTAAAACGTACTTGCAGACTTGAAAACCCTTGCCTATTGTAGAGCGCGCCTCCTACTTCCACTGCTGAACGAAAACCCATGATTTTGGACCCTGTTTTCATAAGAAAAGGCTAAAAGAAATGTTTCACTTTTGTTACACTCAAACAGTGTCTCCTCTCATATGCTGAACTAGTCGCATTGTGGATTTTGGTTAAAACATGATTTTGGACAATGTTCATGGAACTCAGCTTAAAACGTACTTGCAGACTTGAAAACCCTTGCCTATTGTAGAGCGCGCCTCCTACTTCCACTGCTGAACGAAAACCCATGATTTTGGACCCTGTTTTCATAAGAAAAGGCTAAAAGAAATGTTTCACTTTTGTTACACTCAAACAGTGTCTCCTCTCATATGCTGAACTGGTCGCATTGTGGATTTTGGTTAAAACATGATTTTGGACAATGTTCGTGGAACTCAGCTTAAAACGTACTTGCAGACTTGAAAACCCTTGCCTATTGTAGAGCGCGCCTCCTACTTCCACTGCTGAATGAAAACCCATGATTTTGGACCCTGTTTTCATAAGAAAAGGCTAAAAGAAATGTTTCACTTTTGTTACACTCAAACAGTGTCTCCTCTCATATGCTGAACTAGTCGCATTGTGGATTTTGGTTAAAACATGATTTTGGACAATGTTCATGGAACTCAGCTTAAAACGTACTTGCAGACTTGAAAACCCTTGCCTATTGTAGAGCGCGCCTCCTACTTCCACTGCTGAACGAAAACCCATGATTTTGGACCCTGTTTTCATAAGAAAAGGCTAAAAGAAATGTTTCACTTTTGTTACACTCAAACAGTGTCTCCTCTCATATGCTGAACTAGTCGCATTGTGGATTTTGGTTAAAACATGATTTTGGACAATGTTCATGGAACTCAGCTTAAAACGTACTTGCAGACTTGAAAACCCTTGCCTATTGTAGAGCGCGCCTCCTACTTCCACTGCTGAACGAAAACCCATGATTTTGGACCCTGTTTTCATAAGAAAAGGCTAAAAGAAATGTTTCACTTTTGTTACACTCAAACAGTGTCTCCTCTCATATGCTGAACTAGTCGCATTGTGGATTTTGGTTAAAACATGATTTTGGACAATGTTCATGGAACTCAGCTTAAAACGTACTTGCAGACTTGAAAACCCTTGCCTATTGTAGAGCGCGCCTCCTACTTCCACTGCTGAACGAAAACCCATGATTTTGGACCCTGTTTTCATGCGAAAAGGCTAAAAGAAATGTTTCACGTTTGTTACACTCAAACAGTGTCTCCTCTCATATGCTGAACTGGTCGCATTGTGGATTTTGGTTAAAACATGATTTTGGACAATGTTCATGGAACTCAGCTTAAAACGTACTTGCAGACTTGAAAACACTTGCCTATTGTAGAGCGCGCCTCCTACTTCCACTGCTGAACGAAAACCCATGATTTTGGACCCTGTTTTCATGCGAAAAGGCTAAAAGAAATGTTTCACGTTTGTTACACTCAAACAGTGTCTCCTCTCATATGCTGAACTGGTCGCATTGTGGATTTTGGTTAAAACATGATTTTGGACAATGTTCATGGAACTCAGCTTAAAACGTACTTGCAGACTTGAAAACCCTTGCCTATTGTAGAGCGCGCCTCCTACTTCCACTGCTGAACGAAAACCCATGATTTTGGACCCTGTTTTCATAAGAAAAGGCTAAAAGAAATGTTTCACTTTTGTTACACTCAAACAGTGTCTCCTCTCATATGCTGAACTAGTCGCATTGTGGATTTTGGTTAAAACATGATTTTGGACAATGTTCATGGAACTCAGCTTAAAACGTACTTGCAGACTTGAAAACCCTTGCCTATTGTAGAGCGCGCCTCCTACTTCCACTGCTGAACGATACCCATGATTTTGGACCCTGTTTTCATAAGAAAAGGCTAAAAGAAATGTTTCACTTTTGTTACACTCAAACAGTGTCTCCTCTCATATGCTGAACTAGTCGCATTGTGGATTTTGGTTAAAACATGATTTTGGACAATGTTCATGGAACTCAGCTTAAAACGTACTTGCAGACTTGAAAACCCTTGCCTATTGTAGAGCGCGCCTCCTACTTCCACTGCTGAACGAAAACCCATGATTTTGGACCCTGTTTTCATGCGAAAAGGCTAAAAGAAATGTTTCACGTTTGTTACACTCAAACAGTGTCTCCTCTCATATGCTGAACTGGTCGCATTGTGGATTTTGGTTAAAACATGATTTTGGACAATGTTCGTGGAACTCAGCTTAAAACGTACTTGCAGACTTGAAAACCCTTGCCTATTGTAGAGCGCGCCTCCTACTTCCACTGCTGAACGAAAACCCATGATTTTGGACCCTGTTTTCATAAGAAAAGGCTAAAAGAAATGTTTCACTTTTGTTACACTCAAACAGTGTCTCCTCTCATATGCTGAACTGGTTGCATTGTGGATTTTGGTTAAAACATGATTTTGGACAATGTTCATGGAACTCAGCTTAAAACGTACTTGCAGACTTGAAAACCCTTGCCTATTGTAGAGCGCGCCTCCTACTTCCACTGCTGAACGAAAACCCATGATTTTGGACCCTGTTTTCATAAGAAAAGGCTAAAAGAAATGTTTCACTTTTGTTACACTCAAACAGTGTCTCCTCTCATATGCTGAACTAGTCGCATTGTGGATTTTGGTTAAAACATGATTTTGGACAATGTTCATGGAACTCAGCTTAAAACGTACTTGCAGACTTGAAAACCCTTGCCTATTGTAGAGCGCTCCTCCTACTTCCACTGCTGAACGAAAACCCATGATTTTGGACCCTGTTTTCATAAGAAAAGGCTAAAAGAAATGTTTCACTTTTGTTACACTCAAACAGTGTCTCCTCTCATATGCTGAATTGGTTGCATTGTGGATTTTGGTTAAAACATGATTTTGGACAATGTTCATGGAACTCAGCTTAAAACGTACTTGCAGACTTGAAAACCCTTGCCTATTGTAGAGCGCGCCTCCTACTTCCACTGCTGAACGAAAACCCATGATTTTGGACCCTGTTTTCATAAGAAAAGGCTAAAAGAAATGTTTCACTTTTGTTACACTCAAACAGTGTCTCCTCTCATATGCTGAACTAGTCGCATTGTGGATTTTGGTTAAAACATGATTTTGGACAATGTTCATGGAACTCAGCTTAAAACGTACTTGCAGATTTGAAAACCCTTGCCTATTGTAGAGCGCGCCTCCTACTTCCACTGCTGAACGAAAACCCATGATTTTGGACCCTGTTTTCATAAGAAAAGGCTAAAAGAAATGTTTCACTTTTGTTACACTCAAACAGTGTCTCCTCTCATATGCTGAACTGGTCGCATTGTGGATTTTGGTTAAAACATGATTTTGGACAATGTTCGTGGAACTCAGCTTAAAACGTACTTGCAGACTTGAAAACCCTTGCCTATTGTAGAGCGCGCCTCCTACTTCCACTGCTGAACGAAAACCCATGATTTTGGACCCTGTTTTCATAAGAAAAGGCTAAAAGAAATGTTTCACTTTTGTTACACTCAAACAGTGTCTCCTCTCATATGCTGAACTAGTCGCATTGTGGATTTTGGTTAAAACATGATTTTGGACAATGTTCATGGAACTCAGCTTAAAACGTACTTGCAGACTTGAAAACCCTTGCCTATTGTAGAGCGCGCCTCCTACTTCCACTGCTGAACGAAAACCCATGATTTTGGACCCTGTTTTCATAAGAAAAGGCTAAAAGAAATGTTTCACTTTTGTTACACTCAAACAGTGTCTCCTCTCATATGCTGAACTAGTCGCATTGTGGATTTTGGTTAAAACATGATTTTGGACAATGTTCATGGAACTCAGCTTAAAACGTACTTGCAGACTTGAAAACCCTTGCCTATTGTAGAGCGCGCCTCCTACTTCCACTGCTGAACGAAAACCCATGATTTTGGACCCTGTTTTCATAAGAAAAGGCTAAAAGAAATGTTTCACTTTTGTTACACTCAAACAGTGTCTCCTCTCATATGCTGAACTAGTCGCATTGTGGATTTTGGTTAAAACATGATTTTGGACAATGTTCATGGAACTCAGCTTAAAACGTACTTGCAGACTTGAAAACCCTTGCCTATTGTAGAGCGCGCCTCCTACTTCCACTGCTGAACGAAAACCCATGATTTTGGACCCTGTTTTCATGCGAAAAGGCTAAAAGAAATGTTTCACGTTTGTTACACTCAAACAGTGTCTCCTCTCATATGCTGAACTGGTCGCATTGTGGATTTTGGTTAAAACATGATTTTGGACAATGTTCATGGAACTCAGCTTAAAACGTACTTGCAGACTTGAAAACACTTGCCTATTGTAGAGCGCGCCTCCTACTTCCACTGCTGAACGAAAACCCATGATTTTGGACCCTGTTTTCATGCGAAAAGGCTAAAAGAAATGTTTCACGTTTGTTACACTCAAACAGTGTCTCCTCTCATATGCTGAACTGGTCGCGTTGTGGATTTTGGTTAAAACATGATTTTGGACAATGTTCATGGAACTCAGCTTAAAACGTACTTGCAGACTTGAAAACCCTTGCCTATTGTAGAGCGCGCCTCCTACTTCCACTGCTGAACGAAAACCCATGATTTTGGACCCTGTTTTCATAAGAAAAGGCTAAAAGAAATGTTTCACTTTTGTTACACTCAAACAGTGTCTCCTCTCATATGCTGAACTAGTCGCATTGTGGATTTTGGTTAAAACATGATTTTGGACAATGTTCATGGAACTCAGCTTAAAACGTACTTGCAGACTTGAAAACCCTTGCCTATTGTAGAGCGCGCCTCCTACTTCCACTGCTGAACGATACCCATGATTTTGGACCCTGTTTTCATAAGAAAAGGCTAAAAGAAATGTTTCACTTTTGTTACACTCAAACAGTGTCTCCTCTCATATGCTGAACTAGTCGCATTGTGGATTTTGGTTAAAACATGATTTTGGACAATGTTCATGGAACTCAGCTTAAAACGTACTTGCAGACTTGAAAACCCTTGCCTATTGTAGAGCGCGCCTCCTACTTCCACTGCTGAACGAAAACCCATGATTTTGGACCCTGTTTTCATACGAAAAGGCTAAAAGAAATGTTTCACGTTTGTTACACTCAAACAGTGTCTCCTCTCATATGCTGAACTGGTCGCATTGTGGATTTTGGTTAAAACATGATTTTGGACAATGTTCGTGGAACTCAGCTTAAAACGTACTTGCAGACTTGAAAACCCTTGCCTATTGTAGAGCGCGCCTCCTACTTCCACTGCTGAACGAAAACCCATGATTTTGGACCCTGTTTTCATAAGAAAAGGCTAAAAGAAATGTTTCACTTTTGTTACACTCAAACAGTGTCTCCTCTCATATGCTGAACTAGTCGCATTGTGGATTTTGGTTAAAACATGATTTTGGACAATGTTCATGGAACTCAGCTTAAAACGTACTTGCAGACTTGAAAACCCTTGCCTATTGTAGAGCGCGCCTCCTACTTCCACTGCTGAACGAAAACCCATGATTTTGGACCCTGTTTTCATGCGAAAAGGCTAAAAGAAATGTTTCACGTTTGTTACACTCAAACAGTGTCTCCTCTCATATGCTGAACTGGTCGCATTGTGGATTTTGGTTAAAACATGATTTTGGACAATGTTCATGGAACTCAGCTTAAAACGTACTTGCAGACTTGAAAACACTTGCCTATTGTAGAGCGCGCCTCCTACTTCCACTGCTGAACGAAAACCCATGATTTTGGACCCTGTTTTCATGCGAAAAGGCTAAAAGAAATGTTTCACGTTTGTTACACTCAAACAGTGTCTCCTCTCATATGCTGAACTGGTCGCGTTGTGGATTTTGGTTAAAACATGATTTTGGACAATGTTCATGGAACTCAGCTTAAAACGTACTTGCAGACTTGAAAACCCTTGCCTATTGTAGAGCGCGCCTCCTACTTCCACTGCTGAACGAAAACCCATGATTTTGGACCCTGTTTTCATAAGAAAAGGCTAAAAGAAATGT
Source organism: Coregonus lavaretus (assembly GCF_964263955.1). Classification (NCBI taxonomy): domain Eukaryota; kingdom Metazoa; phylum Chordata; class Actinopteri; order Salmoniformes; family Salmonidae; genus Coregonus; species Coregonus lavaretus. The sequence continues at coordinate 77,023,590 of NC_139988.1, read as the reverse complement.
TTCACTTTTGTTACACTCAAACAGTGTCTCCTCTCATATGCTGAACTAGTCGCATTGTGGATTTTGGTTAAAACATGATTTTGGACAATGTTCATGGAACTCAGCTTAAAACGTACTTGCAGACTTGAAAACCCTTGCCTATTGTAGAGCGCGCCTCCTACTTCCACTGCTGAACGATACCCATGATTTTGGACCCTGTTTTCATAAGAAAAGGCTAAAAGAAATGTTTCACTTTTGTTACACTCAAACAGTGTCTCCTCTCATATGCTGAACTAGTCGCATTGTGGATTTTGGTTAAAACATGATTTTGGACAATGTTCATGGAACTCAGCTTAAAACGTACTTGCAGACTTGAAAACCCTTGCCTATTGTAGAGCGCGCCTCCTACTTCCACTGCTGAACGAAAACCCATGATTTTGGACCCTGTTTTCATACGAAAAGGCTAAAAGAAATGTTTCACGTTTGTTACACTCAAACAGTGTCTCCTCTCATATGCTGAACTGGTCGCATTGTGGATTTTGGTTAAAACATGATTTTGGACAATGTTCGTGGAACTCAGCTTAAAACGTACTTGCAGACTTGAAAACCCTTGCCTATTGTAGAGCGCGCCTCCTACTTCCACTGCTGAACGAAAACCCATGATTTTGGACCCTGTTTTCATAAGAAAAGGCTAAAAGAAATGTTTCACTTTTGTTACACTCAAACAGTGTCTCCTCTCATATGCTGAACTGGTTGCATTGTGGATTTTGGTTAAAACATGATTTTGGACAATGTTCATGGAACTCAGCTTAAAACGTACTTGCAGACTTGAAAACCCTTGCCTATTGTAGAGCGCGCCTCCTACTTCCACTGCTGAACGAAAACCCATGATTTTGGACCCTGTTTTCATAAGAAAAGGCTAAAAGAAATGTTTCACTTTTGTTACACTCAAACAGTGTCTCCTCTCATATGCTGAACTAGTCGCATTGTGGATTTTGGTTAAAACATGATTTTGGACAATGTTCATGGAACTCAGCTTAAAACGTACTTGCAGACTTGAAAACCCTTGCCTATTGTAGAGCGCGCCTCCTACTTCCACTGCTGAACGAAAACCCATGATTTTGGACCCTGTTTTCATAAGAAAAGGCTAAAAGAAATGTTTCACTTTTGTTACACTCAAACAGTGTCTCCTCTCATATGCTGAACTGGTCGCATTGTGGATTTTGGTTAAAACATGATTTTGGACAATGTTCGTGGAACTCAGCATAAAACGTACTTGCAGACTTGAAAACCCTTGCCTATTGTAGAGCGCGCCTCCTACTTCCACTGCTGAACGAAAACCCATGATTTTGGACCCTGTTTTCATAAGAAAAGGCTAAAAGAAATGTTTCACTTTTGTTACACTCAAACAGTGTCTCCTCTCATATGCTGAACTGGTTGCATTGTGGATTTTGGTTAAAACATGATTTTGGACAATGTTCATGGAACTCAGCTTAAAACGTACTTGCAGACTTGAAAACCCTTGCCTATTGTAGAGCGCGCCTCCTACTTCCACTGCTGAACGAAAACCCATGATTTTGGACCCTGTTTTCATAAGAAAAGGCTAAAAGAAATGTTTCACTTTTGTTACACTCAAACAGTGTCTCCTCTCATATGCTGAACTAGTCGCATTGTGGATTTTGGTTAAAACATGATTTTGGACAATGTTCATGGAACTCAGCTTAAAACGTACTTGCAGATTTGAAAACCCTTGCCTATTGTAGAGCGCGCCTCCTACTTCCACTGCTGAACGAAAACCCATGATTTTGGACCCTGTTTTCATAAGAAAAGGCTAAAAGAAATGTTTCACTTTTGTTACACTCAAACAGTGTCTCCTCTCATATGCTGAACTGGTCGCATTGTGGATTTTGGTTAAAACATGATTTTGGACAATGTTCGTGGAACTCAGCTTAAAACGTACTTGCAGACTTGAAAACCCTTGCCTATTGTAGAGCGCGCCTCCTACTTCCACTGCTGAACGAAAACCCATGATTTTGGACCCTGTTTTCATAAGAAAAGGCTAAAAGAAATGTTTCACTTTTGTTACACTCAAACAGTGTCTCCTCTCATATGCTGAACTAGTCGCATTGTGGATTTTGGTTAAAACATGATTTTGGACAATGTTCATGGAACTCAGCTTAAAACGTACTTGCAGACTTGAAAACCCTTGCCTATTGTAGAGCGCGCCTCCTACTTCCACTGCTGAACGAAAACCCATGATTTTGGACCCTGTTTTCATGTGAAAAGGCTAAAAGAAATGTTTCACTTTTGTTACACTCAAACAGTGTCTCCTCTCATATGCTGAACTAGTCGCATTGTGGATTTTGGTTAAAACATGATTTTGGACAATGTTCATGGAACTCAGCTTAAAACGTACTTGCAGACTTGAAAACCCTTGCCTATTGTAGAGCGCGCCTCCTACTTCCACTGCTGAACGAAAACCCATGATTTTGGACCCTGTTTTCATAAGAAAAGGCTAAAAGAAATGTTTCACTTTTGTTACACTCAAACAGTGTCTCCTCTCATATGCTGAACTGGTCGCATTGTGGATTTTGGTTAAAACATGATTTTGGACAATGTTCGTGGAACTCAGCTTAAAACGTACTTGCAGACTTGAAAACCCTTGCCTATTGTAGAGCGCGCCTCCTACTTCCACTGCTGAACGAAAACCCATGATTTTGGACCCTGTTTTCATAAGAAAAGGCTAAAAGAAATGTTTCACTTTTGTTACACTCAAACAGTGTCTCCTCTCATATGCTGAACTAGTCGCATTGTGGATTTTGGTTAAAACATGATTTTGGACAATGTTCATGGAACTCAGCTTAAAACGTACTTGCAGACTTGAAAACCCTTGCCTATTGTAGAGCGCGCCTCCTACTTCCACTGCTGAACGAAAACCCATGATTTTGGACCCTGTTTTCATAAGAAAAGGCTAAAAGAAATGTTTCACTTTTGTTACACTCAAACAGTGTCTCCTCTCATATGCTGAACTAGTCGCATTGTGGATTTTGGTTAAAACATGATTTTGGACAATGTTCATGGAACTCAGCTTAAAACGTACTTGCAGACTTGAAAACCCTTGCCTATTGTAGAGCGCGCCTCCTACTTCCACTGCTGAACGATACCCATGATTTTGGACCCTGTTTTCATGCGAAAAGGCTAAAAGAAATGTTTCACGTTTGTTACACTCAAACAGTGTCTCCTCTCATATGCTGAACTGGTCGCATTGTGGATTTTGGTTAAAACATGATTTTGGACAATGTTCATGGAACTCAGCTTAAAACGTACTTGCAGACTTGAAAACCCTTGCCTATTGTAGAGCGCGCCTCCTACTTCCACTGCTGAACGAAAACCCATGATTTTGGACCCTGTTTTCATAAGAAAAGGCTAAAAGAAATGTTTCACTTTTGTTACACTCAAACAGTGTCTCCTCTCATATGCTGAACTAGTCGCATTGTGGATTTTGGTTAAAACATGATTTTGGACAATGTTCATGGAACTCAGCTTAAAACGTACTTGCAGACTTGAAAACCCTTGCCTATTGTAGAGCGCGCCTCCTACTTCCACTGCTGAACGAAAACCCATGATTTTGGACCCTGTTTTCATAAGAAAAGGCTAAAAGAAATGTTTCACTTTTGTTACACTCAAACAGTGTCTCCTCTCATATGCTGAACTGGTCGCATTGTGGATTTTGGTTAAAACATGATTTTGGACAATGTTCGTGGAACTCAGCTTAAAACGTACTTGCAGACTTGAAAACCCTTGCCTATTGTAGAGCGCGCCTCCTACTTCCACTGCTGAACGAAAACCCATGATTTTGGACCCTGTTTTCATAAGAAAAGGCTAAAAGAAATGTTTCACTTTTGTTACACTCAAACAGTGTCTCCTCTCATATGCTGAACTAGTCGCATTGTGGATTTTGGTTAAAACATGATTTTGGACAATGTTCATGGAACTCAGCTTAAAACGTACTTGCAGACTTGAAAACCCTTGCCTATTGTAGAGCGCGCCTCCTACTTCCACTGCTGAACGAAAACCCATGATTTTGGACCCTGTTTTCATAAGAAAAGGCTAAAAGAAATGTTTCACTTTTGTTACACTCAAACAGTGTCTCCTCTCATATGCTGAACTAGTCGCATTGTGGATTTTGGTTAAAACATGATTTTGGACAATGTTCATGGAACTCAGCTTAAAACGTACTTGCAGACTTGAAAACCCTTGCCTATTGTAGAGCGCGCCTCCTACTTCCACTGCTGAACGATACCCATGATTTTGGACCCTGTTTTCATGCGAAAAGGCTAAAAGAAATGTTTCACGTTTGTTACACTCAAACAGTGTCTCCTCTCATATGCTGAACTGGTCGCATTGTGGATTTTGGTTAAAACATGATTTTGGACAATGTTCGTGGAACTCAGCTTAAAACGTACTTGCAGACTTGAAAACCCTTGCCTATTGTAGAGCGCGCCTCCTACTTCCACTGCTGAACGAAAACCCATGATTTTGGACCCTGTTTTCATAAGAAAAGGCTAAAAGAAATGTTTCACTTTTGTTACACTCAAACAGTGTCTCCTCTCATATGCTGAACTGGTTGCATTGTGGATTTTGGTTAAAACATGATTTTGGACAATGTTCATGGAACTCAGCTTAAAACGTACTTGCAGACTTGAAAACCCTTGCCTATTGTAGAGCGCGCCTCCTACTTCCACTGCTGAACGAAAACCCATGATTTTGGACCCTGTTTTCATGCGAAAAGGCTAAAAGAAATGTTTCACGTTTGTTACACTCAAACAGTGTCTCCTCTCATATGCTGAACTGGTCGCATTGTGGATTTTGGTTAAAACATGATTTTGGACAATGTTCATGGAACTCAGCTTAAAACGTACTTGCAGACTTGAAAACACTTGCCTATTGTAGAGCGCGCCTCCTACTTCCACTGCTGAACGAAAACCCATGATTTTGGACCCTGTTTTCATGCGAAAAGGCTAAAAGAAATGTTTCACGTTTGTTACACTCAAACAGTGTCTCCTCTCATATGCTGAACTGGTCGCATTGTGGATTTTGGTTAAAACATGATTTTGGACAATGTTCGTGGAACTGAGCTTAAAACGTACTTGCAGACTTGAAAACCCTTGCCTATTGTAGAGCGCGCCTCCTACTTCCACTGCTGAACGAAAACCCATGATTTTGGACCCTGTTTTCATAAGAAAAGGCTAAAAGAAATGTTTCACTTTTGTTACACTCAAACAGTGTCTCCTCTCATATGCTGAACTGGTTGCATTGTGGATTTTGGTTAAAACATGATTTTGGACAATGTTCATGGAACTCAGCTTAAAACGTACTTGCAGACTTGAAAACCCTTGCCTATTGTAGAGCGCGCCTCCTACTTCCACTGCTGAACGAAAACCCATGATTTTGGACCCTGTTTTCATAAGAAAAGACTAAAAGAAATGTTTCACTTTTGTTACACTCAAACAGTGTCTCCTCTCATATGCTGAACTAGTCGCATTGTGGATTTTGGTTAAAACATGATTTTGGACAATGTTCATGGAACTCAGCTTAAAACGTACTTGCAGACTTGAAAACCCTTGCCTATTGTAGAGCGCGCCTCCTACTTCCACTGCTGAACGATACCCATGATTTTGGACCCTGTTTTCATAAGAAAAGGCTAAAAGAAATGTTTCACTTTTGTTACACTCAAACAGTGTCTCCTCTCATATGCTGAACTAGTCGCATTGTGGATTTTGGTTAAAACATGATTTTGGACAATGTTCATGGAACTCAGCTTAAAACGTACTTGCAGACTTGAAAACCCTTGCCTATTGTAGAGCGCGCCTCCTACTTCCACTGCTGAACGAAAACCCATGATTTTGGACCCTGTTTTCATGCGAAAAGGCTAAAAGAAATGTTTCACGTTTGTTACACTCAAACAGTGTCTCCTCTCATATGCTGAACTGGTCGCATTGTGGATTTTGGTTAAAACATGATTTTGGACAATGTTCGTGGAACTCAGCTTAAAACGTACTTGCCGACTTGAAAACCCTTGCCTATTGTAGAGCGCGCCTCCTACTTCCACTGCTGAACGAAAACCCATGATTTTGGACCCTGTTTTCATAAGAAAAGGCTAAAAGAAATGTTTCACTTTTGTTACACTCAAACAGTGTCTCCTCTCATATGCTGAACTAGTCGCATTGTGGATTTTGGTTAAAACATGATTTTGGACAATGTTCATGGAACTCAGCTTAAAACGTACTTGCAGACTTGAAAACCCTTGCCTATTGTAGAGCGCGCCTCCTACTTCCACTGCTGAACGAAAACCCATGATTTTGGACCCTGTTTTCATAAGAAAAGGCTAAAAGAAATGTTTCACTTTTGTTACACTCAAACAGTGTCTCCTCTCATATGCTGAACTAGTCGCATTGTGGATTTTGGTTAAAACATGATTTTGGACAATGTTCATGGAACTCAGCTTAAAACGTACTTGCAGACTTGAAAACCCTTGCCTATTGTAGAGCGCGCCTCCTACTTCCACTGCTGAACGAAAACCCATGATTTTGGACCCTGTTTTCATGCGAAAAGGCTAAAAGAAATGTTTCACGTTTGTTACACTCAAACAGTGTCTCCTCTCATATGCTGAACTGGTCGCATTGTGGATTTTGGTTAAAACATGATTTTGGACAATGTTCGTGGAACTCAGCTTAAAACGTACTTGCAGACTTGAAAACCCTTGCCTATTGTAGAGCGCGCCTCCTACTTCCACTGCTGAACGAAAACCCATGATTTTGGACCCTGTTTTCATAAGAAAAGGCTAAAAGAAATGTTTCACTTTTGTTACACTCAAACAGTGTCTCCTCTCATATGCTGAACTGGTTGCATTGTGGATTTTGGTTAAAACATGATTTTGGACAATGTTCATGGAACTCAGCTTAAAACGTACTTGCAGACTTGAAAACCCTTGCCTATTGTAGAGCGCGCCTCCTACTTCCACTGCTGAACGAAAACCCATGATTTTGGACCCTGTTTTCATAAGAAAAGGCTAAAAGAAATGTTTCACTTTTGTTACACTCAAACAGTGTCTCCTCTCATATGCTGAACTGGTTGCATTGTGGATTTTGGTTAAAACATGATTTTGGACAATGTTCATGGAACTCAGCTTAAAACGTACTTGCAGACTTGAAAACCCTTGCCTATTGTAGAGCGCGCCTCCTACTTCCACTGCTGAACGAAAACCCATGATTTTGGACCCTGTTTTCATAAGAAAAGGCTAAAAGAAATGTTTCACTTTTGTTACACTCAAACAGTGTCTCCTCTCATATGCTGAACTGGTCGCATTGTGGATTTTGGTTAAAACATGATTTTGGACAATGTTCGTGGAACTCAGCTTAAAACGTACTTGCAGACTTGAAAACCCTTGCCTATTGTAGAGCGCGCCTCCTACTTCCACTGCTGAACGAAAACCCATGATTTTGGACCCTGTTTTCATAAGAAAAGGCTAAAAGAAATGTTTCACTTTTGTTACACTCAAACAGTGTCTCCTCTCATATGCTGAACTAGTCGCATTGTGGATTTTGGTTAAAACATGATTTTGGACAATGTTCATGGAACTCAGCTTAAAACGTACTTGCAGACTTGAAAACCCTTGCCTATTGTAGAGCGCGCCTCCTACTTCCACTGCTGAACGAAAACCCATGATTTTGGACCCTGTTTTCATAAGAAAAGGCTAAAAGAAATGTTTCACTTTTGTTACACTCAAACAGTGTCTCCTCTCATATGCTGAACTAGTCGCATTGTGGATTTTGGTTAAAACATGATTTTGGACAATGTTCATGGAACTCAGCTTAAAACGTACTTGCAGACTTGAAAACCCTTGCCTATTGTAGAGCGCGCCTCCTACTTCCACTGCTGAACGATACCCATGATTTTGGACCCTGTTTTCATGCGAAAAGGCTAAAAGAAATGTTTCACGTTTGTTACACTCAAACAGTGTCTCCTCTCATATGCTGAACTGGTCGCATTGTGGATTTTGGTTAAAACATGATTTTGGACAATGTTCGTGGAACTCAGCTTAAAACGTACTTGCAGACTTGAAAACCCTTGCCTATTGTAGAGCGCGCCTCCTACTTCCACTGCTGAACGAAAACCCATGATTTTGGACCCTGTTTTCATAAGAAAAGGCTAAAAGAAATGTTTCACTTTTGTTACACTCAAACAGTGTCTCCTCTCATATGCTGAACTGGTTGCATTGTGGATTTTGGTTAAAACATGATTTTGGACAATGTTCATGGAACTCAGCTTAAAACGTACTTGCAGACTTGAAAACCCTTGCCTATTGTAGAGCGCGCCTCCTACTTCCACTGCTGAACGAAAACCCATGATTTTGGACCCTGTTTTCATAAGAAAAGGCTAAAAGAAATGTTTCACTTTTGTTACACTCAAACAGTGTCTCCTCTCATATGCTGAACTAGTCGCATTGTGGATTTTGGTTAAAACATGATTTTGGACAATGTTCATGGAACTCAGCTTAAAACGTACTTGCAGACTTGAAAACCCTTGCCTATTGTAGAGCGCGCCTCCTACTTCCACTGCTGAACGAAAACCCATGATTTTGGACCCTGTTTTCATAAGAAAAGGCTAAAAGAAATGTTTCACTTTTGTTACACTCAAACAGTGTCTCCTCTCATATGCTGAACTGGTCGCATTGTGGATTTTGGTTAAAACATGATTTTGGACAATGTTCGTGGAACTCAGCTTAAAACGTACTTGCAGACTTGAAAACCCTTGCCTATTGTAGAGCGCGCCTCCTACTTCCACTGCTGAACGAAAACCCATGATTTTGGACCCTGTTTTCATAAGAAAAGGCTAAAAGAAATGTTTCACTTTTGTTACACTCAAACAGTGTCTCCTCTCATATGCTGAACTAGTCGCATTGTGGATTTTGGTTAAAACATGATTTTGGACAATGTTCATGGAACTCAGCTTAAAACGTACTTGCAGACTTGAAAACCCTTGCCTATTGTAGAGCGCGCCTCCTACTTCCACTGCTGAACGAAAACCCATGATTTTGGACCCTGTTTTCATAAGAAAAGGCTAAAAGAAATGTTTCACTTTTGTTACACTCAAACAGTGTCTCCTCTCATATGCTGAACTAGTCGCATTGTGGATTTTGGTTAAAACATGATTTTGGACAATGTTCATGGAACTCAGCTTAAAACGTACTTGCAGACTTGAAAACCCTTGCCTATTGTAGAGCGCGCCTCCTACTTCCACTGCTGAACGAAAACCCATGATTTTGGACCCTGTTTTCATGCGAAAAGGCTAAAAGAAATGTTTCACGTTTGTTACACTCAAACAGTGTCTCCTCTCATATGCTGAACTGGTCGCATTGTGGATTTTGGTTAAAACATGATTTTGGACAATGTTCGTGGAACTCAGCTTAAAACGTACTTGCAGACTTGAAAACCCTTGCCTATTGTAGAGCGCGCCTCCTACTTCCACTGCTGAACGAAAACCCATGATTTTGGACCCTGTTTTCATAAGAAAAGGCTAAAAGAAATGTTTCACTTTTGTTACACTCAAACAGTGTCTCCTCTCATATGCTGAACTAGTCGCATTGTGGATTTTGGTTAAAACATGATTTTGGACAATGTTCATGGAACTCAGCTTAAAACGTACTTGCAGACTTGAAAACCCTTGCCTATTGTAGAGCGTGCCTCCTACTTCCACTGCTGAACGAAAACCCATGATTTTGGACCCTGTTTTCATAAGAAAAGGCTAAAAGAAATGTTTCACTTTTGTTACACTCAAACAGTGTCTCCTCTCATATGCTGAACTAGTCGCATTGTGGATTTTGGTTAAAACATGATTTTGGACAATGTTCATGGAACTCAGCTTAAAACGTACTTGCAGACTTGAAAACCCTTGCCTATTGTAGAGCGCGCCTCCTACTTCCACTGCTGAACGAAAACCCATGATTTTGGACCCTGTTTTCATGCGAAAAGGCTAAAAGAAATGTTTCACGTTTGTTACACTCAAACAGTGTCTCCTCTCATATGCTGAACTGGTCGCATTGTGGATTTTGGTTAAAACATGATTTTGGACAATGTTCGTGGAACTCAGCTTAAAACGTACTTGCAGACTTGAAAACCCTTGCCTATTGTAGAGCGCGCCTCCTACTTCCACTGCTGAACGAAAACCCATGATTTTGGACCCTGTTTTCATAAGAAAAGGCTAAAAGAAATGTTTCACTTTTGTTACACTCAAACAGTGTCTCCTCTCATATGCTGAACTGGTTGCATTGTGGATTTTGGTTAAAACATGATTTTGGACAATGTTCATGGAACTCAGCTTAAAACGTACTTGCAGACTTGAAAACCCTTGCCTATTGTAGAGCGCGCCTCCTACTTCCACGGCTGAACGAAAACCCATGATTTTGGACCCTGTTTTCATAAGAAAAGGCTAAAAGAAATGTTTCACTTTTGTTACACTCAAACAGTGTCTCCTCTCATATGCTGAACTAGTCGCATTGTGGATTTTGGTTAAAACATGATTTTGGACAATGTTCATGGAACTCAGCTTAAAACGTACTTGCAGACTTGAAAACCCTTGCCTATTGTAGAGCGCGCCTCCTACTTCCACTGCTGAACGAAAACCCATGATTTTGGACCCTGTTTTCATAAGAAAAGGCTAAAAGAAATGTTTCACTTTTGTTACACTCAAACAGTGTCTCCTCTCATATGCTGAACTGGTCGCATTGTGGATTTTGGTTAAAACATGATTTTGGACAATGTTCGTGGAACTCAGCTTAAAACGTACTTGCAGACTTGAAAACCCTTGCCTATTGTAGAGCGCGCCTCCTACTTCCACTGCTGAACGAAAACCCATGATTTTGGACCCTGTTTTCATGCGAAAAGGCTAAAAGAAATGTTTCACTTTTGTTACACTCAAACAGTGTCTCCTCTCATATGCTGAACTAGTCGCATTGTGGATTTTGGTTAAAACATGATTTTGGACAATGTTCATGGAACTCAGCTTAAAACGTACTTGCAGACTTGAAAACCCTTGCCTATTGTAGAGCGCGCCTCCTACTTCCACTGCTGAACGAAAACCCATGATTTTGGACCCTGTTTTCATGCGAAAAGGCTAAAAGAAATGTTTCACGTTTGTTACACTCAAACAGTGTCTCCTCTCATATGCTGAACTGGTCGCATTGTGGATTTTGGTTAAAACATGATTTTGGACAATGTTCATGGAACTCAGCTTAAAACGTACTTGCAGACTTGAAAACCCTTGCCTATTGTAGAGCGTGTCTCCTACTTCCACTGCTGAACGAAAACCCATGATTTTGGACCCTGTTTTCATAAGAAAAGGCTAAAAGAAATGTTTCACTTTTGTTACACTCAAACAGTGTCTCCTCTCATATGCTGAACTAGTCGCATTGTGGATTTTGGTTAAAACATGATTTTGGACAATGTTCATGGAACTCAGCTTAAAACGTACTTGCAGACTTGAAAACCCTTGCCTATTGTAGAGCGCGCCTCCTACTTCCACTGCTGAACGATACCCATGATTTTGGACCCTGTTTTCATGCGAAAAGGCTAAAAGAAATGTTTCACGTTTGTTACACTCAAACAGTGTCTCCTCTCATATGCTGAACTGGTCGCATTGTGGATTTTGGTTAAAACATGATTTTGGACAATGTTCGTGGAACTCAGCTTAAAACGTACTTGCAGACTTGAAAACCCTTGCCTATTGTAGAGCGCGCCTCCTACTTCCACTGCTGAACGAAAACCCATGATTTTGGACCCTGTTTTCATAAGAAAAGGCTAAAAGAAATGTTTCACTTTTGTTACACTCAAACAGTGTCTCCTCTCATATGCTGAACTGGTTGCATTGTGGATTTTGGTTAAAACATGATTTTGGACAATGTTCATGGAACTCAGCTTAAAACGTACTTGCAGACTTGAAAACCCTTGCCTATTGTAGAGCGCGCCTCCTACTTCCACTGCTGAACGAAAACCCATGATTTTGGACCCTGTTTTCATAAGAAAAGGCTAAAAGAAATGTTTCACTTTTGTTACACTCAAACAGTGTCTCCTCTCATATGCTGAACTAGTCGCATTGTGGATTTTGGTTAAAACATGATTTTGGACAATGTTCATGGAACTCAGCTTAAAACGTACTTGCAGACTTGAAAACCCTTGCCTATTGTAGAGCGCGCCTCCTACTTCCACTGCTGAACGAAAACCCATGATTTTGGACCCTGTTTTCATAAGAAAAGGCTAAAAGAAATGTTTCACTTTTGTTACACTCAAACAGTGTCTCCTCTCATATGCTGAACTGGTCGCATTGTGGATTTTGGTTAAAACATGATTTTGGACAATGTTCGTGGAACTCAGCTTAAAACGTACTTGCAGACTTGAAAACCCTTGCCTATTGTAGAGCGCGCCTCCTACTTCCACTGCTGAACGAAAACCCATGATTTTGGACCCTGTTTTCATAAGAAAAGGCTAAAAGAAATGTTTCACTTTTGTTACACTCAAACAGTGTCTCCTCTCATATGCTGAACTAGTCGCATTGTGGATTTTGGTTAAAACATGATTTTGGACAATGTTCATGGAACTCAGCTTAAAACGTACTTGCAGACTTGAAAACCCTTGCCTATTGTAGAGCGCGCCTCCTACTTCCACTGCTGAACGAAAACCCATGATTTTGGACCCTGTTTTCATAAGAAAAGGCTAAAAGAAATGTTTCACTTTTGTTACACTCAAACAGTGTCTCCTCTCATATGCTGAACTAGTCGCATTGTGGATTTTGGTTAAAACATGATTTTGGACAATGTTCATGGAACTCAGCTTAAAACGTACTTGCAGACTTGAAAACCCTTGCCTATTGTAGAGCTCGCCTCCTACTTCCACTGCTGAACGAAAACCCATGATTTTGGACCCTGTTTTCATGCGAAAAGGCTAAAAGAAATGTTTCACGTTTGTTACACTCAAACAGTGTCTCCTCTCATATGCTGAACTGGTCGCATTGTGGATTTTGGTTAAAACATGATTTTGGACAATGTTCGTGGAACTCAGCTTAAAACGTACTTGCAGACTTGAAAACCCTTGCCTATTGTAGAGCGCGCCTCCTACTTCCACTGCTGAACGAAAACCCATGATTTTGGACCCTGTTTTCATAAGAAAAGGCTAAAAGAAATGTTTCACTTTTGTTACACTCAAACAGTGTCTCCTCTCATATGCTGAACTAGTCGCATTGTGGATTTTGGTTAAAACATGATTTTGGACAATGTTCATGGAACTCAGCTTAAAACGTACTTGCAGACTTGAAAACCCTTGCCTATTGTAGAGCGCGCCTCCTACTTCCACTGCTGAACGAAAACCCATGATTTTGGACCCTGTTTTCATAAGAAAAGGCTAAAAGAAATGTTTCACTTTTGTTACACTCAAACAGTGTCTCCTCTCATATGCTGAACTAGTCGCATTGTGGATTTTGGTTAAAACATGATTTTGGACAATGTTCATGGAACTCAGCTTAAAACGTACTTGCAGACTTGAAAACCCTTGCCTATTGTAGAGCTCGCCTCCTACTTCCACTGCTGAACGAAAACCCATGATTTTGGACCCTGTTTTCATGCGAAAAGGCTAAAAGAAATGTTTCACGTTTGTTACACTCAAACAGTGTCTCCTCTCATATGCTGAACTGGTCGCATTGTGGATTTTGGTTAAAACATGATTTTGGACAATGTTCGTGGAACTCAGCTTAAAACGTACTTGCAGACTTGAAAACCCTTGCCTATTGTAGAGCGCGCCTCCTACTTCCACTGCTGAACGAAAACCCATGATTTTGGACCCTGTTTTCATAAGAAAAGGCTAAAAGAAATGTTTCACTTTTGTTACACTCAAACAGTGTCTCCTCTCATATGCTGAACTAGTCGCATTGTGGATTTTGGTTAAAACATGATTTTGGACAATGTTCATGGAACTCAGCTTAAAACGTACTTGCAGACTTGAAAACCCTTGCCTATTGTAGAGCGTGCCTCCTACTTCCACTGCTGAACGAAAACCCATGATTTTGGACCCTGTTTTCATAAGAAAAGGCTAAAAGAAATGTTTCACTTTTGTTACACTCAAACAGTGTCTCCTCTCATATGCTGAACTAGTCGCATTGTGGATTTTGGTTAAAACATGATTTTGGACAATGTTCATGGAACTCAGCTTAAAACGTACTTGCAGACTTGAAAACCCTTGCCTATTGTAGAGCGCGCCTCCTACTTCCACTGCTGAACGAAAACCCATGATTTTGGACCCTGTTTTCATGCGAAAAGGCTAAAAGAAATGTTTCACGTTTGTTACACTCAAACAGTGTCTCCTCTCATATGCTGAACTGGTCGCATTGTGGATTTTGGTTAAAACATGATTTTGGACAATGTTCGTGGAACTCAGCTTAAAACGTACTTGCAGACTTGAAAACCCTTGCCTATTGTAGAGCGCGCCTCCTACTTCCACTGCTGAACGAAAACCCATGATTTTGGACCCTGTTTTCATAAGAAAAGGCTAAAAGAAATGTTTCACTTTTGTTACACTCAAACAGTGTCTCCTCTCATATGCTGAACTGGTTGCATTGTGGATTTTGGTTAAAACATGATTTTGGACAATGTTCATGGAACTCAGCTTAAAACGTACTTGCAGACTTGAAAACCCTTGCCTATTGTAGAGCGCGCCTCCTACTTCCACGGCTGAACGAAAACCCATGATTTTGGACCCTGTTTTCATAAGAAAAGGCTAAAAGAAATGTTTCACTTTTGTTACACTCAAACAGTGTCTCCTCTCATATGCTGAACTAGTCGCATTGTGGATTTTGGTTAAAACATGATTTTGGACAATGTTCATGGAACTCAGCTTAAAACGTACTTGCAGACTTGAAAACCCTTGCCTATTGTAGAGCGCGCCTCCTACTTCCACTGCTGAACGAAAACCCATGATTTTGGACCCTGTTTTCATAAGAAAAGGCTAAAAGAAATGTTTCACTTTTGTTACACTCAAACAGTGTCTCCTCTCATATGCTGAACTGGTCGCATTGTGGATTTTGGTTAAAACATGATTTTGGACAATGTTCATGGAACTCAGCTTAAAACGTACTTGCAGACTTGAAAACCCTTGCCTATTGTAGAGCGCGCCTCCTACTTCCACTGCTGAACGAAAACCCATGATTTTGGACCCTGTTTTCATAAGAAAAGGCTAAAAGAAATGTTTCACTTTTGTTACACTCAAACAGTGTCTCCTCTCATATGCTGAACTAGTCGCATTGTGGATTTTGGTTAAAACATGATTTTAGACAATGTTCATGGAACTCAGCTTAAAACGTACTTGCAGACTTGAAAACCCTTGCCTATTGTAGAGCGCGCCTCCTACTTCCACTGCTGAACGAAAACCCATGATTTTGGACCCTGTTTTCATAAGAAAAGGCTAAAAGAAATGTTTCACTTTTGTTACACTCAAACAGTGTCTCCTCTCATATGCTGAAATAGTCGCATTGTGGATTTTGGTTAAAACATGATTTTGGACAATGTTCATGGAACTCAGCTTAAAACGTACTTGCAGACTTGAAAACCCTTGCCTATTGTAGAGCGCGCCTCCTACTTCCACTGCTGAACGAAAACCCATGATTTTGGACCCTGTTTTCATGCGAAAAGGCTAAAAGAAATGTTTCACGTTTGTTACACTCAAACAGTGTCTCCTCTCATATGCTGAACTGGTCGCATTGTGGATTTTGGTTAAAACATGATTTTGGACAATGTTCATGGAACTCAGCTTAAAACGTACTTGCAGACTTGAAAACCCTTGCCTATTGTAGAGCGTGCCTCCTACTTCCACTGCTGAACGAAAACCCATGATTTTGGACCCTGTTTTCATAAGAAAAGGCTAAAAGAAATGTTTCACTTTTGTTACACTCAAACAGTGTCTCCTCTCATATGCTGAACTAGTCGCATTGTGGATTTTGGTTAAAACATGATTTTGGACAATGTTCATGGAACTCAGCTTAAAACGTACTTGCAGACTTGAAAACCCTTGCCTATTGTAGAGCGCGCCTCCTACTTCCACTGCTGAACGAAAACCCATGATTTTGGACCCTGTTTTCATGCGAAAAGGCTAAAAGAAATGTTTCACGTTTGTTACACTCAAACAGTGTCTCCTCTCATATGCTGAACTGGTCGCATTGTGGATTTTGGTTAAAACATGATTTTGGACAATGTTCGTGGAACTCAGCTTAAAACGTACTTGCAGACTTGAAAACCCTTGCCTATTGTAGAGCGCGCCTCCTACTTCCACTGCTGAACGAAAACCCATGATTTTGGACCCTGTTTTCATAAGAAAAGGCTAAAAGAAATGTTTCACTTTTGTTACACTCAAACAGTGTCTCCTCTCATATGCTGAACTGGTTGCATTGTGGATTTTGGTTAAAACATGATTTTGGACAATGTTCATGGAACTCAGCTTAAAACGTACTTGCAGACTTGAAAACCCTTGCCTATTGTAGAGCGCGCCTCCTACTTCCACGGCTGAACGAAAACCCATGATTTTGGACCCTGTTTTCATAAGAAAAGGCTAAAAGAAATGTTTCACTTTTGTTACACTCAAACAGTGTCTCCTCTCATATGCTGAACTAGTCGCATTGTGGATTTTGGTTAAAACATGATTTTGGACAATGTTCATGGAACTCAGCTTAAAACGTACTTGCAGACTTGAAAACCCTTGCCTATTGTAGAGCGCGCCTCCTACTTCCACTGCTGAACGAAAACCCATGATTTTGGACCCTGTTTTCATAAGAAAAGGCTAAAAGAAATGTTTCACTTTTGTTACACTCAAACAGTGTCTCCTCTCATATGCTGAACTGGTCGCATTGTGGATTTTGGTTAAAACATGATTTTGGACAATGTTCGTGGAACTCAGCTTAAAACGTACTTGCAGACTTGAAAACCCTTGCCTATTGTAGAGCGCGCCTCCTACTTCCACTGCTGAACGAAAACCCATGATTTTGGACCCTGTTTTCATAAGAAAAGGCTAAAAGAAATGTTTCACTTTTGTTACACTCAAACAGTGTCTCCTCTCATATGCTGAACTAGTCGCATTGTGGATTTTGGTTAAAACATGATTTTGGACAATGTTCATGGAACTCAGCTTAAAACGTACTTGCAGACTTGAAAACCCTTGCCTATTGTAGAGCGCGCCTCCTACTTCCACTGCTGAACGAAAACCCATGATTTTGGACCCTGTTTTCATGCGAAAAGGCTAAAAGAAATGTTTCACTTTTGTTACACTCAAACAGTGTCTCCTCTCATATGCTGAACTAGTCGCATTGTGGATTTTGGTTAAAACATGATTTTGGACAATGTTCATGGAACTCAGCTTAAAACGTACTTGCAGACTTGAAAACCCTTGCCTATTGTAGAGCGCGCCTCCTACTTCCACTGCTGAACGAAAACCCATGATTTTGGACCCTGTTTTCATGCGAAAAGGCTAAAAGAAATGTTTCACGTTTGTTACACTCAAACAGTGTCTCCTCTCATATGCTGAACTGGTCGCATTGTGGATTTTGGTTAAAACATGATTTTGGACAATGTTCATGGAACTCAGCTTAAAACGTACTTGCAGACTTGAAAACCCTTGCCTATTGTAGAGCGTGCCTCCTACTTCCACTGCTGAACGAA
The DNA here is from genome assembly GCF_964263955.1 of Coregonus lavaretus. NCBI lineage: Eukaryota > Metazoa > Chordata > Actinopteri > Salmoniformes > Salmonidae > Coregonus > Coregonus lavaretus. Next base: position 77,005,862 of record NC_139988.1, on the reverse strand, counting down.
AACCCATGATTTTGGACCCTGTTTTCATAAGAAAAGGCTAAAAGAAATGTTTCACTTTTGTTACACTCAAACAGTGTCTCCTCTCATATGCTGAACTAGTCGCATTGTGGATTTTGGTTAAAACATGATTTTGGACAATGTTCATGGAACTCAGCTTAAAACGTACTTGCAGACTTGAAAACCCTTGCCTATTGTAGAGCGCGCCTCCTACTTCCACTGCTGAACGAAAACCCATGATTTTGGACCCTGTTTTCATGCGAAAAGGCTAAAAGAAATGTTTCACGTTTGTTACACTCAAACAGTGTCTCCTCTCATATGCTGAACTGGTCGCATTGTGGATTTTGGTTAAAACATGATTTTGGACAATGTTCGTGGAACTCAGCTTAAAACGTACTTGCAGACTTGAAAACCCTTGCCTATTGTAGAGCGCGCCTCCTACTTCCACTGCTGAACGAAAACCCATGATTTTGGACCCTGTTTTCATAAGAAAAGGCTAAAAGAAATGTTTCACTTTTGTTACACTCAAACAGTGTCTCCTCTCATATGCTGAACTAGTTGCATTGTGGATTTTGGTTAAAACATGATTTTGGACAATGTTCATGGAACTCAGCTTAAAACGTACTTGCAGACTTGAAAACCCTTGCCTATTGTAGAGCGCGCCTCCTACTTCCACGGCTGAACGAAAACCCATGATTTTGGACCCTGTTTTCATAAGAAAAGGCTAAAAGAAATGTTTCACTTTTGTTACACTCAAACAGTGTCTCCTCTCATATGCTGAACTAGTCGCATTGTGGATTTTGGTTAAAACATGATTTTGGACAATGTTCATGGAACTCAGCTTAAAACGTACTTGCAGACTTGAAAACCCTTGCCTATTGTAGAGCGCGCCTCCTACTTCCACTGCTGAACGAAAACCCATGATTTTGGACCCTGTTTTCATAAGAAAAGGCTAAAAGAAATGTTTCACTTTTGTTACACTCAAACAGTGTCTCCTCTCATATGCTGAACTGGTCGCATTGTGGATTTTGGTTAAAACATGATTTTGGACAATGTTCGTGGAACTCAGCTTAAAACGTACTTGCAGACTTGAAAACCCTTGCCTATTGTAGAGCGCGCCTCCTACTTCCACTGCTGAACGAAAACCCATGATTTTGGACCCTGTTTTCATAAGAAAAGGCTAAAAGAAATGTTTCACTTTTGTTACACTCAAACAGTGTCTCCTCTCATATGCTGAACTAGTCGCATTGTGGATTTTGGTTAAAACATGATTTTGGACAATGTTCATGGAACTCAGCTTAAAACGTACTTGCAGACTTGAAAACCCTTGCCTATTGTAGAGCGCGCCTCCTACTTCCACTGCTGAACGAAAACCCATGATTTTGGACCCTGTTTTCATAAGAAAAGGCTAAAAGAAATGTTTCACTTTTGTTACACTCAAACAGTGTCTCCTCTCATATGCTGAACTAGTCGCATTGTGGATTTTGGTTAAAACATGATTTTGGACAATGTTCATGGAACTCAGCTTAAAACGTACTTGCAGACTTGAAAACCCTTGCCTATTGTAGAGCGCGCCTCCTACTTCCACTGCTGAACGAAAACCCATGATTTTGGACCCTGTTTTCATAAGAAAAGGCTAAAAGAAATGTTTCACTTTTGTTACACTCAAACAGTGTCTCCTCTCATATGCTGAACTAGTCGCATTGTGGATTTTGGTTAAAACATGATTTTGGACAATGTTCATGGAACTCAGCTTAAAACGTACTTGCAGACTTGAAAACCCTTGCCTATTGTAGAGCGCGCCTCCTACTTCCACTGCTGAACGAAAACCCATGATTTTGGACCCTGTTTTCATAAGAAAAGGCTAAAAGAAATGTTTCACTTTTGTTACACTCAAACAGTGTCTCCTCTCATATGCTGAACTAGTCGCATTGTGGATTTTGGTTAAAACATGATTTTGGACAATGTTCATGGAACTCAGCTTAAAACGTACTTGCAGACTTGAAAACCCTTGCCTATTGTAGAGCGTGCCTCCTACTTCCACTGCTGAACGAAAACCCATGATTTTGGACCCTGTTTTCATAAGAAAAGGCTAAAAGAAATGTTTCACTTTTGTTACACTCAAACAGTGTCTCCTCTCATATGCTGAACTAGTCGCATTGTGGATTTTGGTTAAAACATGATTTTGGACAATGTTCATGGAACTCAGCTTAAAACGTACTTGCAGACTTGAAAACCCTTGCCTATTGTAGAGCGCGCCTCCTACTTCCACTGCTGAACGAAAACCCATGATTTTGGACCCTGTTTTCATGCGAAAAGGCTAAAAGAAATGTTTCACGTTTGTTACACTCAAACAGTGTCTCCTCTCATATGCTGAACTGGTCGCATTGTGGATTTTGGTTAAAACATGATTTTGGACAATGTTCGTGGAACTCAGCTTAAAACGTACTTGCAGACTTGAAAACCCTTGCCTATTGTAGAGCGCGCCTCCTACTTCCACTGCTGAACGAAAACCCATGATTTTGGACCCTGTTTTCATAAGAAAAGGCTAAAAGAAATGTTTCACTTTTGTTACACTCAAACAGTGTCTCCTCTCATATGCTGAACTGGTTGCATTGTGGATTTTGGTTAAAACATGATTTTGGACAATGTTCATGGAACTCAGCTTAAAACGTACTTGCAGACTTGAAAACCCTTGCCTATTGTAGAGCGCGCCTCCTACTTCCACGGCTGAACGAAAACCCATGATTTTGGACCCTGTTTTCATAAGAAAAGGCTAAAAGAAATGTTTCACTTTTGTTACACTCAAACAGTGTCTCCTCTCATATGCTGAACTAGTCGCATTGTGGATTTTGGTTAAAACATGATTTTGGACAATGTTCATGGAACTCAGCTTAAAACGTACTTGCAGACTTGAAAACCCTTGCCTATTGTAGAGCGCGCCTCCTACTTCCACTGCTGAACGAAAACCCATGATTTTGGACCCTGTTTTCATAAGAAAAGGCTAAAAGAAATGTTTCACTTTTGTTACACTCAAACAGTGTCTCCTCTCATATGCTGAACTGGTCGCATTGTGGATTTTGGTTAAAACATGATTTTGGACAATGTTCGTGGAACTCAGCTTAAAACGTACTTGCAGACTTGAAAACCCTTGCCTATTGTAGAGCGCGCCTCCTACTTCCACTGCTGAACGAAAACCCATGATTTTGGACCCTGTTTTCATAAGAAAAGGCTAAAAGAAATGTTTCACTTTTGTTACACTCAAACAGTGTCTCCTCTCATATGCTGAACTAGTCGCATTGTGGATTTTGGTTAAAACATGATTTTGGACAATGTTCATGGAACTCAGCTTAAAACGTACTTGCAGACTTGAAAACCCTTGCCTATTGTAGAGCGCGCCTCCTACTTCCACTGCTGAACGAAAACCCATGATTTTGGACCCTGTTTTCATAAGAAAAGGCTAAAAGAAATGTTTCACTTTTGTTACACTCAAACAGTGTCTCCTCTCATATGCTGAACTAGTCGCATTGTGGATTTTGGTTAAAACATGATTTTGGACAATGTTCATGGAACTCAGCTTAAAACGTACTTGCAGACTTGAAAACCCTTGCCTATTGTAGAGCGCGCCTCCTACTTCCACTGCTGAACGATACCCATGATTTTGGACCCTGTTTTCATAAGAAAAGGCTAAAAGAAATGTTTCACTTTTGTTACACTCAAACAGTGTCTCCTCTCATATGCTGAACTAGTCGCATTGTGGATTTTGGTTAAAACATGATTTTGGACAATGTTCATGGAACTCAGCTTAAAACGTACTTGCAGACTTGAAAACCCTTGCCTATTGTAGAGCGCGCCTCCTACTTCCACTGCTGAACGAAAACCCATGATTTTGGACCCTGTTTTCATGCGAAAAGGCTAAAAGAAATGTTTCACGTTTGTTACACTCAAACAGTGTCTCCTCTCATATGCTGAACTGGTCGCATTGTGGATTTTGGTTAAAACATGATTTTGGACAATGTTCGTGGAACTCAGCTTAAAACGTACTTGCAGACTTGAAAACCCTTGCCTATTGTAGAGCGCGCCTCCTACTTCCACTGCTGAACGAAAACCCATGATTTTGGACCCTGTTTTCATAAGAAAAGGCTAAAAGAAATGTTTCACTTTTGTTACACTCAAACAGTGTCTCCTCTCATATGCTGAACTGGTTGCATTGTGGATTTTGGTTAAAACATGATTTTGGACAATGTTCATGGAACTCAGCTTAAAACGTACTTGCAGACTTGAAAACCCTTGCCTATTGTAGAGCGCGCCTCCTACTTCCACTGCTGAACGAAAACCCATGATTTTGGACCCTGTTTTCATGCGAAAAGGCTAAAAGAAATGTTTCACGTTTGTTACACTCAAACAGTGTCTCCTCTCATATGCTGAACTGGTCGCATTGTGGATTTTGGTTAAAACATGATTTTGGACAATGTTCGTGGAACTCAGCTTAAAACGTACTTGCAGACTTGAAAACCCTTGCCTATTGTAGAGCGCGCCTCCTACTTCCACTGCTGAACGAAAACCCATGATTTTGGACCCTGTTTTCATAAGAAAAGGCTAAAAGAAATGTTTCACTTTTGTTACACTCAAACAGTGTCTCCTCTCATATGCTGAACTGGTCGCATTGTGGATTTTGGTTAAAACATGATTTTGGACAATGTTCATGGAACTCAGCTTAAAACGTACTTGCAGACTTGAAAACCCTTGCCTATTGTAGAGCGCGCCTCCTACTTCCACTGCTGAACGAAAACCCATGATTTTGGACCCTGTTTTCATAAGAAAAGGCTAAAAGAAATGTTTCACTTTTGTTACACTCAAACAGTGTCTCCTCTCATATGCTGAACTAGTCGCATTGTGGATTTTGGTTAAAACATGATTTTGGACAATGTTCATGGAACTCAGCTTAAAACGTACTTGCAGACTTGAAAACCCTTGCCTATTGTAGAGCGCGCCTCCTACTTCCACTGCTGAACGAAAACCCATGATTTTGGACCCTGTTTTCATAAGAAAAGGCTAAAAGAAATGTTTCACTTTTGTTACACTCAAACAGTGTCTCCTCTCATATGCTGAACTGGTCGCATTGTGGATTTTGGTTAAAACATGATTTTGGACAATGTTCGTGGAACTCAGCTTAAAACGTACTTGCAGACTTGAAAACCCTTGCCTATTGTAGAGCGCGCCTCCTACTTCCACTGCTGAACGAAAACCCATGATTTTGGACCCTGTTTTCATAAGAAAAGGCTAAAAGAAATGTTTCACTTTTGTTACACTCAAACAGTGTCTCCTCTCATATGCTGAACTGGTTGCATTGTGGATTTTGGTTAAAACATGATTTTGGACAATGTTCATGGAACTCAGCTTAAAACGTACTTGCAGACTTGAAAACCCTTGCCTATTGTAGAGCGTGCCTCCTACTTCCACTGCTGAACGAAAACCCATGATTTTGGACCCTGTTTTCATAAGAAAAGGCTAAAAGAAATGTTTCACTTTTGTTACACTCAAACAGTGTCTCCTCTCATATGCTGAACTAGTCGCATTGTGGATTTTGGTTAAAACATGATTTTGGACAATGTTCATGGAACTCAGCTTAAAACGTACTTGCAGACTTGAAAACCCTTGCCTATTGTAGAGCGCGCCTCCTACTTCCACTGCTGAACGAAAACCCATGATTTTGGACCCTGTTTTCATGCGAAAAGGCTAAAAGAAATGTTTCACGTTTGTTACACTCAAACAGTGTCTCCTCTCATATGCTGAACTGGTCGCATTGTGGATTTTGGTTAAAACATGATTTTGGACAATGTTCGTGGAACTCAGCTTAAAACGTACTTGCAGACTTGAAAACCCTTGCCTATTGTAGAGCGCGCCTCCTACTTCCACTGCTGAACGAAAACCCATGATTTTGGACCCTGTTTTCATAAGAAAAGGCTAAAAGAAATGTTTCACTTTTGTTACACTCAAACAGTGTCTCCTCTCATATGCTGAACTGGTTGCATTGTGGATTTTGGTTAAAACATGATTTTGGACAATGTTCATGGAACTCAGCTTAAAACGTACTTGCAGACTTGAAAACCCTTGCCTATTGTAGAGCGCGCCTCCTACTTCCACGGCTGAACGAAAACCCATGATTTTGGACCCTGTTTTCATAAGAAAAGGCTAAAAGAAATGTTTCACTTTTGTTACACTCAAACAGTGTCTCCTCTCATATGCTGAACTAGTCGCATTGTGGATTTTGGTTAAAACATGATTTTGGACAATGTTCATGGAACTCAGCTTAAAACGTACTTGCAGACTTGAAAACCCTTGCCTATTGTAGAGCGCGCCTCCTACTTCCACTGCTGAACGAAAACCCATGATTTTGGACCCTGTTTTCATAAGAAAAGGCTAAAAGAAATGTTTCACTTTTGTTACACTCAAACAGTGTCTCCTCTCATATGCTGAACTGGTCGCATTGTGGATTTTGGTTAAAACATGATTTTGGACAATGTTCGTGGAACTCAGCTTAAAACGTACTTGCAGACTTGAAAACCCTTGCCTATTGTAGAGCGCGCCTCCTACTTCCACTGCTGAACGAAAACCCATGATTTTGGACCCTGTTTTCATAAGAAAAGGCTAAAAGAAATGTTTCACTTTTGTTACACTCAAACAGTGTCTCCTCTCATATGCTGAACTAGTCGCATTGTGGATTTTGGTTAAAACATGATTTTGGACAATGTTCATGGAACTCAGCTTAAAACGTACTTGCAGACTTGAAAACCCTTGCCTATTGTAGAGCGCGCCTCCTACTTCCACTGCTGAACGAAAACCCATGATTTTGGACCCTGTTTTCATAAGAAAAGGCTAAAAGAAATGTTTCACTTTTGTTACACTCAAACAGTGTCTCCTCTCATATGCTGAACTAGTCGCATTGTGGATTTTGGTTAAAACATGATTTTGGACAATGTTCATGGAACTCAGCTTAAAACGTACTTGCAGACTTGAAAACCCTTGCCTATTGTAGAGCGCGCCTCCTACTTCCACTGCTGAACGATACCCATGATTTTGGACCCTGTTTTCATAAGAAAAGGCTAAAAGAAATGTTTCACTTTTGTTACACTCAAACAGTGTCTCCTCTTATATGCTGAACTAGTCGCATTGTGGATTTTGGTTAAAACATGATTTTGGACAATGTTCATGGAACTCAGCTTAAAACGTACTTGCAGACTTGAAAACCCTTGCCTATTGTAGAGCGCGCCTCCTACTTCCACTGCTGAACGAAAACCCATGATTTTGGACCCTGTTTTCATGCGAAAAGGCTAAAAGAAATGTTTCACGTTTGTTACACTCAAACAGTGTCTCCTCTCATATGCTGAACTGGTCGCATTGTGGATTTTGGTTAAAACATGATTTTGGACAATGTTCGTGGAACTCAGCTTAAAACGTACTTGCAGACTTGAAAACCCTTGCCTATTGTAGAGCGCGCCTCCTACTTCCACTGCTGAACGAAAACCCATGATTTTGGACCCTGTTTTCATAAGAAAAGGCTAAAAGAAATGTTTCACTTTTGTTACACTCAAACAGTGTCTCCTCTCATATGCTGAACTGGTTGCATTGTGGATTTTGGTTAAAACATGATTTTGGACAATGTTCATGGAACTCAGCTTAAAACGTACTTGCAGACTTGAAAACCCTTGCCTATTGTAGAGCGCGCCTCCTACTTCCACTGCTGAACGAAAACCCATGATTTTGGACCCTGTTTTCATGCGAAAAGGCTAAAAGAAATGTTTCACGTTTGTTACACTCAAACAGTGTCTCCTCTCATATGCTGAACTGGTCGCATTGTGGATTTTGGTTAAAACATGATTTTGGACAATGTTCGTGGAACTCAGCTTAAAACGTACTTGCAGACTTGAAAACCCTTGCCTATTGTAGAGCGCGCCTCCTACTTCCACTGCTGAACGAAAACCCATGATTTTGGACCCTGTTTTCATAAGAAAAGGCTAAAAGAAATGTTTCACTTTTGTTACACTCAAACAGTGTCTCCTCTCATATGCTGAACTGGTCGCATTGTGGATTTTGGTTAAAACATGATTTTGGACAATGTTCGTGGAACTCAGCTTAAAACGTACTTGCAGACTTGAAAACCCTTGCCTATTGTAGAGCGCGCCTCCTACTTCCACTGCTGAACGAAAACCCATGATTTTGGACCCTGTTTTCATAAGAAAAGGCTAAAAGAAATGTTTCACTTTTGTTACACTCAAACAGTGTCTCCTCTCATATGCTGAACTGGTTGCATTGTGGATTTTGGTTAAAACATGATTTTGGACAATGTTCATGGAACTCAGCTTAAAACGTACTTGCAGACTTGAAAACCCTTGCCTATTGTAGAGCGCGCCTCCTACTTCCACTGCTGAACGAAAACCCATGATTTTGGACCCTGTTTTCATAAGAAAAGGCTAAAAGAAATGTTTCACTTTTGTTACACTCAAACAGTGTCTCCTCTCATATGCTGAACTAGTCGCATTGTGGATTTTGGTTAAAACATGATTTTGGACAATGTTCATGGAACTCAGCTTAAAACGTACTTGCAGACTTGAAAACCCTTGCCTATTGTAGAGCGCGCCTCCTACTTCCACTGCTGAACGAAAACCCATGATTTTGGACCCTGTTTTCATGCGAAAAGGCTAAAAGAAATGTTTCACGTTTGTTACACTCAAACAGTGTCTCCTCTCATATGCTGAACTGGTCGCATTGTGGATTTTGGTTAAAACATGATTTTGGACAATGTTCGTGGAACTCAGCTTAAAACGTACTTGCAGACTTGAAAACCCTTGCCTATTGTAGAGCGCGCCTCCTACTTCCACTGCTGAACGAAAACCCATGATTTTGGACCCTGTTTTCATAAGAAAAGGCTGAAAGAAATGTTTCACTTTTGTTACACTCAAACAGTGTCTCCTCTCATATGCTGAACTAGTCGCATTGTGGATTTTGGTTAAAACATGATTTTGGACAATGTTCATGGAACTCAGCTTAAAACGTACTTGCAGACTTGAAAACCCTTGCCTATTGTAGAGCGTGCCTCCTACTTCCACTGCTGAACGAAAACCCATGATTTTGGACCCTGTTTTCATAAGAAAAGGCTAAAAGAAATGTTTCACTTTTGTTACACTCAAACAGTGTCTCCTCTCATATGCTGAACTAGTCGCATTGTGGATTTTGGTTAAAACATGATTTTGGACAATGTTCATGGAACTCAGCTTAAAACGTACTTGCAGACTTGAAAACCCTTGCCTATTGTAGAGCGCGCCTCCTACTTCCACTGCTGAACGAAAACCCATGATTTTGGACCCTGTTTTCATAAGAAAAGGCTAAAAGAAATGTTTCACTTTTGTTACACTCAAACAGTGTCTCCTCTCATATGCTGAACTAGTCGCATTGTGGATTTTGGTTAAAACATGATTTTGGACAATGTTCATGGAACTCAGCTTAAAACGTACTTGCAGACTTGAAAACCCTTGCCTATTGTAGAGCGCGCCTCCTACTTCCACTGCTGAACGATACCCATGATTTTGGACCCTGTTTTCATAAGAAAAGGCTAAAAGAAATGTTTCACTTTTGTTACACTCAAACAGTGTCTCCTCTCATATGCTGAACTAGTCGCATTGTGGATTTTGGTTAAAACATGATTTTGGACAATGTTCATGGAACTCAGCTTAAAACGTACTTGCAGACTTGAAAACCCTTGCCTATTGTAGAGCGCGCCTCCTACTTCCACTGCTGAACGAAAACCCATGATTTTGGACCCTGTTTTCATGCGAAAAGGCTAAAAGAAATGTTTCACGTTTGTTACACTCAAACAGTGTCTCCTCTCATATGCTGAACTGGTCGCATTGTGGATTTTGGTTAAAACATGATTTTGGACAATGTTCGTGGAACTCAGCTTAAAACGTACTTGCAGACTTGAAAACCCTTGCCTATTGTAGAGCGCGCCTCCTACTTCCACTGCTGAACGAAAACCCATGATTTTGGACCCTGTTTTCATAAGAAAAGGCTAAAAGAAATGTTTCACTTTTGTTACACTCAAACAGTGTCTCCTCTCATATGCTGAACTGGTTGCATTGTGGATTTTGGTTAAAACATGATTTTGGACAATGTTCATGGAACTCAGCTTAAAACGTACTTGCAGACTTGAAAACCCTTGCCTATTGTAGAGCGCGCCTCCTACTTCCACTGCTGAACGAAAACCCATGATTTTGGACCCTGTTTTCATGCGAAAAGGCTAAAAGAAATGTTTCACGTTTGTTACACTCAAACAGTGTCTCCTCTCATATGCTGAACTAGTCGCATTGTGGATTTTGGTTAAAACATGATTTTGGACAATGTTCATGGAACTCAGCTTAAAACGTACTTGCAGACTTGAAAACCCTTGCCTATTGTAGAGCGCGCCTCCTACTTCCACTGCTGAACGAAAACCCATGATTTTGGACCCTGTTTTCATGCGAAAAGGCTAAAAGAAATGTTTCACGTTTGTTACACTCAAACAGTGTCTCCTCTCATATGCTGAACTGGTCGCATTGTGGATTTTGGTTAAAACATGATTTTGGACAATGTTCGTGGAACTCAGCTTAAAACGTACTTGCAGACTTGAAAACCCTTGCCTATTGTAGAGCGCGCCTCCTACTTCCACTGCTGAACGAAAACCCATGATTTTGGACCCTGTTTTCATAAGAAAAGGCTAAAAGAAATGTTTCACTTTTGTTACACTCAAACAGTGTCTCCTCTCATATGCTGAACTGGTTGCATTGTGGATTTTGGTTAAAACATGATTTTGGACAATGTTCATGGAACTCAGCTTAAAACGTACTTGCAGACTTGAAAACCCTTGCCTATTGTAGAGCGCGCCTCCTACTTCCACTGCTGAACGAAAACCCATGATTTTGGACCCTGTTTTCATGCGAAAAGGCTAAAAGAAATGTTTCACGTTTGTTACACTCAAACAGTGTCTCCTCTCATATGCTGAACTGGTCGCATTGTGGATTTTGGTTAAAACATGATTTTGGACAATGTTCGTGGAACTCAGCTTAAAACGTACTTGCAGACTTGAAAACCCTTGCCTATTGTAGAGCGCGCCTCCTACTTCCACTGCTGAACGAAAACCCATGATTTTGGACCCTGTTTTCATGCGAAAAGGCATAAAGAAATGTTTCACGTTTGTTACACTCAAACAGTGTCTCCTCTCATATGCTGAACTGGTCGCATTGTGGATTTTGGTTAAAACATGATTTTGGACAATGTTCGTGGAACTCAGCTTAAAACGTACTTGCAGACTTGAAAACCCTTGCCTATTGTAGAGCGCGCCTCCTACTTCCACTGCTGAACGAAAACCCATGATTTTGGACCCTGTTTTCATAAGAAAAGGCTAAAAGAAATGTTTCACTTTTGTTACACTCAAACAGTGTCTCCTCTCATATGCTGAACTGGTCGCATTGTGGATTTTGGTTAAAACATGATTTTGGACAATGTTCATGGAACTCAGCTTAAAACGTACTTGCAGACTTGAAAACCCTTGCCTATTGTAGAGCGCGCCTCCTACTTCCACTGCTGAACGAAAACACATGATTTTGGACCCTGTTTTCATAAGAAAAGGCTAAAAGAAATGTTTCACTTTTGTTACACTCAAACAGTGTCTCCTCTCATATGCTGAACTAGTCGCATTGTGGATTTTGGTTAAAACATGATTTTGGACAATGTTCATGGAACTCAGCTTAAAACGTACTTGCAGACTTGAAAACCCTTGCCTATTGTAGAGCGCGCCTCCTACTTCCACTGCTGAACGAAAACCCATGATTTTGGACCCTGTTTTCATAAGAAAAGGCTAAAAGAAATGTTTCACTTTTGTTACACTCAAACAGTGTCTCCTCTCATATGCTGAACTGGTCGCATTGTGGATTTTGGTTAAAACATGATTTTGGACAATGTTCGTGGAACTCAGCTTAAAACGTACTTGCAGACTTGAAAACCCTTGCCTATTGTAGAGCGCGCCTCCTACTTCCACTGCTGAACGAAAACCCATGATTTTGGACCCTGTTTTCATAAGAAAAGGCTAAAATAAATGTTTCACTTTTGTTACACTCAAACAGTGTCTCCTCTCATATGCTGAACTGGTTGCATTGTGGATTTTGGTTAAAACATGATTTTGGACAATGTTCATGGAACTCAGCTTAAAACGTACTTGCAGACTTGAAAACCCTTGCCTATTGTAGAGCGCGCCTCCTACTTCCACTGCTGAACGAAAACCCATGATTTTGGACCCTGTTTTCATAAGAAAAGGCTAAAAGAAATGTTTCACTTTTGTTACACTCAAACAGTGTCTCCTCTCATATGCTGAACTAGTCGCATTGTGGATTTTGGTTAAAACATGATTTTGGACAATGTTCATGGAACTCAGCTTAAAAAGTACTTGCAGACTTGAAAACCCTTGCCTATTGTAGAGCGCGCCTCCTACTTCCACTGCTGAACGAAAACCCATGATTTTGGACCCTGTTTTCATGCGAAAAGGCTAAAAGAAATGTTTCACGTTTGTTACACTCAAACAGTGTCTCCTCTCATATGCTGAACTGGTCGCATTGTGGATTTTGGTTAAAACATGATTTTGGACAATGTTCGTGGAACTCAGCTTAAAACGTACTTGCAGACTTGAAAACCCTTGCCTATTGTAGAGCGCGCCTCCTACTTCCACTGCTGAACGAAAACCCATGATTTTGGACCCTGTTTTCATAAGAAAAGGCTAAAAGAAATGTTTCACTTTTGTTACACTCAAACAGTGTCTCCTCTCATATGCTGAACTAGTCGCATTGTGGATTTTGGTTAAAACATGATTTTGGACAATGTTCATGGAACTCAGCTTAAAACGTACTTGCAGACTTGAAAACCCTTGCCTATTGTAGAGCGTGCCTCCTACTTCCACTGCTGAACGAAAACCCATGATTTTGGACCCTGTTTTCATAAGAAAAGGCTAAAAGAAATGTTTCACTTTTGTTACACTCAAACAGTGTCTCCTCTCATATGCTGAACTAGTCGCATTGTGGATTTTGGTTAAAACATGATTTTGGACAATGTTCATGGAACTCAGCTTAAAACGTACTTGCAGACTTGAAAACCCTTGCCTATTGTAGAGCGCGCCTCCTACTTCCACTGCTGAACGAAAACCCATGATTTTGGACCCTGTTTTCATGCGAAAAGGCTAAAAGAAATGTTTCACGTTTGTTACACTCAAACAGTGTCTCCTCTCATATGCTGAACTGGTCGCATTGTGGATTTTGGTTAAAACATGATTTTGGACAATGTTCGTGGAACTCAGCTTAAAACGTACTTGCAGACTTGAAAACCCTTGCCTATTGTAGAGCGCGCCTCCTACTTCCACTGCTGAACGAAAACCCATGATTTTGGACCCTGTTTTCATAAGAAAAGGCTAAAAGAAATGTTTCACTTTTGTTACACTCAAACAGTGTCTCCTCTCATATGCTGAACTGGTTGCATTGTGGATTTTGGTTAAAACATGATTTTGGACAATGTTCATGGAACTCAGCTTAAAACGTACTTGCAGACTTGAAAACCCTTGCCTATTGTAGAGCGCGCCTCCTACTTCCACGGCTGAACGAAAACCCATGATTTTGGACCCTGTTTTCATAAGAAAAGGCTAAAAGAAATGTTTCACTTTTGTTACACTCAAACAGTGTCTCCTCTCATATGCTGAACTAGTCGCATTGTGGATTTTGGTTAAAACATGATTTTGGACAATGTTCATGGAACTCAGCTTAAAACGTACTTGCAGACTTGAAAACCCTTGCCTATTGTAGAGCGCGCCTCCTACTTCCACTGCTGAACGAAAACCCATGATTTTGGACCCTGTTTTCATAAGAAAAGGCTAAAAGAAATGTTTCACTTTTGTTACACTCAAACAGTGTCTCCTCTCATATGCTGAACTGGTCGCATTGTGGATTTTGGTTAAAACATGATTTTGGACAATGTTCGTGGAACTCAGCTTAAAACGTACTTGCAGACTTGAAAACCCTTGCCTATTGTAGAGCGCGCCTCCTACTTCCACTGCTGAACGAAAACCCATGATTTTGGACCCTGTTTTCATAAGAAAAGGCTAAAAGAAATGTTTCACTTTTGTTACACTCAAACAGTGTCTCCTCTCATATGCTGAACTAGTCGCATTGTGGATTTTGGTTAAAACATGATTTTGGACAATGTTCATGGAACTCATTTTAAAACGTACTTGCAGACTTGAAAACCCTTGCCTATTGTAGAGCGCGCCTCCTACTTCCACTGCTGAACGAAAACCCATGATTTTGGACCCTGTTTTCATAAGAAAAGGCTAAAAGAAATGTTTCACTTTTGTTACACTCAAACAGTGTCTCCTCTCATATGCTGAACTAGTCGCATTGTGGATTTTGGTTAAAACATGATTTTGGACAATGTTCATGGAACTCAGCTTAAAACGTACTTGCAGACTTGAAAACCCTTGCCTATTGTAGAGCGCGCCTCCTACTTCCACTGCTGAACGAAAACCCATGATTTTGGACCCTGTTTTCATGCGAAAAGGCTAAAAGAAATGTTTCACGTTTGTTACACTCAAACAGTGTCTCCTCTCATATGCTGAACTGGTCGCATTGTGGATTTTGGTTAAAACATGATTTTGGACAATGTTCATGGAACTCAGCTTAAAACGTACTTGCAGACTTGAAAACCCTTGCCTATTGTAGAGCGTGCCTCCTACTTCCACTGCTGAACGAAAACCCATGATTTTGGACCCTGTTTTCATAAGAAAAGGCTAAAAGAAATGTTTCACTTTTGTTACACTCAAACAGTGTCTCCTCTCATATGCTGAACTAGTCGCATTGTGGATTTTGGTTAAAACATGATTTTGGACAATGTTCATGGAACTCAGCTTAAAACGTACTTGCAGACTTGAAAACCCTTGCCTATTGTAGAGCGCGCCTCCTACTTCCACTGCTGAACGAAAACCCATGATTTTGGACCCTGTTTTCATGCGAAAAGGCTAAAAGAAATGTTTCACGTTTGTTACACTCAAACAGTGTCTCCTCTCATATGCTGAACTGGTCGCATTGTGGATTTTGGTTAAAACATGATTTTGGACAATGTTCGTGGAACTCAGCTTAAAACGTACTTGCAGACTTGAAAACCCTTGCCTATTGTAGAGCGCGCCTCCTACTTCCACTGCTGAACGAAAACCCATGATTTTGGACCCTGTTTTCATAAGAAAAGGCTAAAAGAAATGTTTCACTTTTGTTACACTCAAACAGTGTCTCCTCTCATATGCTGAACTGGTTGCATTGTGGATTTTGGTTAAAACATGATTTTGGACAATGTTCATGGAACTCAGCTTAAAACGTACTTGCAGACTTGAAAACCCTTGCCTATTGTAGAGCGCGCCTCCTACTTCCACTGCTGAACGAAAACCCATGATTTTGGACCCTGTTTTCATAAGAAAAGGCTAAAAGAAATGTTTCACTTTTGTTACACTCAAACAGTGTCTCCTCTCATATGCTGAACTAGTCGCATTGTGGATTTTGGTTAAAACATGATTTTGGACAATGTTCATGGAACTCAGCTTAAAAAGTACTTGCAGACTTGAAAACCCTTGCCTATTGTAGAGCGCGCCTCCTACTTCCACTGCTGAACGAAAACCCATGATTTTGGACCCTGTTTTCATGCGAAAAGGCTAAAAGAAATGTTTCACGTTTGTTACACTCAAACAGTGTCTCCTCTCATATGCTGAACTGGTCGCATTGTGGATTTTGGTTAAAACATGATTTTGGACAATGTTCGTGGAACTCAGCTTAAAACGTACTTGCAGACTTGAAAACCCTTGCCTATTGTAGAGCGCGCCTCCTACTTCCACTGCTGAACGAAAACCCATGATTTTGGACCCTGTTTTCATAAGAAAAGGCTAAAAGAAATGTTTCACTTTTGTTACACTCAAACAGTGTCTCCTCTCATATGCTGAACTAGTCGCATTGTGGATTTTGGTTAAAACATGATTTTGGACAATGTTCATGGAACTCAGCTTAAAACGTACTTGCAGACTTGAAAACCCTTGCCTATTGTAGAGCGTGCCTCCTACTTCCACTGCTGAACGAAAACCCATGATTTTGGACCCTGTTTTCATAAGAAAAGGCTAAAAGAAATGTTTCACTTTTGTTACACTCAAACAGTGTCTCCTCTCATATGCTGAACTAGTCGCATTGTGGATTTTGGTTAAAACATGATTTTGGACAATGTTCATGGAACTCAGCTTAAAACGTACTTGCAGACTTGAAAACCCTTGCCTATTGTAGAGCGCGCCTCCTACTTCCACTGCTGAACGAAAACCCATGATTTTGGACCCTGTTTTCATGCGAAAAGGCTAAAAGAAATGTTTCACGTTTGTTACACTCAAACAGTGTCTCCTCTCATATGCTGAACTGGTCGCATTGTGGATTTTGGTTAAAACATGATTTTGGACAATGTTCGTGGAACTCAGCTTAAAACGTACTTGCAGACTTGAAAACCCTTGCCTATTGTAGAGCGCGCCTCCTACTTCCACTGCTGAACGAAAACCCATGATTTTGGACCCTGTTTTCATAAGAAAAGGCTAAAAGAAATGTTTCACTTTTGTTACACTCAAACAGTGTCTCCTCTCATATGCTGAACTGGTTGCATTGTGGATTTTGGTTAAAACATGATTTTGGACAATGTTCATGGAACTCAGCTTAAAACGTACTTGCAGACTTGAAAACCCTTGCCTATTGTAGAGCGCGCCTCCTACTTCCACGGCTGAACGAAAACCCATGATTTTGGACCCTGTTTTCATAAGAAAAGGCTAAAAGAAATGTTTCACTTTTGTTACACTCAAACAGTGTCTCCTCTCATATGCTGAACTAGTCGCATTGTGGATTTTGGTTAAAACATGATTTTGGACAATGTTCATGGAACTCAGCTTAAAACGTACTTGCAGACTTGAAAACCCTTGCCTATTGTAGAGCGCGCCTCCTACTTCCACTGCTGAACGAAAACCCATGATTTTGGACCCTGTTTTCATAAGAAAAGGCTAAAAGAAATGTTTCACTTTTGTTACACTCAAACAGTGTCTCCTCTCATATGCTGAACTGGTCGCATTGTGGATTTTGGTTAAAACATGATTTTGGACAATGTTCGTGGAACTCAGCTTAAAACGTACTTGCAGACTTGAAAACCCTTGCCTATTGTAGAGCGCGCCTCCTACTTCCACTGCTGAACGAAAACCCATGATTTTGGACCCTGTTTTCATAAGAAAAGGCTAAAAGAAATGTTTCACTTTTGTTACACTCAAACAGTGTCTCCTCTCATATGCTGAACTAGTCGCATTGTGGATTTTGGTTAAAACATGATTTTGGACAATGTTCATGGAACTCATTTTAAAACGTACTTGCAGACTTGAAAACCCTTGCCTATTGTAGAGCGCGCCTCCTACTTCCACTGCTGAACGAAAACCCATGATTTTGGACCCTGTTTTCATAAGAAAAGGCTAAAAGAAATGTTTCACTTTTGTTACACTCAAACAGTGTCTCCTCTCATATGCTGAACTAGTCGCATTGTGGATTTTGGTTAAAACATGATTTTGGACAATGTTCATGGAACTCAGCTTAAAACGTACTTGCAGACTTGAAAACCCTTGCCTATTGTAGAGCGCGCCTCCTACTTCCACTGCTGAACGAAAACCCATGATTTTGGACCCTGTTTTCATGCGAAAAGGCTAAAAGAAATGTTTCACGTTTGTTACACTCAAACAGTGTCTCCTCTCATATGCTGAACTGGTCGCATTGTGGATTTTGGTTAAAACATGATTTTGGACAATGTTCATGGAACTCAGCTTAAAACGTACTTGCAGACTTGAAAACCCTTGCCTATTGTAGAGCGTGCCTCCTACTTCCACTGCTGAACGAAAACCCATGATTTTGGACCCTGTTTTCATAAGAAAAGGCTAAAAGAAATGTTTCACTTTTGTTACACTCAAACAGTGTCTCCTCTCATATGCTGAACTAGTCGCATTGTGGATTTTGGTTAAAACATGATTTTGGACAATGTTCATGGAACTCAGCTTAAAACGTACTTGCAGACTTGAAAACCCTTGCCTATTGTAGAGCGCGCCTCCTACTTCCACTGCTGAACGAAAACCCATGATTTTGGACCCTGTTTTCATGCGAAAAGGCTAAAAGAAATGTTTCACGTTTGTTACACTCAAACAGTGTCTCCTCTCATATGCTGAACTGGTCGCATTGTGGATTTTGGTTAAAACATGATTTTGGACAATGTTCGTGGAACTCAGCTTAAAACGTACTTGCAGACTTGAAAACCCTTGCCTATTGTAGAGCGCGCCTCCTACTTCCACTGCTGAACGAAAACCCATGATTTTGGACCCTGTTTTCATAAGAAAAGGCTAAAAGAAATGTTTCACTTTTGTTACACTCAAACAGTGTCTCCTCTCATATGCTGAACTGGTTGCATTGTGGATTTTGGTTAAAACATGATTTTGGACAATGTTCATGGAACTCAGCTTAAAACGTACTTGCAGACTTGAAAACCCTTGCCTATTGTAGAGCGCGCCTCCTACTTCCACGGCTGAACGAAAACCCATGATTTTGGACCCTGTTTTCATAAGAAAAGGCTAAAAGAAATGTTTCACTTTTGTTACACTCAAACAGTGTCTCCTCTCATATGCTGAACTAGTCGCATTGTGGATTTTGGTTAAAACATGATTTTGGACAATGTTCATGGAACTCAGCTTAAAACGTACTTGCAGACTTGAAAACCCTTGCCTATTGTAGAGCGCGCCTCCTACTTCCACTGCTGAACGAAAACCCATGATTTTGGACCCTGTTTTCATAAGAAAAGGCTAAAAGAAATGTTTCACTTTTGTTACACTCAAACAGTGTCTCCTCTCATATGCTGAACTGGTCGCATTGTGGATTTTGGTTAAAACATGATTTTGGACAATGTTCGTGGAACTCAGCTTAAAACGTACTTGCAGACTTGAAAACCCTTGCCTATTGTAGAGCGTGCCTCCTACTTCCACTGCTGAACGAAAACCCATGATTTTGGACCCTGTTTTCATAAGAAAAGGCTAAAAGAAATGTTTCACTTTTGTTACACTTAAACAGTGTCTCCTCTCATATGCTGAACTAGTCGCATTGTGGATTTTGGTTAAAACATGATTTTGGACAATGTTCATGGAACTCAGCTTAAAACGTACTTGCAGACTTGAAAACCCTTGCCTATTGTAGAGCGCGCCTCCTACTTCCACTGCTGAACGAAAACCCATGATTTTGGACCCTGTTTTCATAAGAAAAGGCTAAAAGAAATGTTTCACTTTTGTTACACTCAAACAGTGTCTCCTCTCATATGCTGAACTAGTCGCATTGTGGATTTTGGTTAAAACATGATTTTGGACAATGTTCATGGAACTCAGCTTAAAACGTACTTGCAGACTTGAAAACCCTTGCCTATTGTAGAGCGCGCCTCCTACTTCCACTGCTGAACGAAAACCCATGATTTTGGACCCTGTTTTCATAAGAAAAGGCTAAAAGAAATGTTTCACTTTTGTTACACTCAAACAGTGTCTCCTCTCATATGCTGAACTAGTCGCATTGTGGATTTTGGTTAAAACATGATTTTGGACAATGTTCATGGAACTCAGCTTAAAACGTACTTGCAGACTTGAAAACCCTTGCCTATTGTAGAGCGCGCCTCCTACTTCCACTGCTGAACGAAAACCCATGATTTTGGACCCTGTTTTCATAAGAAAAGGCTAAAAGAAATGTTTCACTTTTGTTACACTCAAACAGTGTCTCCTCTCATATGCTGAACTAGTCGCATTGTGGATTTTGGTTAAAACATGATTTTGGACAATGTTCATGGAACTCAGCTTAAAACGTACTTGCAGACTTGAAAACCCTTGCCTATTGTAGAGCGCGCCTCCTACTTCCACTGCTGAACGAAAACCCATGATTTTGGACCCTGTTTTCATGCGAAAAGGCTAAAAGAAATGTTTCACGTTTGTTACACTCAAACAGTGTCTCCTCTCATATGCTGAACTGGTCGCATTGTGGATTTTGGTTAAAACATGATTTTGGACAATGTTCATGGAACTCAGCTTAAAACGTACTTGCAGACTTGAAAACCCTTGCCTATTGTAGAGCGTGCCTCCTACTTCCACTGCTGAACGAAAACCCATGATTTTGGACCCTGTTTTCATAAGAAAAGGCTAAAAGAAATGTTTCACTTTTGTTACACTCAAACAGTGTCTCCTCTCATATGCTGAACTAGTCGCATTGTGGATTTTGGTTAAAACATGATTTTGGACAATGTTCATGGAACTCAGCTTAAAACGTACTTGCAGACTTGAAAACCCTTGCCTATTGTAGAGCGCGCCTCCTACTTCCACTGCTGAACGAAAACCCATGATTTTGGACCCTGTTTTCATGCGAAAAGGCTAAAAGAAATGTTTCACGTTTGTTACACTCAAACAGTGTCTCCTCTCATATGCTGAACTGGTCGCATTGTGGATTTTGGTTAAAACATGATTTTGGACAATGTTCGTGGAACTCAGCTTAAAACGTACTTGCAGACTTGAAAACCCTTGCCTATTGTAGAGCGCGCCTCCTACTTCCACTGCTGAACGAAAACCCATGATTTTGGACCCTGTTTTCATAAGAAAAGGCTAAAAGAAATGTTTCACTTTTGTTACACTCAAACAGTGTCTCCTCTCATATGCTGAACTGGTTGCATTGTGGATTTTGGTTAAAACATGATTTTGGACAATGTTCATGGAACTCAGCTTAAAACGTACTTGCAGACTTGAAAACCCTTGCCTATTGTAGAGCGCGCCTCCTACTTCCACGGCTGAACGAAAACCCATGATTTTGGACCCTGTTTTCATAAGAAAAGGCTAAAAGAAATGTTTCACTTTTGTTACACTCAAACAGTGTCTCCTCTCATATGCTGAACTAGTCGCATTGTGGATTTTGGTTAAAACATGATTTTGGACAATGTTCATGGAACTCAGCTTAAAACGTACTTGCAGACTTGAAAACCCTTGCCTATTGTAGAGCGCGCCTCCTACTTCCACTGCTGAACGAAAACCCATGATTTTGGACCCTGTTTTCATGCGAAAAGGCTAAAAGAAATGTTTCACGTTTGTTACACTCAAACAGTGTCTCCTCTCATATGCTGAACTGGTCGCATTGTGGATTTTGGTTAAAACATGATTTTGGACAATGTTCGTGGAACTCAGCTTAAAACGTACTTGCAGACTTGAAAACCCTTGCCTATTGTAGAGCGCGCCTCCTACTTCCACTGCTGAACGAAAACCCATGATTTTGGACCCTGTTTTCATAAGAAAAGGCTAAAAGAAATGTTTCACTTTTGTTACACTCAAACAGTGTCTCCTCTCATATGCTGAACTGGTTGCATTGTGGATTTTGGTTAAAACATGATTTTGGACAATGTTCATGGAACTCAGCTTAAAACGTACTTGCAGACTTGAAAACCCTTGCCTATTGTAGAGCGCGCCTCCTACTTCCACGGCTGAACGAAAACCCATGATTTTGGACCCTGTTTTCATAAGAAAAGGCTAAAAGAAATGTTTCACTTTTGTTACACTCAAACAGTGTCTCCTCTCATATGCTGAACTAGTCGCATTGTGGATTTTGGTTAAAACATGATTTTGGACAATGTTCATGGAACTCAGCTTAAAACGTACTTGCAGACTTGAAAACCCTTGCCTATTGTAGAGCGCGCCTCCTACTTCCACTGCTGAACGAAAACCCATGATTTTGGACCCTGTTTTCATGCGAAAAGGCTAAAAGAAATGTTTCACGTTTGTTACACTCAAACAGTGTCTCCTCTCATATGCTGAACTGGTCGCATTGTGGATTTTGGTTAAAACATGATTTTGGACAATGTTCGTGGAACTCAGCTTAAAACGTACTTGCAGACTTGAAAACCCTTGCCTATTGTAGAGCGCGCCTCCTACTTCCACTGCTGAACGAAAACCCATGATTTTGGACCCTGTTTTCATAAGAAAAGGCTAAAAGAAATGTTTCACTTTTGTTACACTCAAACAGTGTCTCCTCTCATATGCTGAACTGGTTGCATTGTGGATTTTGGTTAAAACATGATTTTGGACAATGTTCATGGAACTCAGCTTAAAACGTACTTGCAGACTTGAAAACCCTTGCCTATTGTAGAGCGCGCCTCCTACTTCCACGGCTGAACGAAAACCCATGATTTTGGACCCTGTTTTCATAAGAAAAGGCTAAAAGAAATGTTTCACTTTTGTTACACTCAAACAGTGTCTCCTCTCATATGCTGAACTAGTCGCATTGTGGATTTTGGTTAAAACATGATTTTGGACAATGTTCATGGAACTCAGCTTAAAACGTACTTGCAGACTTGAAAACCCTTGCCTATTGTAGAGCGCGCCTCCTACTTCCACTGCTGAACGAAAACCCATGATTTTGGACCCTGTTTTCATAAGAAAAGGCTAAAAGAAATGTTTCACTTTTGTTACACTCAAACAGTGTCTCCTCTCATATGCTGAACTGGTCGCATTGTGGATTTTGGTTAAAACATGATTTTGGACAATGTTCGTGGAACTCAGCTTAAAACGTACTTGCAGACTTGAAAACCCTTGCCTATTGTAGAGCGCGCCTCCTACTTCCACTGCTGAACGAAAACCCATGATTTTGGACCCTGTTTTCATAAGAAAAGGCTAAAAGAAATGTTTCACTTTTGTTACACTCAAACAGTGTCTCCTCTCATATGCTGAACTAGTCGCATTGTGGATTTTGGTTAAAACATGATTTTGGACAATGTTCATGGAACTCAGCTTAAAACGTACTTGCAGACTTGAAAACCCTTGCCTATTGTAGAGCGCGCCTCCTACTTCCACTGCTGAACGAAAACCCATGATTTTGGACCCTGTTTTCATAAGAAAAGGCTAAAAGAAATGTTTCACTTTTGTTACACTCAAACAGTGTCTCCTCTCATATGCTGAACTAGTCGCATTGTGGATTTTGGTTAAAACATGATTTTGGACAATGTTCATGGAACTCAGCTTAAAACGTACTTGCAGACTTGAAAACCCTTGCCTATTGTAGAGCGCGCCTCCTACTTCCACTGCTGAACGAAAACCCATGATTTTGGACCCTGTTTTCATGCGAAAAGGCTAAAAGAAATGTTTCACGTTTGTTACACTCAAACAGTGTCTCCTCTCATATGCTGAACTGGTCGCATTGTGGATTTTGGTTAAAACATGATTTTGGACAATGTTCATGGAACTCAGCTTAAAACGTACTTGCAGACTTGAAAACCCTTGCCTATTGTAGAGCGTGCCTCCTACTTCCACTGCTGAACGAAAACCCATGATTTTGGACCCTGTTTTCATAAGAAAAGGCTAAAAGAAATGTTTCACTTTTGTTACACTCAAACAGTGTCTCCTCTCATATGCTGAACTAGTCGCATTGTGGATTTTGGTTAAAACATGATTTTGGACAATGTTCATGGAACTCAGCTTAAAACGTACTTGCAGACTTGAAAACCCTTGCCTATTGTAGAGCGCGCCTCCTACTTCCACTGCTGAACGAAAACCCATGATTTTGGACCCTGTTTTCATGCGAAAAGGCTAAAAGAAATGTTTCACGTTTGTTACACTCAAACAGTGTCTCCTCTCATATGCTGAACTGGTCGCATTGTGGATTTTGGTTAAAACATGATTTTGGACAATGTTCGTGGAACTCAGCTTAAAACGTACTTGCAGACTTGAAAACCCTTGCCTATTGTAGAGCGCGCCTCCTACTTCCACTGCTGAACGAAAACCCATGATTTTGGACCCTGTTTTCATAAGAAAAGGCTAAAAGAAATGTTTCACTTTTGTTACACTCAAACAGTGTCTCCTCTCATATGCTGAACTGGTTGCATTGTGGATTTTGGTTAAAACATGATTTTGGACAATGTTCATGGAACTCAGCTTAAAACGTACTTGCAGACTTGAAAACCCTTGCCTATTGTAGAGCGCGCCTCCTACTTCCACGGCTGAACGAAAACCCATGATTTTGGACCCTGTTTTCATAAGAAAAGGCTAAAAGAAATGTTTCACTTTTGTTACACTCAAACAGTGTCTCCTCTCATATGCTGAACTAGTCGCATTGTGGATTTTGGTTAAAACATGATTTTGGACAATGTTCATGGAACTCAGCTTAAAACGTACTTGCAGACTTGAAAACCCTTGCCTATTGTAGAGCGCGCCTCCTACTTCCACTGCTGAACGAAAACCCATGATTTTGGACCCTGTTTTCATGCGAAAAGGCTAAAAGAAATGTTTCACGTTTGTTACACTCAAACAGTGTCTCCTCTCATATGCTGAACTGGTCGCATTGTGGATTTTGGTTAAAACATGATTTTGGACAATGTTCGTGGAACTCAGCTTAAAACGTACTTGCAGACTTGAAAACCCTTGCCTATTGTAGAGCGCGCCTCCTACTTCCACTGCTGAACGAAAACCCATGATTTTGGACCCTGTTTTCATAAGAAAAGGCTAAAAGAAATGTTTCACTTTTGTTACACTCAAACAGTGTCTCCTCTCATATGCTGAACTGGTTGCATTGTGGATTTTGGTTAAAACATGATTTTGGACAATGTTCATGGAACTCAGCTTAAAACGTACTTGCAGACTTGAAAACCCTTGCCTATTGTAGAGCGCGCCTCCTACTTCCACGGCTGAACGAAAACCCATGATTTTGGACCCTGTTTTCATAAGAAAAGGCTAAAAGAAATGTTTCACTTTTGTTACACTCAAACAGTGTCTCCTCTCATATGCTGAACTAGTCGCATTGTGGATTTTGGTTAAAACATGATTTTGGACAATGTTCATGGAACTCAGCTTAAAACGTACTTGCAGACTTGAAAACCCTTGCCTATTGTAGAGCGCGCCTCCTACTTCCACTGCTGAACGAAAACCCATGATTTTGGACCCTGTTTTCATAAGAAAAGGCTAAAAGAAATGTTTCACTTTTGTTACACTCAAACAGTGTCTCCTCTCATATGCTGAACTAGTCGCATTGTGGATTTTGGTTAAAACATGATTTTGGACAATGTTCATGGAACTCAGCTTAAAACGTACTTGCAGACTTGAAAACCCTTGCCTATTGTAGAGCGCGCCTCCTACTTCCACTGCTGAACGAAAACCCATGATTTTGGACCCTGTTTTCATAAGAAAAGGCTAAAAGAAATGTTTCACTTTTGTTACACTCAAACAGTGTCTCCTCTCATATGCTGAACTAGTCGCATTGTGGATTTTGGTTAAAACATGATTTTGGACAATGTTCATGGAACTCAGCTTAAAACGTACTTGCAGACTTGAAAACCCTTGCCTATTGTAGAGCGCGCCTCCTACTTCCACTGCTGAACGAAAACCCATGATTTTGGACCCTGTTTTCATGCGAAAAGGCTAAAAGAAATGTTTCACGTTTGTTACACTCAAACAGTGTCTCCTCTCATATGCTGAACTGGTCGCATTGTGGATTTTGGTTAAAACATGATTTTGGACAATGTTCATGGAACTCAGCTTAAAACGTACTTGCAGACTTGAAAACCCTTGCCTATTGTAGAGCGTGCCTCCTACTTCCACTGCTGAACGAAAACCCATGATTTTGGACCCTGTTTTCATAAGAAAAGGCTAAAAGAAATGTTTCACTTTTGTTACACTCAAACAGTGTCTCCTCTCATATGCTGAACTAGTCGCATTGTGGATTTTGGTTAAAACATGATTTTGGACAATGTTCATGGAACTCAGCTTAAAACGTACTTGCAGACTTGAAAACCCTTGCCTATTGTAGAGCGCGCCTCCTACTTCCACGGCTGAACGAAAACCCATGATTTTGGACCCTGTTTTCATAAGAAAAGGCTAAAAGAAATGTTTCACTTTTGTTACACTCAAACAGTGTCTCCTCTCATATGCTGAACTAGTCGCATTGTGGATTTTGGTTAAAACATGATTTTGGACAATGTTCATGGAACTCAGCTTAAAACGTACTTGCAGACTTGAAAACCCTTGCCTATTGTAGAGCGCGCCTCCTACTTCCACTGCTGAACGAAAACCCATGATTTTGGACCCTGTTTTCATAAGAAAAGGCTAAAAGAAATGTTTCACTTTTGTTACACTCAAACAGTGTCTCCTCTCATATGCTGAACTAGTCGCATTGTGGATTTTGGTTAAAACATGATTTTGGACAATGTTCATGGAACTCAGCTTAAAACGTACTTGCAGACTTGAAAACCCTTGCCTATTGTAGAGCGCGCCTCCTACTTCCACTGCTGAACGAAAACCCATGATTTTGGACCCTGTTTTCATAAGAAAAGGCTAAAAGAAATGTTTCACTTTTGTTACACTCAAACAGTGTCTCCTCTCATATGCTGAACTAGTCGCATTGTGGATTTTGGTTAAAACATGATTTTGGACAATGTTCATGGAACTCAGCTTAAAACGTACTTGCAGACTTGAAAACCCTTGCCTATTGTAGAGCGCGCCTCCTACTTCCACTGCTGAACGAAAACCCATGATTTTGGACCCTGTTTTCATGCGAAAAGGCTAAAAGAAATGTTTCACGTTTGTTACACTCAAACAGTGTCTCCTCTCATATGCTGAACTGGTCGCATTGTGGATTTTGGTTAAAACATGATTTTGGACAATGTTCATGGAACTCAGCTTAAAACGTACTTGCAGACTTGAAAACCCTTGCCTATTGTAGAGCGTGCCTCCTACTTCCACTGCTGAACGAAAACCCATGATTTTGGACCCTGTTTTCATAAGAAAAGGCTAAAAGAAATGTTTCACTTTTGTTACACTCAAACAGTGTCTCCTCTCATATGCTGAACTAGTCGCATTGTGGATTTTGGTTAAAACATGATTTTGGACAATGTTCATGGAACTCAGCTTAAAACGTACTTGCAGACTTGAAAACCCTTGCCTATTGTAGAGCGCGCCTCCTACTTCCACTGCTGAACGAAAACCCATGATTTTGGACCCTGTTTTCATGCGAAAAGGCTAAAAGAAATGTTTCACGTTTGTTACACTCAAACAGTGTCTCCTCTCATATGCTGAACTGGTCGCATTGTGGATTTTGGTTAAAACATGATTTTGGACAATGTTCGTGGAACTCAGCTTAAAACGTACTTGCAGACTTGAAAACCCTTGCCTATTGTAGAGCGCGCCTCCTACTTCCACTGCTGAACGAAAACCCATGATTTTGGACCCTGTTTTCATAAGAAAAGGCTAAAAGAAATGTTTCACTTTTGTTACACTCAAACAGTGTCTCCTCTCATATGCTGAACTGGTTGCATTGTGGATTTTGGTTAAAACATGATTTTGGACAATGTTCATGGAACTCAGCTTAAAACGTACTTGCAGACTTGAAAACCCTTGCCTATTGTAGAGCGCGCCTCCTACTTCCACGGCTGAACGAAAACCCATGATTTTGGACCCTGTTTTCATAAGAAAAGGCTAAAAGAAATGTTTCACTTTTGTTACACTCAAACAGTGTCTCCTCTCATATGCTGAACTAGTCGCATTGTGGATTTTGGTTAAAACATGATTTTGGACAATGTTCATGGAACTCAGCTTAAAACGTACTTGCAGACTTGAAAACCCTTGCCTATTGTAGAGCGCGCCTCCTACTTCCACTGCTGAACGAAAACCCATGATTTTGGACCCTGTTTTCATAAGAAAAGGCTAAAAGAAATGTTTCACTTTTGTTACACTCAAACAGTGTCTCCTCTCATATGCTGAACTGGTCGCATTGTGGATTTTGGTTAAAACATGATTTTGGACAATGTTCGTGGAACTCAGCTTAAAACGTACTTGCAGACTTGAAAACCCTTGCCTATTGTAGAGCGCGCCTCCTACTTCCACTGCTGAACGAAAACCCATGATTTTGGACCCTGTTTTCATAAGAAAAGGCTAAAAGAAATGTTTCACTTTTGTTACACTCAAACAGTGTCTCCTCTCATATGCTGAACTAGTCGCATTGTGGATTTTGGTTAAAACATGATTTTGGACAATGTTCATGGAACTCAGCTTAAAACGTACTTGCAGACTTGAAAACCCTTGCCTATTGTAGAGCGCGCCTCCTACTTCCACTGCTGAACGAAAACCCATGATTTTGGACCCTGTTTTCATAAGAAAAGGCTAAAAGAAATGTTTCACTTTTGTTACACTCAAACAGTGTCTCCTCTCATATGCTGAACTAGTCGCATTGTGGATTTTGGTTAAAACATGATTTTGGACAATGTTCATGGAACTCAGCTTAAAACGTACTTGCAGACTTGAAAACCCTTGCCTATTGTAGAGCGCGCCTCCTACTTCCACTGCTGAACGAAAACCCATGATTTTGGACCCTGTTTTCATAAGAAAAGGCTAAAAGAAATGTTTCACTTTTGTTACACTCAAACAGTGTCTCCTCTCATATGCTGAACTAGTCGCATTGTGGATTTTGGTTAAAACATGATTTTGGACAATGTTCATGGAACTCAGCTTAAAACGTACTTGCAGACTTGAAAACCCTTGCCTATTGTAGAGCGCGCCTCCTACTTCCACTGCTGAACGAAAACCCATGATTTTGGACCCTGTTTTCATAAGAAAAGGCTAAAAGAAATGTTTCACTTTTGTTACACTCAAACAGTGTCTCCTCTCATATGCTGAACTAGTCGCATTGTGGATTTTGGTTAAAACATGATTTTGGACAATGTTCATGGAACTCAGCTTAAAACGTACTTGCAGACTTGAAAACCCTTGCCTATTGTAGAGCGCGCCTCCTACTTCCACTGCTGAACGAAAACCCATGATTTTGGACCCTGTTTTCATGCGAAAAGGCTAAAAGAAATGTTTCACGTTTGTTACACTCAAACAGTGTCTCCTCTCATATGCTGAACTGGTCGCATTGTGGATTTTGGTTAAAACATGATTTTGGACAATGTTCATGGAACTCAGCTTAAAACGTACTTGCAGACTTGAAAACCCTTGCCTATTGTAGAGCGTGCCTCCTACTTCCACTGCTGAACGAAAAACCCATGATTTTGGACCCTGTTTTCATAAGAAAAGGCTAAAAGAAATGTTTCACTTTTGTTACACTCAAACAGTGTCTCCTCTCATATGCTGAACTAGTCGCATTGTGGATTTTGGTTAAAACATGATTTTGGACAATGTTCATGGAACTCAGCTTAAAACGTACTTGCAGACTTGAAAACCCTTGCCTATTGTAGAGCGCGCCTCCTACTTCCACTGCTGAACGAAAACCCATGATTTTGGACCCTGTTTTCATGCGAAAAGGCTAAAAGAAATGTTTCACGTTTGTTACACTCAAACAGTGTCTCCTCTCATATGCTGAACTGGTCGCATTGTGGATTTTGGTTAAAACATGATTTTGGACAATGTTCGTGGAACTCAGCTTAAAACGTACTTGCAGACTTGAAAACCCTTGCCTATTGTAGAGCGCGCCTCCTACTTCCACTGCTGAACGAAAACCCATGATTTTGGACCCTGTTTTCATAAGAAAAGGCTAAAAGAAATGTTTCACTTTTGTTACACTCAAACAGTGTCTCCTCTCATATGCTGAACTGGTTGCATTGTGGATTTTGGTTAAAACATGATTTTGGACAATGTTCATGGAACTCAGCTTAAAACGTACTTGCAGACTTGAAAACCCTTGCCTATTGTAGAGCGCGCCTCCTACTTCCACGGCTGAACGAAAACCCATGATTTTGGACCATGTTTTCATGCGAAAAGGCTAAAAGAAATGTTTCACGTTTGTTACACTCAAACAGTGTCTCCTCTCATATGCTGAACTAGTCGCATTGTGGATTTTGGTTAAAACATGATTTTGGACAATGTTCGTGGAACTCAGCTTAAAACGTACTTGCAGACTTGAAAACCCTTGCCTATTGTAGAGCGCGCCTCCTACTTCCACTGCTGAACGAAAACCCATGATTTTGGACCCTGTTTTCATAAGAAAAGGCTAAAAGAAATGTTTCACTTTTGTTACACTCAAACAGTGTCTCCTCTCATATGCTGAACTGGTCGCATTGTGGATTTTGGTTAAAACATGATTTTGGACAATGTTCGTGGAACTCAGCTTAAAACGTACTTGCAGACTTGAAAACCCTTGCCTATTGTAGAGCGCGCCTCCTACTTCCACTGCTGAACGAAAACCCATGATTTTGGACCCTGTTTTCATAAGAAAAGGCTAAAAGAAATGTTTCACTTTTGTTACACTCAAACAGTGTCTCCTCTCATATGCTGAACTGGTTGCATTGTGGATTTTGGTTAAAACATGATTTTGGACAATGTTCATGGAACTCAGCTTAAAACGTACTTGCAGACTTGAAAACCCTTGCCTATTGTAGAGCGCGCCTCCTACTTCCACGGCTGAACGAAAACCCATGATTTTGGACCCTGTTTTCATAAGAAAAGGCTAAAAGAAATGTTTCACTTTTGTTACACTCAAACAGTGTCTCCTCTCATATGCTGAACTAGTCGCATTGTGGATTTTGGTTAAAACATGATTTTGGACAATGTTCATGGAACTCAGCTTAAAACGTACTTGCAGACTTGAAAACCCTTGCCTATTGTAGAGCGCGCCTCCTACTTCCACTGCTGAACGAAAACCCATGATTTTGGACCCTGTTTTCATAAGAAAAGGCTAAAAGAAATGTTTCACTTTTGTTACACTCAAACAGTGTCTCCTCTCATATGCTGAACTGGTCGCATTGTGGATTTTGGTTAAAACATGATTTTGGACAATGTTCGTGGAACTCAGCTTAAAACGTACTTGCAGACTTGAAAACCCTTGCCTATTGTAGAGCGCGCCTCCTACTTCCACTGCTGAACGAAAACCCATGATGTTGGACCCTGTTTTCATAAGAAAAGGCTAAAAGAAATGTTTCACTTTTGTTACACTCAAACAGTGTCTCCTCTCATATGCTGAACTAGTCGCATTGTGGATTTTGGTTAAAACATGATTTTGGACAATGTTCATGGAACTCAGCTTAAAACGTACTTGCAGACTTGAAAACCCTTGCCTATTGTAGAGCGCGCCTCCTACTTCCACTGCTGAACGAAAACCCATGATTTTGGACCCTGTTTTCATAAGAAAAGGCTAAAAGAAATGTTTCACTTTTGTTACACTCAAACAGTGTCTCCTCTCATATGCTGAACTGGTTGCATTGTGGATTTTGGTTAAAACATGATTTTGGACAATGTTCATGGAACTCAGCTTAAAACGTACTTGCAGACTTGAAAACCCTTGCCTATTGTAGAGCGCGCCTCCTACTTCCACTGCTGAACGAAAACCCATGATTTTGGACCCTGTTTTCATGCGAAAAGGCTAAAAGAAATGTTTCACGTTTGTTACACTCAAACAGTGTCTCCTCTCATATGCTGAACTGGTCGCATTGTGGATTTTGGTTAAAACATGATTTTGGACAATGTTCGTGGAACTCAGCTTAAAACGTACTTGCAGACTTGAAAACCCTTGCCTATTGTAGAGCGCGCCTCCTACTTCCACTGCTGAACGAAAACCCATGATTTTGGACCCTGTTTTCATGCGAAAAGGCTAAAAGAAATGTTTCACGTTTGTTACACTCAAACAGTGTCTCCTCTCATATGCTGAACTGGTCGCATTGTGGATTTTGGTTAAAACATGATTTTGGACAATGTTCGTGGAACTCAGCTTAAAACGTACTTGCAGACTTGAAAACCCTTGCCTATTGTAGAGCGCGCCTCCTACTTCCACTGCTGAACGAAAACCCATGATTTTGGACCCTGTTTTCATAAGAAAAGGCTAAAAGAAATGTTTCACGTTAGTTACACTCAAACAGTGTCTCCTCTCATATGCTGAACTGGTCGCATTGTGGATTTTGGTTAAAACATGATTTTGGACAATGTTCATGGAACTCAGCTTAAAACGTACTTGCAGACTTGAAAACCCTTGCCTATTGTAGAGCGCGCCTCCTACTTCCACTGCTGAACGAAAACCCATGATTTTGGACCCTGTTTTCATAAGAAAAGGCTAAAAGAAATGTTTCACTTTTGTTACACTCAAACAGTGTCTCCTCTCATATGCTGAACTAGTCGCATTGTGGATTTTGGTTAAAACATGATTTTGGACAATGTTCATGGAACTCAGCTTAAAACGTACTTGCAGACTTGAAAACCCTTGCCTATTGTAGAGCGCGCCTCCTACTTCCACTGCTGAACGAAAACCCATGATTTTGGACCCTGTTTTCATAAGAAAAGGCTAAAAGAAATGTTTCACTTTTGTTACACTCAAACAGTGTCTCCTCTCATATGCTGAACTGGTCGCATTGTGGATTTTGGTTAAAACATGATTTTGGACAATGTTCGTGGAACTCAGCTTAAAACGTACTTGCAGACTTGAAAACCCTTGCCTATTGTAGAGCGCGCCTCCTACTTCCACTGCTGAACGAAAACCCATGATTTTGGACCCTGTTTTCATAAGAAAAGGCTAAAAGAAATGTTTCACTTTTGTTACACTCAAACAGTGTCTCCTCTCATATGCTGAACTGGTTGCATTGTGGATTTTGGTTAAAACATGATTTTGGACAATGTTCATGGAACTCAGCTTAAAACGTACTTGCAGACTTGAAAACCCTTGCCTATTGTAGAGCGCGCCTCCTACTTCCACTGCTGAACGAAAACCCATGATTTTGGACCCTGTTTTCATAAGAAAAGGCTAAAAGAAATGTTTCACTTTTGTTACACTCAAACAGTGTCTCCTCTCATATGCTGAACTAGTCGCATTGTGGATTTTGGTTAAAACATGATTTTGGACAATGTTCATGGAACTCAGCTTAAAACGTACTTGCAGACTTGAAAACCCTTGCCTATTGTAGAGCGCGCCTCCTACTTCCACTGCTGAACGATACCCATGATTTTGGACCCTGTTTTCATAAGAAAAGGCTAAAAGAAATGTTTCACTTTTGTTACACTCAAACAGTGTCTCCTCTCATATGCTGAACTAGTCGCATTGTGGATTTTGGTTAAAACATGATTTTGGACAATGTTCATGGAACTCAGCTTAAAACGTACTTGCAGACTTGAAAACCCTTGCCTATTGTAGAGCGCGCCTCCTACTTCCACTGCTGAACGAAAACCCATGATTTTGGACCCTGTTTTCATGCGAAAAGGCTAAAAGAAATGTTTCACGTTTGTTACACTCAAACAGTGTCTCCTCTCATATGCTGAACTGGTCGCATTGTGGATTTTGGTTAAAACATGATTTTGGACAATGTTCGTGGAACTCAGCTTAAAACGTACTTGCAGACTTGAAAACCCTTGCCTATTGTAGAGCGCGCCTCCTACTTCCACTGCTGAACGAAAACCCATGATTTTGGACCCTGTTTTCATAAGAAAAGGCTAAAAGAAATGTTTCACTTTTGTTACACTCAAACAGTGTCTCCTCTCATATGCTGAACTGGTTGCATTGTGGATTTTGGTTAAAACATGATTTTGGACAATGTTCATGGAACTCAGCTTAAAACGTACTTGCAGACTTGAAAACCCTTGCCTATTGTAGAGCGCGCCTCCTACTTCCACTGCTGAACGAAAACCCATGATTTTGGACCCTGTTTTCATAAGAAAAGGCTAAAAGAAATGTTTCACTTTTGTTACACTCAAACAGTGTCTCCTCTCATATGCTGAACTGGTTGCATTGTGGATTTTGGTTAAAACATGATTTTGGACAATGTTCATGGAACTCAGCTTAAAACGTACTTGCAGACTTGAAAACCCTTGCCTATTGTAGAGCGCGCCTCCTACTTCCACTGCTGAACGAAAACCCATGATTTTGGACCCTGTTTTCATGCGAAAAGGCTAAAAGAAATGTTTCACGTTTGTTACACTCAAACAGTGTCTCCTCTCATATGCTGAACTGGTCGCATTGTGGATTTTGGTTAAAACATGATTTTGGACAATGTTCGTGGAACTCAGCTTAAAACGTACTTGCAGACTTGAAAACCCTTGCCTATTGTAGAGCGCGCCTCCTACTTCCACTGCTGAACGAAAACCCATGATTTTGGACCCTGTTTTCATGCGAAAAGGCTAAAAGAAATGTTTCACGTTTGTTACACTCAAACAGTGTCTCCTCTCATATGCTGAACTGGTCGCATTGTGGATTTTGGTTAAAACATGATTTTGGACAATGTTCGTGGAACTCAGCTTAAAACGTACTTGCAGACTTGAAAACCCTTGCCTATTGTAGAGCGCGCCTCCTACTTCCACTGCTGAACGAAAACCCATGATTTTGGACCCTGTTTTCATAAGAAAAGGCTAAAAGAAATGTTTCACGTTAGTTACACTCAAACAGTGTCTCCTCTCATATGCTGAACTGGTCGCATTGTGGATTTTGGTTAAAACATGATTTTGGACAATGTTCATGGAACTCAGCTTAAAACGTACTTGCAGACTTGAAAACCCTTGCCTATTGTAGAGCGCGCCTCCTACTTCCACTGCTGAACGAAAACCCATGATTTTGGACCCTGTTTTCATAAGAAAAGGCTAAAAGAAATGTTTCACTTTTGTTACACTCAAACAGTGTCTCCTCTCATATGCTGAACTAGTCGCATTGTGGATTTTGGTTAAAACATGATTTTGGACAATGTTCATGGAACTCAGCTTAAAACGTACTTGCAGACTTGAAAACCCTTGCCTATTGTAGAGCGCGCCTCCTACTTCCACTGCTGAACGAAAACCCATGATTTTGGACCCTGTTTTCATAAGAAAAGGCTAAAAGAAATGTTTCACTTTTGTTACACTCAAACAGTGTCTCCTCTCATATGCTGAACTGGTCGCATTGTGGATTTTGGTTAAAACATGATTTTGGACAATGTTCGTGGAACTCAGCTTAAAACGTACTTGCAGACTTGAAAACCCTTGCCTATTGTAGAGCGCGCCTCCTACTTCCACTGCTGAACGAAAACCCATGATTTTGGACCCTGTTTTCATAAGAAAAGGCTAAAAGAAATGTTTCACTTTTGTTACACTCAAACAGTGTCTCCTCTCATATGCTGATCTGGTTGCATTGTGGATTTTGGTTAAAACATGATTTTGGACAATGTTCATGGAACTCAGCTTAAAACGTACTTGCAGACTTGAAAACCCTTGCCTATTGTAGAGCGCGCCTCCTACTTCCACTGCTGAACGAAAACCCATGATTTTGGACCCTGTTTTCATAAGAAAAGGCTAAAAGAAATGTTTCACTTTTGTTACACTCAAACAGTGTCTCCTCTCATATGCTGAACTAGTCGCATTGTGGATTTTGGTTAAAACATGATTTTGGACAATGTTCATGGAACTCAGCTTAAAACGTACTTGCAGACTTGAAAACCCTTGCCTATTGTAGAGCGCGCCTCCTACTTCCACTGCTGAACGATACCCATGATTTTGGACCCTGTTTTCATAAGAAAAGGCTAAAAGAAATGTTTCACTTTTGTTACACTCAAACAGTGTCTCCTCTCATATGCTGAACTAGTCGCATTGTGGATTTTGGTTAAAACATGATTTTGGACAATGTTCATGGAACTCAGCTTAAAACGTACTTGCAGACTTGAAAACCCTTGCCTATTGTAGAGCGCGCCTCCTACTTCCACTGCTGAACGAAAACCCATGATTTTGGACCCTGTTTTCATGCGAAAAGGCTAAAAGAAATGTTTCACGTTTGTTACACTCAAACAGTGTCTCCTCTCATATGCTGAACTGGTCGCATTGTGGATTTTGGTTAAAACATGATTTTGGACAATGTTCGTGGAACTCAGCTTAAAACGTACTTGCAGACTTGAAAACCCTTGCCTATTGTAGAGCGCGCCTCCTACTTCCACTGCTGAACGAAAACCCATGATTTTGGACCCTGTTTTCATAAGAAAAGGCTAAAAGAAATGTTTCACTTTTGTTACACTCAAACAGTGTCTCCTCTCATATGCTGAACTGGTTGCATTGTGGATTTTGGTTAAAACATGATTTTGGACAATGTTCATGGAACTCAGCTTAAAACGTACTTGCAGACTTGAAAACCCTTGCCTATTGTAGAGCGCGCCTCCTACTTCCACTGCTGAACGAAAACCCATGATTTTGGACCCTGTTTTCATAAGAAAAGGCTAAAAGAAATGTTTCACGTTAGTTACACTCAAACAGTGTCTCCTCTCATATGCTGAACTGGTCGCATTGTGGATTTTGGTTAAAACATGATTTTGGACAATGTTCATGGAACTCAGCTTAAAACGTACTTGCAGACTTGAAAACACTTGCCTATTGTAGAGCGCGCCTCCTACTTCCACTGCTGAACGAAAACCCATGATTTTGGACCCTGTTTTCATGCGAAAAGGCTAAAAGAAATGTTTCACGTTTGTTACACTCAAACAGTGTCTCCTCTCATATGCTGAACTGGTCGCATTGTGGATTTTGGTTAAAACATGATTTTGGACAATGTTCGTGGAACTCAGCTTAAAACGTACTTGCAGACTTGAAAACCCTTGCCTATTGTAGAGCGCGCCTCCTACTTCCACTGCTGAACGAAAACCCATGATTTTGGACCCTGTTTTCATGCGAAAAGGCTAAAAGAAATGTTTCACGTTTGTTACACTCAAACAGTGTCTCCTCTCATATGCTGAACTGGTCGCATTGTGGATTTTGGTTAAAACATGATTTTGGACAATGTTCGTGGAACTCAGCTTAAAACGTACTTGCAGACTTGAAAACCCTTGCCTATTGTAGAGCGCGCCTCCTACTTCCACTGCTGAACGAAAACCCATGATTTTGGACCCTGTTTTCATAAGAAAAGGCTAAAAGAAATGTTTCACTTTTGTTACACTCAAACAGTGTCTCCTCTCATATGCTGAACTGGTCGCATTGTGGATTTTGGTTAAAACATGATTTTGGACAATGTTCATGGAACTCAGCTTAAAACGTACTTGCAGACTTGAAAACCCTTGCCTATTGTAGAGCGCGCCTCCTACTTCCACTGCTGAACGAAAACCCATGATGTTGGACCCTGTTTTCATAAGAAAAGGCTAAAAGAAATGTTTCACTTTTGTTACACTCAAACAGTGTCTCCTCTCATATGCTGAACTAGTCGCATTGTGGATTTTGGTTAAAACATGATTTTGGACAATGTTCATGGAACTCAGCTTAAAACGTACTTGCAGACTTGAAAACCCTTGCCTATTGTAGAGCGCGCCTCCTACTTCCACTGCTGAACGAAAACCCATGATTCTGGACCCTGTTTTCATGCGAAAAGGCTAAAAGAAATGTTTCACGTTTGTTACACTCAAACAGTGTCTCCTCTCATATGCTGAACTGGTCGCATTGTGGATTTTGGTTAAAACATGATTTTGGACAATGTTCGTGGAACTCAGCTTAAAACGTACTTGCAGACTTGAAAACCCTTGCCTATTGTAGAGCGCGCCTCCTACTTCCACTGCTGAACGAAAACCCATGATTTTGGACCCTGTTTTCATAAGAAAAGGCTAAAAGAAATGTTTCACTTTTGTTACACTCAAACAGTGTCTCCTCTCATATGCTGAACTGGTTGCATTGTGGATTTTGGTTAAAACATGATTTTGGACAATGTTCATGGAACTCAGCTTAAAACGTACTTGCAGACTTGAAAACCCTTGCCTATTGTAGAGCGCGCCTCCTACTTCCACTGCTGAACGAAAACCCATGATTTTGGACCCTGTTTTCATGCGAAAAGGCTAAAAGAAATGTTTCACGTTTGTTACACTCAAACAGTGTCTCCTCTCATATGCTGAACTGGTCGCATTGTGGATTTTGGTTAAAACATGATTTTGGACAATGTTCGTGGAACTCAGCTTAAAACGTACTTGCAGACTTGAAAACCCTTGCCTATTGTAGAGCGCGCCTCCTACTTCCACTGCTGAACGAAAACCCATGATTTTGGACCCTGTTTTCATGCGAAAAGGCTAAAAGAAATGTTTCACGTTTGTTACACTCAAACAGTGTCTCCTCTCATATGCTGAACTGGTCGCATTGTGGATTTTGGTTAAAACATGATTTTGGACAATGTTCGTGGAACTCAGCTTAAAACGTACTTGCAGACTTGAAAACCCTTGCCTATTGTAGAGCGCGCCTCCTACTTCCACTGCTGAACGAAAACCCATGATTTTGGACCCTGTTTTCATAAGAAAAGGCTAAAAGAAATGTTTCACGTTAGTTACACTCAAACAGTGTCTCCTCTCATATGCTGAACTGGTCGCATTGTGGATTTTGGTTAAAACATGATTTTGGACAATGTTCATGGAACTCAGCTTAAAACGTACTTGCAGACTTGAAAACCCTTGCCTATTGTAGAGCGCGCCTCCTACTTCCACTGCTGAACGAAAACCCATGATTTTGGACCCTGTTTTCATAAGAAAAGGCTAAAAGAAATGTTTCACTTTTGTTACACTCAAACAGTGTCTCCTCTCATATGCTGAACTAGTCGCATTGTGGATTTTGGTTAAAACATGATTTTGGACAATGTTCATGGAACTCAGCTTAAAACGTACTTGCAGACTTGAAAACCCTTGCCTATTGTAGAGCGCGCCTCCTACTTCCACTGCTGAACGAAAACCCATGATTTTGGACCCTGTTTTCATAAGAAAAGGCTAAAAGAAATGTTTCACTTTTGTTACACTCAAACAGTGTCTCCTCTCATATGCTGAACTGGTCGCATTGTGGATTTTGGTTAAAACATGACTTTGGACAATGTTCGTGGAACTCAGCTTAAAACGTACTTGCAGACTTGAAAACCCTTGCCTATTGTAGAGCGCGCCTCCTACTTCCACTGCTGAACGAAAACCCATGATTTTGGACCCTGTTTTCATAAGAAAAGGCTAAAAGAAATGTTTCACTTTTGTTACACTCAAACAGTGTCTCCTCTCATATGCTGAACTAGTCGCATTGTGGATTTTGGTTAAAACATGATTTTGGACAATGTTCATGGAACTCAGCTTAAAACGTACTTGCAGACTTGAAAACCCTTGCCTATTGTAGAGCGCGCCTCCTACTTCCACTGCTGAACGATACCCATGATTTTGGACCCTGTTTTCATAAGAAAAGGCTAAAAGAAATGTTTCACTTTTGTTACACTCAAACAGTGTCTCCTCTCATATGCTGAACTAGTCGCATTGTGGATTTTGGTTAAAACATGATTTTGGACAATGTTCATGGAACTCAGCTTAAAACGTACTTGCAGACTTGAAAACCCTTGCCTATTGTAGAGCGCGCCTCCTACTTCCACTGCTGAACGAAAACCCATGATTTTGGACCCTGTTTTCATGCGAAAAGGCTAAAAGAAATGTTTCACGTTTGTTACACTCAAACAGTGTCTCCTCTCATATGCTGAACTGGTCGCATTGTGGATTTTGGTTAAAACATGATTTTGGACAATGTTCGTGGAACTCAGCTTAAAACGTACTTGCAGACTTGAAAACCCTTGCCTATTGTAGAGCGCGCCTCCTACTTCCACTGCTGAACGATACCCATGATTTTGGACCCTGTTTTCATAAGAAAAGGCTAAAATAAATGTTTCACTTTTGTTACACTCAAACAGTGTCTCCTCTCATTTGCTGAACTAGTCGCATTGTGGATTTTGGTTAAAACATGATTTTGGACAATGTTCATGGAACTCAGCTTAAAACGTACTTGCAGACTTGAAAACCCTTGCCTATTGTAGAGCGCGCCTCCTACTTCCACTGCTGAACGAAAACCCATGATTTTGGACCCTGTTTTCATAAGAAAAGGCTAAAAGAAATGTTTCACTTTTGTTACACTCAAACAGTGTCTCCTCTCATATGCTGAACTGGTTGCATTGTGGATTTTGGTTAAAACATGATTTTGGACAATGTTCATGGAACTCAGCTTAAAACGTACTTGCAGACTTGAAAACCCTTGCCTATTGTAGAGCGCGCCTCCTACTTCCACTGCTGAACGAAAACCCATGATTTTGGACCCTGTTTTCATAAGAAAAGGCTAAAAGAAATGTTTCACTTTTGTTACACTCAAACAGTGTCTCCTCTCATATGCTGAACTGGTTGCATTGTGGATTTTGGTTAAAACATGATTTTGGACAATGTTCATGGAACTCAGCTTAAAACGTACTTGCAGACTTGAAAACCCTTGCCTATTGTAGAGCGCGCCTCCTACTTCCACTGCTGAACGAAAACCCATGATTTTGGACCCTGTTTTCATAAGAAAAGGCTAAAAGAAATGTTTCACTTTTGTTACACTCAAACAGTGTCTCCTCTCATATGCTGAACTAGTCGCATTGTGGATTTTGGTTAAAACATGATTTTGGACAATGTTCATGGAACTCAGCTTAAAACGTACTTGCAGACTTGAAAACCCTTGCCTATTGTAGAGCGTGCCTCCTACTTCCACTGCTGAATGAAAACCCATGATTTTGGACCCTGTTTTCATAAGAAAAGGCTAAAAGAAATGTTTCACTTTTGTTACACTCAAACAGTGTCTCCTCTCATATGCTGAACTAGTCGCATTGT
The DNA here is from genome assembly GCF_964263955.1 of Coregonus lavaretus. Classification (NCBI taxonomy): domain Eukaryota; kingdom Metazoa; phylum Chordata; class Actinopteri; order Salmoniformes; family Salmonidae; genus Coregonus; species Coregonus lavaretus. The sequence continues at coordinate 76,965,176 of NC_139988.1, read as the reverse complement.
GGATTTTGGTTAAAACATGATTTTGGACAATGTTCATGGAACTCAGCTTAAAACGTACTTGCAGACTTGAAAACCCTTGCCTATTGTAGAGCGCGCCTCCTACTTCCACTGCTGAACGATACCCATGATTTTGGACCCTGTTTTCATAAGAAAAGGCTAAAAGAAATGTTTCACTTTTGTTACACTCAAACAGTGTCTCCTCTCATTTGCTGAACTAGTCGCATTGTGGATTTTGGTTAAAACATGATTTTGGACAATGTTCATGGAACTCACCTTAAAAAGTACTTGCAGACTTGAAAACCCTTGCCTATTGTAGAGCGCGCCTCCTACTTCCACTGCTGAACGAAAACCCATGATTTTGGACCCTGTTTTCATAAGAAAAGGCTAAAAGAAATGTTTCACTTTTGTTACACTCAAACAGTGTCTCCTCTCATATGCTGAACTGGTCGCATTGTGGATTTTGGTTAAAACATGATTTTGGACAATGTTCATGGAACTCAGCTTAAAACGTACTTGCAGACTTGAAAACCCTTGCCTATTGTAGAGCGCGCCTCCTACTTCCACTGCTGAACGAAAACCCATGATTTTGGACCCTGTTTTCATAAGAAAAGGCTAAAAGAAATGTTTCACTTTTGTTACACTCAAACAGTGTCTCCTCTCATATGCTGAACTGGTTGCATTGTGGATTTTGGTTAAAACATGATTTTGGACAATGTTCATGGAACTCAGCTTAAAACGTACTTGCAGACTTGAAAACCCTTGCCTATTGTAGAGCGCGCCTCCTACTTCCACTGCTGAACGAAAACCCAAGATTTTGGACCCTGTTTTCATAAGAAAAGGCTAAAAGAAATGTTTCACTTTTGTTACACTCAAACAGTGTCTCCTCTCATTTGCTGAACTAGTCGCATTGTGGATTTTGGTTAAAACATGATTTTGGACAATGTTCATGGAACTCAGCTTAAAACGTACTTGCAGACTTGAAAACCCTTGCCTATTGTAGAGCGCGCCTCCTACTTCCACTGCTGAATGAAAACCCATGATTTTGGACCCTGTTTTCATAAGAAAAGGCTAAAAGAAATGTTTCACTTTTGTTACACTCAAACAGTGTCTCCTCTCATATGCTGAACTAGTCGCATTGTGGATTTTGGTTAAAACATGATTTTGGACAATGTTCATGGAACTCAGCTTAAAACGTACTTGCAGACTTGAAAACCCTTGCCTATTGTAGAGCGCGCCTCCTACTTCCACTGCTGAACGATACCCATGATTTTGGACCCTTTTTTCATAAGAAAAGGCTAAAAGAAATGTTTCACTTTTGTTACACTCAAACAGTGTCTCCTCTCATATGCTGAACTGGTTGCATTGTGGATTTTGGTTAAAACATGATTTTGGACAATGTTCATGGAACTCAGCTTAAAACGTACTTGCAGACTTGAAAACCCTTGCCTATTGTAGAGCGCGCCTCCTACTTCCACTGCTGAACGAAAACCCATGATTTTGGACCCTGTTTTCATAAGAAAAGGCTAAAAGAAATGTTTCACTTTTGTTACACTCAAACAGTGTCTCCTCTCATATGATGAACTGGTTGCATTGTGGATTTTGGTTAAAACATGATTTTGGACAATGTTCATGGAACTCAGCTTAAAACGTACTTGCAGACTTGAAAACCCTTGCCTATTGTAGAGCGTGCCTCCTACTTCCACTGCTGAACGAAAACCCATGATTTTGGACCCTGTTTTCATAAGAAAAGGCTAAAAGAAATGTTTCACTTTTGTTACACTCAAACAGTGTCTCCTCTCATTTGCTGAACTAGTCGCATTGTGGATTTTGGTTAAAACATGATTTTGGACAATGTTCATGGAACTCAGCTTAAAACGTACTTGCAGACTTGAAAACCCTTGCCTATTGTAGAGCGCGCCTCCTACTTCCACTGCTGAACGAAAACCCATGATTTTGGACCCTGTTTTCATAAGAAAAGGCTAAAAGAAATGTTTCACTTTTGTTACACTCAAACAGTGTCTCCTCTCATATGCTGAACTGGTTGCATTGTGGATTTTGGTTAAAACATGATTTTGGACAATGTTCATGGAACTCAGCTTAAAACGTACTTGCAGACTTGAAAACCCTTGCCTATTGTAGAGCGCGCCTCCTACTTCCACTGCTGAACGAAAACCCATGATTTTGGACCCTGTTTTCATAAGAAAAGGCTAAAAGAAATGTTTCACTTTTGTTACACTCAAACAGTGTCTCCTCTCATATGCTGAACTGGTTGCATTGTGGATTTTGGTTAAAACATGATTTTGGACAATGTTCATGGAACTCAGCTTAAAACGTACTTGCAGACTTGAAAACCCTTGCCTATTGTAGAGCGCGCCTCCTACTTCCACTGCTGAACGAAAACCCATGATTTTGGACCCTGTTTTCATAAGAAAAGGCTAAAAGAAATGTTTCACTTTTGTTACACTCAAACAGTGTCTCCTCTCATATGCTGAACTGGTTGCATTGTGGATTTTGGTTAAAACATGATTTTGGACAATGTTCATGGAACTCAGCTTAAAACGTACTTGCAGACTTGAAAACCCTTGCCTATTGTAGAGCGCGCCTCCTACTTCCACTGCTGAACGAAAACCCATGATTTTGGACCCTGTTTTCATAAGAAAAGGCTAAAAGAAATGTTTCACTTTTGTTACACTCAAACAGTGTCTCCTCTCATATGCTGAACTAGTCGCATTGTGGATTTTGGTTAAAACATGATTTTGGACAATGTTCATGGAACTCAGCTTAAAACGTACTTGCAGACTTGAAAACCCTTGCCTATTGTAGAGCGCGCCTCCTACTTCCACTGCTGAACGATACCCATGATTTTGGACCCTGTTTTCATAAGAAAAGGCTAAAAGAAATGTTTCACTTTTGTTACACTCAAACAGTGTCTCCTCTCATTTGCTGAACTAGTCGCATTGTGGATTTTGGTTAAAACATGATTTTGGACAATGTTCATGGAACTCAGCTTAAAACGTACTTGCAGACTTGAAAACCCTTGCCTATTGTAGAGCGCGCCTCCTACTTCCACTGCTGAACGAAAACCCATGATTTTGGACCCTGTTTTCATAAGAAAAGGCTAAAAGAAATGTTTCACTTTTGTTACACTCAAACAGTGTCTCCTCTCATATGCTGAACTGGTTGCATTGTGGATTTTGGTTAAAACATGATTTTGGACAATGTTCATGGAACTCAGCTTAAAACGTACTTGCAGAATTGAAAACCCTTGCCTATTGTAGAGCGCGCCTCCTACTTCCACTGCTGAACGAAAACCCATGATTTTGGACCCTGTTTTCATAAGAAAAGGCTAAAAGAAATGTTTCACTTTTGTTACACTCAAACAGTGTCTCCTCTCATATGCTGAACTGGTTGCATTGTGGATTTTGGTTAAAACATGATTTTGGACAATGTTCATGGAACTCAGCTTAAAACGTACTTGCAGACTTGAAAACCCTTGCCTATTGTAGAGCGCGCCTCCTACTTCCACTGCTGAACGAAAACCCATGATTTTGGACCCTGTTTTCATAAGAAAAGGCTAAAAGAAATGTTTCACTTTTGTTACACTCAAACAGTGTCTCCTCTCATATGCTGAACTAGTCGCATTGTGGATTTTGGTTAAAACATGATTTTGGACAATGTTCATGGAACTCAGCTTAAAACGTACTTGCAGACTTGAAAACACTTGCCTATTGTAGAGCGCGCCTCCTACTTCCACTGCTGAACGAAAACCCATGATTTTGGACCCTGTTTTCATGCGAAAAGGCTAAAAGAAATGTTTCACGTTTGTTACACTCAAACAGTGTCTCCTCTCATATGCTGAACTGGTCGCATTGTGGATTTTGGTTAAAACATGATTTTGGACAATGTTCGTGGAACTCAGCTTAAAACGTACTTGCAGACTTGAAAACCCTTGCCTATTGTAGAGCGCGCCTCCTACTTCCACTGCTGAACGAAAACCCATGATTTTGGACCCTGTTTTCATAAGAAAAGGCTAAAAGAAATGTTTCACTTTTGTTACACTCAAACAGTGTCTCCTCTCATATGCTGAACTAGTCGCATTGTGGATTTTGGTTAAAACATGATTTTGGACAATGTTCATGGAACTCAGCTTAAAACGTACTTGCAGACTTGAAAACCCTTGCCTATTGTAGAGCGCGCCTCCTACTTCCACTGCTGAACGAAAACCCATGATTTTGGACCCTGTTTTCATAAGAAAAGGCTAAAAGAAATGTTTCACTTTTGTTACACTCAAACAGTGTCTCCTCTCATATGCTGAACTAGTCGCATTGTGGATTTTGGTTAAAACATGATTTTGGACAATGTTCGTGGAACTCAGCTTAAAACGTACTTGCAGACTTGAAAACCCTTGCCTATTGTAGAGCGCGCCTCCTACTTCCACTGCTGAACGAAAACCCATGATTTTGGACCCTGTTTTCATAAGAAAAGGCTAAAAGAAATGTTTCACTTTTGTTACACTCAAACAGTGTCTCCTCTCATATGCTGAACTGGTCGCATTGTGGATTTTGGTTAAAACATGATTTTGGACAATGTTCGTGGAACTCAGCTTAAAACGTACTTGCAGACTTGAAAACACTTGCCTATTGTAGAGCGCGCCTCCTACTTCCACTGCTGAACGAAAACCCATGATTTTGGACCCTGTTTTCATAAGAAAAGGCTAAAAGAAATGTTTCACGTTTGTTACACTCAAACAGTGTCTCCTCTCATATGCTGAACTGGTCGCATTGTGGATTTTGGTTAAAACATGATTTTGGACAATGTTCATGGAACTCAGCTTAAAACGTACTTGCAGACTTGAAAACACTTGCCTATTGTAGAGCGCGCCTCCTACTTCCACTGCTGAACGAAAACCCATGATTTTGGACCCTGTTTTCATGCGAAAAGGCTAAAAGAAATGTTTCACGTTTGTTACACTCAAACAGTGTCTCCTCTCAAATGCTGAACTGGTCGCATTGTGGATTTTGGTTAAAACATGATTTTGAACAATGTTCGTGGAACTCAGCTTAAAACGTACTTGCAGACTTGAAAACACTTGCCTATTGTAGAGCGCGCCTCCTACTTCCACTGCTGAACGAAAACCCATGATTTTGGACCGTGTTTTCATGCGAAAAGGCTAAAAGAAATGTTTCACGTTTGTTACACTCAAACAGTGTCTCCTCTCATATGCTGAACTGGTCGCATTGTGGATTTTGGTTAAAACATGATTTTGGACAATGTTCGTGGAATTCAGCTTAAAACGTACTTGCAGACTTGAAAACCCTTGCCTATTGTAGAGCGCGCCTCCTACTTCCACTGCTGAACGAAAACCCATGATTTTGGACCCTGTTTTCATGCGAAAAGGCTAAAAGAAATGTTTCACGTTTGTTACACTCAAACAGTGTCTCCTCTCATATGCTGAACTGGTCGCATTGTGGATTTTGGTTAAAACATGATTTTGGACAATGTTCGTGGAACTCAGCTTAAAACGTACTTGCAGACTTGAAAACCCTTGCCTATTGTAGAGCGCGCCTCCTACTTCCACTGCTGAACGAAAACCCATGATTTTGGACCCTGTTTTCATAAGAAAAGGCTAAAAGAAATGTTTCACTTTTGTTACACTCAAACAGTGTCTCCTCTCATATGCTGAACTAGTCGCATTGTGGATTTTGGTTAAAACATGATTTTGGACAATGTTCATGGAACTCAGCTTAAAACGTACTTGCAGACTTGAAAACCCTTGCCTATTGTAGAGCGCGCCTCCTACTTCCACTGCTGAACGAAAACCCATGATTTTGGACCCTGTTTTCATAAGAAAAGGCTAAAAGAAATGTTTCACTTTTGTTACACTCAAACAGTGTCTCCTCTCATATGCTGAACTAGTCGCATTGTGGATTTTGGTTAAAACATGATTTTGGACAATGTTCGTGGAACTCAGCTTAAAACGTACTTGCAGACTTGAAAACCCTTGCCTATTGTAGAGCGCGCCTCCTACTTCCACTGCTGAACGAAAACCCATGATTTTGGACCCTGTTTTCATAAGAAAAGGCTAAAAGAAATGTTTCACTTTTGTTACACTCAAACAGTGTCTCCTCTCATATGCTGAACTGGTCGCATTGTGGATTTTGGTTAAAACATGATTTTGGACAATGTTCGTGGAACTCAGCTTAAAACGTACTTGCAGACTTGAAAACACTTGCCTATTGTAGAGCGCGCCTCCTACTTCCACTGCTGAACGAAAACCCATGATTTTGGACCCTGTTTTCATAAGAAAAGGCTAAAAGAAATGTTTCACGTTTGTTACACTCAAACAGTGTCTCCTCTCATATGCTGAACTGGTCGCATTGTGGATTTTGGTTAAAACATGATTTTGGACAATGTTCATGGAACTCAGCTTAAAACGTACTTGCAGACTTGAAAACACTTGCCTATTGTAGAGCGCGCCTCCTACTTCCACTGCTGAACGAAAACCCATGATTTTGGACCCTGTTTTCATGCGAAAAGGCTAAAAGAAATGTTTCACGTTTGTTACACTCAAACAGTGTCTCCTCTCAAATGCTGAACTGGTCGCATTGTGGATTTTGGTTAAAACATGATTTTGAACAATGTTCGTGGAACTCAGCTTAAAACGTACTTGCAGACTTGAAAACCCTTGCCTATTGTAGAGCGCGCCTCCTACTTCCACTGCTGAACGAAAACCCATGATTTTGGACCCTGTTTTCATAAGAAAAGGCTAAAAGAAATGTTTCACTTTTGTTACACTCAAACAGTGTCTCCTCTCATATGCTGAACTGGTTGCATTGTGGATTTTGGTTAAAACATGATTTTGGACAATGTTCATGGAACTCAGCTTAAAACGTACTTGCAGACTTGAAAACCCTTGCCTATTGTAGAGCGCGCCTCCTACTTCCACTGCTGAACGAAAACCCATGATTTTGGACCCTGTTTTCATAAGAAAAGGCTAAAAGAAATGTTTCACTTTTGTTACACTCAAACAGTGTCTCCTCTCATATGCTGAACTAGTCGCATTGTGGATTTTGGTTAAAACATGATTTTGGACAATGTTCATGGAACTCAGCTTAAAACGTACTTGCAGACTTGAAAACCCTTGCCTACTGTAGAGCGCGCCTCCTACTTCCACTGCTGAACGAAAACCCATGATTTTGGACCCTGTTTTCATAAGAAAAGGCTAAAAGAAATGTTTCACTTTTGTTACACTCAAACAGTGTCTCCTCTCATATGCTGAACTGGTTGCATTGTGGATTTTGGTTAAAACATGATTTTGGACAATGTTCATGGAACTCAGCTTAAAACGTACTTGCAGACTTGAAAACCCTTGCCTATTGTAGAGCGCGCCTCCTACTTCCACTGCTGAACGAAAACCCATGATTTTGGACCCTGTTTTCATAAGAAAAGGCTAAAATAAATGTTTCACTTTTGTTACACTCAAACAGTGTCTCCTCTCATATGCTGAACTAGTCGCATTGTGGATTTTGGTTAAAACATGATTTTGGACAATGTTCATGGAACTCAGCTTAAAACGTACTTGCAGACTTGAAAACCCTTGCCTATTGTAGAGCGCGCCTCCTACTTCCACTGCTGAACGATACCCATGATTTTGGACCCTGTTTTCATAAGAAAAGGCTAAAAGAAATGTTTCACTTTTGTTACACTCAAACAGTGTCTCCTCTCATATGCTGAACTAGTCGCATTGTGGATTTTGGTTAAAACATGATTTTGGACAATGTTCATGGAACTCAGCTTAAAACGTACTTGCAGACTTGAAAACCCTTGCCTATTGTAGAGCGCGCCTCCTACTTCCACTGCTGAACGATACCCATGATTTTGGACCCTGTTTTCATAAGAAAAGGCTAAAAGAAATGTTTCACTTTTGTTACACTCAAACAGTGTCTCCTCTCATATGCTGAACTAGTCGCATTGTGGATTTTGGTTAAAACATGATTTTGGACAATGTTCATGGAACTCAGCTTAAAACGTACTTGCAGACTTGAAAACCCTTGCCTATTGTAGAGCGCGCCTCCTACTTCCACTGCTGAACGAAAACCCATGATTTTGGACCCTGTTTTCATAAGAAAAGGCTAAAAGAAATGTTTCACTTTTGTTACACTCAAACAGTGTCTCCTCTCATATGCTGAACTAGTCGCATTGTGGATTTTGGTTAAAACATGATTTTGGACAATGTTCATGGAACTCAGCTTAAAACGTACTTGCAGACTTGAAAACCCTTGCCTATTGTAGAGCGCGCCTCCTACTTCCACTGCTGAACGATACCCATGATTTTGGACCCTGTTTTCATAAGAAAAGGCTAAAAGAAATGTTTCACTTTTGTTACACTCAAACAGTGTCTCCTCTCATTTGCTGAACTAGTCGCATTGTGGATTTTGGTTAAAACATGATTTTGGACAATGTTCATGGAACTCAGCTTAAAACGTACTTGCAGACTTGAAAACCCTTGCCTATTGTAGAGCGCGCCTCCTACTTCCACTGCTGAACGAAAACCCATGATTTTGGACCCTGTTTTCATAAGAAAAGGCTAAAAGAAATGTTTCACTTTTGTTACACTCAAACAGTGTCTCCTCTCATATGCTGAACTGGTTGCATTGTGGATTTTGGTTAAAACATGATTTTGGACAATGTTCATGGAACTCAGCTTAAAACGTACTTGCAGACTTGAAAACCCTTGCCTATTGTAGAGCGCGCCTCCTACTTCCACTGCTGAACGAAAACCCATGATTTTGGACCCTGTTTTCATAAGAAAAGGCTAAAAGAAATGTTTCACTTTTGTTACACTCAAACAGTGTCTCCTCTCATATGCTGAACTGGTTGCATTGTGGATTTTGGTTAAAACATGATTTTGGACAATGTTCATGGAACTCAGCTTAAAACGTACTTGCAGACTTGAAAACCCTTGCCTATTGTAGAGCGCGCCTCCTACTTCCACTGCTGAACGAAAACCCATGATTTTGGACCCTGTTTTCATAAGAAAAGGCTAAAAGAAATGTTTCACTTTTGTTACACTCAATCAGTGTCTCCTCTCATATGCTGAACTAGTCGCATTGTGGATTTTGGTTAAAACATGATTTTGGACAATGTTCATGGAACTCAGCTTAAAACGTACTTGCAGACTTGAAAACCCTTGCCTATTGTAGAGCGCGCCTCCTACTTCCACTGCTGAACGAAAACCCATGATTTTGGACCCTGTTTTCATAAGAAAAGGCTAAAAGAAATGTTTCACGTTAGTTACACTCAAACAGTGTCTCCTCTCATATGCTGAACTGGTCGCATTGTGGATTTTGGTTAAAACATGATTTTGGACAATGTTCATGGAACTCAGCTTAAAACGTACTTGCAGACTTGAAAACCCTTGCCTATTGTAGAGCGCGCCTCCTACTTCCACTGCTGAACGAAAACCCATGATTTTGGACCCTGTTTTCATGCGAAAAGGCTAAAAGAAATGTTTCACGTTTGTTACACTCAAACAGTGTCTCCTCTCAAATGCTGAACTGGTCGCATTGTGGATTTTGGTTAAAACATGATTTTGAACAATGTTCGTGGAACTCAGCTTAAAACGTACTTGCAGACTTGAAAACCCTTGCCTATTGTAGAGCGCGCCTCCTACTTCCACTGCTGAACGAAAACCCATGATTTTGGACCCTGTTTTCATAAGAAAAGGCTAAAAGAAATGTTTCACTTTTGTTACACTCAAACAGTGTCTCCTCTCATATGCTGAACTGGTTGCATTGTGGATTTTGGTTAAAACATGATTTTGGACAATGTTCATGGAACTCAGCTTAAAACGTACTTGCAGACTTGAAAACCCTTGCCTATTGTAGAGCGCGCCTCCTACTTCCACTGCTGAACGAAAACCCATGATTTTGGACCCTGTTTTCATAAGAAAAGGCTAAAAGAAATGTTTCACTTTTGTTACACTCAAACAGTGTCTCCTCTCATATGCTGAACTAGTCGCATTGTGGATTTTGGTTAAAACATGATTTTGGACAATGTTCATGGAACTCAGCTTAAAACGTACTTGCAGACTTGAAAACCCTTGCCTACTGTAGAGCGCGCCTCCTACTTCCACTGCTGAACGAAAACCCATGATTTTGGACCCTGTTTTCATAAGAAAAGGCTAAAAGAAATGTTTCACTTTTGTTACACTCAAACAGTGTCTCCTCTCATATGCTGAACTGGTTGCATTGTGGATTTTGGTTAAAACATGATTTTGGACAATGTTCATGGAACTCAGCTTAAAACGTACTTGCAGACTTGAAAACCCTTGCCTATTGTAGAGCGCGCCTCCTACTTCCACTGCTGAACGAAAACCCATGATTTTGGACCCTGTTTTCATAAGAAAAGGCTAAAATAAATGTTTCACTTTTGTTACACTCAAACAGTGTCTCCTCTCATATGCTGAACTAGTCGCATTGTGGATTTTGGTTAAAACATGATTTTGGACAATGTTCATGGAACTCAGCTTAAAACGTACTTGCAGACTTGAAAACCCTTGCCTATTGTAGAGCGCGCCTCCTACTTCCACTGCTGAACGATACCCATGATTTTGGACCCTGTTTTCATAAGAAAAGGCTAAAAGAAATGTTTCACTTTTGTTACACTCAAACAGTGTCTCCTCTCATATGCTGAACTAGTCGCATTGTGGATTTTGGTTAAAACATGATTTTGGACAATGTTCATGGAACTCAGCTTAAAACGTACTTGCAGACTTGAAAACCCTTGCCTATTGTAGAGCGCGCCTCCTACTTCCACTGCTGAACGATACCCATGATTTTGGACCCTGTTTTCATAAGAAAAGGCTAAAAGAAATGTTTCACTTTTGTTACACTCAAACAGTGTCTCCTCTCATATGCTGAACTAGTCGCATTGTGGATTTTGGTTAAAACATGATTTTGGACAATGTTCATGGAACTCAGCTTAAAACGTACTTGCAGACTTGAAAACCCTTGCCTATTGTAGAGCGCGCCTCCTACTTCCACTGCTGAACGAAAACCCATGATTTTGGACCCTGTTTTCATAAGAAAAGGCTAAAAGAAATGTTTCACTTTTGTTACACTCAAACAGTGTCTCCTCTCATATGCTGAACTAGTCGCATTGTGGATTTTGGTTAAAACATGATTTTGGACAATGTTCATGGAACTCAGCTTAAAACGTACTTGCAGACTTGAAAACCCTTGCCTATTGTAGAGCGCGCCTCCTACTTCCACTGCTGAACGATACCCATGATTTTGGACCCTGTTTTCATAAGAAAAGGCTAAAAGAAATGTTTCACTTTTGTTACACTCAAACAGTGTCTCCTCTCATTTGCTGAACTAGTCGCATTGTGGATTTTGGTTAAAACATGATTTTGGACAATGTTCATGGAACTCAGCTTAAAACGTACTTGCAGACTTGAAAACCCTTGCCTATTGTAGAGCGCGCCTCCTACTTCCACTGCTGAACGAAAACCCATGATTTTGGACCCTGTTTTCATAAGAAAAGGCTAAAAGAAATGTTTCACTTTTGTTACACTCAAACAGTGTCTCCTCTCATATGCTGAACTGGTTGCATTGTGGATTTTGGTTAAAACATGATTTTGGACAATGTTCATGGAACTCAGCTTAAAACGTACTTGCAGACTTGAAAACCCTTGCCTATTGTAGAGCGCGCCTCCTACTTCCACTGCTGAACGAAAACCCATGATTTTGGACCCTGTTTTCATAAGAAAAGGCTAAAAGAAATGTTTCACTTTTGTTACACTCAAACAGTGTCTCCTCTCATATGCTGAACTGGTTGCATTGTGGATTTTGGTTAAAACATGATTTTGGACAATGTTCATGGAACTCAGCTTAAAACGTACTTGCAGACTTGAAAACCCTTGCCTATTGTAGAGCGCGCCTCCTACTTCCACTGCTGAACGAAAACCCATGATTTTGGACCCTGTTTTCATAAGAAAAGGCTAAAAGAAATGTTTCACTTTTGTTACACTCAATCAGTGTCTCCTCTCATATGCTGAACTAGTCGCATTGTGGATTTTGGTTAAAACATGATTTTGGACAATGTTCATGGAACTCAGCTTAAAACGTACTTGCAGACTTGAAAACCCTTGCCTATTGTAGAGCGCGCCTCCTACTTCCACTGCTGAACGAAAACCCATGATTTTGGACCCTGTTTTCATAAGAAAAGGCTAAAAGAAATGTTTCACGTTAGTTACACTCAAACAGTGTCTCCTCTCATATGCTGAACTGGTCGCATTGTGGATTTTGGTTAAAACATGATTTTGGACAATGTTCATGGAACTCAGCTTAAAACGTACTTGCAGACTTGAAAACCCTTGCCTATTGTAGAGCGCGCCTCCTACTTCCACTGCTGAACGAAAACCCATGATTTTGGACCCTGTTTTCATAAGAAAAGGCTAAAAGAAATGTTTCACTTTTGTTACACTCAAACAGTGTCTCCTCTCATATGCTGAACTAGTCGCATTGTGGATTTTGGTTAAAACATGATTTTGGACAATGTTCATGGAACTCAGCTTAAAACGTACTTGCAGACTTGAAAACCCTTGCCTACTGTAGAGCGCGCCTCCTACTTCCACTGCTGAACGAAAACCCATGATTTTGGACCCTGTTTTCATAAGAAAAGGCTAAAAGAAATGTTTCACTTTTGTTACACTCAAACAGTGTCTCCTCTCATATGCTGAACTGGTTGCATTGTGGATTTTGGTTAAAACATGATTTTGGACAATGTTCATGGAACTCAGCTTAAAACGTACTTGCAGACTTGAAAACCCTTGCCTATTGTAGAGCGCGCCTCCTACTTCCACTGCTGAACGAAAACCCATGATTTTGGACCCTGTTTTCATAAGAAAAGGCTAAAATAAATGTTTCACTTTTGTTACACTCAAACAGTGTCTCCTCTCATATGCTGAACTAGTCGCATTGTGGATTTTGGTTAAAACATGATTTTGGACAATGTTCATGGAACTCAGCTTAAAACGTACTTGCAGACTTGAAAACCCTTGCCTATTGTAGAGCGCGCCTCCTACTTCCACTGCTGAACGATACCCATGATTTTGGACCCTGTTTTCATAAGAAAAGGCTAAAAGAAATGTTTCACTTTTGTTACACTCAAACAGTGTCTCCTCTCATATGCTGAACTAGTCGCATTGTGGATTTTGGTTAAAACATGATTTTGGACAATGTTCATGGAACTCAGCTTAAAACGTACTTGCAGACTTGAAAACCCTTGCCTATTGTAGAGCGCGCCTCCTACTTCCACTGCTGAACGATACCCATGATTTTGGACCCTGTTTTCATAAGAAAAGGCTAAAAGAAATGTTTCACTTTTGTTACACTCAAACAGTGTCTCCTCTCATATGCTGAACTAGTCGCATTGTGGATTTTGGTTAAAACATGATTTTGGACAATGTTCATGGAACTCAGCTTAAAACGTACTTGCAGACTTGAAAACCCTTGCCTATTGTAGAGCGCGCCTCCTACTTCCACTGCTGAACGAAAACCCATGATTTTGGACCCTGTTTTCATAAGAAAAGGCTAAAAGAAATGTTTCACTTTTGTTACACTCAAACAGTGTCTCCTCTCATATGCTGAACTAGTCGCATTGTGGATTTTGGTTAAAACATGATTTTGGACAATGTTCATGGAACTCAGCTTAAAACGTACTTGCAGACTTGAAAACCCTTGCCTATTGTAGAGCGCGCCTCCTACTTCCACTGCTGAACGATACCCATGATTTTGGACCCTGTTTTCATAAGAAAAGGCTAAAAGAAATGTTTCACTTTTGTTACACTCAAACAGTGTCTCCTCTCATTTGCTGAACTAGTCGCATTGTGGATTTTGGTTAAAACATGATTTTGGACAATGTTCATGGAACTCAGCTTAAAACGTACTTGCAGACTTGAAAACCCTTGCCTATTGTAGAGCGCGCCTCCTACTTCCACTGCTGAACGAAAACCCATGATTTTGGACCCTGTTTTCATAAGAAAAGGCTAAAAGAAATGTTTCACTTTTGTTACACTCAAACAGTGTCTCCTCTCATATGCTGAACTGGTTGCATTGTGGATTTTGGTTAAAACATGATTTTGGACAATGTTCATGGAACTCAGCTTAAAACGTACTTGCAGACTTGAAAACCCTTGCCTATTGTAGAGCGCGCCTCCTACTTCCACTGCTGAACGAAAACCCATGATTTTGGACCCTGTTTTCATAAGAAAAGGCTAAAAGAAATGTTTCACTTTTGTTACACTCAAACAGTGTCTCCTCTCATATGCTGAACTGGTTGCATTGTGGATTTTGGTTAAAACATGATTTTGGACAATGTTCATGGAACTCAGCTTAAAACGTACTTGCAGACTTGAAAACCCTTGCCTATTGTAGAGCGCGCCTCCTACTTCCACTGCTGAACGAAAACCCATGATTTTGGACCCTGTTTTCATAAGAAAAGGCTAAAAGAAATGTTTCACTTTTGTTACACTCAATCAGTGTCTCCTCTCATATGCTGAACTAGTCGCATTGTGGATTTTGGTTAAAACATGATTTTGGACAATGTTCATGGAACTCAGCTTAAAACGTACTTGCAGACTTGAAAACCCTTGCCTATTGTAGAGCGCGCCTCCTACTTCCACTGCTGAACGAAAACCCATGATTTTGGACCCTGTTTTCATAAGAAAAGGCTAAAAGAAATGTTTCACGTTAGTTACACTCAAACAGTGTCTCCTCTCATATGCTGAACTGGTCGCATTGTGGATTTTGGTTAAAACATGATTTTGGACAATGTTCATGGAACTCAGCTTAAAACGTACTTGCAGACTTGAAAACCCTTGCCTATTGTAGAGCGCGCCTCCTACTTCCACTGCTGAACGAAAACCCATGATTTTGGACCCTGTTTTCATAAGAAAAGGCTAAAAGAAATGTTTCACTTTTGTTACACTCAAACAGTGTCTCCTCTCATATGCTGAACTGGTTGCATTGTGGATTTTGGTTAAAACATGATTTTGGACAATGTTCATGGAACTCAGCTTAAAACGTACTTGCAGACTTGAAAACCCTTGCCTATTGTAGAGCGCGCCTCCTACTTCCACTGCTGAACGAAAACCCATGATTTTGGACCCTGTTTTCATAAGAAAAGGCTAAAAGAAATGTTTCACTTTTGTTACACTCAAACAGTGTCTCCTCTCATATGCTGAACTAGTCGCATTGTGGATTTTGGTTAAAACATGATTTTGGACAATGTTCATGGAACTCAGCTTAAAACGTACTTGCAGACTTGAAAACCCTTGCCTATTGTAGAGCGCGCCTCCTACTTCCACTGCTGAACGAAAACCCATGATTTTGGACCCTGTTTTCATAAGAAAAGGCTAAAAGAAATGTTTCACTTTTGTTACACTCAAACAGTGTCTCCTCTCATATGCTGAACTAGTCGCATTGTGGATTTTGGTTAAAACATGATTTTGGACAATGTTCATGGAACTCAGCTTAAAACGTACTTGCAGACTTGAAAACACTTGCCTATTGTAGAGCGCGCCTCCTACTTCCACTGCTGAACGAAAACCCATGATTTTGGACCCTGTTTTCATAAGAAAAGGCTAAAAGAAATGTTTCACATTAGTTACACTCAAACAGTGTCTCCTCTCATATGCTGAACTGGTCGCATTGTGGATTTTGGTTAAAACATGATTTTGGACAATGTTCATGGAACTCAGCTTAAAACGTACTTGCAGACTTGAAAACACTTGCCTATTGTAGAGCGCGCCTCCTACTTCCACTGCTGAACGAAAACCCATGATTTTGGACCCTGTTTTCATGCGAAAAGGCTAAAAGAAATGTTTCACGTTTGTTACACTCAAACAGTGTCTCCTCTCATATGCTGAACTGGTCGCATTGTGGATTTTGGTTAAAACATGATTTTGGACAATGTTCGTGGAATTCAGCTTAAAACGTACTTGCAGACTTGAAAACCCTTGCCTATTGTAGAGCGCGCCTCCTACTTCCACTGCTGAACGAAAACCCATGATTTTGGACCCTGTTTTCATAAGAAAAGGCTAAAAGAAATGTTTCACGTTAGTTACACTCAAACAGTGTCTCCTCTCATATGCTGAACTGGTCGCATTGTGGATTTTGGTTAAAACATGATTTTGGACAATGTTCATGGAACTCAGCTTAAAACGTACTTGCAGACTTGAAAACCCTTGCCTATTGTAGAGCGCGCCTCCTACTTCCACTGCTGAACGAAAACCCATGATTTTGGACCCTGTTTTCATAAGAAAAGGCTAAAAGAAATGTTTCACTTTTGTTACACTCAAACAGTGTCTCCTCTCATATGCTGAACTGGTTGCATTGTGGATTTTGGTTAAAACATGATTTTGGACAATGTTCATGGAACTCAGCTTAAAACGTACTTGCAGACTTGAAAACCCTTGCCTATTGTAGAGCGCGCCTCCTACTTCCACTGCTGAACGAAAACCCATGATTTTGGACCCTGTTTTCATAAGAAAAGGCTAAAAGAAATGTTTCACTTTTGTTACACTCAAACAGTGTCTCCTCTCATATGCTGAACTAGTCGCATTGTGGATTTTGGTTAAAACATGATTTTGGACAATGTTCATGGAACTCAGCTTAAAACGTACTTGCAGACTTGAAAACCCTTGCCTATTGTAGAGCGCGCCTCCTACTTCCACTGCTGAACGAAAACCCATGATTTTGGACCCTGTTTTCATAAGAAAAGGCTAAAAGAAATGTTTCACTTTTGTTACACTCAAACAGTGTCTCCTCTCATATGCTGAACTAGTCGCATTGTGGATTTTGGTTAAAACATGATTTTGGACAATGTTCATGGAACTCAGCTTAAAACGTACTTGCAGACTTGAAAACACTTGCCTATTGTAGAGCGCGCCTCCTACTTCCACTGCTGAACGAAAACCCATGATTTTGGACCCTGTTTTCATAAGAAAAGGCTAAAAGAAATGTTTCACATTAGTTACACTCAAACAGTGTCTCCTCTCATATGCTGAACTGGTCGCATTGTGGATTTTGGTTAAAACATGATTTTGGACAATGTTCATGGAACTCAGCTTAAAACGTACTTGCAGACTTGAAAACACTTGCCTATTGTAGAGCGCGCCTCCTACTTCCACTGCTGAACGAAAACCCATGATTTTGGACCCTGTTTTCATGCGAAAAGGCTAAAAGAAATGTTTCACGTTTGTTACACTCAAACAGTGTCTCCTCTCATATGCTGAACTGGTCGCATTGTGGATTTTGGTTAAAACATGATTTTGGACAATGTTCGTGGAATTCAGCTTAAAACGTACTTGCAGACTTGAAAACCCTTGCCTATTGTAGAGCGCGCCACCTACTTCCACTGCTGAACGAAAACCCATGATTTTGGACCCTGTTTTCATGCGAAAAGGCTAAAAGAAATGTTTCACGTTTGTTACACTCAAACAGTGTCTCCTCTCATATGCTGAACTGGTCGCATTGTGGATTTTGGTTAAAACATGATTTTGGACAATGTTCGTGGAACTCAGCTTAAAACGTACTTGCAGACTTGAAAACCCTTGCCTATTGTAGAGCGCGCCTCCTACTTCCACTGCTGAACGAAAACCCATGATTTTGGACCCTGTTTTCATAAGAAAAGGCTAAAAGAAATGTTTCACTTTTGTTACACTCAAACAGTGTCTCCTCTCATATGCTGAACTGGTTGCATTGTGGATTTTGGTTAAAACATGATTTTGGACAATGTTCATGGAACTCAGCTTAAAACGTACTTGCAGACTTGAAAACCCTTGCCTATTGTAGAGCGCGCCTCCTACTTCCACTGCTGAACGAAAACCCATGATTTTGGACCCTGTTTTCATAAGAAAAGGCTAAAAGAAATGTTTCACTTTTGTTACACTCAAACAGTGTCTCCTCTCATATGCTGAACTAGTCGCATTGTGGATTTTGGTTAAAACATGATTTTGGACAATGTTCATGGAACTCAGCTTAAAACGTACTTGCAGACTTGAAAACCCTTGCCTATTGTAGAGCGCGCCTCCTACTTCCACTGCTGAACGAAAACCCATGATTTTGGACCCTGTTTTCATAAGAAAAGGCTAAAAGAAATGTTTCACTTTTGTTACACTCAAACAGTGTCTCCTCTCATATGCTGAACTGGTCGCATTGTGGATTTTGGTTAAAACATGATTTTGGACAATGTTCGTGGAACTCAGCTTAAAACGTACTTGCAGACTTGAAAACCCTTGCCTATTGTAGAGCGCGCCTCCTACTTCCACTGCTGAACGAAAACCCATGATTTTGGACCCTGTTTTCATAAGAAAAGGCTAAAAGAAATGTTTCACTTTTGTTACACTCAAACAGTGTCTCCTCTCATATGCTGAACTAGTCGCATTGTGGATTTTGGTTAAAACATGATTTTGGACAATGTTCATGGAACTCAGCTTAAAACGTACTTGCAGACTTGAAAACCCTTGCCTATTGTAGAGCGCGCCTCCTACTTCCACTGCTGAACGAAAACCCATGATTTTGGACCCTGTTTTCATAAGAAAAGGCTAAAAGAAATGTTTCACTTTT
Organism: Coregonus lavaretus; assembly: GCF_964263955.1. Classification (NCBI taxonomy): domain Eukaryota; kingdom Metazoa; phylum Chordata; class Actinopteri; order Salmoniformes; family Salmonidae; genus Coregonus; species Coregonus lavaretus. The sequence continues at coordinate 76,946,541 of NC_139988.1, read as the reverse complement.
GTTACACTCAAACAGTGTCTCCTCTCATATGCTGAACTAGTCGCATTGTGGATTTTGGTTAAAACATGATTTTGGACAATGTTCATGGAACTCAGCTTAAAACGTACTTGCAGACTTGAAAACCCTTGCCTATTGTAGAGCGCGCCTCCTACTTCCACTGCTGAACGAAAACCCATGATTTTGGACCCTGTTTTCATGCGAAAAGGCTAAAAGAAATGTTTCACGTTTGTTACACTCAAACAGTGTCTCCTCTCATATGCTGAACTGGTCGCATTGTGGATTTTGGTTAAAACATGATTTTGGACAATGTTCGTGGAACTCAGCTTAAAACGTACTTGCAGACTTGAAAACCCTTGCCTATTGTAGAGCGCGCCTCCTACTTCCACTGCTGAACGAAAACCCATGATTTTGGACCCTGTTTTCATAAGAAAAGGCTAAAAGAAATGTTTCACTTTTGTTACACTCAAACAGTGTCTCCTCTCATATGCTGAACTAGTCGCATTGTGGATTTTGGTTAAAACATGATTTTGGACAATGTTCATGGAACTCAGCTTAAAACGTACTTGCAGACTTGAAAACCCTTGCCTATTGTAGAGCGCGCCTCCTACTTCCACTGCTGAACGATACCCATGATTTTGGACCCTGTTTTCATAAGAAAAGGCTAAAAGAAATGTTTCACTTTTGTTACACTCAAACAGTGTCTCCTCTCATATGCTGAACTAGTCGCATTGTGGATTTTGGTTAAAACATGATTTTGGACAATGTTCATGGAACTCAGCTTAAAACGTACTTGCAGACTTGAAAACCCTTGCCTATTGTAGAGCGCGCCTCCTACTTCCACTGCTGAACGATACCCATGATTTTGGACCCTGTTTTCATAAGAAAAGGCTAAAAGAAATGTTTCACTTTTGTTACACTCAAACAGTGTCTCCTCTCATATGCTGAACTAGTCGCATTGTGGATTTTGGTTAAAACATGATTTTGGACAATGTTCATGGAACTCAGCTTAAAACGTACTTGCAGACTTGAAAACCCTTGCCTATTGTAGAGCGCGCCTCCTACTTCCACTGCTGAACGAAAACCCATGATTTTGGACCCTGTTTTCATGCGAAAAGGCTAAAAGAAATGTTTCACGTTTGTTACACTCAAACAGTGTCTCCTCTCATATGCTGAACTGGTCGCATTGTGGATTTTGGTTAAAACATGATTTTGGACAATGTTCGTGGAACTCAGCTTAAAACGTACTTGCAGACTTGAAAACCCTTGCCTATTGTAGAGCGCGCCTCCTACTTCCACTGCTGAACGAAAACCCATGATTTTGGACCCTGTTTTCATGCGAAAAGGCTAAAAGAAATGTTTCACGTTTGTTACACTCAAACAGTGTCTCCTCTCATATGCTGAACTGGTTGCATTGTGGATTTTGGTTAAAACATGATTTTGGACAATGTTCATGGAACTCAGCTTAAAACGTACTTGCAGACTTGAAAACCCTTGCCTATTGTAGAGCGCGCCTCCTACTTCCACTGCTGAACGAAAACCCATGATTTTGGACCCTGTTTTCATAAGAAAAGGCTAAAAGAAATGTTTCACTTTTGTTACACTCAAACAGTGTCTCCTCTCATATGCTGAACTAGTCGCATTGTGGATTTTGGTTAAAACATGATTTTGGACAATGTTCATGGAACTCAGCTTAAAACGTACTTGCAGACTTGAAAACCCTTGCCTATTGTAGAGCGCGCCTCCTACTTCCACTGCTGAACGATACCCATGATTTTGGACCCTGTTTTCATAAGAAAAGGCTAAAAGAAATGTTTCACTTTTGTTACACTCAAACAGTGTCTCCTCTCATTTGCTGAACTAGTCGCATTGTGGATTTTGGTTAAAACATGATTTTGGACAATGTTCATGGAACTCAGCTTAAAACGTACTTGCAGACTTGAAAACCCTTGCCTATTGTAGAGCGCGCCTCCTACTTCCACTGCTGAACGAAAACCCATGATTTTGGACCCTGTTTTCATAAGAAAAGGCTAAAAGAAATGTTTCACTTTTGTTACACTCAAACAGTGTCTCCTCTCATATGCTGAACTGGTTGCATTGTGGATTTTGGTTAAAACATGATTTTGGACAATGTTCATGGAACTCAGCTTAAAACGTACTTGCAGACTTGAAAACCCTTGCCTATTGTAGAGCGCGCCTCCTACTTCCACTGCTGAACGAAAACCCATGATTTTGGACCCTGTTTTCATAAGAAAAGGCTAAAAGAAATGTTTCACTTTTGTTACACTCAAACAGTGTCTCCTCTCATATGCTGAACTAGTCGCATTGTGGATTTTGGTTAAAACATGATTTTGGACAATGTTCATGGAACTCAGCTTAAAACGTACTTGCAGACTTGAAAACACTTGCCTATTGTAGAGCGCGCCTCCTACTTCCACTGCTGAACGAAAACCCATGATTTTGGACCCTGTTTTCATTAGAAAAGGCTAAAAGAAATGTTTCACTTTTGTTACACTTAAACAGTGTCTCCTCTCATATGCTGAACTAGTCGCATTGTGGATTTTGGTTAAAACATGTTTTTGGACAATGTTCATGGAACTCAGCTTAAAACGTACTTGCAGACTTGAAAACACTTGCCTATTGTAGAGCGCGCCTCCTACTTCCACTGCTTAACGAAAACCCATGATTTTGGACCCTGTTTTCATAAGAAAAGGCTAAAAGAAATGTTTCACGTTAGTTACACTCAAACAGTGTCTCCTCTCATATGCTGAACTGGTCGCATTGTGGATTTTGGTTAAAACATGATTTTGGACAATGTTCATGGAACTCAGCTTAAAACGTACTTGCAGACTTGAAAACCCTTGCCTATTGTAGAGCGCGCCTCCTACTTCCACTGCTGAACGAAAACCCATGATTTTGGACCCTGTTTTCATGCGAAAAGGCTAAAAGAAATGTTTCACGTTTGTTACACTCAAACAGTGTCTCCTCTCATATGCTGAACTGGTCGCATTGTGGATTTTGGTTAAAACATGATTTTGGACAATGTTCGTGGAACTCAGCTTAAAACGTACTTGCAGACTTGAAAACCCTTGCCTATTGTAGAGCGCGCCTCCTACTTCCACTGCTGAACGAAAACCCATGATTTTGGACCCTGTTTTCATAAGAAAAGGCTAAAAGAAATGTTTCACTTTTGTTACACTCAAACAGTGTCTCCTCTCATATGCTGAACTGGTTGCATTGTGGATTTTGGTTAAAACATGATTTTGGACAATGTTCATGGAACTCAGCTTAAAACGTACTTGCAGACTTGAAAACCCATGCCTATTGTAGAGCGCGCCTCCTACTTCCACTGCTGAACGAAAACCCATGATTTTGGACCCTGTTTTCATAAGAAAAGGCTAAAAGAAATGTTTCACTTTTGTTACACTCAAACAGTGTCTCCTCTCATATGCTGAACTAGTCGCATTGTGGATTTTGGTTAAAACATGATTTTGGACAATGTTCATGGAACTCAGCTTAAAACGTACTTGCAGACTTGAAAACCCTTGCCTATTGTAGAGCGCGCCTCCTACTTCCACTGCTGAACGATACCCATGATTTTGGACCCTGTTTTCATAAGAAAAGGCTAAAAGAAATGTTTCACTTTTGTTACACTCAAACAGTGTCTCCTCTCATTTGCTGAACTAGTCGCATTGTGGATTTTGGTTAAAACATGATTTTGGACAATGTTCATGGAACTCAGCTTAAAACGTACTTGCAGACTTGAAAACCCTTGCCTATTGTAGAGCGCGCCTCCTACTTCCACTGCTGAACGAAAACCCATGATTTTGGACCCTGTTTTCATAAGAAAAGGCTAAAAGAAATGTTTCACTTTTGTTACACTCAAACAGTGTCTCCTCTCATATGCTGAACTGGTTGCATTGTGGATTTTGGTTAAAACATGATTTTGGACAATGTTCATGGAACTCAGCTTAAAACGTACTTGCAGACTTGAAAACCCTTGCCTATTGTAGAGCGCGCCTCCTACTTCCACTGCTGAACGAAAACCCATGATTTTGGACCCTGTTTTCATAAGAAAAGGCTAAAAGAAATGTTTCACTTTTGTTACACTCAAACAGTGTCTCCTCTCATATGCTGAACTGGTTGCATTGTGGATTTTGGTTAAAACATGATTTTGGACAATGTTCATGGAACTCAGCTTAAAACGTACTTGCAGACTTGAAAACCCTTGCCTATTGTAGAGCGCGCCTCCTACTTCCACTGCTGAACGAAAACCCATGATTTTGGACCCTGTTTTCATAAGAAAAGGCTAAAAGAAATGTTTCACTTTTGTTACACTCAAACAGTGTCTCCTCTCATATGCTGAACTAGTCGCATTGTGGATTTTGGTTAAAACATGATTTTGGACAATGTTCATGGAACTCAGCTTAAAACGTACTTGCAGACTTGAAAACCCTTGCCTATTGTAGAGCGCGCCTCCTACTTCCACTGCTGAACGAAAACCCATGATTTTGGACCCTGTTTTCATAAGAAAAGGCTAAAAGAAATGTTTCACTTTTGTTACACTCAAACAGTGTCTCCTCTCATATGCTGAACTAGTCGCATTGTGGATTTTGGTTAAAACATGATTTTGGACAATGTTCATGGAACTCAGCTTAAAACGTACTTGCAGACTTGAAAACACTTGCCTATTGTAGAGCGCGCCTCCTACTTCCACTGCTGAACGAAAACCCATGATTTTGGACCCTGTTTTCATAAGAAAAGGCTAAAAGAAATGTTTCACGTTAGTTACACTCAAACAGTGTCTCCTCTCATATGCTGAACTGGTCGCATTGTGGATTTTGGTTAAAACATGATTTTGGACAATGTTCATGGAACTCAGCTTAAAACGTACTTGCAGACTTGAAAACCCTTGCCTATTGTAGAGCGCGCCTCCTACTTCCACTGCTGAACGAAAACCCATGATTTTGGACCCTGTTTTCATAAGAAAAGGCTAAAAGAAATGTTTCACTTTTGTTACACTCAAACAGTGTCTCCTCTCATATGCTGAACTGGTTGCATTGTGGATTTTGGTTAAAACATGATTTTGGACAATGTTCATGGAACTCAGCTTAAAACGTACTTGCAGACTTGAAAACCCTTGCCTATTGTAGAGCGCGCCTCCTACTTCCACTGCTGAACGAAAACCCATGATTTTGGACCCTGTTTTCATAAGAAAAGGCTAAAAGAAATGTTTCACTTTTGTTACACTCAAACAGTGTCTCCTCTCATATGCTGAACTAGTCGCATTGTGGATTTTGGTTAAAACATGATTTTGGACAATGTTCATGGAACTCAGCTTAAAACGTACTTGCAGACTTGAAAACCCTTGCCTATTGTAGAGCGCGCCTCCTACTTCCACTGCTGAACGAAAACCCATGATTTTGGACCCTGTTTTCATAAGAAAAGGCTAAAAGAAATGTTTCACTTTTGTTACACTCAAACAGTGTCTCCTCTCATATGCTGAACTAGTCGCATTGTGGATTTTGGTTAAAACATGATTTTGGACAATGTTCATGGAACTCAGCTTAAAACGTACTTGCAGACTTGAAAACACTTGCCTATTGTAGAGCGCGCCTCCTACTTCCACTGCTGAACGAAAACCCATGATTTTGGACCCTGTTTTCATGCGAAAAGGCTAAAAGAAATGTTTCACGTTTGTTACACTCAAACAGTGTCTCCTCTCATATGCTGAACTGGTCGCATTGTGGATTTTGGTTAAAACATGATTTTGGACAATGTTCGTGGAATTCAGCTTAAAACGTACTTGCAGACTTGAAAACCCTTGCCTATTGTAGAGCGCGCCTCCTACTTCCACTGCTGAATGAAAACCCATGATTTTGGACCCTGTTTTCATGCGAAAAGGCTAAAAGAAATGTTTCACGTTTGTTACACTCAAACAGTGTCTCCTCTCATATGCTGAACTGGTCGCATTGTGGATTTTGGTTAAAACATGATTTTGGACAATGTTCGTGGAACTCAGCTTAAAACGTACTTGCAGACTTGAAAACCCTTGCCTATTGATCTCTAACTGTGCCACTAGAGATCCTGGTTCGAATCCAGGCTCTGTCGCAGCCGGCCGCGACCGGGGGACTCATGGGCGGCGCACTATTGGCCCAGCGTCGTCCAGGGTAGGGGAGGGAATGGCCGGCAGGGATGTAGCTCAGTTGACAGAGCATGGCGTTTGCAACGCCAGGGTTGTGGGTTCGTTTCCCACGGGGGGCCAGTATAAAAAATATGTATTCACTAACTGTAAGTCGCTCTGGATAAGAGCGTCTGCTAAATGACTAAAATGTAAAATGTAAATGTATTGTAGAGCGCGCCTCCTACTTCCACTGCTGAACGAAAACCCATGATTTTGGACCCTGTTTTCATAAGAAAAGGCTAAAATAAATGTTTCACTTTTGTTACACTCAAACAGTGTCTCCTCTCATATGCTGAACTGGTTGCATTGTGGATTTTGGTTAAAACATGATTTTGGACAATGTTCATGGAACTCAGCTTAAAACGTACTTGCAGACTTGAAAACCCTTGCCTATTGTAGAGCGCGCCTCCTACTTCCACTGCTGAACGAAAACCCATGATTTTGGACCCTGTTTTCATAAGAAAAGGCTAAAAGAAATGTTTCACTTTTGTTACACTCAAACAGTGTCTCCTCTCATATGCTGAACTAGTCGCATTGTGGATTTTGGTTAAAACATGATTTTGGACAATGTTCATGGAACTCAGCTTAAAACGTACTTGCAGACTTGAAAACCCTTGCCTATTGTAGAGCGCGCCTCCTACTTCCACTGCTGAACGAAAACCCATGATTTTGGACCCTGTTTTCATAAGAAAAGGCTAAAAGAAATGTTTCACTTTTGTTACACTCAAACAGTGTCTCCTCTCATATGCTGAACTAGTCGCATTGTGGATTTTGGTTAAAACATGATTTTGGACAATGTTCATGAAACTCAGCTTAAAACGTACTTGCAGACTTGAAAACCCTTGCCTATTGTAGAGCGCGCCTCCTACTTCCACTGCTGAACGAAAACCCATGATTTTGGACCCTGTTTTCATAAGAAAAGGCTAAAAGAAATGTTTCACTTTTGTTACACTCAAACAGTGTCTCCTCTCATATGCTGAACTGGTCGCATTGTGGATTTTGGTTAAAACATGATTTTGGACAATGTTCGTGGAACTCAGCTTAAAACGTACTTGCAGACTTGAAAACCCTTGCCTATTGTAGAGCGCGCCTCCTACTTCCACTGCTGAACGAAAACCCATGATTTTGGACCCTGTTTTCATAAGAAAAGGCTAAAAGAAATGTTTCACTTTTGTTACACTCAAACAGTGTCTCCTCTCATATGCTGAACTAGTCGCATTGTGGATTTTGGTTAAAACATGATTTTGGACAATGTTCATGGAACTCAGCTTAAAACGTACTTGCAGACTTGAAAACCCTTGCCTATTGTAGAGCGCGCCTCCTACTTCCACTGCTGAACGAAAACCCATGATTTTGGACCCTGTTTTCATAAGAAAAGGCTAAAAGAAATGTTTCACTTTTGTTACACTCAAACAGTGTCTCCTCTCATATGCTGAACTAGTCGCATTGTGGATTTTGGTTAAAACATGATTTTGGACAATGTTCATGGAACTCAGCTTAAAACGTACTTGCAGACTTGAAAACCCTTGCCTATTGTAGAGCGCGCCTCCTACTTCCACTGCTGAACGAAAACCCATGATTTTGGACCCTGTTTTCATGCGAAAAGGCTAAAAGAAATGTTTCACGTTTGTTACACTCAAACAGTGTCTCCTCTCATATGCTGAACTGGTCGCATTGTGGATTTTGGTTAAAACATGATTTTGGACAATGTTCATGGAACTCAGCTTAAAACGTACTTGCAGACTTGAAAACACTTGCCTATTGTAGAGCGCGCCTCCTACTTCCACTGCTGAACGAAAACCCATGATTTTGGACCCTGTTTTCATGCGAAAAGGCTAAAAGAAATGTTTCACGTTTGTTACACTCAAACAGTGTCTCCTCTCATATGCTGAACTGGTCGCATTGTGGATTTTGGTTAAAACATGATTTTGGACAATGTTCGTGGAACTCAGCTTAAAACGTACTTGCAGACTTGAAAACCCTTGCCTATTGTAGAGCGCGCCTCCTACTTCCACTGCTGAACGAAAACCCATGATTTTGGACCCTGTTTTCATAAGAAAAGAAATGTTTCACTTTTGTTACACTCAAACAGTGTCTCCTCTCATATGCTGAACTGGTTGCATTGTGGATTTTGGTTAAAACATGATTTTGGACAATGTTCATGGAACTCAGCTTAAAACGTACTTGCAGACTTGAAAACCCTTGCCTATTGTAGAGCGCGCCTCCTACTTCCACTGCTGAACGAAAACCCATGATTTTGGACCCTGTTTTCATGCGAAAAGGCTAAAAGAAATGTTTCACGTTTGTTACACTCAAACAGTGTCTCCTCTCATATGCTAAACTGGTCGCATTGTGGATTTTGGTTAAAACATGATTTTGGACAATGTTCATGGAACTCAGCTTAAAACGTACTTGCAGACTTGAAAACACTTGCCTATTGTAGAGCGCGCCTCCTACTTCCACTGCTGAACGAAAACCCATGATTTTGGACCCTGTTTTCATGCGAAAAGGCTAAAAGAAATGTTTCACGTTTGTTACACTCAAACAGTGTCTCCTCTCATATGCTGAACTGGTCGCATTGTGGATTTTGGTTAAAACATGATTTTGGACAATGTTCATGGAACTCAGCTTAAAACGTACTTGCAGACTTGAAAACACTTGCCTATTGTAGAGCGCGCCTCCTACTTCCACTGCTGAACGAAAACCCATGATTTTGGACCCTGTTTTCATGCGAAAAGGCTAAAAGAAATGTTTCACGTTTGTTACACTCAAACAGTGTCTCCTCTCATATGCTGAACTGGTCGCATTGTGGATTTTGGTTAAAACATGATTTTGGACAATGTTCGTGGAACTCAGCTTAAAACGTACTTGCAGACTTGAAAACCCTTGCCTATTGTAGAGCGCGCCTCCTACTTCCACTGCTGAACGAAAACCCATGATTTTGGACCCTGTTTTCATAAGAAAAGAAATGTTTCACTTTTGTTACACTCAAACAGTGTCTCCTCTCATATGCTGAACTGGTTGCATTGTGGATTTTGGTTAAAACATGATTTTGGACAATGTTCATGGAACTCAGCTTAAAACGTACTTGCAGACTTGAAAACCCTTGCCTATTGTAGAGCGCGCCTCCTACTTCCACTGCTGAACGAAAACCCATGATTTTGGACCCTGTTTTCATGCGAAAAGGCTAAAAGAAATGTTTCACGTTTGTTACACTCAAACAGTGTCTCCTCTCATATGCTAAACTGGTCGCATTGTGGATTTTGGTTAAAACATGATTTTGGACAATGTTCATGGAACTCAGCTTAAAACGTACTTGCAGACTTGAAAACACTTGCCTATTGTAGAGCGCGCCTCCTACTTCCACTGCTGAACGAAAACCCATGATTTTGGACCCTGTTTTCATGCGAAAAGGCTAAAAGAAATGTTTCACGTTTGTTACACTCAAACAGTGTCTCCTCTCATATGCTGAACTGGTCGCATTGTGGATTTTGGTTAAAACATGATTTTGGACAATGTTCGTGGAACTCATCTTAAAACGTACTTGCAGACTTGAAAACCCTTGCCTATTGTAGAGCGCGCCTCCTACTTCCACTGCTGAACGAAAACCCATGATTTTGGACCCTGTTTTCATAAGAAAAGAAATGTTTCACTTTTGTTACACTCAAACAGTGTCTCCTCTCATATGCTGAACTGGTTGCATTGTGGATTTTGGTTAAAACATGATTTTGGACAATGTTCATGGAACTCAGCTTAAAACGTACTTGCAGACTTGAAAACCCTTGCCTATTGTAGAGCGCGCCTCCTACTTCCACTGCTGAACGAAAACCCATGATTTTGGACCCTGTTTTCATAAGAAAAGGCTAAAAGAAATGTTTCACTTTTGTTACACTCAAACAGTGTCTCCTCTCATATGCTGAACTAGTCGCATTGTGGATTTTGGTTAAAACATGATTTTGGACAATGTTCATGGAACTCAGCTTAAAACGTACTTGCAGACTTGAAAACCCTTGCCTATTGTAGAGCGCGCCTCCTACTTCCACTGCTGAACGATACCCATGATTTTGGACCCTGTTTTCATAAGAAAAGGCTAAAAGAAATGTTTCACTTTTGTTACACTCAAACAGTGTCTCCTCTCATATGCTGAACTAGTCGCATTGTGGATTTTGGTTAAAACATGATTTTGGACAATGTTCATGGAACTCAGCTTAAAACGTACTTGCAGACTTGAAAACCCTTGCCTATTGTAGAGCGCGCCTCCTACTTCCACTGCTGAACGAAAACCCATGATTTTGGACCCTGTTTTCATGCGAAAAGGCTAAAAGAAATGTTTCACGTTTGTTACACTCAAACAGTGTCTCCTCTCATATGCTGAACTGGTCGCATTGTGGATTTTGGTTAAAACATGATTTTGGACAATGTTCGTGGAACTCAGCTTAAAACGTACTTGCAGACTTGAAAACCCTTGCCTATTGTAGAGCGCGCCTCCTACTTCCACTGCTGAACGAAAACCCATGATTTTGGACCCTGTTTTCATAAGAAAAGGCTAAAAGAAATGTTTCACTTTTGTTACACTCAAACAGTGTCTCCTCTCATATGCTGAACTGGTTGCATTGTGGATTTTGGTTAAAACATGATTTTGGACAATGTTCATGGAACTCAGCTTAAAACGTACTTGCAGACTTGAAAACCCTTGCCTATTGTAGAGCGCGCCTCCTACTTCCACTGCTGAACGAAAACCCATGATTTTGGACCCTGTTTTCATAAGAAAAGGCTAAAAGAAATGTTTCACTTTTGTTACACTCAAACAGTGTCTCCTCTCATATGCTGAACTGGTTGCATTGTGGATTTTGGTTAAAACATGATTTTGGACAATGTTCATGGAACTCAGCTTAAAACGTACTTGCAGACTTGAAAACCCATGCCTATTGTAGAGCGCGCCTCCTACTTCCACTGCTGAACGAAAACCCATGATTTTGGACCCTGTTTTCATAAGAAAAGGCTAAAAGAAATGTTTCACTTTTGTTACACTCAAACAGTGTCTCCTCTCATATGCTGAACTAGTCGCATTGTGGATTTTGGTTAAAACATGATTTTGGACAATGTTCATGGAACTCAGCTTAAAACGTACTTGCAGACTTGAAAACCCTTGCCTATTGTAGAGCGCGCCTCCTACTTCCACTGCTGAACGATACCCATGATTTTGGACCCTGTTTTCATAAGAAAAGGCTAAAAGAAATGTTTCACGTTTGTTACACTCAAACAGTGTCTCCTCTCATATGCTGAACTGGTCGCATTGTGGATTTTGGTTAAAACATGATTTTGGACAATGTTCGTGGAATTCAGCTTAAAACGTACTTGCAGACTTGAAAACCCTTGCCTATTGTAGAGCGCGCCTCCTACTTCCACTGCTGAATGAAAACCCATGATTTTGGACCCTGTTTTCATGCGAAAAGGCTAAAAGAAATGTTTCACGTTTGTTACACTCAAACAGTGTCTCCTCTCATATGCTGAACTGGTCGCATTGTGGATTTTGGTTAAAACATGATTTTGGACAATGTTCGTGGAACTCAGCTTAAAACGTACTTGCAGACTTGAAAACCCTTGCCTATTGTAGAGCGCGCCTCCTACTTCCACTGCTGAACGAAAACCCATGATTTTGGACCCTGTTTTCATAAGAAAAGGCTAAAATAAATGTTTCACTTTTGTTACACTCAAACAGTGTCTCCTCTCATATGCTGAACTGGTTGCATTGTGGATTTTGGTTAAAACATGATTTTGGACAATGTTCATGGAACTCAGCTTAAAACGTACTTGCAGACTTGAAAACCCTTGCCTATTGTAGAGCGCGCCTCCTACTTCCACTGCTGAACGAAAACCCATGATTTTGGACCCTGTTTTCATAAGAAAAGGCTAAAAGAAATGTTTCACTTTTGTTACACTCAAACAGTGTCTCCTCTCATATGCTGAACTAGTCGCATTGTGGATTTTGGTTAAAACATGATTTTGGACAATGTTCATGGAACTCAGCTTAAAACGTACTTGCAGACTTGAAAACCCTTGCCTATTGTAGAGCGCGCCTCCTACTTCCACTGCTGAACGAAAACCCATGATTTTGGACCCTGTTTTCATAAGAAAAGGCTAAAAGAAATGTTTCACTTTTGTTACACTCAAACAGTGTCTCCTCTCATATGCTGAACTAGTCGCATTGTGGATTTTGGTTAAAACATGATTTTGGACAATGTTCATGAAACTCAGCTTAAAACGTACTTGCAGACTTGAAAACCCTTGCCTATTGTAGAGCGCGCCTCCTACTTCCACTGCTGAACGAAAACCCATGATTTTGGACCCTGTTTTCATAAGAAAAGGCTAAAAGAAATGTTTCACTTTTGTTACACTCAAACAGTGTCTCCTCTCATATGCTGAACTGGTCGCATTGTGGATTTTGGTTAAAACATGATTTTGGACAATGTTCGTGGAACTCAGCTTAAAACGTACTTGCAGACTTGAAAACCCTTGCCTATTGTAGAGCGCGCCTCCTACTTCCACTGCTGAACGAAAACCCATGATTTTGGACCCTGTTTTCATAAGAAAAGGCTAAAAGAAATGTTTCACTTTTGTTACACTCAAACAGTGTCTCCTCTCATATGCTGAACTAGTCGCATTGTGGATTTTGGTTAAAACATGATTTTGGACAATGTTCATGGAACTCAGCTTAAAACGTACTTGCAGACTTGAAAACCCTTGCCTATTGTAGAGCGCGCCTCCTACTTCCACTGCTGAACGAAAACCCATGATTTTGGACCCTGTTTTCATAAGAAAAGGCTAAAAGAAATGTTTCACTTTTGTTACACTCAAACAGTGTCTCCTCTCATATGCTGAACTAGTCGCATTGTGGATTTTGGTTAAAACATGATTTTGGACAATGTTCATGGAACTCAGCTTAAAACGTACTTGCAGACTTGAAAACCCTTGCCTATTGTAGAGCGCGCCTCCTACTTCCACTGCTGAACGAAAACCCATGATTTTGGACCCTGTTTTCATGCGAAAAGGCTAAAAGAAATGTTTCACGTTTGTTACACTCAAACAGTGTCTCCTCTCATATGCTGAACTGGTTGCATTGTGGATTTTGGTTAAAACATGATTTTGGACAATGTTCGTGGAACTCAGCTTAAAACGTACTTGCAGACTTGAAAACCCTTGCCTATTGTAGAGCGCGCCTCCTACTTCCACTGCTGAACGAAAACCCATGATTTTGGACCCTGTTTTCATAAGAAAAGGCTAAAAGAAATGTTTCACTTTTGTTACACTCAAACAGTGTCTCCTCTCATATGCTGAACTGGTTGCATTGTGGATTTTGGTTAAAACATGATTTTGGACAATGTTCGTGGAACTCAGCTTAAAACGTACTTGCAGACTTGAAAACCCTTGCCTATTGTAGAGCGCGCCTCCTACTTCCACTGCTGAACGAAAACCCATGATTTTGGACCCTGTTTTCATAAGAAAAGGCTAAAAGAAATGTTTCACTTTTGTTACACTCAAACAGTGTCTCCTCTCATATGCTGAACTGGTTGCATTGTGGATTTTGGTTAAAACATGATTTTGGACAATGTTCATGGAACTCAGCTTAAAACGTACTTGCAGACTTGAAAACCCATGCCTATTGTAGAGCGCGCCTCCTACTTCCACTGCTGAACGAAAACCCATGATTTTGGACCCTGTTTTCATAAGAAAAGGCTAAAAGAAATGTTTCACTTTTGTTACACTCAAACAGTGTCTCCTCTCATATGCTGAACTAGTCGCATTGTGGATTTTGGTTAAAACATGATTTTGGACAATGTTCATGGAACTCAGCTTAAAACGTACTTGCAGACTTGAAAACCCTTGCCTATTGTAGAGCGCGCCTCCTACTTCCACTGCTGAACGATACCCATGATTTTGGACCCTGTTTTCATAAGAAAAGGCTAAAAGAAATGTTTCACGTTTGTTACACTCAAACAGTGTCTCCTCTCATATGCTGAACTGGTCGCATTGTGGATTTTGGTTAAAACATGATTTTGGACAATGTTCGTGGAATTCAGCTTAAAACGTACTTGCAGACTTGAAAACCCTTGCCTATTGTAGAGCGCGCCTCCTACTTCCACTGCTGAATGAAAACCCATGATTTTGGACCCTGTTTTCATGCGAAAAGGCTAAAAGAAATGTTTCACGTTTGTTACACTCAAACAGTGTCTCCTCTCATATGCTGAACTGGTCGCATTGTGGATTTTGGTTAAAACATGATTTTGGACAATGTTCGTGGAACTCAGCTTAAAACGTACTTGCAGACTTGAAAACCCTTGCCTATTGTAGAGCGCGCCTCCTACTTCCACTGCTGAACGAAAACCCATGATTTTGGACCCTGTTTTCATAAGAAAAGGCTAAAATAAATGTTTCACTTTTGTTACACTCAAACAGTGTCTCCTCTCATATGCTGAACTGGTTGCATTGTGGATTTTGGTTAAAACATGATTTTGGACAATGTTCATGGAACTCAGCTTAAAACGTACTTGCAGACTTGAAAACCCTTGCCTATTGTAGAGCGCGCCTCCTACTTCCACTGCTGAACGAAAACCCATGATTTTGGACCCTGTTTTCATAAGAAAAGGCTAAAAGAAATGTTTCACTTTTGTTACACTCAAACAGTGTCTCCTCTCATATGCTGAACTAGTCGCATTGTGGATTTTGGTTAAAACATGATTTTGGACAATGTTCATGGAACTCAGCTTAAAACGTACTTGCAGACTTGAAAACCCTTGCCTATTGTAGAGCGCGCCTCCTACTTCCACTGCTGAACGAAAACCCATGATTTTGGACCCTGTTTTCATAAGAAAAGGCTAAAAGAAATGTTTCACTTTTGTTACACTCAAACAGTGTCTCCTCTCATATGCTGAACTAGTCGCATTGTGGATTTTGGTTAAAACATGATTTTGGACAATGTTCATGAAACTCAGCTTAAAACGTACTTGCAGACTTGAAAACCCTTGCCTATTGTAGAGCGCGCCTCCTACTTCCACTGCTGAACGAAAACCCATGATTTTGGACCCTGTTTTCATAAGAAAAGGCTAAAAGAAATGTTTCACTTTTGTTACACTCAAACAGTGTCTCCTCTCATATGCTGAACTGGTCGCATTGTGGATTTTGGTTAAAACATGATTTTGGACAATGTTCGTGGAACTCAGCTTAAAACGTACTTGCAGACTTGAAAACCCTTGCCTATTGTAGAGCGCGCCTCCTACTTCCACTGCTGAACGAAAACCCATGATTTTGGACCCTGTTTTCATAAGAAAAGGCTAAAAGAAATGTTTCACTTTTGTTACACTCAAACAGTGTCTCCTCTCATATGCTGAACTAGTCGCATTGTGGATTTTGGTTAAAACATGATTTTGGACAATGTTCATGGAACTCAGCTTAAAACGTACTTGCAGACTTGAAAACCCTTGCCTATTGTAGAGCGCGCCTCCTACTTCCACTGCTGAACGAAAACCCATGATTTTGGACCCTGTTTTCATAAGAAAAGGCTAAAAGAAATGTTTCACTTTTGTTACACTCAAACAGTGTCTCCTCTCATATGCTGAACTAGTCGCATTGTGGATTTTGGTTAAAACATGATTTTGGACAATGTTCATGGAACTCAGCTTAAAACGTACTTGCAGACTTGAAAACCCTTGCCTATTGTAGAGCGCGCCTCCTACTTCCACTGCTGAACGAAAACCCATGATTTTGGACCCTGTTTTCATGCGAAAAGGCTAAAAGAAATGTTTCACGTTTGTTACACTCAAACAGTGTCTCCTCTCATATGCTGAACTGGTCGCATTGTGGATTTTGGTTAAAACATGATTTTGGACAATGTTCATGGAACTCAGCTTAAAACGTACTTGCAGACTTGAAAACACTTGCCTATTGTAGAGCGCGCCTCCTACTTCCACTGCTGAACGAAAACCCATGATTTTGGACCCTGTTTTCATGCGAAAAGGCTAAAAGAAATGTTTCACGTTTGTTACACTCAAACAGTGTCTCCTCTCATATGCTGAACTGGTCGCATTGTGGATTTTGGTTAAAACATGATTTTGGACAATGTTCGTGGAACTCAGCTTAAAACGTACTTGCAGACTTGAAAACCCTTGCCTATTGTAGAGCGCGCCTCCTACTTCCACTGCTGAACGAAAACCCATGATTTTGGACCCTGTTTTCATAAGAAAAGAAATGTTTCACTTTTGTTACACTCAAACAGTGTCTCCTCTCATATGCTGAACTGGTTGCATTGTGGATTTTGGTTAAAACATGATTTTGGACAATGTTCATGGAACTCAGCTTAAAACGTACTTGCAGACTTGAAAACCCTTGCCTATTGTAGAGCGCGCCTCCTACTTCCACTGCTGAACGAAAACCCATGATTTTGGACCCTGTTTTCATGCGAAAAGGCTAAAAGAAATGTTTCACGTTTGTTACACTCAAACAGTGTCTCCTCTCATATGCTAAACTGGTCGCATTGTGGATTTTGGTTAAAACATGATTTTGGACAATGTTCATGGAACTCAGCTTAAAACGTACTTGCAGACTTGAAAACACTTGCCTATTGTAGAGCTCGCCTCCTACTTCCACTGCTGAACGAAAACCCATGATTTTGGACCCTGTTTTCATGCGAAAAGGCTAAAAGAAATGTTTCACGTTTGTTACACTCAAACAGTGTCTCCTCTCATATGCTGAACTGGTCGCATTGTGGATTTTGGTTAAAACATGATTTTGGACAATGTTCGTGGAACTCAGCTTAAAACGTACTTGCAGACTTGAAAACCCTTGCCTATTGTAGAGCGCGCCTCCTACTTCCACTGCTGAACGAAAACCCATGATTTTGGACCCTGTTTTCATAAGAAAAGAAATGTTTCACTTTTGTTACACTCAAACAGTGTCTCCTCTCATATGCTGAACTGGTTGCATTGTGGATTTTGGTTAAAACATGATTTTGGACAATGTTCATGGAACTCAGCTTAAAACGTACTTGCAGACTTGAAAACCCTTGCCTATTGTAGAGCGCGCCTCCTACTTCCACTGCTGAACGAAAACCCATGATTTTGGACCCTGTTTTCATAAGAAAAGGCTAAAAGAAATGTTTCACTTTTGTTACACTCAAACAGTGTCTCCTCTCATATGCTGAACTAGTCGCATTGTGGATTTTGGTTAAAACATGATTTTGGACAATGTTCATGGAACTCAGCTTAAAACGTACTTGCAGACTTGAAAACCCTTGCCTATTGTAGAGCGCGCCTACTACTTCCACTGCTGAACGAAACCCATGATTTTGGACCCTGTTTTCATAAGAAAAGGCTAAAAGAAATGTTTCACTTTTGTTACACTCAAACAGTGTCTCCTCTCATATGCTGAACTAGTCGCATTGTGGATTTTGGTTAAAACATGATTTTGGACAATGTTCATGGAACTCAGCTTAAAACGTACTTGCAGACTTGAAAACCCTTGCCTATTGTAGAGCGCGCCTCCTACTTCCACTGCTGAACGATACCCATGATTTTGGACCCTGTTTTCATAAGAAAAGGCTAAAAGAAATGTTTCACTTTTGTTACACTCAAACAGTGTCTCCTCTCATATGCTGAACTAGTCGCATTGTGGATTTTGGTTAAAACATGATTTTGGACAATGTTCATGGAACTCAGCTTAAAACGTACTTGCAGACTTGAAAACCCTTGCCTATTGTAGAGCGCGCCTCCTACTTCCACTGCTGAACGAAAACCCATGATTTTGGACCCTGTTTTCATGCGAAAAGGCTAAAAGAAATGTTTCACGTTTGTTACACTCAAACAGTGTCTCCTCTCATATGCTGAACTGGTCGCATTGTGGATTTTGGTTAAAACATGATTTTGGACAATGTTCGTGGAACTCAGCTTAAAACGTACTTGCAGACTTGAAAACCCTTGCCTATTGTAGAGCGCGCCTCCTACTTCCACTGCTGAACGAAAACCCATGATTTTGGACCCTGTTTTCATAAGAAAAGGCTAAAAGAAATGTTTCACTTTTGTTACACTCAAACAGTGTCTCCTCTCATATGCTGAACTGGTTGCATTGTGGATTTTGGTTAAAACATGATTTTGGACAATGTTCATGGAACTCAGCTTAAAACGTACTTGCAGACTTGAAAACCCTTGCCTATTGTAGAGCGCGCCTCCTACTTCCACTGCTGAACGAAAACCCATGATTTTGGACCCTGTTTTCATAAGAAAAGGCTAAAAGAAATGTTTCACTTTTGTTACACTCAAACAGTGTCTCCTCTCATATGCTGAACTGGTTGCATTGTGGATTTTGGTTAAAACATGATTTTGGACAATGTTCATGGAACTCAGCTTAAAACGTACTTGCAGACTTGAAAACCCATGCCTATTGTAGAGCGCGCCTCCTACTTCCACTGCTGAACGAAAACCCATGATTTTGGACCCTGTTTTCATAAGAAAAGGCTAAAAGAAATGTTTCACTTTTGTTACACTCAAACAGTGTCTCCTCTCATATGCTGAACTAGTCGCATTGTGGATTTTGGTTAAAACATGATTTTGGACAATGTTCATGGAACTCAGCTTAAAACGTACTTGCAGACTTGAAAACCCTTGCCTATTGTAGAGCGCGCCTCCTACTTCCACTGCTGAACGATACCCATGATTTTGGACCCTGTTTTCATAAGAAAAGGCTAAAAGAAATGTTTCACTTTTGTTACACTCAAACAGTGTCTCCTCTCATTTGCTGAACTAGTCGCATTGTGGATTTTGGTTAAAACATGATTTTGGACAATGTTCATGGAACTCAGCTTAAAACGTACTTGCAGACTTGAAAACCCTTGCCTATTGTAGAGCGCGCCTCCTACTTCCACTGCTGAACGAAAACCCATGATTTTGGACCCTGTTTTCATAAGAAAAGGCTAAAAGAAATGTTTCACTTTTGTTACACTCAAACAGTGTCTCCTCTCATATGCTGAACTGGTTGCATTGTGGATTTTGGTTAAAACATGATTTTGGACAATGTTCATGGAACTCAGCTTAAAACGTACTTGCAGACTTGAAAACCCTTGCCTATTGTAGAGCGCGCCTCCTACTTCCACTGCTGAACGAAAACCCATGATTTTGGACCCTGTTTTCATAAGAAAAGGCTAAAAGAAATGTTTCACTTTTGTTACACTCAAACAGTGTCTCCTCTCATATGCTGAACTGGTTGCATTGTGGATTTTGGTTAAAACATGATTTTGGACAATGTTCATGGAACTCAGCTTAAAACGTACTTGCAGACTTGAAAACCCTTGCCTATTGTAGAGCGCGCCTCCTACTTCCACTGCTGAACGAAAACCCATGATTTTGGACCCTGTTTTCATAAGAAAAGGCTAAAAGAAATGTTTCACTTTTGTTACACTCAAACAGTGTCTCCTCTCATATGCTGAACTAGTCGCATTGTGGATTTTAGTTAAAACATGATTTTGGACAATGTTCATGGAACTCAGCTTAAAACGTACTTGCAGACTTGAAAACCCTTGCCTATTGTAGAGCGCGCCTCCTACTTCCACTGCTGAACGAAAACCCATGATTTTGGACCCTGTTTTCATAAGAAAAGGCTAAAAGAAATGTTTCACTTTTGTTACACTCAAACAGTGTCTCCTCTCATATGCTGAACTAGTCGCATTGTGGATTTTGGTTAAAACATGATTTTGGACAATGTTCATGGAACTCAGCTTAAAACGTACTTGCAGACTTGAAAACACTTGCCTATTGTAGAGCGCGCCTCCTACTTCCACTGCTTAACGAAAACCCATGATTTTGGACCCTGTTTTCATAAGAAAAGGCTAAAAGAAATGTTTCACGTTAGTTACACTCAAACAGTGTCTCCTCTCATATGCTGAACTGGTCGCATTGTGGATTTTGGTTAAAACATGATTTTGGACAATGTTCATGGAACTCAGCTTAAAACGTACTTGCAGACTTGAAAACCCTTGCCTATTGTAGAGCGCGCCTCCTACTTCCACTGCTGAATGAAAACCCATGATTTTGGACCCTGTTTTCATGCGAAAAGGCTAAAAGAAATGTTTCACGTTTGTTACACTCAAACAGTGTCTCCTCTCATATGCTGAACTGGTCGCATTGTGGATTTTGGTTAAAACATGATTTTGGACAATGTTCGTGGAACTCAGCTTAAAACGTACTTGCAGACTTGAAAACCCTTGCCTATTGTAGAGCGCGCCTCCTACTTCCACTGCTGAACGAAAACCCATGATTTTGGACCCTGTTTTCATAAGAAAAGGCTAAAATAAATGTTTCACTTTTGTTACACTCAAACAGTGTCTCCTCTCATATGCTGAACTGGTTGCATTGTGGATTTTGGTTAAAACATGATTTTGGACAATGTTCATGGAACTCAGCTTAAAACGTACTTGCAGACTTGAAAACCCTTGCCTATTGTAGAGCGCGCCTCCTACTTCCACTGCTGAACGAAAACCCATGATTTTGGACCCTGTTTTCATAAGAAAAGGCTAAAAGAAATGTTTCACTTTTGTTACACTCAAACAGTGTCTCCTCTCATATGCTGAACTAGTCGCATTGTGGATTTTGGTTAAAACATGATTTTGGACAATGTTCATGGAACTCAGCTTAAAACGTACTTGCAGACTTGAAAACCCTTGCCTATTGTAGAGCGCGCCTCCTACTTCCACTGCTGAACGAAAACCCATGATTTTGGACCCTGTTTTCATAAGAAAAGGCTAAAAGAAATGTTTCACTTTTGTTACACTCAAACAGTGTCTCCTCTCATATGCTGAACTAGTCGCATTGTGGATTTTGGTTAAAACATGATTTTGGACAATGTTCATGAAACTCAGCTTAAAACGTACTTGCAGACTTGAAAACCCTTGCCTATTGTAGAGCGCGCCTCCTACTTCCACTGCTGAACGAAAACCCATGATTTTGGACCCTGTTTTCATAAGAAAAGGCTAAAAGAAATGTTTCACTTTTGTTACACTCAAACAGTGTCTCCTCTCATATGCTGAACTGGTCGCATTGTGGATTTTGGTTAAAACATGATTTTGGACAATGTTCGTGGAACTCAGCTTAAAACGTACTTGCAGACTTGAAAACCCTTGCCTATTGTAGAGCGCGCCTCCTACTTCCACTGCTGAACGAAAACCCATGATTTTGGACCCTGTTTTCATAAGAAAAGGCTAAAAGAAATGTTTCACTTTTGTTACACTCAAACAGTGTCTCCTCTCATATGCTGAACTAGTCGCATTGTGGATTTTGGTTAAAACATGATTTTGGACAATGTTCATGGAACTCAGCTTAAAACGTACTTGCAGACTTGAAAACCCTTGCCTATTGTAGAGCGCGCCTCCTACTTCCACTGCTGAACGAAAACCCATGATTTTGGACCCTGTTTTCATAAGAAAAGGCTAAAAGAAATGTTTCACTTTTGTTACACTCAAACAGTGTCTCCTCTCATATGCTGAACTAGTCGCATTGTGGATTTTGGTTAAAACATGATTTTGGACAATGTTCATGGAACTCAGCTTAAAACGTACTTGCAGACTTGAAAACCCTTGCCTATTGTAGAGCGCGCCTCCTACTTCCACTGCTGAACGAAAACCCATGATTTTGGACCCTGTTTTCATGCGAAAAGGCTAAAAGAAATGTTTCACGTTTGTTACACTCAAACAGTGTCTCCTCTCATATGCTGAACTGGTCGCATTGTGGATTTTGGTTAAAACATGATTTTGGACAATGTTCATGGAACTCAGCTTAAAACGTACTTGCAGACTTGAAAACACTTGCCTATTGTAGAGCGCGCCTCCTACTTCCACTGCTGAACGAAAACCCATGATTTTGGACCCTGTTTTCATGCGAAAAGGCTAAAAGAAATGTTTCACGTTTGTTACACTCAAACAGTGTCTCCTCTCATATGCTGAACTGGTCGCATTGTGGATTTTGGTTAAAACATGATTTTGGACAATGTTCGTGGAACTCAGCTTAAAACGTACTTGCAGACTTGAAAACCCTTGCCTATTGTAGAGCGCGCCTCCTACTTCCACTGCTGAACGAAAACCCATGATTTTGGACCCTGTTTTCATAAGAAAAGAAATGTTTCACTTTTGTTACACTCAAACAGTGTCTCCTCTCATATGCTGAACTGGTTGCATTGTGGATTTTGGTTAAAACATGATTTTGGACAATGTTCATGGAACTCAGCTTAAAACGTACTTGCAGACTTGAAAACCCTTGCCTATTGTAGAGCGCGCCTCCTACTTCCACTGCTGAACGAAAACCCATGATTTTGGACCCTGTTTTCATGCGAAAAGGCTAAAAGAAATGTTTCACGTTTGTTACACTCAAACAGTGTCTCCTCTCATATGCTAAACTGGTCGCATTGTGGATTTTGGTTAAAACATGATTTTGGACAATGTTCATGGAACTCAGCTTAAAACGTACTTGCAGACTTGAAAACACTTGCCTATTGTAGAGCGCGCCTCCTACTTCCACTGCTGAACGAAAACCCATGATTTTGGACCCTGTTTTCATGCGAAAAGGCTAAAAGAAATGTTTCACGTTTGTTACACTCAAACAGTGTCTCCTCTCATATGCTGAACTGGTCGCATTGTGGATTTTGGTTAAAACATGATTTTGGACAATGTTCGTGGAACTCAGCTTAAAACGTACTTGCAGACTTGAAAACCCTTGCCTATTGTAGAGCGCGCCTCCTACTTCCACTGCTGAACGAAAACCCATGATTTTGGACCCTGTTTTCATAAGAAAAGAAATGTTTCACTTTTGTTACACTCAAACAGTGTCTCCTCTCATATGCTGAACTGGTTGCATTGTGGATTTTGGTTAAAACATGATTTTGGACAATGTTCATGGAACTCAGCTTAAAACGTACTTGCAGACTTGAAAACCCTTGCCTATTGTAGAGCGCGCCTCCTACTTCCACTGCTGAACGAAAACCCATGATTTTGGACCCTGTTTTCATAAGAAAAGGCTAAAAGAAATGTTTCACTTTTGTTACACTCAAACAGTGTCTCCTCTCATATGCTGAACTAGTCGCATTGTGGATTTTGGTTAAAACATGATTTTGGACAATGTTCATGGAACTCAGCTTAAAACGTACTTGCAGACTTGAAAACCCTTGCCTATTGTAGAGCGCGCCTACTACTTCCACTGCTGAACGATACCCATGATTTTGGACCCTGTTTTCATAAGAAAAGGCTAAAAGAAATGTTTCACTTTTGTTACACTCAAACAGTGTCTCCTCTCATATGCTGAACTAGTCGCATTGTGGATTTTGGTTAAAACATGATTTTGGACAATGTTCATGGAACTCAGCTTAAAACGTACTTGCAGACTTGAAAACCCTTGCCTATTGTAGAGCGCGCCTCCTACTTCCACTGCTGAACGATACCCATGATTTTGGACCCTGTTTTCATAAGAAAAGGCTAAAAGAAATGTTTCACTTTTGTTACACTCAAACAGTGTCTCCTCTCATATGCTGAACTAGTCGCATTGTGGATTTTGGTTAAAACATGATTTTGGACAATGTTCATGGAACTCAGCTTAAAACGTACTTGCAGACTTGAAAACCCTTGCCTATTGTAGAGCGCGCCTCCTACTTCCACTGCTGAACGAAAACCCATGATTTTGGACCCTGTTTTCATGCGAAAAGGCTAAAAGAAATGTTTCACGTTTGTTACACTCAAACAGTGTCTCCTCTCATATGCTGAACTGGTCGCATTGTGGATTTTGGTTAAAACATGATTTTGGACAATGTTCGTGGAACTCAGCTTAAAACGTACTTGCAGACTTGAAAACCCTTGCCTATTGTAGAGCGCGCCTCCTACTTCCACTGCTGAACGAAAACCCATGATTTTGGACCCTGTTTTCATAAGAAAAGGCTAAAAGAAATGTTTCACTTTTGTTACACTCAAACAGTGTCTCCTCTCATATGCTGAACTGGTTGCATTGTGGATTTTGGTTAAAACATGATTTTGGACAATGTTCATGGAACTCAGCTTAAAACGTACTTGCAGACTTGAAAACCCTTGCCTATTGTAGAGCGCGCCTCCTACTTCCACTGCTGAACGAAAACCCATGATTTTGGACCCTGTTTTCATAAGAAAAGGCTAAAAGAAATGTTTCACTTTTGTTACACTCAAACAGTGTCTCCTCTCATATGCTGAACTGGTTGCATTGTGGATTTTGGTTAAAACATGATTTTGGACAATGTTCATGGAACTCAGCTTAAAACGTACTTGCAGACTTGAAAACCCATGCCTATTGTAGAGCGCGCCTCCTACTTCCACTGCTGAACGAAAACCCATGATTTTGGACCCTGTTTTCATAAGAAAAGGCTAAAAGAAATGTTTCACTTTTGTTACACTCAAACAGTGTCTCCTCTCATATGCTGAACTAGTCGCATTGTGGATTTTGGTTAAAACATGATTTTGGACAATGTTCATGGAACTCAGCTTAAAACGTACTTGCAGACTTGAAAACCCTTGCCTATTGTAGAGCGCGCCTCCTACTTCCACTGCTGAACGATACCCATGATTTTGGACCCTGTTTTCATAAGAAAAGGCTAAAAGAAATGTTTCACTTTTGTTACACTCAAACAGTGTCTCCTCTCATTTGCTGAACTAGTCGCATTGTGGATTTTGGTTAAAACATGATTTTGGACAATGTTCATGGAACTCAGCTTAAAACGTACTTGCAGACTTGAAAACCCTTGCCTATTGTAGAGCGCGCCTCCTACTTCCACTGCTGAACGAAAACCCATGATTTTGGACCCTGTTTTCATAAGAAAAGGCTAAAAGAAATGTTTCACTTTTGTTACACTCAAACAGTGTCTCCTCTCATATGCTGAACTGGTTGCATTGTGGATTTTGGTTAAAACATGATTTTGGACAATGTTCATGGAACTCAGCTTAAAACGTACTTGCAGACTTGAAAACCCTTGCCTATTGTAGAGCGCGCCTCCTACTTCCACTGCTGAACGAAAACCCATGATTTTGGACCCTGTTTTCATAAGAAAAGGCTAAAAGAAATGTTTCACTTTTGTTACACTCAAACAGTGTCTCCTCTCATATGCTGAACTGGTTGCATTGTGGATTTTGGTTAAAACATGATTTTGGACAATGTTCATGGAACTCAGCTTAAAACGTACTTGCAGACTTGAAAACCCTTGCCTATTGTAGAGCGCGCCTCCTACTTCCACTGCTGAACGAAAACCCATGATTTTGGACCCTGTTTTCATAAGAAAAGGCTAAAAGAAATGTTTCACTTTTGTTACACTCAAACAGTGTCTCCTCTCATATGCTGAACTAGTCGCATTGTGGATTTTAGTTAAAACATGATTTTGGACAATGTTCATGGAACTCAGCTTAAAACGTACTTGCAGACTTGAAAACCCTTGCCTATTGTAGAGCGCGCCTCCTACTTCCACTGCTGAACGAAAACCCATGATTTTGGACCCTGTTTTCATAAGAAAAGGCTAAAAGAAATGTTTCACTTTTGTTACACTCAAACAGTGTCTCCTCTCATATGCTGAACTAGTCGCATTGTGGATTTTGGTTAAAACATGATTTTGGACAATGTTCATGGAACTCAGCTTAAAACGTACTTGCAGACTTGAAAACACTTGCCTATTGTAGAGCGCGCCTCCTACTTCCACTGCTTAACGAAAACCCATGATTTTGGACCCTGTTTTCATAAGAAAAGGCTAAAAGAAATGTTTCACGTTAGTTACACTCAAACAGTGTCTCCTCTCATATGCTGAACTGGTCGCATTGTGGATTTTGGTTAAAACATGATTTTGGACAATGTTCATGGAACTCAGCTTAAAACGTACTTGCAGACTTGAAAACCCTTGCCTATTGTAGAGCGCGCCTCCTACTTCCACTGCTGAACGAAAACCCATGATTTTGGACCCTGTTTTCATAAGAAAAGGCTAAAAGAAATGTTTCACTTTTGTTACACTCAAACAGTGTCTCCTCTCATATGCTGAACTGGTTGCATTGTGGATTTTGGTTAAAACATGATTTTGGACAATGTTCATGGAACTCAGCTTAAAACGTACTTGCAGACTTGAAAACCCTTGCCTATTGTAGAGCGCGCCTCCTACTTCCACTGCTGAACGAAAACCCATGATTTTGGACCCTGTTTTCATAAGAAAAGGCTAAAAGAAATGTTTCACTTTTGTTACACTCAAACAGTGTCTCCTCTCATATGCTGAACTAGTCGCATTGTGGATTTTGGTTAAAACATGATTTTGGACAATGTTCATGGAACTCAGCTTAAAACGTACTTGCAGACTTGAAAACCCTTGCCTATTGTAGAGCGCGCCTCCTACTTCCACTGCTGAACGAAAACCCATGATTTTGGACCCTGTTTTCATAAGAAAAGGCTAAAAGAAATGTTTCACTTTTGTTACACTCAAACAGTGTCTCCTCTCATATGCTGAACTAGTCGCATTGTGGATTTTGGTTAAAACATGATTTTGGACAATGTTCATGGAACTCAGCTTAAAACGTACTTGCAGACTTGAAAACACTTGCCTATTGTAGAGCGCGCCTCCTACTTCCACTGCTGAACGAAAACCCATGATTTTGGACCCTGTTTTCATGCGAAAAGGCTAAAAGAAATGTTTCACGTTTGTTACACTCAAACAGTGTCTCCTCTCATATGATGAACTGGTCGCATTGTGGATTTTGGTTAAAACATGATTTTGGACAATGTTCGTGGAATTCAGCTTAAAACGTACTTGCAGACTTGAAAACCCTTGCCTATTGTAGAGCGCGCCTCCTACTTCCACTGCTGAACGAAAACCCATGATTTTGGACCCTGTTTTCATGAGAAAAGGCTAAAAGAAATGTTTCACGTTTGTTACACTCAAACAGTGTCTCCTCTCATATGCTGAACTGGTCGCATTGTGGATTTTGGTTAAAACATGATTTTGGACAATGTTCGTGGAACTCAGCTTAAAACGTACTTGCAGACTTGAAAACCCTTGCCTATTGTAGAGCGCGCCTCCTACTTCCACTGCTGAACGAAAACCCATGATTTTGGACCCTGTTTTCATAAGAAAAGGCTAAAATAAATGTTTCACTTTTGTTACACTCAAACAGTGTCTCCTCTCATATGCTGAACTGGTTGCATTGTGGATTTTGGTTAAAACATGATTTTGGACAATGTTCATGGAACTCAGCTTAAAAAACCCTTGCAGACTTGAAAACCCTTGCCTATTGTAGAGCGCGCCTCCTACTTCCACTGCTGAACGAAAACCCATGATTTTGGACCCTGTTTTCATAAGAAAAGGCTAAAAGAAATGTTTCACTTTTGTTACACTCAAACAGTGTCTCCTCTCATATGCTGAACTAGTCGCATTGTGGATTTTGGTTAAAACATGATTTTGGACAATGTTCATGGAACTCAGCTTAAAACGTACTTGCAGACTTGAAAACCCTTGCCTATTGTAGAGCGCGCCTCCTACTTCCACTGCTGAACGAAAACCCATGATTTTGGACCCTGTTTTCATAAGAAAAGGCTAAAAGAAATGTTTCACTTTTGTTACACTCAAACAGTGTCTCCTCTCATATGCTGAACTAGTCGCATTGTGGATTTTGGTTAAAACATGATTTTGGACAATGTTCATGAAACTCAGCTTAAAACGTACTTGCAGACTTGAAAACCCTTGCCTATTGTAGAGCGCGCCTCCTACTTCCACTGCTGAACGAAAACCCATGATTTTGGACCCTGTTTTCATAAGAAAAGGCTAAAAGAAATGTTTCACTTTTGTTACACTCAAACAGTGTCTCCTCTCATATGCTGAACTGGTCGCATTGTGGATTTTGGTTAAAACATGATTTTGGACAATGTTCGTGGAACTCAGCTTAAAACGTACTTGCAGACTTGAAAACCCTTGCCTATTGTAGAGCGCGCCTCCTACTTCCACTGCTGAACGAAAACCCATGATTTTGGACCCTGTTTTCATAAGAAAAGGCTAAAAGAAATGTTTCACTTTTGTTACACTCAAACAGTGTCTCCTCTCATATGCTGAACTAGTCGCATTGTGGATTTTGGTTAAAACATGATTTTGGACAATGTTCATGGAACTCAGCTTAAAACGTACTTGCAGACTTGAAAACCCTTGCCTATTGTAGAGCGCGCCTCCTACTTCCACTGCTGAACGAAAACCCATGATTTTGGACCCTGTTTTCATAAGAAAAGGCTAAAAGAAATGTTTCACTTTTGTTACACTCAAACAGTGTCTCCTCTCATATGCTGAACTAGTCGCATTGTGGATTTTGGTTAAAACATGATTTTGGACAATGTTCATGGAACTCAGCTTAAAACGTACTTGCAGACTTGAAAACCCTTGCCTATTGTAGAGCGCGCCTCCTACTTCCACTGCTGAACGAAAACCCATGATTTTGGACCCTGTTTTCATGCGAAAAGGCTAAAAGAAATGTTTCACGTTTGTTACACTCAAACAGTGTCTCCTCTCATATGCTGAACTGGTCGCATTGTGGATTTTGGTTAAAACATGATTTTGGACAATGTTCATGGAACTCAGCTTAAAACGTACTTGCAGACTTGAAAACACTTGCCTATTGTAGAGCGCGCCTCCTACTTCCACTGCTGAACGAAAACCCATGATTTTGGACCCTGTTTTCATGCGAAAAGGCTAAAAGAAATGTTTCACGTTTGTTACACTCAAACAGTGTCTCCTCTCATATGCTGAACTGGTCGCATTGTGGATTTTGGTTAAAACATGATTTTGGACAATGTTCGTGGAACTCAGCTTAAAACGTACTTGCAGACTTGAAAACCCTTGCCTATTGTAGAGCGCGCCTCCTACTTCCACTGCTGAACGAAAACCCATGATTTTGGACCCTGTTTTCATAAGAAAAGAAATGTTTCACTTTTGTTACACTCAAACAGTGTCTCCTCTCATATGCTGAACTGGTTGCATTGTGGATTTTGGTTAAAACATGATTTTGGACAATGTTCATGGAACTCAGCTTAAAACGTACTTGCAGACTTGAAAACCCTTGCCTATTGTAGAGCGCGCCTCCTACTTCCACTGCTGAACGAAAACCCATGATTTTGGACCCTGTTTTCATGCGAAAAGGCTAAAAGAAATGTTTCACGTTTGTTACACTCAAACAGTGTCTCCTCTCATATGCTAAACTGGTCGCATTGTGGATTTTGGTTAAAACATGATTTTGGACAATGTTCATGGAACTCAGCTTAAAACGTACTTGCAGACTTGAAAACACTTGCCTATTGTAGAGCACGCCTCCTACTTCCACTGCTGAACGAAAACCCATGATTTTGGACCCTGTTTTCATGCGAAAAGGCTAAAAGAAATGTTTCACGTTTGTTACACTCAAACAGTGTCTCCTCTCATATGCTGAACTGGTCGCATTGTGGATTTTGGTTAAAACATGATTTTGGACAATGTTCGTGGAACTCAGCTTAAAACGTACTTGCAGACTTGAAAACCCTTGCCTATTGTAGAGCGCGCCTCCTACTTCCACTGCTGAACGAAAACCCATGATTTTGGACCCTGTTTTCATAAGAAAATAAATGTTTCACTTTTGTTACACTCAAACAGTGTCTCCTCTCATATGCTGAACTGGTTGCATTGTGGATTTTGGTTAAAACATGATTTTGGACAATGTTCATGGAACTCAGCTTAAAACGTACTTGCAGACTTGAAAACCCTTGCCTATTGTAGAGCGCGCCTCCTACTTCCACTGCTGAACGAAAACCCATGATTTTGGACCCTGTTTTCATAAGAAAAGGCTAAAAGAAATGTTTCACTTTTGTTACACTCAAACAGTGTCTCCTCTCATATGCTGAACTAGTCGCATTGTGGATTTTGGTTAAAACATGATTTTGGACAATGTTCATGGAACTCAGCTTAAAACGTACTTGCAGACTTGAAAACCCTTGCCTATTGTAGAGCGCGCCTCCTACTTCCACTGCTGAACGATACCCATGATTTTGGACCCTGTTTTCATAAGAAAAGGCTAAAAGAAATGTTTCACTTTTGTTACACTCAAACAGTGTCTCCTCTCATATGCTGAACTAGTCGCATTGTGGATTTTGGTTAAAACATGATTTTGGACAATGTTCATGGAACTCAGCTTAAAACGTACTTGCAGACTTGAAAACCCTTGCCTATTGTAGAGCGCGCCTCCTACTTCCACTGCTGAACGATACCCATGATTTTGGACCCTGTTTTCATAAGAAAAGGCTAAAAGAAATGTTTCACTTTTGTTACACTCAAACAGTGTCTCCTCTCATATGCTGAACTAGTCGCATTGTGGATTTTGGTTAAAACATGATTTTGGACAATGTTCATGGAACTCAGCTTAAAACGTACTTGCAGACTTGAAAACCCTTGCCTATTGTAGAGCGCGCCTCCTACTTCCACTGCTGAACGAAAACCCATGATTTTGGACCCTGTTTTCATGCGAAAAGGCTAAAAGAAATGTTTCACGTTTGTTACACTCAAACAGTGTCTCCTCTCATATGCTGAACTGGTCACATTGTGGATTTTGGTTAAAACATGATTTTGGACAATGTTCGTGGAACTCAGCTTAAAACGTACTTGCAGACTTGAAAACCCTTGCCTATTGTAGAGCGCGCCTCCTACTTCCACTGCTGAACGAAAACCCATGATTTTGGACCCTGTTTTCATAAGAAAAGGCTAAAAGAAATGTTTCACTTTTGTTACACTCAAACAGTGTCTCCTCTCATATGCTGAACTGGTTGCATTGTGGATTTTGGTTAAAACATGATTTTGGACAATGTTCATGGAACTCAGCATAAAACGTACTTGCAGACTTGAAAACCCTTGCCTATTGTAGAGCGCGCCTCCTACTTCCACTGCTGAACGAAAACCCATGATTTTGGACCCTGTTTTCATAAGAAAAGGCTAAAAGAAATGTTTCACTTTTGTTACACTCAAACAGTGTCTCCTCTCATATGCTGAACTAGTCGCATTGTGGATTTTGGTTAAAACATGATTTTGGACAATGTTCATGGAACTCAGCTTAAAACGTACTTGCAGACTTGAAAACCCTTGCCTATTGTAGAGCGCGCCTTCTTCTTCCACTGCTGAACGAAAACCCATGATTTTGGACCCTGTTTTCATAAGAAAAGGCTAAAAGAAATGTTTCACTTTTGTTACACTCAAACAGTGTCTCCTCTCATATGCTGAACTAGTCGCATTGTGGATTTTGGTTAAAACATGATTTTGGACAATGTTCATGGAACTCAGCTTAAAACGTACTTGCAGACTTGAAAACACTTGCCTATTGTAGAGCGCGCCTCCTACTTCCACTGCTGAACGAAAACCCATGATTTTGGACCCTGTTTTCATAAGAAAAGGCTAAAAGAAATGTTTCAAGTTAGTTACACTCAAACAGTGTCTCCTCTCATATGCTGAACTGGTCGCATTGTGGATTTTGGTTAAAACATGATTTTGGACAATGTTCATGGAACTCAGCTTAAAACGTACTTGCAGACTTGAAAACACTTGCCTATTGTAGAGCGCGCCTCCTACTTCCACTGCTGAACGAAAACCCATGATTTTGGACCCTGTTTTCATGCGAAAAGGCTAAAAGAAATGTTTCACGTTTGTTACACTCAAACAGTGTCTCCTCTCATATGCTGAACTGGTCGCATTGTGGATTTTGGTTAAAACATGATTTTGGACAATGTTCGTGGAATTCAGCTTAAAACGTACTTGCAGACTTGAAAACCCTTGCCTATTGTAGAGCGCGCCTCCTACTTCCACTGCTGAACGAAAACCCATGATTTTGGACCCTGTTTTCATGCGAAAAGGCTAAAAGAAATGTTTCACGTTTGTTACACTCAAACAGTGCCTCCTCTCATATGCTGAACTGGTCGCATTGTGGATTTTGGTTAAAACATGATTTTGGACAATGTTCGTGGAACTCAGCTTAAAACGTACTTGCAGACTTGAAAACCCTTGCCTATTGTAGAGCGCGCCTCCTACTTCCACTGCTGAACGAAAACCCATGATTTTGGACCCTGTTTTCATAAGAAAAGGCTAAAAGAAATGTTTCACTTTTGTTACACTCAAACAGTGTCTCCTCTCATATGCTGAACTGGTTGCATTGTGGATTTTGGTTAAAACATGATTTTGGACAATGTTCATGGAACTCAGCTTAAAACGTACTTGCAGACTTGAAAACCCTTGCCTATTGTAGAGCGCGCCTCCTACTTCCACTGCTGAACGAAAACCCATGATTTTGGACCCTGTTTTCATAAGAAAAGGCTAAAAGAAATGTTTCACTTTTGTTACACTCAAACAGTGTCTCCTCTCATATGCTGAACTAGTCGCATTGTGGATTTTGGTTAAAACATGATTTTGGACAATGTTCATGGAACTCAGCTTAAAACGTACTTGCAGACTTGAAAACCCTTGCCTATTGTAGAGCGCGCCTCCTACTTCCACTGCTGAACGAAAACCCATGATTTTGGACCCTGTTTTCATAAGAAAAGGCTAAAAGAAATGTTTCACTTTTGTTACACTCAAACAGTGTCTCCTCTCATATGCTGAACTAGTCGCATTGTGGATTTTGGTTAAAACATGATTTTGGACAATGTTCATGGAACTCAGCTTAAAACGTACTTGCAGACTTGAAAACCCTTGCCTATTGTAGAGCGCGCCTCCTACTTCCACTGCTGAACGAAAACCCATGATTTTGGACCCTGTTTTCATAAGAAAAGGCTAAAAGAAATGTTTCACTTTTGTTACACTCAAACAGTGTCTCCTCTCATATGCTGAACTGGTCGCATTGTGGATTTTGGTTAAAACATGATTTTGGACAATGTTCGTGGAACTCAGCTTAAAACGTACTTGCAGACTTGAAAACCCTTGCCTATTGTAGAGCGCGCCTCCTACTTCCACTGCTGAACGAAAACCCATGATTTTGGACCCTGTTTTCATAAGAAAAGGCTAAAAGAAATGTTTCACTTTTGTTACACTCAAACAGTGTCTCCTCTCATATGCTGAACTAGTCGCATTGTGGATTTTGGTTAAAACATGATTTTGGACAATGTTCATGGAACTCAGCTTAAAACGTACTTGCAGACTTGAAAACCCTTGCCTATTGTAGAGCGCGCCTCCTACTTCCACTGCTGAACGAAAACCCATGATTTTGGACCCTGTTTTCATAAGAAAAGGCTAAAAGAAATGTTTCACTTTTGTTACACTCAAACAGTGTCTCCTCTCATATGCTGAACTAGTCGCATTGTGGATTTTGGTTAAAACATGATTTTGGACAATGTTCATGGAACTCAGCTTAAAACGTACTTGCAGACTTGAAAACCCTTGCCTATTGTAGAGCGCGCCTCCTACTTCCACTGCTGAACGAAAACCCATGATTTTGGACCCTGTTTTCATAAGAAAAGGCTAAAAGAAATGTTTCACTTTTGTTACACTCAAACAGTGTCTCCTCTCATATGCTGAACTGGTCGCATTGTGGATTTTGGTTAAAACATGATTTTGGACAATGTTCGTGGAACTCAGCTTAAAACGTACTTGCAGACTTGAAAACCCTTGCCTATTGTAGAGCGCGCCTCCTACTTCCACTGCTGAACGAAAACCCATGATTTTGGACCCTGTTTTCATAAGAAAAGGCTAAAAGAAATGTTTCACTTTTGTTACACTCAAACAGTGTCTCCTCTCATATGCTGAACTAGTCGCATTGTGGATTTTGGTTAAAACATGATTTTGGACAATGTTCATGGAACTCAGCTTAAAACGTACTTGCAGACTTGAAAACCCTTGCCTATTGTAGAGCGCGCCTCCTACTTCCACTGCTGAACGAAAACCCATGATTTTGGACCCTGTTTTCATAAGAAAAGGCTAAAAGAAATGTTTCACTTTTGTTACACTCAAACAGTGTCTCCTCTCATATGCTGAACTAGTCGCATTGTGGATTTTGGTTAAAACATGATTTTGGACAATGTTCATGGAACTCAGCTTAAAACGTACTTGCAGACTTGAAAACCCTTGCCTATTGTAGAGCGCGCCTCCTACTTCCACTGCTGAACGAAAACCCATGATTTTGGACCCTGTTTTCATGCGAAAAGGCTAAAAGAAATGTTTCACGTTTGTTACACTCAAACAGTGTCTCCTCTCATATGCTGAACTGGTCGCATTGTGGATTTTGGTTAAAACATGATTTTGGACAATGTTCATGGAACTCAGCTTAAAACGTACTTGCAGACTTGAAAACACTTGCCTATTGTAGAGCGCGCCTCCTACTTCCACTGCTGAACGAAAACCCATGATTTTGGACCCTGTTTTCATGCGAAAAGGCTAAAAGAAATGTTTCACGTTTGTTACACTCAAACAGTGTCTCCTCTCATATGCTGAACTGGTCGCATTGTGGATTTTGGTTAAAACATGATTTTGGACAATGTTCGTGGAACTCAGCTTAAAACGTACTTGCAGACTTGAAAACCCTTGCCTATTGTAGAGCGCGCCTCCTACTTCCACTGCTGAACGAAAACCCATGATTTTGGACCCTGTTTTCATAAGAAAAGGCTAAAAGAAATGTTTCACTTTTGTTACACTCAAACAGTGTCTCCTCTCATATGCTGAACTAGTCGCATTGTGGATTTTGGTTAAAACATGATTTTGGACAATGTTCATGGAACTCAGCTTAAAACGTACTTGCAGACTTGAAAACCCTTGCCTATTGTAGAGCGCGCCTCCTACTTCCACTGCTGAACGAAAACCCATGATTTTGGACCCTGTTTTCATAAGAAAAGGCTAAAAGAAATGTTTCACTTTTGTTACACTCAAACAGTGTCTCCTCTCATATGCTGAACTAGTCGCATTGTGGATTTTGGTTAAAACATGATTTTGGACAATGTTCATGGAACTCAGCTTAAAACGTACTTGCAGACTTGAAAACCCTTGCCTATTGTAGAGCGCGCCTCCTACTTCCACTGCTGAACGAAAACCCATGATTTTGGACCCTGTTTTCATAAGAAAAGGCTAAAAGAAATGTTTCACTTTTGTTACACTCAAACAGTGTCTCCTCTCATATGCTGAACTGGTCGCATTGTGGATTTTGGTTAAAACATGATTTTGGACAATGTTCGTGGAACTCAGCTTAAAACGTACTTGCAGACTTGAAAACCCTTGCCTATTGTAGAGCGCGCCTCCTACTTCCACTGCTGAACGAAAACCCATGATTTTGGACCCTGTTTTCATAAGAAAAGGCTAAAAGAAATGTTTCACTTTTGTTACACTCAAACAGTGTCTCCTCTCATATGCTGAACTAGTCGCATTGTGGATTTTGGTTAAAACATGATTTTGGACAATGTTCATGGAACTCAGCTTAAAACGTACTTGCAGACTTGAAAACCCTTGCCTATTGTAGAGCGCGCCTCCTACTTCCACTGCTGAACGAAAACCCATGATTTTGGACCCTGTTTTCATAAGAAAAGGCTAAAAGAAATGTTTCACTTTTGTTACACTCAAACAGTGTCTCCTCTCATATGCTGAACTAGTCGCATTGTGGATTTTGGTTAAAACATGATTTTGGACAATGTTCATGGAACTCAGCTTAAAACGTACTTGCAGACTTGAAAACCCTTGCCTATTGTAGAGCGCGCCTCCTACTTCCACTGCTGAACGAAAACCCATGATTTTGGACCCTGTTTTCATGCGAAAAGGCTAAAAGAAATGTTTCACGTTTGTTACACTCAAACAGTGTCTCCTCTCATATGCTGAACTGGTCGCATTGTGGATTTTGGTTAAAACATGATTTTGGACAATGTTCATGGAACTCAGCTTAAAACGTACTTGCAGACTTGAAAACACTTGCCTATTGTAGAGCGCGCCTCCTACTTCCACTGCTGAACGAAAACCCATGATTTTGGACCCTGTTTTCATGCGAAAAGGCTAAAAGAAATGTTTCACGTTTGTTACACTCAAACAGTGTCTCCTCTCATATGCTGAACTGGTCGCATTGTGGATTTTGGTTAAAACATGATTTTGGACAATGTTCGTGGAACTCAGCTTAAAACGTACTTGCAGACTTGAAAACCCTTGCCTATTGTAGAGCGCGCCTCCTACTTCCACTGCTGAACGAAAACCCATGATTTTGGACCCTGTTTTCATAAGAAAAGGCTAAAAGAAATGTTTCACTTTTGTTACACTCAAACAGTGTCTCCTCTCATATGCTGAACTAGTCGCATTGTGGATTTTGGTTAAAACATGATTTTGGACAATGTTCATGGAACTCAGCTTAAAACGTACTTGCAGACTTGAAAACCCTTGCCTATTGTAGAGCGCGCCTCCTACTTCCACTGCTGAACGAAAACCCATGATTTTGGACCCTGTTTTCATAAGAAAAGGCTAAAAGAAATGTTTCACTTTTGTTACACTCAAACAGTGTCTCCTCTCATATGCTGAACTAGTCGCATTGTGGATTTTGGTTAAAACATGATTTTGGACAATGTTCATGGAACTCAGCTTAAAACGTACTTGCAGACTTGAAAACCCTTGCCTATTGTAGAGCGCGCCTCCTACTTCCACTGCTGAACGAAAACCCATGATTTTGGACCCTGTTTTCATAAGAAAAGGCTAAAAGAAATGTTTCACTTTTGTTACACTCAAACAGTGTCTCCTCTCATATGCTGAACTAGTCGCATTGTGGATTTTGGTTAAAACATGATTTTGGACAATGTTCATGGAACTCAGCTTAAAACGTACTTGCAGACTTGAAAACCCTTGCCTATTGTAGAGCGCGCCTCCTACTTCCACTGCTGAACGAAAACCCATGATTTTGGACCCTGTTTTCATAAGAAAAGGCTAAAAGAAATGTTTCACTTTTGTTACACTCAAACAGTGTCTCCTCTCATATGCTGAACTAGTCGCATTGTGGATTTTGGTTAAAACATGATTTTGGACAATGTTCATGGAACTCAGCTTAAAACGTACTTGCAGACTTGAAAACCCTTGCCTATTGTAGAGCGCGCCTCCTACTTCCACTGCTGAACGAAAACCCATGATTTTGGACCCTGTTTTCATAAGAAAAGGCTAAAAGAAATGTTTCACTTTTGTTACACTCAAACAGTGTCTCCTCTCATATGCTGAACTAGTCGCATTGTGGATTTTGGTTAAAACATGATTTTGGACAATGTTCATGGAACTCAGCTTAAAACGTACTTGCAGACTTGAAAACCCTTGCCTATTGTAGAGCGCGCCTCCTACTTCCACTGCTGAACGAAAACCCATGATTTTGGACCCTGTTTTCATGCGAAAAGGCTAAAAGAAATGTTTCACGTTTGTTACACTCAAACAGTGTCTCCTCTCATATGCTGAACTGGTCGCATTGTGGATTTTGGTTAAAACATGATTTTGGACAATGTTCATGGAACTCAGCTTAAAACGTACTTGCAGACTTGAAAACACTTGCCTATTGTAGAGCGCGCCTCCTACTTCCACTGCTGAACGAAAACCCATGATTTTGGACCCTGTTTTCATGCGAAAAGGCTAAAAGAAATGTTTCACGTTTGTTACACTCAAACAGTGTCTCCTCTCATATGCTGAACTGGTCGCATTGTGGATTTTGGTTAAAACATGATTTTGGACAATGTTCGTGGAACTC
The DNA here is from genome assembly GCF_964263955.1 of Coregonus lavaretus. Lineage (NCBI taxonomy): Eukaryota > Metazoa > Chordata > Actinopteri > Salmoniformes > Salmonidae > Coregonus > Coregonus lavaretus. The sequence goes on along the minus strand of NC_139988.1, from coordinate 76,908,625 downwards.
AGCTTAAAACGTACTTGCAGACTTGAAAACCCTTGCCTATTGTAGAGCGCGCCTCCTACTTCCACTGCTGAACGAAAACCCATGATTTTGGACCCTGTTTTCATAAGAAAAGGCTAAAAGAAATGTTTCACTTTTGTTACACTCAAACAGTGTCTCCTCTCATATGCTGAACTGGTTGCATTGTGGATTTTGGTTAAAACATGATTTTGGACAATGTTCATGGAACTCAGCTTAAAACGTACTTGCAGACTTGAAAACCCTTGCCTATTGTAGAGCGCGCCTCCTACTTCCACTGCTGAACGAAAACCCATGATTTTGGACCCTGTTTTCATAAGAAAAGGCTAAAAGAAATGTTTCACTTTTGTTACACTCAAACAGTGTCTCCTCTCATATGCTGAACTAGTCGCATTGTGGATTTTGGTTAAAACATGATTTTGGACAATGTTCATGGAACTCAGCTTAAAACGTACTTGCAGACTTGAAAACCCTTGCCTATAGTAGAGCGCGCCTCCTACTTCCACTAATGAACGATACCCATGATTTTGGACCCTGTTTTCATAAGAAAAGGCTAAAAGAAATGTTTCACTTTTGTTACACTCAAACAGTGTCTCCTCTCATATGCTGAACTAGTCGCATTGTGGATTTTGGTTAAAACATGATTTTGGACAATGTTCATGGAACTCAGCTTAAAACGTACTTGCAGACTTGAAAACCCTTGCCTATTGTAGAGCGCGCCTCCTACTTCCACTGCTGAACGAAAACCCATGATTTTGGACCCTGTTTTCATGCGAAAAGGCTAAAAGAAATGTTTCACGTTTGTTACACTCAAACAGTGTCTCCTCTCATATGCTGAACTGGTCGCATTGTGGATTTTGGTTAAAACATGATTTTGGACAATGTTCGTGGAACTCAGCTTAAAACGTACTTGCAGACTTGAAAACCCTTGCCTATTGTAGAGCGCGCCTCCTACTTCCACTGCTGAACGAAAACCCATGATTTTGGACCCTGTTTTCATAAGAAAAGGCTAAAAGAAATGTTTCACTTTTGTTACACTCAAACAGTGTCTCCTCTCATATGCTGAACTGGTTGCATTGTGGATTTTGGTTAAAACATGATTTTGGACAATGTTCATGGAACTCAGCTTAAAACGTACTTGCAGACTTGAAAACCCTTGCCTATTGTAGAGCGCGCCTCCTACTTCCACTGCTGAACGAAAACCCATGATTTTGGACCCTGTTTTCATAAGAAAAGGCTAAAATAAATGTTTCACTTTTGTTACACTCAAACAGTGTCTCCTCTCATATGCTGAACTAGTCGCATTGTGGATTTTGGTTAAAACATGATTTTGGACAATGTTCATGGAACTCAGCTTAAAACGTACTTGCAGACTTGAAAACCCTTGCCTATTGTAGAGCGCGCCTCCTACTTCCACTGCTGAACGATACCCATGATTTTGGACCCTGTTTTCATAAGAAAAGGCTAAAAGAAATGTTTCACTTTTGTTACACTCAAACAGTGTCTCCTCTCATATGCTGAACTAGTCGCATTGTGGATTTTGGTTAAAACATGATTTTGGACAATGTTCATGGAACTCAGCTTAAAACGTACTTGCAGACTTGAAAACCCTTGCCTATTGTAGAGCGCGCCTCCTACTTCCACTGCTGAACGAAAACCCATGATTTTGGACCCTGTTTTCATGCGAAAAGGCTAAAAGAAATGTTTCACGTTTGTTACACTCAAACAGTGTCTCCTCTCATATGCTGAACTGGTCGCATTGTGGATTTTGGTTAAAACATGATTTTGGACAATGTTCGTGGAACTCAGCTTAAAACGTACTTGCAGACTTGAAAACCCTTGCCTATTGTAGAGCGCGCCTCCTACTTCCACTGCTGAACGAAAACCCATGTTTTGGACCCTGTTTTCATAAGAAAAGGCTAAAAGAAATGTTTCACTTTTGTTACACTCAAACAGTGTCTCCTCTCATATGCTGAACTGGTTGCATTGTGGATTTTGGTTAAAACATGATTTTGGACAATGTTCATGGAACTCAGCTTAAAACGTACTTGCAGACTTGAAAACCCTTGCCTATTGTAGAGCGCGCCTCCTACTTCCACTGCTGAACGAAAACCCATGATTTTGGACCCTGTTTTCATAAGAAAAGGCTAAAATAAATGTTTCACTTTTGTTACACTCAAACAGTGTCTCCTCTCATATGCTGAACTAGTCGCATTGTGGATTTTGGTTAAAACATGATTTTGGACAATGTTCATGGAACTCAGCTTAAAACGTACTTGCAGACTTGAAAACCCTTGCCTATTGTAGAGCGCGCCTCCTACTTCCACTGCTGAACGAAAACCCATGATTTTGGACCCTGTTTTCATGCGAAAAGGCTAAAAGAAATGTTTCACGTTTGTTACACTCAAACAGTGTCTCCTCTCATATGCTGAACTGGTCGCATTGTGGATTTTGGTTAAAACATGATTTTGGACAATGTTCATGGAACTCAGCTTAAAACGTACTTGCAGACTTGAAAACACTTGCCTATTGTAGAGCGCGCCTCCTACTTCCACTGCTGAACGAAAACCCATGATTTTGGACCCTGTTTTCATGCGAAAAGGCTAAAAGAAATGTTTCACTTTTGTTACACTCAAACAGTGTCTCCTCTCATATGCTGAACTAGTCGCATTGTGGATTTTGGTTAAAACATGATTTTGGACAATGTTCATGGAACTCAGCTTAAAACGTACTTGCAGACTTGAAAACCCTTGCCTATTGTAGAGCGCGCCTCCTACTTCCACTGCTGAACGAAAACCCATGATTTTGGACCCTGTTTTCATGCGAAAAGGCTAAAAGAAATGTTTCACGTTTGTTACACTCAAACAGTGTCTCCTCTCATATGCTGAACTGGTCGCATTGTGGATTTTGGTTAAAACATGATTTTGGACAATGTTCATGGAACTCAGCTTAAAACGTACTTGCAGACTTGAAAACACTTGCCTATTGTAGAGCGCGCCTCCTACTTCCACTGCTGAACGAAAACCCATGATTTTGGACCCTGTTTTCATGCGAAAAGGCTAAAAGAAATGTTTCACGTTTGTTACACTCAAACAGTGTCTCCTCTCATATGCTGAACTGGTCGCATTGTGGATTTTGGTTAAAACATGATTTTGGACAATGTTCGTGGAACTCAGCTTAAAACGTACTTGCAGACTTGAAAACCCTTGCCTATTGTAGAGCGCGCCTCCTACTTCCACTGCTGAACGAAAACCCATGATTTTGGACCCTGTTTTCATAAGAAAAGGCTAAAAGAAATGTTTCACTTTTGTTACACTCAAACAGTGTCTCCTCTCATATGCTGAACTGGTTGCATTGTGGATTTTGGTTAAAACATGATTTTGGACAATTTTCATGGAACTCAGCTTAAAACGTACTTGCAGACTTGAAAACCCTTGCCTATTGTAGAGCGCGCCTCCTACTTCCACTGCTGAACGAAAACCCATGATTTTGGACCCTGTTTTCATAAGAAAAGGCTAAAAGAAATGTTTCACTTTTGTTACACTCAAACAGTGTCTCCTCTCATATGCTGAACTAGTCGCATTGTGGATTTTGGTTAAAACATGATTTTGGACAATGTTCATGGAACTCAGCTTAAAACGTACTTGCAGACTTGAAAACCCTTGCCTATAGTAGAGCGCGCCTCCTACTTCCACTAATGAACGATACCCATGATTTTGGACCCTGTTTTCATAAGAAAAGGCTAAAAGAAATGTTTCACTTTTGTTACACTCAAACAGTGTCTCCTCTCATATGCTGAACTAGTCGCATTGTGGATTTTGGTTAAAACATGATTTTGGACAATGTTCATGGAACTCAGCTTAAAACGTACTTGCAGACTTGAAAACCCTTGCCTATTGTAGAGCGCGCCTCCTACTTCCACTGCTGAACGAAAACCCATGATTTTGGACCCTGTTTTCATGCGAAAAGGCTAAAAGAAATGTTTCACGTTTGTTACACTCAAACAGTGTCTCCTCTCATATGCTGAACTGGTCGCATTGTGGATTTTGGTTAAAACATGATTTTGGACAATGTTCGTGGAACTCAGCTTAAAACGTACTTGCAGACTTGAAAACCCTTGCCTATTGTAGAGCGCGCCTCCTACTTCCACTGCTGAACGAAAACCCATGATTTTGGACCCTGTTTTCATAAGAAAAGGCTAAAAGAAATGTTTCACTTTTGTTACACTCAAACAGTGTCTCCTCTCATATGCTGAACTGGTTGCATTGTGGATTTTGGTTAAAACATGATTTTGGACAATGTTCATGGAACTCAGCTTAAAACGTACTTGCAGACTTGAAAACCCTTGCCTATTGTAGAGCGCGCCTCCTACTTCCACTGCTGAACGAAAACCCATGATTTTGGACCCTGTTTTCATAAGAAAAGGCTAAAATAAATGTTTCACTTTTGTTACACTCAAACAGTGTCTCCTCTCATATGCTGAACTAGTCGCATTGTGGATTTTGGTTAAAACATGATTTTGGACAATGTTCATGGAACTCAGCTTAAAACGTACTTGCAGACTTGAAAACCCTTGCCTATTGTAGAGCGCGCCTCCTACTTCCACTGCTGAACGATACCCATGATTTTGGACCCTGTTTTCATAAGAAAAGGCTAAAAGAAATGTTTCACTTTTGTTACACTCAAACAGTGTCTCCTCTCATATGCTGAACTAGTCGCATTGTGGATTTTGGTTAAAACATGATTTTGGACAATGTTCATGGAACTCAGCTTAAAACGTACTTGCAGACTTGAAAACCCTTGCCTATTGTAGAGCGTGCCTCCTACTTCCACTGCTGAACGAAAACCCATGATTTTGGACCCTGTTTTCATGCGAAAAGGCTAAAAGAAATGTTTCACGTTTGTTACACTCAAACAGTGTCTCCTCTCATATGCTGAACTGGTCGCATTGTGGATTTTGGTTAAAACATGATTTTGGACAATGTTCGTGGAACTCAGCTTAAAACGTACTTGCAGACTTGAAAACCCTTGCCTATTGTAGAGCGCGCCTCCTACTTCCACTGCTGAACGAAAACCCATGTTTTGGACCCTGTTTTCATAAGAAAAGGCTAAAAGAAATGTTTCACTTTTGTTACACTCAAACAGTGTCTCCTCTCATATGCTGAACTGGTTGCATTGTGGATTTTGGTTAAAACATGATTTTGGACAATGTTCATGGAACTCAGCTTAAAACGTACTTGCAGACTTGAAAACCCTTGCCTATTGTAGAGCGCGCCTCCTACTTCCACTGCTGAACGAAAACCCATGATTTTGGACCCTGTTTTCATAAGAAAAGGCTAAAATAAATGTTTCACTTTTGTTACACTCAAACAGTGTCTCCTCTCATATGCTGAACTAGTCGCATTGTGGATTTTGGTTAAAACATGATTTTGGACAATGTTCATGGAACTCAGCTTAAAACGTACTTGCAGACTTGAAAACCCTTGCCTATTGTAGAGCGCGCCTCCTACTTCCACTGCTGAACGAAAACCCATGATTTTGGACCCTGTTTTCATAAGAAAAGGCTAAAAGAAATGTTTCACTTTTGTTACACTCAAACAGTGTCTCCTCTCATATGCTGAACTAGTCGCATTGTGGATTTTGGTTAAAACATGATTTTGGACAATGTTCATGGAACTCAGCTTAAAACGTACTTGCAGACTTGAAAACCCTTGCCTATTGTAGAGCGCGCCTCCTACTTCCACTGCTGAACGAAAACCCATGATTTTGGACCCTGTTTTCATGCGAAAAGGCTAAAAGAAATGTTTCACGTTTGTTACACTCAAACAGTGTCTCCTCTCATATGCTGAACTGGTCGCATTGTGGATTTTGGTTAAAACATGATTTTGGACAATGTTCATGGAACTCAGCTTAAAACGTACTTGCAGACTTGAAAACACTTGCCTATTGTAGAGCGCGCCTCCTACTTCCACTGCTGAACGAAAACCCATGATTTTGGACCCTGTTTTCATGCGAAAAGGCTAAAAGAAATGTTTCACGTTTGTTACACTCAAACAGTGTCTCCTCTCATATGCTGAACTGGTCGCATTGTGGATTTTGGTTAAAACATGATTTTGGACAATGTTCGTGGAACTCAGCTTAAAACGTACTTGCAGACTTGAAAACCCTTGCCTATTGTAGAGCGCGCCTCCTACTTCCACTGCTGAACGAAAACCCATGATTTTGGACCCTGTTTTCATAAGAAAAGGCTAAAAGAAATGTTTCACTTTTGTTACACTCAAACAGTGTCTCCTCTCATATGCTGAACTGGTTGCATTGTGGATTTTGGTTAAAACATGATTTTGGACAATGTTCATGGAACTCAGCTTAAAACGTACTTGCAGACTTGAAAACCCTTGCCTATTGTAGAGCGCGCCTCCTACTTCCACTGCTGAACGAAAACCCATGATTTTGGACCCTGTTTTCATAAGAAAAGGCTAAAAGAAATGTTTCACTTTTGTTACACTCAAACAGTGTCTCCTCTCATATGCTGAACTAGTCGCATTGTGGATTTTGGTTAAAACATGATTTTGGACAATGTTCATGGAACTCAGCTTAAAACGTACTTGCAGACTTGAAAACCCTTGCCTATTGTAGAGCGCGCCTCCTACTTCCACTGCTGAACGAAAACCCATGATTTTGGACCCTGTTTTCATAAGAAAAGGCTAAAAGAAATGTTTCACTTTTGTTACACTCAAACAGTGTCTCCTCTCATATGCTGAACTAGTCGCATTGTGGATTTTGGTTAAAACATGATTTTGGACAATGTTCATGGAACTCAGCTTAAAACGTACTTGCAGACTTGAAAACCCTTGCCTATTGTAGAGCGCGCCTCCTACTTCCACTGCTGAACGAAAACCCATGATTTTGGACCCTGTTTTCATAAGAAAAGGCTAAAAGAAATGTTTCACTTTTGTTACACTCAAACAGTGTCTCCTCTCATATGCTGAACTGGTCGCATTGTGGATTTTGGTTAAAACATGATTTTGGACAATGTTCGTGGAACTCAGCTTAAAACGTACTTGCAGACTTGAAAACCCTTGCCTATTGTAGAGCGCGCCTCCTACTTCCACTGCTGAACGAAAACCCATGATTTTGGACCCTGTTTTCATAAGAAAAGGCTAAAAGAAATGTTTCACTTTTGTTACACTCAAACAGTGTCTCCTCTCATATGCTGAACTAGTCGCATTGTAGATTTTGGTTAAAACATGATTTTGGACAATGTTCATGGAACTCAGCTTAAAACGTACTTGCAGACTTGAAAACCCTTGCCTATTGTAGAGCGCGCCTCCTACTTCCACTGCTGAACGAAAACCCATGATTTTGGACCCTGTTTTCATAAGAAAAGGCTAAAAGAAATGTTTCACTTTTGTTACACTCAAACAGTGTCTCCTCTCATATGCTGAACTAGTCGCATTGTGGATTTTGGTTAAAACATGATTTTGGACAATGTTCATTTAACTCAGCTTAAAACGTACTTGCAGACTTGAAAACCCTTGCCTATTGTAGAGCGCGCCTCCTACTTCCACTGCTGAACGAAAACCCATGATTTTGGACCCTGTTTTCATGCGAAAAGGCTAAAAGAAATGTTTCACGTTTGTTACACTCAAACAGTGTCTCCTCTCATATGCTGAACTGGTCGCATTGTGGATTTTGGTTAAAACATGATTTTGGACAATGTTCGTGGAACTCAGCTTAAAACGTACTTGCAGACTTGAAAACCCTTGCCTATTGTAGAGCGCGCCTCCTACTTCCACTGCTGAACGAAAACCCATGATTTTGGACCCTGTTTTCATAAGAAAAGGCTAAAAGAAATGTTTCACTTTTGTTACACTCAAACAGTGTCTCCTCTCATATGCTGAACTGGTTGCATTGTGGATTTTGGTTAAAACATGATTTTGGACAATGTTCATGGAACTCAGCTTAAAACGTACTTGCAGACTTGAAAACCCTTGCCTATTGTAGAGCGCGCCTCCTACTTCCACTGCTGAACGAAAACCCATGATTTTGGACCCTGTTTTCATAAGAAAAGGCTAAAAGAAATGTTTCACTTTTGTTACACTCAAACAGTGTCTCCTCTCATATGCTGAACTAGTCGCATTGTGGATTTTGGTTAAAACATGATTTTGGACAATGTTCATGGAACTCAGCTTAAAACGTACTTGCAGACTTGAAAACCCTTGCCTATTGTAGAGCGCGCCTCCTACTTCCACTGCTGAACGAAAACCCATGATTTTGGACCCTGTTTTCATAAGAAAAGGCTAAAAGAAATGTTTCACTTTTGTTACACTCAAACAGTGTCTCCTCTCATATGCTGAACTAGTCGCATTGTGGATTTTGGTTAAAACATGATTTTGGACAATGTTCATGGAACTCAGCTTAAAACGTACTTGCAGACTTGAAAACCCTTGCCTATTGTAGAGCGCGCCTCCTACTTCCACTGCTGAACGAAAACCCATGATTTTGGACCCTGTTTTCATAAGAAAAGGCTAAAAGAAATGTTTCACTTTTGTTACACTCAAACAGTGTCTCCTCTCATATGCTGAACTGGTCGCATTGTGGATTTTGGTTAAAACATGATTTTGGACAATGTTCGTGGAACTCAGCTTAAAACGTACTTGCAGACTTGAAAACCCTTGCCTATTGTAGAGCGCGCCTCCTACTTCCACTGCTGAACGAAAACCCATGATTTTGGACCCTGTTTTCATAAGAAAAGGCTAAAAGAAATGTTTCACTTTTGTTACACTCAAACAGTGTCTCCTCTCATATGCTGAACTAGTCGCATTGTAGATTTTGGTTAAAACATGATTTTGGACAATGTTCATGGAACTCAGCTTAAAACGTACTTGCAGACTTGAAAACCCTTGCCTATTGTAGAGCGCGCCTCCTACTTCCACTGCTGAACGAAAACCCATGATTTTGGACCCTGTTTTCATAAGAAAAGGCTAAAAGAAATGTTTCACTTTTGTTACACTCAAACAGTGTCTCCTCTCATATGCTGAACTAGTCGCATTGTGGATTTTGGTTAAAACATGATTTTGGACAATGTTCATTTAACTCAGCTTAAAACGTACTTGCAGACTTGAAAACCCTTGCCTATTGTAGAGCGCGCCTCCTACTTCCACTGCTGAACGAAAACCCATGATTTTGGACCCTGTTTTCATGCGAAAAGGCTAAAAGAAATGTTTCACGTTTGTTACACTCAAACAGTGTCTCCTCTCATATGCTGAACTGGTCGCATTGTGGATTTTGGTTAAAACATGATTTTGGACAATGTTCGTGGAACTCAGCTTAAAACGTACTTGCAGACTTGAAAACCCTTGCCTATTGTAGAGCGCGCCTCCTACTTCCACTGCTGAACGAAAACCCATGATTTTGGACCCTGTTTTCATAAGAAAAGGCTAAAAGAAATGTTTCACTTTTGTTACACTCAAACAGTGTCTCCTCTCATATGCTGAACTGGTTGCATTGTGGATTTTGGTTAAAACATGATTTTGGACAATGTTCATGGAACTCAGCTTAAAACGTACTTGCAGACTTGAAAACCCTTGCCTATTGTAGAGCGCGCCTCCTACTTCCACTGCTGAACGAAAACCCATGATTTTGGACCCTGTTTTCATAAGAAAAGGCTAAAAGAAATGTTTCACTTTTGTTACACTCAAACAGTGTCTCCTCTCATATGCTGAACTAGTCGCATTGTGGATTTTGGTTAAAACATGATTTTGGACAATGTTCATGGAACTCAGCTTAAAACGTACTTGCAGACTTGAAAACCCTTGCCTATAGTAGAGCGCGCCTCCTACTTCCACTAATGAACGATACCCATGATTTTGGACCCTGTTTTCATAAGAAAAGGCTAAAAGAAATGTTTCACTTTTGTTACACTCAAACAGTGTCTCCTCTCATATGCTGAACTAGTCGCATTGTGGATTTTGGTTAAAACATGATTTTGGACAATGTTCATGGAACTCAGCTTAAAACGTACTTGCAGACTTGAAAACCCTTGCCTATTGTAGAGCGCGCCTCCTACTTCCACTGCTGAACGAAAACCCATGATTTTGGACCCTGTTTTCATGCGAAAAGGCTAAAAGAAATGTTTCACGTTTGTTACACTCAAACAGTGTCTCCTCTCATATGCTGAACTGGTCGCATTGTGGATTTTGGTTAAAACATGATTTTGGACAATGTTCGTGGAACTCAGCTTAAAACGTACTTGCAGACTTGAAAACCCTTGCCTATTGTAGAGCGCGCCTCCTACTTCCACTGCTGAACGAAAACCCATGATTTTGGACCCTGTTTTCATAAGAAAAGGCTAAAAGAAATGTTTCACTTTTGTTACACTCAAACAGTGTCTCCTCTCATATGCTGAACTAGTCGCATTGTGGATTTTGGTTAAAACATGATTTTGGACAATGTTCATGGAACTCAGCTTAAAACGTACTTGCAGACTTGAAAACCCTTGCTTATTGTAGAGCGCGCCTCCTACTTCCACTGCTGAACGATACCCATGATTTTGGACCCTGTTTTCATAAGAAAAGGCTAAAAGAAATGTTTCACTTTTGTTACACTCAAACAGTGTCTCCTCTCATATGCTGAACTAGTCGCATTGTGGATTTTGGTTAAAACATGATTTTGGACAATGTTCATGGAACTCAGCTTAAAACGTACTTGCAGACTTGAAAACCCTTGCCTATTGTAGAGCGCGCCTCCTACTTCCACTGCTGAACTAAAACCCATGATTTTGGACCCTGTTTTCATGCGAAAAGGCTAAAAGAAATGTTTCACGTTTGTTACACTCAAACAGTGTCTCCTCTCATATGCTGAACTGGTCGCATTGTGGATTTTGGTTAAAACATGATTTTGGACAATGTTCGTGGAACTCAGCTTAAAACGTACTTGCAGACTTGAAAACCCTTGCCTATTGTAGAGCGCGCCTCCTACTTCCACTGCTGAACGAAAACCCATGATTTTGGACCCTGTTTTCATAAGAAAAGGCTAAAAGAAATGTTTCACTTTTGTTACACTCAAACAGTGTCTCCTCTCATATGCTGAACTGGTTGCATTGTGGATTTTGGTTAAAACATGATTTTGGACAATGTTCATGGAACTCAGCTTAAAACGTACTTGCAGACTTGAAAACCCTTGCCTATTGTAGAGCGCGCCTCCTACTTCCACTGCTGAACGAAAACCCATGATTTTGGACCCTGTTTTCATAAGAAAAGGCTAAAATAAATGTTTCACTTTTGTTACACTCAAACAGTGTCTCCTCTCATATGCTGAACTAGTCGCATTGTGGATTTTGGTTAAAACATGATTTTGGACAATGTTCATGGAACTCAGCTTAAAACGTACTTGCAGACTTGAAAACCCTTGCCTATTGTAGAGCGCGCCTCCTACTTCCACTGCTGAACGAAAACCCATGATTTTGGACCCTGTTTTCATAAGAAAAGGCTAAAAGAAATGTTTCACTTTTGTTACACTCAAACAGTGTCTCCTCTCATATGCTGAACTAGTCGCATTGTGGATTTTGGTTAAAACATGATTTTGGACAATGTTCATGGAACTCAGCTTAAAACGTACTTGCAGACTTGAAAACCCTTGCCTATTGTAGAGCGCGCCTCCTACTTCCACTGCTGAACGAAAACCCATGATTTTGGACCCTGTTTTCATGCGAAAAGGCTAAAAGAAATGTTTCACGTTTGTTACACTCAAACAGTGTCTCCTCTCATATGCTGAACTGGTCGCATTGTGGATTTTGGTTAAAACATGATTTTGGACAATGTTCATGGAACTCAGCTTAAAACGTACTTGCAGACTTGAAAACACTTGCCTATTGTAGAGCGCGCCTCCTACTTCCACTGCTGAACGAAAACCCATGATTTTGGACCCTGTTTTCATGCGAAAAGGCTAAAAGAAATGTTTCACGTTTGTTACACTCAAACAGTGTCTCCTCTCATATGCTGAACTGGTCGCATTGTGGATTTTGGTTAAAACATGATTTTGGACAATGTTCGTGGAACTCAGCTTAAAACGTACTTGCAGACTTGAAAACCCTTGCCTATTGTAGAGCGCGCCTCCTACTTCCACTGCTGAACGAAAACCCATGATTTTGGACCCTGTTTTCATAAGAAAAGGCTAAAAGAAATGTTTCACTTTTGTTACACTCAAACAGTGTCTCCTCTCATATGCTGAACTGGTTGCATTGTGGATTTTGGTTAAAACATGATTTTGGACAATGTTCATGGAACTCAGCTTAAAACGTACTTGCAGACTTGAAAACCCTTGCCTATTGTAGAGCGCGCCTCCTACTTCCACTGCTGAACGAAAACCCATGATTTTGGACCCTGTTTTCATAAGAAAAGGCTAAAAGAAATGTTTCACTTTTGTTACACTCAAACAGTGTCTCCTCTCATATGCTGAACTAGTCGCATTGTGGATTTTGGTTAAAACATGATTTTGGACAATGTTCATGGAACTCAGCTTAAAACGTACTTGCAGACTTGAAAACCCTTGCCTATTGTAGAGCGCGCCTCCTACTTCCACTGCTGAACGAAAACCCATGATTTTGGACCCTGTTTTCATAAGAAAAGGCTAAAAGAAATGTTTCACTTTTGTTACACTCAAACAGTGTCTCCTCTCATATGCTGAACTGGTCGCATTGTGGATTTTGGTTAAAACATGATTTTGGACAATGTTCGTGGAACTCAGCTTAAAACGTACTTGCAGACTTGAAAACCCTTGCCTATTGTAGAGCGCGCCTCCTACTTCCACTGCTGAACGAAAACCCATGATTTTGGACCCTGTTTTCATAAGAAAAGGCTAAAAGAAATGTTTCACTTTTGTTACACTCAAACAGTGTCTCCTCTCATATGCTGAACTAGTCGCATTGTAGATTTTGGTTAAAACATGATTTTGGACAATGTTCATGGAACTCAGCTTAAAACGTACTTGCAGACTTGAAAACCCTTGCCTATTGTAGAGCGCGCCTCCTACTTCCACTGCTGAACGAAAACCCATGATTTTGGACCCTGTTTTCATAAGAAAAGGCTAAAAGAAATGTTTCACTTTTGTTACACTCAAACAGTGTCTCCTCTCATATGCTGAACTAGTCGCATTGTGGATTTTGGTTAAAACATGATTTTGGACAATGTTCATTTAACTCAGCTTAAAACGTACTTGCAGACTTGAAAACCCTTGCCTATTGTAGAGCGCGCCTCCTACTTCCACTGCTGAACGAAAACCCATGATTTTGGACCCTGTTTTCATGCGAAAAGGCTAAAAGAAATGTTTCACGTTTGTTACACTCAAACAGTGTCTCCTCTCATATGCTGAACTGGTCGCATTGTGGATTTTGGTTAAAACATGATTTTGGACAATGTTCGTGGAACTCAGCTTAAAACGTACTTGCAGACTTGAAAACCCTTGCCTATTGTAGAGCGCGCCTCCTACTTCCACTGCTGAACGAAAACCCATGATTTTGGACCCTGTTTTCATAAGAAAAGGCTAAAAGAAATGTTTCACTTTTGTTACACTCAAACAGTGTCTCCTCTCATATGCTGAACTGGTTGCATTGTGGATTTTGGTTAAAACATGATTTTGGACAATGTTCATGGAACTCAGCTTAAAACGTACTTGCAGACTTGAAAACCCTTGCCTATTGTAGAGCGCGCCTCCTACTTCCACTGCTGAACGAAAACCCATGATTTTGGACCCTGTTTTCATAAGAAAAGGCTAAAAGAAATGTTTCACTTTTGTTACACTCAAACAGTGTCTCCTCTCATATGCTGAACTAGTCGCATTGTGGATTTTGGTTAAAACATGATTTTGGACAATGTTCATGGAACTCAGCTTAAAACGTACTTGCAGACTTGAAAACCCTTGCCTATTGTAGAGCGCGCCTCCTACTTCCACTGCTGAACGATACCCATGATTTTGGACCCTGTTTTCATAAGAAAAGGCTAAAAGAAATGTTTCACTTTTGTTACACTCAAACAGTGTCTCCTCTCATATGCTGAACTAGTCGCATTGTGGATTTTGGTTAAAACATGATTTTGGACAATGTTCATGGAACTCAGCTTAAAACGTACTTGCAGACTTGAAAACCCTTGCCTATTGTAGAGCGCGCCTCCTACTTCCACTGCTGAACTAAAACCCATGATTTTGGACCCTGTTTTCATGCGAAAAGGCTAAAAGAAATGTTTCACGTTTGTTACACTCAAACAGTGTCTCCTCTCATATGCTGAACTGGTCGCATTGTGGATTTTGGTTTAAACATGATTTTGGACAATGTTCGTGGAACTCAGCTTAAAACGTACTTGCAGACTTGAAAACCCTTGCCTATTGTAGAGCGCGCCTCCTACTTCCACTGCTGAACGAAAACCCATGATTTTGGACCCTGTTTTCATAAGAAAAGGCTAAAAGAAATGTTTCACTTTTGTTACACTCAAACAGTGTCTCCTCTCATATGCTGAACTGGTTGCATTGTGGATTTTGGTTAAAACATGATTTTGGACAATGTTCATGGAACTCAGCTTAAAACGTACTTGCAGACTTGAAAACCCTTGCCTATTGTAGAGCGCGCCTCCTACTTCCACTGCTGAACGAAAACCCATGATTTTGGACCCTGTTTTCATAAGAAAAGGCTAAAAGAAATGTTTCACTTTTGTTACACTCAAACAGTGTCTCCTCTCATATGCTGAACTAGTCGCATTGTGGATTTTGGTTAAAACATGATTTTGGACAATGTTCATGGAACTCAGCTTAAAACGTACTTGCAGACTTGAAAACCCTTGCCTATTGTAGAGCGCGCCTCCTACTTCCACTGCTGAACGAAAACCCATGATTTTGGACCCTGTTTTCATGCGAAAAGGCTAAAAGAAATGTTTCACGTTTGTTACACTCAAACAGTGTCTCCTCTCATATGCTGAACTGGTCGCATTGTGGATTTTGGTTAAAACATGATTTTGGACAATGTTCGTGGAACTCAGCTTAAAACGTACTTGCAGACTTGAAAACCCTTGCCTATTGTAGAGCGCGCCTCCTACTTCCACTGCTGAACGAAAACCCATGATTTTGGACCCTGTTTTCATAAGAAAAGGCTAAAAGAAATGTTTCACTTTTGTTACACTCAAACAGTGTCTCCTCTCATATGCTGAACTGGTTGCATTGTGGATTTAGGTTAAAACATGATTTTGGACAATGTTCATGGAACTCAGCTTAAAACGTACTTGCAGACTTGAAAACCCTTGCCTATTGTAGAGCGCGCCTCCTACTTCCACTGCTGAACGAAAACCCATGATTTTGGACCCTGTTTTCATAAGAAAAGGCTAAAAGAAATGTTTCACTTTTGTTACACTCAAACAGTGTCTCCTCTCATATGCTGAACTAGTCGCATTGTGGATTTTGGTTAAAACATGATTTTGGACAATGTTCATGGAACTCAGCTTAAAACGTACTTGCAGACTTGAAAACACTTGCCTATTGTAGAGCGCGCCTCCTACTTCCACTGCTGAACGAAAACCCATGATTTTGGACCCTGTTTTCATAAGAAAAGGCTAAAAGAAATGTTTCACTTTTGTTACACTCAAACAGTGTCTCCTCTCATATGCTGAACTGGTTGCATTGTGGATTTTGGTTAAAACATGATTTTGGACAATGTTCATGGAACTCAGCTTAAAACGTACTTGCAGACTTGAAAACCCTTGCCTATTGTAGAGCGCGCCTCCTACTTCCACTGCTGAACGAAAACCCATGATTTTGGACCCTGTTTTCATAAGAAAAGGCTAAAAGAAATGTTTCACTTTTGTTACACTCAAACAGTGTCTCCTCTCATATGCTGAACTGGTTGCATTGTGGATTTTGGTTAAAACATGATTTTGGACAATGTTCATGGAACTCAGCTTAAAACGTACTTGCAGACTTGAAAACCCTTGCCTATTGTAGAGCGCGCCTCCTACTTCCACTGCTGAACGAAAACCCATGATTTTGGACCCTGTTTTCATAAGAAAAGGCTAAAAGAAATGTTTCACTTTTGTTACACTCAAACAGTGTCTCCTCTCATATGCTGAACTAGTCGCATTGTGGATTTTGGTTAAAACATGATTTTGGACAATGTTCATGGAACTCAGCTTAAAACGTACTTGCAGACTTGAAAACACTTGCCTATTGTAGAGCGCGCCTCCTACTTCCACTGCTGAACGAAAACCCATGATTTTGGACCCTGTTTTCATGCGAAAAGGCTAAAAGAAATGTTTCACGTTTGTTACACTCAAACAGTGTCTCCTCTCATATGCTGAACTGGTCGCATTGTGGATTTTGGTTAAAACATGATTTTGGACAATGTTCGTGGAATTCAGCTTAAAACGTACTTGCAGACTTGAAAACCCTTGCCTATTGTAGAGCGCGCCTCCTACTTCCACTGCTGAACGAAAACCCATGATTTTGGACCCTGTTTTCATGCGAAAAGGCTAAAAGAAATGTTTCACGTTTGTTACACTCAAACAGTGTCTCCTCTCATATGCTGAACTGGTTGCATTGTGGATTTTGGTTAAAACATGATTTTGGACAATGTTCATGGAACTCAGCTTAAAACGTACTTGCAGACTTGAAAACCCTTGCCTATTGTAGAGCGCGCCTCCTACTTCCACTGCTGAACGAAAACCCATGATTTTGGACCCTGTTTTCATAAGAAAAGGCTAAAAGAAATGTTTCACTTTTGTTACACTCAAACAGTGTCTCCTCTCATATGCTGAACTAGTCGCATTGTGGATTTTGGTTAAAACATGATTTTGGACAATGTTCATGGAACTCAGCTTAAAACGTACTTGCAGACTTGAAAACCCTTGCCTATTGTAGAGCGTGCCTCCTACTTCCACTGCTGAACGAAAACCCATGATTTTGGACCCTGTTTTCATAAGAAAAGGCTAAAAGAAATGTTTCACTTTTGTTACACTCAAACAGTGTCTCCTCTCATATGCTGAACTAGTCGCATTGTGGATTTTGGTTAAAACATGATTTTGGACAATGTTCATGGAACTCAGCTTAAAACGTACTTGCAGACTTGAAAACCCTTGCCTATTGTAGAGCGCGCCTCCTACTTCCACTGCTGAACGAAAACCCATGATTTTGGACCCTGTTTTCATGCGAAAAGGCTAAAAGAAATGTTTCACGTTTGTTACACTCAAACAGTGTCTCCTCTCATATGCTGAACTGGTCGCATTGTGGATTTTGGTTAAAACATGATTTTGGACAATGTTCGTGGAACTCAGCTTAAAACGTACTTGCAGACTTGAAAACCCTTGCCTATTGTAGAGCGCGCCTCCTACTTCCACTGCTGAACGAAAACCCATGATTTTGGACCCTGTTTTCATAAGAAAAGGCTAAAAGAAATGTTTCACTTTTGTTACACTCAAACAGTGTCTCCTCTCATATGCTGAACTGGTTGCATTGTGGATTTTGGTTAAAACATGATTTTGGACAATGTTCATGGAACTCAGCTTAAAACGTACTTGCAGACTTGAAAACCCTTGCCTATTGTAGAGCGCGCCTCCTACTTCCACTGCTGAACGAAAACCCATGATTTTGGACCCTGTTTTTCATAAGAAAAGGCTAAAAGAAATGTTTCACTTTTGTTACACTCAAACAGTGTCTCCTCTCATATGCTGAACTGGTTGCATTGTGGATTTTGGTTAAAACATGATTTTGGACAATGTTCATGGAACTCAGCTTAAAACGTACTTGCAGACTTGAAAACCCTTGCCTATTGTAGAGCGCGCCTCCTACTTCCACTGCTGAACGAAAACCCATGATTTTGGACCCTGTTTTCATAAGAAAAGGCTAAAAGAAATGTTTCACTTTTGTTACACTCAAACAGTGTCTCCTCTCATATGCTGAACTAGTCGCATTGTGGATTTTGGTTAAAACATGATTTTGGACAATGTTCATGGAACTCAGCTTAAAACGTACTTGCAGACTTGAAAACACTTGCCTATTGTAGAGCGCGCCTCCTACTTCCACTGCTGAACGAAAACCCATGATTTTGGACCCTGTTTTCATGCGAAAAGGCTAAAAGAAATGTTTCACGTTTGTTACACTCAAACAGTGTCTCCTCTCATATGCTGAACTGGTCGCATTGTGGATTTTGGTTAAAACATGATTTTGGACAATGTTCGTGGAATTCAGCTTAAAACGTACTTGCAGACTTGAAAACCCTTGCCTATTGTAGAGCGCGCCTCCTACTTCCACTGCTGAACGAAAACCCATGATTTTGGACCCTGTTTTCATGCGAAAAGGCTAAAAGAAATGTTTCACGTTTGTTACACTCAAACAGTGTCTCCTCTCATATGCTGAACTGGTTGCATTGTGGATTTTGGTTAAAACATGATTTTGGACAATGTTCATGGAACTCAGCTTAAAACGTACTTGCAGACTTGAAAACCCTTGCCTATTGTAGAGCGCGCCTCCTACTTCCACTGCTGAACGAAAACCCATGATTTTGGACCCTGTTTTCATAAGAAAAGGCTAAAAGAAATGTTTCACTTTTGTTACACTCAAACAGTGTCTCCTCTCATATGCTGAACTAGTCGCATTGTGGATTTTGGTTAAAACATGATTTTGGACAATGTTCATGGAACTCAGCTTAAAACGTACTTGCAGACTTGAAAACCCTTGCCTATTGTAGAGCGTGCCTCCTACTTCCACTGCTGAACGAAAACCCATGATTTTGGACCCTGTTTTCATAAGAAAAGGCTAAAAGAAATGTTTCACTTTTGTTACACTCAAACAGTGTCTCCTCTCATATGCTGAACTAGTCGCATTGTGGATTTTGGTTAAAACATGATTTTGGACAATGTTCATGGAACTCAGCTTAAAACGTACTTGCAGACTTGAAAACCCTTGCCTATTGTAGAGCGCGCCTCCTACTTCCACTGCTGAACGAAAACCCATGATTTTGGACCCTGTTTTCATGCGAAAAGGCTAAAAGAAATGTTTCACGTTTGTTACACTCAAACAGTGTCTCCTCTCATATGCTGAACTGGTCGCATTGTGGATTTTGGTTAAAACATGATTTTGGACAATGTTCGTGGAACTCAGCTTAAAACGTACTTGCAGACTTGAAAACCCTTGCCTATTGTAGAGCGCGCCTCCTACTTCCACTGCTGAACGAAAACCCATGATTTTGGACCCTGTTTTCATAAGAAAAGGCTAAAAGAAATGTTTCACTTTTGTTACACTCAAACAGTGTCTCCTCTCATATGCTGAACTGGTTGCATTGTGGATTTTGGTTAAAACATGATTTTGGACAATGTTCATGGAACTCAGCTTAAAACGTACTTGCAGACTTGAAAACCCTTGCCTATTGTAGAGCGCGCCTCCTACTTCCACTGCTGAACGAAAACCCATGATTTTGGACCCTGTTTTCATAAGAAAAGGCTAAAAGAAATGTTTCACTTTTGTTACACTCAAACAGTGTCTCCTCTCATATGCTGAACTAGTCGCATTGTGGATTTTGGTTAAAACATGATTTTGGACAATGTTCATGGAACTCAGCTTAAAACGTACTTGCAGACTTGAAAACCCTTGCCTATTGTAGAGCGCGCCTCCTACTTCCACTGCTGAACGAAAACCCATGATTTTGGACCCTGTTTTCATAAGAAAAGGCTAAAAGAAATGTTTCACTTTTGTTACACTCAAACAGTGTCTCCTCTCATATGCTGAACTAGTCGCATTGTGGATTTTGGTTAAAACATGATTTTGGACAATGTTCATGGAACTCAGCTTAAAACGTACTTGCAGACTTGAAAACCCTTGCCTATTGTAGAGCGCGCCTCCTACTTCCACTGCTGAACGAAAACCCATGATTTTGGACCCTGTTTTCATGCGAAAAGGCTAAAAGAAATGTTTCACGTTTGTTACACTCAAACAGTGTCTCCTCTCATATGCTGAACTGGTCGCATTGTGGATTTTGGTTAAAACATGATTTTGGACAATGTTCGTGGAACTCAGCTTAAAACGTACTTGCAGACTTGAAAACCCTTGCCTATTGTAGAGCGCGCCTCCTACTTCCACTGCTGAACGAAAACCCATGATTTTGGACCCTGTTTTCATAAGAAAAGGCTAAAAGAAATGTTTCACTTTTGTTACACTCAAACAGTGTCTCCTCTCATATGCTGAACTGGTTGCATTGTGGATTTTGGTTAAAACATGATTTTGGACAATGTTCATGGAACTCAGCTTAAAACGTACTTGCAGACTTGAAAACCCTTGCCTATTGTAGAGCGCGCCTCCTACTTCCACTGCTGAACGAAAACCCATGATTTTGGACCCTGTTTTCATAAGAAAAGGCTAAAAGAAATGTTTCACTTTTGTTACACTCAAACAGTGTCTCCTCTCATATGCTGAACTAGTCGCATTGTGGATTTTGGTTAAAACATGATTTTGGACAATGTTCATGGAACTCAGCTTAAAACGTACTTGCAGACTTGAAAACCCTTGCCTATTGTAGAGCGCGCCTCCTACTTCCACTGCTGAACGATACCCATGATTTTGGACCCTGTTTTCATAAGAAAAGGCTAAAAGAAATGTTTCACTTTTGTTACACTCAAACAGTGTCTCCTCTCATATGCTGAACTAGTCGCATTGTGGATTTTGGTTAAAACATGATTTTGGACAATGTTCGTGGAACTCAGCTTAAAACGTACTTGCAGACTTGAAAACCCTTGCCTATTGTAGAGCGCGCCTCCTACTTCCACTGCTGAACGAAAACCCATGATTTTGGACCCTGTTTTCATAAGAAAAGGCTAAAAGAAATGTTTCACTTTTGTTACACTCAAACAGTGTCTCCTCTCATATGCTGAACTGGTTGCATTGTGGATTTTGGTTAAAACATGATTTTGGACAATGTTCATGGAACTCAGCTTAAAACGTACTTGCAGACTTGAAAACCCTTGCCTATTGTAGAGCGCGCCTCCTACTTCCACTGCTGAACGAAAACCCATGATTTTGGACCCTGTTTTCATAAGAAAAGGCTAAAAGAAATGTTTCACTTTTGTTACACTCAAACAGTGTCTCCTCTCATATGCTGAACTAGTCGCATTGTGGATTTTGGTTAAAACATGATTTTGGACAATGTTCATGGAACTCAGCTTAAAACGTACTTGCAGACTTGAAAACCCTTGCCTATTGTAGAGCGCGCCTCCTACTTCCACTGCTGAACGAAAACCCATGATTTTGGACCCTGTTTTCATAAGAAAAGGCTAAAAGAAATGTTTCACTTTTGTTACACTCAAACAGTGTCTCCTCTCATATGCTGAACTAGTCGCATTGTGGATTTTGGTTAAAACATGATTTTGGACAATGTTCATGGAACTCAGCTTAAAACGTACTTGCAGACTTGAAAACCCTTGCCTATTGTAGAGCGCGCCTCCTACTTCCACTGCTGAACGAAAACCCATGATTTTGGACCCTGTTTTCATGCGAAAAGGCTAAAAGAAATGTTTCACGTTTGTTACACTCAAACAGTGTCTCCTCTCATATGCTGAACTGGTCGCATTGTGGATTTTGGTTAAAACATGATTTTGGACAATGTTCGTGGAACTCAGCTTAAAACGTACTTGCAGACTTGAAAACCCTTGCCTATTGTAGAGCGCGCCTCCTACTTCCACTGCTGAACGAAAACCCATGATTTTGGACCCTGTTTTCATAAGAAAAGGCTAAAAGAAATGTTTCACTTTTGTTACACTCAAACAGTGTCTCCTCTCATATGCTGAACTGGTTGCATTGTGGATTTTGGTTAAAACATGATTTTGGACAATGTTCATGGAACTCAGCTTAAAACGTACTTGCAGACTTGAAAACCCTTGCCTATTGTAGAGCGCGCCTCCTACTTCCACTGCTGAACGATACCCATGATTTTGGACCCTGTTTTCATAAGAAAAGGCTAAAAGAAATGTTTCACTTTTGTTACACTCAAACAGTGTCTCCTCTCATATGCTGAACTAGTCGCATTGTGGATTTTGGTTAAAACATGATTTTGGACAATGTTCGTGGAACTCAGCTTAAAACGTACTTGCAGACTTGAAAACCCTTGCCTATTGTAGAGCGCGCCTCCTACTTCCACTGCTGAACGAAAACCCATGATTTTGGACCCTGTTTTCATAAGAAAAGGCTAAAAGAAATGTTTCACTTTTGTTACACTCAAACAGTGTCTCCTCTCATATGCTGAACTGGTTGCATTGTGGATTTTGGTTAAAACATGATTTTGGACAATGTTCATGGAACTCAGCTTAAAACGTACTTGCAGACTTGAAAACCCTTGCCTATTGTAGAGCGCGCCTCCTACTTCCACTGCTGAACGAAAACCCATGATTTTGGACCCTGTTTTCATAAGAAAAGGCTAAAAGAAATGTTTCACTTTTGTTACACTCAAACAGTGTCTCCTCTCATATGCTGAACTAGTCGCATTGTGGATTTTGGTTAAAACATGATTTTGGACAATGTTCATGGAACTCAGCTTAAAACGTACTTGCAGACTTGAAAACCCTTGCCTATTGTAGAGCGCGCCTCCTACTTCCACTGCTGAACGAAAACCCATGATTTTGGACCCTGTTTTCATAAGAAAAGGCTAAAAGAAATGTTTCACTTTTGTTACACTCAAACAGTGTCTCCTCTCATATGCTGAACTAGTCGCATTGTGGATTTTGGTTAAAACATGATTTTGGACAATGTTCATGGAACTCAGCTTAAAACGTACTTGCAGACTTGAAAACCCTTGCCTATTGTAGAGCGCGCCTCCTACTTCCACTGCTGAACGAAAACCCATGATTTTGGACCCTGTTTTCATGCGAAAAGGCTAAAAGAAATGTTTCACGTTTGTTACACTCAAACAGTGTCTCCTCTCATATGCTGAACTGGTCGCATTGTGGATTTTGGTTAAAACATGATTTTGGACAATGTTCATGGAACTCAGCTTAAAACGTACTTGCAGACTTGAAAACCCTTGCCTATTGTAGAGCGCGCCTCCTACTTCCACTGCTGAACGAAAACCCATGATTTTGGACCCTGTTTTCATAAGAAAAGGCTAAAAGAAATGTTTCACTTTTGTTACACTCAAACAGTGTCTCCTCTCATATGCTGAACTAGTCGCATTGTGGATTTTGGTTAAAACATGATTTTGGACAATGTTCATGGAACTCAGCTTAAAACGTACTTGCAGACTTGAAAACCCTTGCCTATTGTAGAGCGCGCCTCCTACTTCCACTGCTGAACGAAAACCCATGATTTTGGACCCTGTTTTCATAAGAAAAGGCTAAAAGAAATGTTTCACTTTTGTTACACTCAAACAGTGTCTCCTCTCATATGCTGAACTGGTTGCATTGTGGATTTTGGTTAAAACATGATTTTGGACAATGTTCATGGAACTCAGCTTAAAACGTACTTGCAGACTTGAAAACCCTTGCCTATTGTAGAGCGCGCCTCCTACTTCCACTGCTGAACGAAAACCCATGATTTTGGACCCTGTTTTCATAAGAAAAGGCTAAAAGAAATGTTTCACTTTTGTTACACTCAAACAGTGTCTCCTCTCATATGCTGAACTAGTCGCATTGTGGATTTTGGTTAAAACATGATTTTGGACAATGTTCATGGAACTCAGCTTAAAACGTACTTGCAGACTTGAAAACCCTTGCCTATTGTAGAGCGCGCCTCCTACTTCCACTGCTGAACGATACCCATGATTTTGGACCCTGTTTTCATAAGAAAAGGCTAAAAGAAATGTTTCACTTTTGTTACACTCAAACAGTGTCTCCTCTCATATGCTGAACTAGTCGCATTGTGGATTTTGGTTAAAACATGATTTTGGACAATGTTCGTGGAACTCAGCTTAAAACGTACTTGCAGACTTGAAAACCCTTGCCTATTGTAGAGCGCGCCTCCTACTTCCACTGCTGAACGAAAACCCATGATTTTGGACCCTGTTTTCATAAGAAAAGGCTAAAAGAAATGTTTCACTTTTGTTACACTCAAACAGTGTCTCCTCTCATATGCTGAACTGGTTGCATTGTGGATTTTGGTTAAAACATGATTTTGGACAATGTTCATGGAACTCAGCTTAAAACGTACTTGCAGACTTGAAAACCCTTGCCTATTGTAGAGCGCGCCTCCTACTTCCACTGCTGAACGAAAACCCATGATTTTGGACCCTGTTTTCATAAGAAAAGGCTAAAAGAAATGTTTCACTTTTGTTACACTCAAACAGTGTCTCCTCTCATATGCTGAACTAGTCGCATTGTGGATTTTGGTTAAAACATGATTTTGGACAATGTTCATGGAACTCAGCTTAAAACGTACTTGCAGACTTGAAAACCCTTGCCTATTGTAGAGCGCGCCTCCTACTTCCACTGCTGAACGAAAACCCATGATTTTGGACCCTGTTTTCATAAGAAAAGGCTAAAAGAAATGTTTCACTTTTGTTACACTCAAACAGTGTCTCCTCTCATATGCTGAACTAGTCGCATTGTGGATTTTGGTTAAAACATGATTTTGGACAATGTTCATGGAACTCAGCTTAAAACGTACTTGCAGACTTGAAAACCCTTGCCTATTGTAGAGCGCGCCTCCTACTTCCACTGCTGAACGAAAACCCATGATTTTGGACCCTGTTTTCATGCGAAAAGGCTAAAAGAAATGTTTCACGTTTGTTACACTCAAACAGTGTCTCCTCTCATATGCTGAACTGGTCGCATTGTGGATTTTGGTTAAAACATGATTTTGGACAATGTTCGTGGAACTCAGCTTAAAACGTACTTGCAGACTTGAAAACCCTTGCCTATTGTAGAGCGCGCCTCCTACTTCCACTGCTGAACGAAAACCCATGATTTTGGACCCTGTTTTCATAAGAAAAGGCTAAAAGAAATGTTTCACTTTTGTTACACTCAAACAGTGTCTCCTCTCATATGCTGAACTGGTTGCATTGTGGATTTTGGTTAAAACATGATTTTGGACAATGTTCATGGAACTCAGCTTAAAACGTACTTGCAGACTTGAAAACCCTTGCCTATTGTAGAGCGCGCCTCCTACTTCCACTGCTGAACGATACCCATGATTTTGGACCCTGTTTTCATAAGAAAAGGCTAAAAGAAATGTTTCACTTTTGTTACACTCAAACAGTGTCTCCTCTCATATGCTGAACTAGTCGCATTGTGGATTTTGGTTAAAACATGATTTTGGACAATGTTCGTGGAACTCAGCTTAAAACGTACTTGCAGACTTGAAAACCCTTGCCTATTGTAGAGCGCGCCTCCTACTTCCACTGCTGAACGAAAACCCATGATTTTGGACCCTGTTTTCATAAGAAAAGGCTAAAAGAAATGTTTCACTTTTGTTACACTCAAACAGTGTCTCCTCTCATATGCTGAACTGGTTGCATTGTGGATTTTGGTTAAAACATGATTTTGGACAATGTTCATGGAACTCAGCTTAAAACGTACTTGCAGACTTGAAAACCCTTGCCTATTGTAGAGCGCGCCTCCTACTTCCACTGCTGAACGAAAACCCATGATTTTGGACCCTGTTTTCATAAGAAAAGGCTAAAAGAAATGTTTCACTTTTGTTACACTCAAACAGTGTCTCCTCTCATATGCTGAACTAGTCGCATTGTGGATTTTGGTTAAAACATGATTTTGGACAATGTTCATGGAACTCAGCTTAAAACGTACTTGCAGACTTGAAAACCCTTGCCTATTGTAGAGCGCGCCTCCTACTTCCACTGCTGAACGAAAACCCATGATTTTGGACCCTGTTTTCATAAGAAAAGGCTAAAAGAAATGTTTCACTTTTGTTACACTCAAACAGTGTCTCCTCTCATATGCTGAACTAGTCGCATTGTGGATTTTGGTTAAAACATGATTTTGGACAATGTTCATGGAACTCAGCTTAAAACGTACTTGCAGACTTGAAAACCCTTGCCTATTGTAGAGCGCGCCTCCTACTTCCACTGCTGAACGAAAACCCATGATTTTGGACCCTGTTTTCATGCGAAAAGGCTAAAAGAAATGTTTCACGTTTGTTACACTCAAACAGTGTCTCCTCTCATATGCTGAACTGGTCGCATTGTGGATTTTGGTTAAAACATGATTTTGGACAATGTTCATGGAACTCAGCTTAAAACGTACTTGCAGACTTGAAAACCCTTGCCTATTGTAGAGCGCGCCTCCTACTTCCACTGCTGAACGAAAACCCATGATTTTGGACCCTGTTTTCATAAGAAAAGGCTAAAAGAAATGTTTCACTTTTGTTACACTCAAACAGTGTCTCCTCTCATATGCTGAACTAGTCGCATTGTGGATTTTGGTTAAAACATGATTTTGGACAATGTTCATGGAACTCAGCTTAAAACGTACTTGCAGACTTGAAAACCCTTGCCTATTGTAGAGCGCGCCTCCTACTTCCACTGCTGAACGAAAACCCATGATTTTGGACCCTGTTTTCATAAGAAAAGGCTAAAAGAAATGTTTCACTTTTGTTACACTCAAACAGTGTCTCCTCTCATATGCTGAACTAGTCGCATTGTGGATTTTGGTTAAAACATGATTTTGGACAATGTTCATGGAACTCAGCTTAAAACGTACTTGCAGACTTGAAAACCCTTGCCTATTGTAGAGCGCGCCTCCTACTTCCACTGCTGAACGAAAACCCATGATTTTGGACCCTGTTTTCATAAGAAAAGGCTAAAAGAAATGTTTCACTTTTGTTACACTCAAACAGTGTCTCCTCTCATATGCTGAACTAGTCGCATTGTGGATTTTGGTTAAAACATGATTTTGGACAATGTTCATGGAACTCAGCTTAAAACGTACTTGCAGACTTGAAAACCCTTGCCTATTGTAGAGCGCGCCTCCTACTTCCACTGCTGAACGAAAACCCATGATTTTGGACCCTGTTTTCATGCGAAAAGGCTAAAAGAAATGTTTCACGTTTGTTACACTCAAACAGTGTCTCCTCTCATATGCTGAACTGGTCGCATTGTGGATTTTGGTTAAAACATGATTTTGGACAATGTTCGTGGAACTCAGCTTAAAACGTACTTGCAGACTTGAAAACCCTTGCCTATTGTAGAGCGCGCCTCCTACTTCCACTGCTGAACGAAAACCCATGATTTTGGACCCTGTTTTCATAAGAAAAGGCTAAAAGAAATGTTTCACTTTTGTTACACTCAAACAGTGTCTCCTCTCATATGCTGAACTGGTTGCATTGTGGATTTTGGTTAAAACATGATTTTGGACAATGTTCATGGAACTCAGCTTAAAACGTACTTGCAGACTTGAAAACCCTTGCCTATTGTAGAGCGCGCCTCCTACTTCCACTGCTGAACGAAAACCCATGATTTTGGACCCTGTTTTCATAAGAAAAGGCTAAAAGAAATGTTTCACTTTTGTTACACTCAAACAGTGTCTCCTCTCATATGCTGAACTAGTCGCATTGTGGATTTTGGTTAAAACATGATTTTGGACAATGTTCATGGAACTCAGCTTAAAACGTACTTGCAGACTTGAAAACCCTTGCCTATTGTAGAGCGCGCCTCCTACTTCCACTGCTGAACGAAAACCCATGATTTTGGACCCTGTTTTCATGCGAAAAGGCTAAAAGAAATGTTTCACGTTTGTTACACTCAAACAGTGTCTCCTCTCATATGCTGAACTGGTCGCATTGTGGATTTTGGTTAAAACATGATTTTGGACAATGTTCGTGGAACTCAGCTTAAAACGTACTTGCAGACTTGAAAACCCTTGCCTATTGTAGAGCGCGCCTCCTACTTCCACTGCTGAACGAAAACCCATGATTTTGGACCCTGTTTTCATAAGAAAAGGCTAAAAGAAATGTTTCACTTTTGTTACACTCAAACAGTGTCTCCTCTCATATGCTGAACTGGTTGCATTGTGGATTTTGGTTAAAACATGATTTTGGACAATGTTCATGGAACTCAGCTTAAAACGTACTTGCAGACTTGAAAACCCTTGCCTATTGTAGAGCGCGCCTCCTACTTCCACTGCTGAACGATACCCATGATTTTGGACCCTGTTTTCATAAGAAAAGGCTAAAAGAAATGTTTCACTTTTGTTACACTCAAACAGTGTCTCCTCTCATATGCTGAACTAGTCGCATTGTGGATTTTGGTTAAAACATGATTTTGGACAATGTTCGTGGAACTCAGCTTAAAACGTACTTGCAGACTTGAAAACCCTTGCCTATTGTAGAGCGCGCCTCCTACTTCCACTGCTGAACGAAAACCCATGATTTTGGACCCTGTTTTCATAAGAAAAGGCTAAAAGAAATGTTTCACTTTTGTTACACTCAAACAGTGTCTCCTCTCATATGCTGAACTGGTTGCATTGTGGATTTTGGTTAAAACATGATTTTGGACAATGTTCATGGAACTCAGCTTAAAACGTACTTGCAGACTTGAAAACCCTTGCCTATTGTAGAGCGCGCCTCCTACTTCCACTGCTGAACGAAAACCCATGATTTTGGACCCTGTTTTCATAAGAAAAGGCTAAAAGAAATGTTTCACTTTTGTTACACTCAAACAGTGTCTCCTCTCATATGCTGAACTAGTCGCATTGTGGATTTTGGTTAAAACATGATTTTGGACAATGTTCATGGAACTCAGCTTAAAACGTACTTGCAGACTTGAAAACCCTTGCCTATTGTAGAGCGCGCCTCCTACTTCCACTGCTGAACGAAAACCCATGATTTTGGACCCTGTTTTCATAAGAAAAGGCTAAAAGAAATGTTTCACTTTTGTTACACTCAAACAGTGTCTCCTCTCATATGCTGAACTAGTCGCATTGTGGATTTTGGTTAAAACATGATTTTGGACAATGTTCATGGAACTCAGCTTAAAACGTACTTGCAGACTTGAAAACCCTTGCCTATTGTAGAGCGCGCCTCCTACTTCCACTGCTGAACGAAAACCCATGATTTTGGACCCTGTTTTCATGCGAAAAGGCTAAAAGAAATGTTTCACGTTTGTTACACTCAAACAGTGTCTCCTCTCATATGCTGAACTGGTCGCATTGTGGATTTTGGTTAAAACATGATTTTGGACAATGTTCATGGAACTCAGCTTAAAACGTACTTGCAGACTTGAAAACCCTTGCCTATTGTAGAGCGCGCCTCCTACTTCCACTGCTGAACGAAAACCCATGATTTTGGACCCTGTTTTCATAAGAAAAGGCTAAAAGAAATGTTTCACTTTTGTTACACTCAAACAGTGTCTCCTCTCATATGCTGAACTAGTCGCATTGTGGATTTTGGTTAAAACATGATTTTGGACAATGTTCATGGAACTCAGCTTAAAACGTACTTGCAGACTTGAAAACCCTTGCCTATTGTAGAGCGCGCCTCCTACTTCCACTGCTGAACGAAAACCCATGATTTTGGACCCTGTTTTCATAAGAAAAGGCTAAAAGAAATGTTTCACTTTTGTTACACTCAAACAGTGTCTCCTCTCATATGCTGAACTAGTCGCATTGTGGATTTTGGTTAAAACATGATTTTGGACAATGTTCATGGAACTCAGCTTAAAACGTACTTGCAGACTTGAAAACCCTTGCCTATTGTAGAGCGCGCCTCCTACTTCCACTGCTGAACGAAAACCCATGATTTTGGACCCTGTTTTCATAAGAAAAGGCTAAAAGAAATGTTTCACTTTTGTTACACTCAAACAGTGTCTCCTCTCATATGCTGAACTAGTCGCATTGTGGATTTTGGTTAAAACATGATTTTGGACAATGTTCATGGAACTCAGCTTAAAACGTACTTGCAGACTTGAAAACCCTTGCCTATTGTAGAGCGCGCCTCCTACTTCCACTGCTGAACGAAAACCCATGATTTTGGACCCTGTTTTCATGCGAAAAGGCTAAAAGAAATGTTTCACGTTTGTTACACTCAAACAGTGTCTCCTCTCATATGCTGAACTGGTCGCATTGTGGATTTTGGTTAAAACATGATTTTGGACAATGTTCGTGGAACTCAGCTTAAAACGTACTTGCAGACTTGAAAACCCTTGCCTATTGTAGAGCGCGCCTCCTACTTCCACTGCTGAACGAAAACCCATGATTTTGGACCCTGTTTTCATAAGAAAAGGCTAAAAGAAATGTTTCACTTTTGTTACACTCAAACAGTGTCTCCTCTCATATGCTGAACTGGTTGCATTGTGGATTTTGGTTAAAACATGATTTTGGACAATGTTCATGGAACTCAGCTTAAAACGTACTTGCAGACTTGAAAACCCTTGCCTATTGTAGAGCGCGCCTCCTACTTCCACTGCTGAACGAAAACCCATGATTTTGGACCCTGTTTTCATAAGAAAAGGCTAAAAGAAATGTTTCACTTTTGTTACACTCAAACAGTGTCTCCTCTCATATGCTGAACTAGTCGCATTGTGGATTTTGGTTAAAACATGATTTTGGACAATGTTCATGGAACTCAGCTTAAAACGTACTTGCAGACTTGAAAACCCTTGCCTATTGTAGAGCGCGCCTCCTACTTCCACTGCTGAACGATACCCATGATTTTGGACCCTGTTTTCATAAGAAAAGGCTAAAAGAAATGTTTCACTTTTGTTACACTCAAACAGTGTCTCCTCTCATATGCTGAACTAGTCGCATTGTGGATTTTGGTTAAAACATGATTTTGGACAATGTTCGTGGAACTCAGCTTAAAACGTACTTGCAGACTTGAAAACCCTTGCCTATTGTAGAGCGCGCCTCCTACTTCCACTGCTGAACGAAAACCCATGATTTTGGACCCTGTTTTCATAAGAAAAGGCTAAAAGAAATGTTTCACTTTTGTTACACTCAAACAGTGTCTCCTCTCATATGCTGAACTGGTTGCATTGTGGATTTTGGTTAAAACATGATTTTGGACAATGTTCATGGAACTCAGCTTAAAACGTACTTGCAGACTTGAAAACCCTTGCCTATTGTAGAGCGCGCCTCCTACTTCCACTGCTGAACGAAAACCCATGATTTTGGACCCTGTTTTCATAAGAAAAGGCTAAAAGAAATGTTTCACTTTTGTTACACTCAAACAGTGTCTCCTCTCATATGCTGAACTAGTCGCATTGTGGATTTTGGTTAAAACATGATTTTGGACAATGTTCATGGAACTCAGCTTAAAACGTACTTGCAGACTTGAAAACCCTTGCCTATTGTAGAGCGCGCCTCCTACTTCCACTGCTGAACGAAAACCCATGATTTTGGACCCTGTTTTCATGCGAAAAGGCTAAAAGAAATGTTTCACGTTTGTTACACTCAAACAGTGTCTCCTCTCATATGCTGAACTGGTCGCATTGTGGATTTTGGTTAAAACATGATTTTGGACAATGTTCATGGAACTCAGCTTAAAACGTACTTGCAGACTTGAAAACCCTTGCCTATTGTAGAGCGCGCCTCCTACTTCCACTGCTGAACGAAAACCCATGATTTTGGACCCTGTTTTCATAAGAAAAGGCTAAAAGAAATGTTTCACTTTTGTTACACTCAAACAGTGTCTCCTCTCATATGCTGAACTAGTCGCATTGTGGATTTTGGTTAAAACATGATTTTGGACAATGTTCATGGAACTCAGCTTAAAACGTACTTGCAGACTTGAAAACCCTTGCCTATTGTAGAGCGCGCCTCCTACTTCCACTGCTGAACGAAAACCCATGATTTTGGACCCTGTTTTCATGCGAAAAGGCTAAAAGAAATGTTTCACGTTTGTTACACTCAAACAGTGTCTCCTCTCATATGCTGAACTGGTCGCATTGTGGATTTTGGTTAAAACATGATTTTGGACAATGTTCGTGGAACTCAGCTTAAAACGTACTTGCAGACTTGAAAACCCTTGCCTATTGTAGAGCGCGCCTCCTACTTCCACTGCTGAACGAAAACCCATGATTTTGGACCCTGTTTTCATAAGAAAAGGCTAAAAGAAATGTTTCACTTTTGTTACACTCAAACAGTGTCTCCTCTCATATGCTGAACTGGTTGCATTGTGGATTTTGGTTAAAACATGATTTTGGACAATGTTCATGGAACTCAGCTTAAAACGTACTTGCAGACTTGAAAACCCTTGCCTATTGTAGAGCGCGCCTCCTACTTCCACTGCTGAACGAAAACCCATGATTTTGGACCCTGTTTTCATAAGAAAAGGCTAAAAGAAATGTTTCACTTTTGTTACACTCAAACAGTGTCTCCTCTCATATGCTGAACTAGTCGCATTGTGGATTTTGGTTAAAACATGATTTTGGACAATGTTCATGGAACTCAGCTTAAAACGTACTTGCAGACTTGAAAACCCTTGCCTATTGTAGAGCGCGCCTCCTACTTCCACTGCTGAACGATACCCATGATTTTGGACCCTGTTTTCATAAGAAAAGGCTAAAAGAAATGTTTCACTTTTGTTACACTCAAACAGTGTCTCCTCTCATATGCTGAACTAGTCGCATTGTGGATTTTGGTTAAAACATGATTTTGGACAATGTTCGTGGAACTCAGCTTAAAACGTACTTGCAGACTTGAAAACCCTTGCCTATTGTAGAGCGCGCCTCCTACTTCCACTGCTGAACGAAAACCCATGATTTTGGACCCTGTTTTCATAAGAAAAGGCTAAAAGAAATGTTTCACTTTTGTTACACTCAAACAGTGTCTCCTCTCATATGCTGAACTGGTTGCATTGTGGATTTTGGTTAAAACATGATTTTGGACAATGTTCATGGAACTCAGCTTAAAACGTACTTGCAGACTTGAAAACCCTTGCCTATTGTAGAGCGCGCCTCCTACTTCCACTGCTGAACGAAAACCCATGATTTTGGACCCTGTTTTCATAAGAAAAGGCTAAAAGAAATGTTTCACTTTTGTTACACTCAAACAGTGTCTCCTCTCATATGCTGAACTAGTCGCATTGTGGATTTTGGTTAAAACATGATTTTGGACAATGTTCATGGAACTCAGCTTAAAACGTACTTGCAGACTTGAAAACCCTTGCCTATTGTAGAGCGCGCCTCCTACTTCCACTGCTGAACGAAAACCCATGATTTTGGACCCTGTTTTCATAAGAAAAGGCTAAAAGAAATGTTTCACTTTTGTTACACTCAAACAGTGTCTCCTCTCATATGCTGAACTAGTCGCATTGTGGATTTTGGTTAAAACATGATTTTGGACAATGTTCATGGAACTCAGCTTAAAACGTACTTGCAGACTTGAAAACCCTTGCCTATTGTAGAGCGCGCCTCCTACTTCCACTGCTGAACGAAAACCCATGATTTTGGACCCTGTTTTCATGCGAAAAGGCTAAAAGAAATGTTTCACGTTTGTTACACTCAAACAGTGTCTCCTCTCATATGCTGAACTGGTCGCATTGTGGATTTTGGTTAAAACATGATTTTGGACAATGTTCATGGAACTCAGCTTAAAACGTACTTGCAGACTTGAAAACCCTTGCCTATTGTAGAGCGCGCCTCCTACTTCCACTGCTGAACGAAAACCCATGATTTTGGACCCTGTTTTCATAAGAAAAGGCTAAAAGAAATGTTTCACTTTTGTTACACTCAAACAGTGTCTCCTCTCATATGCTGAACTAGTCGCATTGTGGATTTTGGTTAAAACATGATTTTGGACAATGTTCATGGAACTCAGCTTAAAACGTACTTGCAGACTTGAAAACCCTTGCCTATTGTAGAGCGCGCCTCCTACTTCCACTGCTGAACGAAAACCCATGATTTTGGACCCTGTTTTCATAAGAAAAGGCTAAAAGAAATGTTTCACTTTTGTTACACTCAAACAGTGTCTCCTCTCATATGCTGAACTAGTCGCATTGTGGATTTTGGTTAAAACATGATTTTGGACAATGTTCATGGAACTCAGCTTAAAACGTACTTGCAGACTTGAAAACCCTTGCCTATTGTAGAGCGCGCCTCCTACTTCCACTGCTGAACGAAAACCCATGATTTTGGACCCTGTTTTCATAAGAAAAGGCTAAAAGAAATGTTTCACTTTTGTTACACTCAAACAGTGTCTCCTCTCATATGCTGAACTAGTCGCATTGTGGATTTTGGTTAAAACATGATTTTGGACAATGTTCATGGAACTCAGCTTAAAACGTACTTGCAGACTTGAAAACCCTTGCCTATTGTAGAGCGCGCCTCCTACTTCCACTGCTGAACGAAAACCCATGATTTTGGACCCTGTTTTCATGCGAAAAGGCTAAAAGAAATGTTTCACGTTTGTTACACTCAAACAGTGTCTCCTCTCATATGCTGAACTGGTCGCATTGTGGATTTTGGTTAAAACATGATTTTGGACAATGTTCATGGAACTCAGCTTAAAACGTACTTGCAGACTTGAAAACACTTGCCTATTGTAGAGCGCGCCTCCTACTTCCACTGCTGAACGAAAACCCATGATTTTGGACCCTGTTTTCATGCGAAAAGGCTAAAAGAAATGTTTCACGTTTGTTACACTCAAACAGTGTCTCCTCTCATATGCTGAACTGGTCGCATTGTGGATTTTGGTTAAAACATGATTTTGGACAATGTTCGTGGAATTCAGCTTAAAACGTACTTGCAGACTTGAAAACCCTTGCCTATTGTAGAGCGCGCCTTCTACTTCCACTGCTGAACGAAAACCCATGATTTTGGACCCTGTTTTCATGCGAAAAGGCTAAAAGAAATGTTTCACGTTTGTTACACTCAAACAGTGTCTCCTCTCATATGCTGAACTGGTTGCATTGTGGATTTTGGTTAAAACATGATTTTGGACAATGTTCATGGAACTCAGCTTAAAACGTACTTGCAGACTTGAAAACCCTTGCCTATTGTAGAGCGCGCCTCCTACTTCCACTGCTGAATGAAAACCCATGATTTTGGACCCTGTTTTCATAAGAAAAGGCTAAAAGAAATGTTTCACTTTTGTTACACTCAAACAGTGTCTCCTCTCATATGCTGAACTAGTCGCATTGTGGATTTTGGTTAAAACATGATTTTGGACAATGTTCATGGAACTCAGCTTAAAACGTACTTGCAGACTTGAAAACCCTTGCCTATTGTAGAGCGCGCCTCCTACTTCCACTGCTGAACGAAAACCCATGATCTTGGACCCTGTTTTCATAAGAAAAGGCTAAAAGAAATGTTTCACTTTTGTTACACTCAAACAGTGTCTCCTCTCATATGCTGAACTAGTCGCATTGTGGATTTTGGTTAAAACATGATTTTGGACAATGTTCATGGAACTCAGCTTAAAACGTACTTGCAGACTTGAAAACCCTTGCCTATTGTAGAGCGCGCCTCCTACTTCCACTGCTGAACGAAAACCCATGATTTTGGACCCTGTTTTCATGCGAAAAGGCTAAAAGAAATGTTTCACGTTTGTTACACTCAAACAGTGTCTCCTCTCATATGCTGAACTGGTCGCATTGTGGATTTTGGTTAAAACATGATTTTGGACAATGTTCATGGAACTCAGCTTAAAACGTACTTGCAGACTTGAAAACACTTGCCTATTGTAGAGCGCGCCTCCTACTTCCACTGCTGAACGAAAACCCATGATTTTGGACCCTGTTTTCATGCGAAAAGGCTAAAAGAAATGTTTCACTTTTGTTACACTCAAACAGTGTCTCCTCTCATATGCTGAACTGGTTGCATTGTGGATTTTGGTTAAAACATGATTTTGGACAATGTTCATGGAACTCAGCTTAAAACGTACTTGCAGACTTGAAAACCCTTGCCTATTGTAGAGCGCGCCTCCTACTTCCACTGCTGAACGAAAACCCATGATTTTGGACCCTGTTTTCATAAGAAAAGGCTAAAAGAAATGTTTCACTTTTGTTACACTCAAACAGTGTCTCCTCTCATATGCTGAACTAGTCGCATTGTGGATTTTGGTTAAAACATGATTTTGGACAATGTTCATGGAACTCAGCTTAAAACGTACTTGCAGACTTGAAAACCCTTGCCTATTGTAGAGCGCGCCTCCTACTTCCACTGCTGAACGAAAACCCATGATTTTGGACCCTGTTTTCATAAGAAAAGGCTAAAAGAAATGTTTCACTTTTGTTACACTCAAACAGTGTCTCCTCTCATATGCTGAACTAGTCGCATTGTGGATTTTGGTTAAAACATGATTTTGGACAATGTTCATGGAACTCAGCTTAAAACGTACTTGCAGACTTGAAAACCCTTGCCTATTGTAGAGCGCGCCTCCTACTTCCACTGCTGAACGAAAACCCATGATTTTGGACCCTGTTTTCATAAGAAAAGGCTAAAAGAAATGTTTCACTTTTGTTACACTCAAACAGTGTCTCCTCTCATATGCTGAACTAGTCGCATTGTGGATTTTGGTTAAAACATGATTTTGGACAATGTTCATGGAACTCAGCTTAAAACGTACTTGCAGACTTGAAAACCCTTGCCTATTGTAGAGCGCGCCTCCTACTTCCACTGCTGAACGAAAACCCATGATTTTGGACCCTGTTTTCATGCGAAAAGGCTAAAAGAAATGTTTCACGTTTGTTACACTCAAACAGTGTCTCCTCTCATATGCTGAACTGGTCGCATTGTGGATTTTGGTTAAAACATGATTTTGGACAATGTTCGTGGAACTCAGCTTAAAACGTACTTGCAGACTTGAAAACCCTTGCCTATTGTAGAGCGCGCCTCCTACTTCCACTGCTGAACGAAAACCCATGATTTTGGACCCTGTTTTCATAAGAAAAGGCTAAAAGAAATGTTTCACTTTTGTTACACTCAAACAGTGTCTCCTCTCATATGCTGAACTGGTTGCATTGTGGATTTTGGTTAAAACATGATTTTGGACAATGTTCATGGAACTCAGCTTAAAACGTACTTGCAGACTTGAAAACCCTTGCCTATTGTAGAGCGCGCCTCCTACTTCCACTGCTGAACGAAAACCCATGATTTTGGACCCTGTTTTCATGCGAAAAGGCTAAAAGAAATGTTTCACGTTTGTTACACTCAAACAGTGTCTCCTCTCATATGCTGAACTGGTCGCATTGTGGATTTTGGTTAAAACATGATTTTGGACAATGTTCGTGGAACTCAGCTTAAAACGTACTTGCAGACTTGAAAACCCTTGCCTATTGTAGAGCGCGCCTCCTACTTCAACTGCTGAACGAAAACCCATGATTTTGGACCCTGTTTTCATAAGAAAAGGCTAAAAGAAATGTTTCACTTTTGTTACACTCAAACAGTGTCTCCTCTCATATGCTGAACTGGTTGCATTGTGGATTTTGGTTAAAACATGATTTTGGACAATGTTCATGGAACTCAGCTTAAAACGTACTTGCAGACTTGAAAACCCTTGCCTATTGTAGAGCGCGCCTCCTACTTCCACTGCTGAACGAAAACCCATGATTTTGGACCCTGTTTTCATAAGAAAAGGCTAAAAGAAATGTTTCACTTTTGTTACACTCAAACAGTGTCTCCTCTCATATGCTGAACTAGTCGCATTGTGGATTTTGGTTAAAACATGATTTTGGACAATGTTCATGGAACTCAGCTTAAAACGTACTTGCAGACTTGAAAACCCTTGCCTATTGTAGAGCGCGCCTCCTACTTCCACTGCTGAACGATACCCATGATTTTGGACCCTGTTTTCATAAGAAAAGGCTAAAAGAAATGTTTCACTTTTGTTACACTCAAACAGTGTCTCCTCTCATATGCTGAACTAGTCGCATTGTGGATTTTGGTTAAAACATGATTTTGGACAATGTTCATGGAACTCAGCTTAAAACGTACTTGCAGACTTGAAAACCCTTGCCTATTGTAGAGCGCGCCTCCTACTTCCACTGCTGAACTAAAACCCATGATTTTGGACCCTGTTTTCATGCGAAAAGGCTAAAAGAAATGTTTCACGTTTGTTACACTCAAACAGTGTCTCCTCTCATATGCTGAACTGGTCGCATTGTGGATTTTGGTTAAAACATGATTTTGGACAATGTTCGTGGAACTCAGCTTAAAACGTACTTGCAGACTTGAAAACCCTTGCCTATTGTAGAGCGCGCCTCCTACTTCCACTGCTGAACGAAAACCCATGATTTTGGACCCTGTT
This sequence comes from Coregonus lavaretus, assembly GCF_964263955.1. Classification (NCBI taxonomy): domain Eukaryota; kingdom Metazoa; phylum Chordata; class Actinopteri; order Salmoniformes; family Salmonidae; genus Coregonus; species Coregonus lavaretus. The sequence goes on along the minus strand of NC_139988.1, from coordinate 76,870,466 downwards.
TTCATAAGAAAAGGCTAAAAGAAATGTTTCACTTTTGTTACACTCAAACAGTGTCTCCTCTCATATGCTGAACTGGTTGCATTGTGGATTTTGGTTAAAACATGATTTTGGACAATGTTCATGGAACTCAGCTTAAAACGTACTTGCAGACTTGAAAACCCTTGCCTATTGTAGAGCGCGCCTCCTACTTCCACTGCTGAACGAAAACCCATGATTTTGGACCCTGTTTTCATGCGAAAAGGCTAAAAGAAATGTTTCACGTTTGTTACACTCAAACAGTGTCTCCTCTCATATGCTGAACTGGTCGCATTGTGGATTTTGGTTAAAACATGATTTTGGACAATGTTCGTGGAACTCAGCTTAAAACGTACTTGCAGACTTGAAAACCCTTGCCTATTGTAGAGCGCGCCTCCTACTTCCACTGCTGAACGAAAACCCATGATTTTGGACCCTGTTTTCATAAGAAAAGGCTAAAAGAAATGTTTCACTTTTGTTACACTCAAACAGTGTCTCCTCTCATATGCTGAACTGGTTGCATTGTGGATTTTGGTTAAAACATGATTTTGGACAATGTTCATGGAACTCAGCTTAAAACGTACTTGCAGACTTGAAAACCCTTGCCTATTGTAGAGCGCGCCTCCTACTTCCACTGCTGAACGAAAACCCATGATTTTGGACCCTGTTTTCATAAGAAAAGGCTAAAAGAAATGTTTCACTTTTGTTACACTCAAACAGTGTCTCCTCTCATATGCTGAACTAGTCGCATTGTGGATTTTGGTTAAAACATGATTTTGGACAATGTTCATGGAACTCAGCTTAAAACGTACTTGCAGACTTGAAAACCCTTGCCTATTGTAGAGCGCGCCTCCTACTTCCACTGCTGAACGATACCCATGATTTTGGACCCTGTTTTCATAAGAAAAGGCTAAAAGAAATGTTTCACTTTTGTTACACTCAAACAGTGTCTCCTCTCATATGCTGAACTAGTCGCATTGTGGATTTTGGTTAAAACATGATTTTGGACAATGTTCATGGAACTCAGCTTAAAACGTACTTGCAGACTTGAAAACCCTTGCCTATTGTAGAGCGCGCCTCCTACTTCCACTGCTGAACTAAAACCCATGATTTTGGACCCTGTTTTCATGCGAAAAGGCTAAAAGAAATGTTTCACGTTTGTTACACTCAAACAGTGTCTCCTCTCATATGCTGAACTGGTCGCATTGTGGATTTTGGTTAAAACATGATTTTGGACAATGTTCGTGGAACTCAGCTTAAAACGTACTTGCAGACTTGAAAACCCTTGCCTATTGTAGAGCGCGCCTCCTACTTCCACTGCTGAACGAAAACCCATGATTTTGGACCCTGTTTTCATAAGAAAAGGCTAAAAGAAATGTTTCACTTTTGTTACACTCAAACAGTGTCTCCTCTCATATGCTGAACTGGTTGCATTGTGGATTTTGGTTAAAACATGATTTTGGACAATGTTCATGGAACTCAGCTTAAAACGTACTTGCAGACTTGAAAACCCTTGCCTATTGTAGAGCGCGCCTCCTACTTCCACTGCTGAACGAAAACCCATGATTTTGGACCCTGTTTTCATAAGAAAAGGCTAAAAGAAATGTTTCACTTTTGTTACACTCAAACAGTGTCTCCTCTCATATGCTGAACTAGTCGCATTGTGGATTTTGGTTAAAACATGATTTTGGACAATGTTCATGGAACTCAGCTTAAAACGTACTTGCAGACTTGAAAACCCTTGCCTATTGTAGAGCGCGCCTCCTACTTCCACTGCTGAACGAAAACCCATGATTTTGGACCCTGTTTTCATAAGAAAAGGCTAAAAGAAATGTTTCACTTTTGTTACACTCAAACAGTGTCTCCTCTCATATGCTGAACTAGTCGCATTGTGGATTTTGGTTAAAACATGATTTTGGACAATGTTCATGGAACTCAGCTTAAAACGTACTTGCAGACTTGAAAACCCTTGCCTATTGTAGAGCGCGCCTCCTACTTCCACTGCTGAACGAAAACCCATGATTTTGGACCCTGTTTTCATGCGAAAAGGCTAAAAGAAATGTTTCACGTTTGTTACACTCAAACAGTGTCTCCTCTCATATGCTGAACTGGTCGCATTGTGGATTTTGGTTAAAACATGATTTTGGACAATGTTCATGGAACTCAGCTTAAAACGTACTTGCAGACTTGAAAACACTTGCCTATTGTAGAGCGCGCCTCCTACTTCCACTGCTGAACGAAAACCCATGATTTTGGACCCTGTTTTCATGCGAAAAGGCTAAAAGAAATGTTTCACGTTTGTTACACTCAAACAGTGTCTCCTCTCATATGCTGAACTGGTTGCATTGTGGATTTTGGTTAAAACATGATTTTGGACAATGTTCATGGAACTCAGCTTAAAACGTACTTGCAGACTTGAAAACCCTTGCCTATTGTAGAGCGCGCCTCCTACTTCCACTGCTGAACGAAAACCCATGATTTTGGACCCTGTTTTCATAAGAAAAGGCTAAAAGAAATGTTTCACTTTTGTTACACTCAAACAGTGTCTCCTCTCATATGCTGAACTAGTCGCATTGTGGATTTTGGTTAAAACATGATTTTGGACAATGTTCATGGAACTCAGCTTAAAACGTACTTGCAGACTTGAAAACCCTTGCCTATTGTAGAGCGCGCCTCCTACTTCCACTGCTGAACGAAAACCCATGATTTTGGACCCTGTTTTCATAAGAAAAGGCTAAAAGAAATGTTTCACTTTTGTTACACTCAAACAGTGTCTCCTCTCATATGCTGAACTAGTCGCATTGTGGATTTTGGTTAAAACATGATTTTGGACAATGTTCATGGAACTCAGCTTAAAACGTACTTGCAGACTTGAAAACCCTTGCCTATTGTAGAGCGCGCCTCCTACTTCCACTGCTGAACGAAAACCCATGATTTTGGACCCTGTTTTCATGCGAAAAGGCTAAAAGAAATGTTTCACGTTTGTTACACTCAAACAGTGTCTCCTCTCATATGCTGAACTGGTCGCATTGTGGATTTTGGTTAAAACATGATTTTGGACAATGTTCATGGAACTCAGCTTAAAACGTACTTGCAGACTTGAAAACACTTGCCTATTGTAGAGCGCGCCTCCTACTTCCACTGCTGAACGAAAACCCATGATTTTGGACCCTGTTTTCATGCGAAAAGGCTAAAAGAAATGTTTCACTTTTGTTACACTCAAACAGTGTCTCCTCTCATATGCTGAACTGGTTGCATTGTGGATTTTGGTTAAAACATGATTTTGGACAATGTTCATGGAACTCAGCTTAAAACGTACTTGCAGACTTGAAAACCCTTGCCTATTGTAGAGCGCGCCTCCTACTTCCACTGCTGAACGAAAACCCATGATTTTGGACCCTGTTTTCATAAGAAAAGGCTAAAAGAAATGTTTCACTTTTGTTACACTCAAACAGTGTCTCCTCTCATATGCTGAACTAGTCGCATTGTGGATTTTGGTTAAAACATGATTTTGGACAATGTTCATGGAACTCAGCTTAAAACGTACTTGCAGACTTGAAAACCCTTGCCTATTGTAGAGCGCGCCTCCTACTTCCACTGCTGAACGAAAACCCATGATTTTGGACCCTGTTTTCATAAGAAAAGGCTAAAAGAAATGTTTCACTTTTGTTACACTCAAACAGTGTCTCCTCTCATATGCTGAACTAGTCGCATTGTGGATTTTGGTTAAAACATGATTTTGGACAATGTTCATGGAACTCAGCTTAAAACGTACTTGCAGACTTGAAAACCCTTGCCTATTGTAGAGCGCGCCTCCTACTTCCACTGCTGAACGAAAACCCATGATTTTGGACCCTGTTTTCATAAGAAAAGGCTAAAAGAAATGTTTCACTTTTGTTACACTCAAACAGTGTCTCCTCTCATATGCTGAACTAGTCGCATTGTGGATTTTGGTTAAAACATGATTTTGGACAATGTTCATGGAACTCAGCTTAAAACGTACTTGCAGACTTGAAAACCCTTGCCTATTGTAGAGCGCGCCTCCTACTTCCACTGCTGAACGAAAACCCATGATTTTGGACCCTGTTTTCATGCGAAAAGGCTAAAAGAAATGTTTCACGTTTGTTACACTCAAACAGTGTCTCCTCTCATATGCTGAACTGGTCGCATTGTGGATTTTGGTTAAAACATGATTTTGGACAATGTTCGTGGAACTCAGCTTAAAACGTACTTGCAGACTTGAAAACCCTTGCCTATTGTAGAGCGCGCCTCCTACTTCCACTGCTGAACGAAAACCCATGATTTTGGACCCTGTTTTCATAAGAAAAGGCTAAAAGAAATGTTTCACTTTTGTTACACTCAAACAGTGTCTCCTCTCATATGCTGAACTGGTTGCATTGTGGATTTTGGTTAAAACATGATTTTGGACAATGTTCATGGAACTCAGCTTAAAACGTACTTGCAGACTTGAAAACCCTTGCCTATTGTAGAGCGCGCCTCCTACTTCCACTGCTGAACGAAAACCCATGATTTTGGACCCTGTTTTCATAAGAAAAGGCTAAAAGAAATGTTTCACTTTTGTTACACTCAAACAGTGTCTCCTCTCATATGCTGAACTAGTCGCATTGTGGATTTTGGTTAAAACATGATTTTGGACAATGTTCATGGAACTCAGCTTAAAACGTACTTGCAGACTTGAAAACCCTTGCCTATTGTAGAGCGCGCCTCCTACTTCCACTGCTGAACGAAAACCCATGATTTTGGACCCTGTTTTCATAAGAAAAGGCTAAAAGAAATGTTTCACTTTTGTTACACTCAAACAGTGTCTCCTCTCATATGCTGAACTAGTCGCATTGTGGATTTTGGTTAAAACATGATTTTGGACAATGTTCATGGAACTCAGCTTAAAACGTACTTGCAGACTTGAAAACCCTTGCCTATTGTAGAGCGCGCCTCCTACTTCCACTGCTGAACGAAAACCCATGATTTTGGACCCTGTTTTCATGCGAAAAGGCTAAAAGAAATGTTTCACGTTTGTTACACTCAAACAGTGTCTCCTCTCATATGCTGAACTGGTCGCATTGTGGATTTTGGTTAAAACATGATTTTGGACAATGTTCGTGGAACTCAGCTTAAAACGTACTTGCAGACTTGAAAACACTTGCCTATTGTAGAGCGCGCCTCCTACTTCCACTGCTGAACGAAAACCCATGATTTTGGACCCTGTTTTCATGCGAAAAGGCTAAAAGAAATGTTTCACTTTTGTTACACTCAAACAGTGTCTCCTCTCATATGCTGAACTGGTTGCATTGTGGATTTTGGTTAAAACATGATTTTGGACAATGTTCATGGAACTCAGCTTAAAACGTACTTGCAGACTTGAAAACCCTTGCCTATTGTAGAGCGCGCCTCCTACTTCCACTGCTGAACGAAAACCCATGATTTTGGACCCTGTTTTCATAAGAAAAGGCTAAAAGAAATGTTTCACTTTTGTTACACTCAAACAGTGTCTCCTCTCATATGCTGAACTAGTCGCATTGTGGATTTTGGTTAAAACATGATTTTGGACAATGTTCATGGAACTCAGCTTAAAACGTACTTGCAGACTTGAAAACCCTTGCCTATTGTAGAGCGCGCCTCCTACTTCCACTGCTGAACGAAAACCCATGATTTTGGACCCTGTTTTCATAAGAAAAGGCTAAAAGAAATGTTTCACTTTTGTTACACTCAAACAGTGTCTCCTCTCATATGCTGAACTAGTCGCATTGTGGATTTTGGTTAAAACATGATTTTGGACAATGTTCATGGAACTCAGCTTAAAACGTACTTGCAGACTTGAAAACCCTTGCCTATTGTAGAGCGCGCCTCCTACTTCCACTGCTGAACGAAAACCCATGATTTTGGACCCTGTTTTCATAAGAAAAGGCTAAAAGAAATGTTTCACTTTTGTTACACTCAAACAGTGTCTCCTCTCATATGCTGAACTAGTCGCATTGTGGATTTTGGTTAAAACATGATTTTGGACAATGTTCATGGAACTCAGCTTAAAACGTACTTGCAGACTTGAAAACCCTTGCCTATTGTAGAGCGCGCCTCCTACTTCCACTGCTGAACGAAAACCCATGATTTTGGACCCTGTTTTCATGCGAAAAGGCTAAAAGAAATGTTTCACGTTTGTTACACTCAAACAGTGTCTCCTCTCATATGCTGAACTGGTCGCATTGTGGATTTTGGTTAAAACATGATTTTGGACAATGTTCGTGGAACTCAGCTTAAAACGTACTTGCAGACTTGAAAACCCTTGCCTATTGTAGAGCGCGCCTCCTACTTCCACTGCTGAACGAAAACCCATGATTTTGGACCCTGTTTTCATAAGAAAAGGCTAAAAGAAATGTTTCACTTTTGTTACACTCAAACAGTGTCTCCTCTCATATGCTGAACTGGTTGCATTGTGGATTTTGGTTAAAACATGATTTTGGACAATGTTCATGGAACTCAGCTTAAAACGTACTTGCAGACTTGAAAACCCTTGCCTATTGTAGAGCGCGCCTCCTACTTCCACTGCTGAACGAAAACCCATGATTTTGGACCCTGTTTTCATAAGAAAAGGCTAAAAGAAATGTTTCACTTTTGTTACACTCAAACAGTGTCTCCTCTCATATGCTGAACTAGTCGCATTGTGGATTTTGGTTAAAACATGATTTTGGACAATGTTCATGGAACTCAGCTTAAAACGTACTTGCAGACTTGAAAACCCTTGCCTATTGTAGAGCGCGCCTCCTACTTCCACTGCTGAACGAAAACCCATGATTTTGGACCCTGTTTTCATAAGAAAAGGCTAAAAGAAATGTTTCACTTTTGTTACACTCAAACAGTGTCTCCTCTCATATGCTGAACTAGTCGCATTATGGATTTTGGTTAAAACATGATTTTGGACAATGTTCATGGAACTCAGCTTAAAACGTACTTGCAGACTTGAAAACCCTTGCCTATTGTAGAGCGCGCCTCCTACTTCCACTGCTGAACGAAAACCCATGATTTTGGACCCTGTTTTCATGCGAAAAGGCTAAAAGAAATGTTTCACGTTTGTTACACTCAAACAGTGTCTCCTCTCATATGCTGAACTGGTCGCATTGTGGATTTTGGTTAAAACATGATTTTGGACAATGTTCGTGGAACTCAGCTTAAAACGTACTTGCAGACTTGAAAACCCTTGCCTATTGTAGAGCGCGCCTCCTACTTCCACTGCTGAACGAAAACCCATGATTTTGGACCCAGTTTTCATAAGAAAAGGCTAAAAGAAATGTTTCACTTTTGTTACACTCAAACAGTGTCTCCTCTCATATGCTGAACTAGTCGCATTGTGGATTTTGGTTAAAACATGATTTTGGACAATGTTCATGGAACTCAGCTTAAAACGTACTTGCAGACTTGAAAACCCTTGCCTATTGTAGAGCGCGCCTCCTACTTCCACTGCTGAACGAAAACCCATGATTTTGGACCCTGTTTTCATAAGAAAAGGCTAAAAGAAATGTTTCACGTTTGTTACACTCAAACAGTGTCTCCTCTCATATGCTGAACTAGTCGCATTGTGGATTTTGGTTAAAACATGATTTTGGACAATGTTCATGGAACTCAGCTTAAAACGTACTTGCAGACTTGAAAACCCTTGCCTATTGTAGAGCGCGCCTCCTACTTCCACTGCTGAACGAAAACCCATGATTTTGGACCCTGTTTTCATGCGAAAAGGCTAAAAGAAATGTTTCACGTTTGTTACACTCAAACAGTGTCTCCTCTCATATGCTGAACTGGTCGCATTGTGGATTTTGGTTAAAACATGATTTTGGACAATGTTCGTGGAACTCAGCTTAAAACGTACTTGCAGACTTGAAAACACTTGCCTATTGTAGAGCGCGCCTCCTACTTCCACTGCTGAATGAAAACCCATGATTTTGGACCCTGTTTTCATGCGAAAAGGCTAAAAGAAATGTTTCACTTTTGTTACACTCAAACAGTGTCTCCTCTCATATGCTGAACTGGTTGCATTGTGGATTTTGGTTAAAACATGATTTTGGACAATGTTCATGGAACTCAGCTTAAAACGTACTTGCAGACTTGAAAACCCTTGCCTATTGTAGAGCGCGCCTCCTACTTCCACTGCTGAACGAAAACCCATGATTTTGGACCCTGTTTTCATAAGAAAAGGCTAAAAGAAATGTTTCACTTTTGTTACACTCAAACAGTGTCTCCTCTCATATGCTGAACTAGTCGCATTGTGGATTTTGGTTAAAACATGATTTTGGACAATGTTCATGGAACTCAGCTTAAAACGTACTTGCAGACTTGAAAACCCTTGCCTATTGTAGAGCGCGCCTCCTACTTCCACTGCTGAACGAAAACCCATGATTTTGGACCCTGTTTTCATAAGAAAAGGCTAAAAGAAATGTTTCACTTTTGTTACACTCAAACAGTGTCTCCTCTCATATGCTGAACTAGTCGCATTGTGGATTTTGGTTAAAACATGATTTTGGACAATGTTCATGGAACTCAGCTTAAAACGTACTTGCAGACTTGAAAACCCTTGCCTATTGTAGAGCGCGCCTCCTACTTCCACTGCTGAACGAAAACCCATGATTTTGGACCCTGTTTTCATGCGAAAAGGCTAAAAGAAATGTTTCACGTTTGTTACACTCAAACAGTGTCTCCTCTCATATGCTGAACTGGTCGCATTGTGGATTTTGGTTAAAACATGATTTTGGACAATGTTCGTGGAACTCAGCTTAAAACGTACTTGCAGACTTGAAAACCCTTGCCTATTGTAGAGCGCGCCTCCTACTTCCACTGCTGAACGAAAACCCATGATTTTGGACCCTGTTTTCATAAGAAAAGGCTAAAAGAAATGTTTCACTTTTGTTACACTCAAACAGTGTCTCCTCTCATATGCTGAACTGGTTGCATTGTGGATTTTGGTTAAAACATGATTTTGGACAATGTTCATGGAACTCAGCTTAAAACGTACTTGCAGACTTGAAAACCCTTGCCTATTGTAGAGCGCGCCTCCTACTTCCACTGCTGAACGAAAACCCATGATTTTGGACCCTGTTTTCATAAGAAAAGGCTAAAAGAAATGTTTCACTTTTGTTACACTCAAACAGTGTCTCCTCTCATATGCTGAACTAGTCGCATTGTGGATTTTGGTTAAAACATGATTTTGGACAATGTTCATGGAACTCAGCTTAAAACGTACTTGCAGACTTGAAAACCCTTGCCTATTGTAGAGCGCGCCTCCTACTTCCACTGCTGAACGAAAACCCATGATTTTGGACCCTGTTTTCATAAGAAAAGGCTAAAAGAAATGTTTCACTTTTGTTACACTCAAACAGTGTCTCCTCTCATATGCTGAACTAGTCGCATTGTGGATTTTGGTTAAAACATGATTTTGGACAATGTTCATGGAACTCAGCTTAAAACGTACTTGCAGACTTGAAAACCCTTGCCTATTGTAGAGCGCGCCTCCTACTTCCACTGCTGAACGAAAACCCATGATTTTGGACCCTGTTTTCATGCGAAAAGGCTAAAAGAAATGTTTCACGTTTGTTACACTCAAACAGTGTCTCCTCTCATATGCTGAACTGGTCGCATTGTGGATTTTGGTTAAAACATGATTTTGGACAATGTTCGTGGAACTCAGCTTAAAACGTACTTGCAGACTTGAAAACCCTTGCCTATTGTAGAGCGCGCCTCCTACTTCCACTGCTGAACGAAAACCCATGATTTTGGACCCTGTTTTCATAAGAAAAGGCTAAAAGAAATGTTTCACTTTTGTTACACTCAAACAGTGTCTCCTCTCATATGCTGAACTGGTTGCATTGTGGATTTTGGTTAAAACATGATTTTGGACAATGTTCATGGAACTCAGCTTAAAACGTACTTGCAGACTTGAAAACCCTTGCCTATTGTAGAGCGCGCCTCCTACTTCCACTGCTGAACGAAAACCCATGATTTTGGACCCTGTTTTCATAAGAAAAGGCTAAAAGAAATGTTTCACTTTTGTTACACTCAAACAGTGTCTCCTCTCATATGCTGAACTAGTCGCATTGTGGATTTTGGTTAAAACATGATTTTGGACAATGTTCATGGAACTCAGCTTAAAACGTACTTGCAGACTTGAAAACCCTTGCCTATTGTAGAGCGCGCCTCCTACTTCCACTGCTGAACGATACCCATGATTTTGGACCCTGTTTTCATGCGAAAAGGCTAAAAGAAATGTTTCACTTTTGTTACACTCAAACAGTGTCTCCTCTCATATGCTGAACTAGTCGCATTGTGGATTTTGGTTAAAACATGATTTTGGACAATGTTCATGGAACTCAGCTTAAAACGTACTTGCAGACTTGAAAACCCTTGCCTATTGTAGAGCGCGCCTCCTACTTCCACTGCTGAACGAAAACCCATGATTTTGGACCCTGTTTTCATGCGAAAAGGCTAAAAGAAATGTTTCACGTTTGTTACACTCAAACAGTGTCTCCTCTCATATGCTGAACTGGTCGCATTGTGGATTTTGGTTAAAACATGATTTTGGACAATGTTCGTGGAACTCAGCTTAAAACGTACTTGCAGACTTGAAAACCCTTGCCTATTGTAGAGCGCGCCTCCTACTTCCACTGCTGAACGAAAACCCATGATTTTGGACCCTGTTTTCATAAGAAAAGGCTAAAAGAAATGTTTCACTTTTGTTACACTCAAACAGTGTCTCCTCTCATATGCTGAACTGGTTGCATTGTGGATTTTGGTTAAAACATGATTTTGGACAATGTTCATGGAACTCAGCTTAAAACGTACTTGCAGACTTGAAAACCCTTGCCTATTGTAGAGCGCGCCTCCTACTTCCACTGCTGAACGAAAACCCATGATTTTGGACCCTGTTTTCATAAGAAAAGGCTAAAAGAAATGTTTCACTTTTGTTACACTCAAACAGTGTCTCCTCTCATATGCTGAACTAGTCGCATTGTGGATTTTGGTTAAAACATGATTTTGGACAATGTTCATGGAACTCAGCTTAAAACGTACTTGCAGACTTGAAAACCCTTGCCTATTGTAGAGCGCGCCTCCTACTTCCACTGCTGAACGAAAACCCATGATTTTGGACCCTGTTTTCATAAGAAAAGGCTAAAAGAAATGTTTCACTTTTGTTACACTCAAACAGTGTCTCCTCTCATATGCTGAACTAGTCGCATTGTGGATTTTGGTTAAAACATGATTTTGGACAATGTTCATGGAACTCAGCTTAAAACGTACTTGCAGACTTGAAAACCCTTGCCTATTGTAGAGCGCGCCTCCTACTTCCACTGCTGAACGAAAACCCATGATTTTGGACCCTGTTTTCATAAGAAAAGGCTAAAAGAAATGTTTCACTTTTGTTACACTCAAACAGTGTCTCCTCTCATATGCTGAACTAGTCGCATTGTGGATTTTGGTTAAAACATGATTTTGGACAATGTTCATGGAACTCAGCTTAAAACGTACTTGCAGACTTGAAAACCCTTGCCTATTGTAGAGCGCGCCTCCTACTTCCACTGCTGAACGAAAACCCATGATTTTGGACCCTGTTTTCATGCGAAAAGGATAAAAGAAATGTTTCACGTTTGTTACACTCAAACAGTGTCTCCTCTCATATGCTGAACTGGTCGCATTGTGGATTTTGGTTAAAACATGATTTTGGACAATGTTCGTGGAACTCAGCTTAAAACGTACTTGCAGACTTGAAAACCCTTGCCTATTGTAGAGCGCGCCTCCTACTTCAACTGCTGAACGAAAACCCATGATTTTGGACCCTGTTTTTATAAGAAAAGGCTAAAATAAATGTTTCACTTTTGTTACACTCAAACAGTGTCTCCTCTCATATGCTGAACTGGTTGCATTGTGGATTTTGGTTAAAACATGATTTTGGACAATGTTCATGGAACTCAGCTTAAAACGTACTTGCAGACTTGAAAACCCTTGCCTATTGTAGAGCGCGCCTCCTACTTCCACTGCTGAACGAAAACCCATGATTTTGGACCCTGTTTTCATAAGAAAAGGCTAAAAGAAATGTTTCACTTTTGTTACACTCAAACAGTGTCTCCTCTCATATGCTGAACTAGTCGCATTGTGGATTTTGGTTAAAACATGATTTTGGACAATGTTCATGGAACTCAGCTTAAAACGTACTTGCAGACTTGAAAACCCTTGCCTATTGTAGAGCGCGCCTCCTACTTCCACTGCTGAACGATACCAATGATTTTGGACCCTGTTTTCATAAGAAAAGGCTAAAAGAAATGTTTCACTTTTGTTACACTCAAACAGTGTCTCCTCTCATATGCTGAACTAGTCGCATTGTGGATTTTGGTTAAAACATGATTTTGGACAATGTTCATGGAACTCAGCTTAAAACGTACTTGCAGACTTGAAAACCCTTGCCTATTGTAGAGCGCGCCTCCTACTTCCACTGCTGAACGAAAACCCATGATTTTGGACCCTGTTTTCATGCGAAAAGGCTAAAAGAAATGTTTCACGTTTGTTACACTCAAACAGTGTCTCCTCTCATATGCTGAACTGGTCGCATTGTGGATTTTGGTTAAAACATGATTTTAGACAATGTTCGTGGAACTCAGCTTAAAACGTACTTGCAGACTTGAAAACCCTTGCCTATTGTAGAGCGCGCCTCCTACTTCCACTGCTGAACGAAAACCCATGATTTTGGACCCTGTTTTCATAAGAAAAGGCTAAAAGAAATGTTTCACTTTTGTTACACTCAAACAGTGTCTCCTCTCATATGCTGAACTGGTTGCATTGTGGATTTTGGTTAAAACATGATTTTGGACAATGTTCATGGAACTCAGCTTAAAACGTACTTGCAGACTTGAAAACCCTTGCCTATTGTAGAGCGCGCCTCCTACTTCCACTGCTGAACGAAAACCCATGATTTTGGACCCTGTTTTCATAAGAAAAGGCTAAAAGAAATGTTTCACTTTTGTTACACTCAAACAGTGTCTCCTCTCATATGCTGAACTAGTCGCATTGTGGATTTTGGTTAAAACATGATTTTGGACAATGTTCATGGAACTCAGCTTAAAACGTACTTGCAGACTTGAAAACCCTTGCCTATTGTAGAGCGCGCCTCCTACTTCCACTGCTGAACGATACCCATGATTTTGGACCCTGTTTTCATGCGAAAAGGCTAAAAGAAATGTTTCACTTTTGTTACACTCAAACAGTGTCTCCTCTCATATGCTGAACTAGTCGCATTGTGGATTTTGGTTAAAACATGATTTTGGACAATGTTCATGGAACTCAGCTTAAAACGTACTTGCAGACTTGAAAACCCTTGCCTATTGTAGAGCGCGCCTCCTACTTCCACTGCTGAACGAAAACCCATGATTTTGGACCCTGTTTTCATGCGAAAAGGCTAAAAGAAATGTTTCACGTTTGTTACACTCAAACAGTGTCTCCTCTCATATGCTGAACTGGTCGCATTGTGGATTTTGGTTAAAACATGATTTTGGACAATGTTCGTGGAACTCAGCTTAAAACGTACTTGCAGACTTGAAAACCCTTGCCTATTGTAGAGCGCGCCTCCTACTTCCACTGCTGAACGAAAACCCATGATTTTGGACCCTGTTTTCATAAGAAAAGGCTAAAAGAAATGTTTCACTTTTGTTACACTCAAACAGTGTCTCCTCTCATATGCTGAACTGGTTGCATTGTGGATTTTGGTTAAAACATGATTTTGGACAATGTTCATGGAACTCAGCTTAAAACGTACTTGCAGACTTGAAAACCCTTGCCTATTGTAGAGCGCGCCTCCTACTTCCACTGCTGAACGAAAACCCATGATTTTGGACCCTGTTTTCATAAGAAAAGGCTAAAAGAAATGTTTCACTTTTGTTACACTCAAACAGTGTCTCCTCTCATATGCTGAACTAGTCGCATTGTGGATTTTGGTTAAAACATGATTTTGGACAATGTTCATGGAACTCAGCTTAAAACGTACTTGCAGACTTGAAAACCCTTGCCTATTGTAGAGCGCGCCTCCTACTTCCACTGCTGAACGAAAACCCATGATTTTGGACCCTGTTTTCATAAGAAAAGGCTAAAAGAAATGTTTCACTTTTGTTACACTCAAACAGTGTCTCCTCTCATATGCTGAACTAGTCGCATTGTGGATTTTGGTTAAAACATGATTTTGGACAATGTTCATGGAACTCAGCTTAAAACGTACTTGCAGACTTGAAAACCCTTGCCTATTGTAGAGCGCGCCTCCTACTTCCACTGCTGAACGAAAACCCATGATTTTGGACCCTGTTTTCATAAGAAAAGGCTAAAAGAAATGTTTCACTTTTGTTACACTCAAACAGTGTCTCCTCTCATATGCTGAACTAGTCGCATTGTGGATTTTGGTTAAAACATGATTTTGGACAATGTTCATGGAACTCAGCTTAAAACGTACTTGCAGACTTGAAAACCCTTGCCTATTGTAGAGCGCGCCTCCTACTTCCACTGCTGAACGAAAACCCATGATTTTGGACCCTGTTTTCATGCGAAAAGGATAAAAGAAATGTTTCACGTTTGTTACACTCAAACAGTGTCTCCTCTCATATGCTGAACTGGTCGCATTGTGGATTTTGGTTAAAACATGATTTTGGACAATGTTCGTGGAACTCAGCTTAAAACGTACTTGCAGACTTGAAAACCCTTGCCTATTGTAGAGCGCGCCTCCTACTTCAACTGCTGAACGAAAACCCATGATTTTGGACCCTGTTTTTATAAGAAAAGGCTAAAATAAATGTTTCACTTTTGTTACACTCAAACAGTGTCTCCTCTCATATGCTGAACTGGTTGCATTGTGGATTTTGGTTAAAACATGATTTTGGACAATGTTCATGGAACTCAGCTTAAAACGTACTTGCAGACTTGAAAACCCTTGCCTATTGTAGAGCGCGCCTCCTACTTCCACTGCTGAACGAAAACCCATGATTTTGGACCCTGTTTTCATAAGAAAAGGCTAAAAGAAATGTTTCACTTTTGTTACACTCAAACAGTGTCTCCTCTCATATGCTGAACTAGTCGCATTGTGGATTTTGGTTAAAACATGATTTTGGACAATGTTCATGGAACTCAGCTTAAAACGTACTTGCAGACTTGAAAACCCTTGCCTATTGTAGAGCGCGCCTCCTACTTCCACTGCTGAACGATACCAATGATTTTGGACCCTGTTTTCATAAGAAAAGGCTAAAAGAAATGTTTCACTTTTGTTACACTCAAACAGTGTCTCCTCTCATATGCTGAACTAGTCGCATTGTGGATTTTGGTTAAAACATGATTTTGGACAATGTTCATGGAACTCAGCTTAAAACGTACTTGCAGACTTGAAAACCCTTGCCTATTGTAGAGCGCGCCTCCTACTTCCACTGCTGAACGAAAACCCATGATTTTGGACCCTGTTTTCATGCGAAAAGGCTAAAAGAAATGTTTCACGTTTGTTACACTCAAACAGTGTCTCCTCTCATATGCTGAACTGGTCGCATTGTGGATTTTGGTTAAAACATGATTTTAGACAATGTTCGTGGAACTCAGCTTAAAACGTACTTGCAGACTTGAAAACCCTTGCCTATTGTAGAGCGCGCCTCCTACTTCCACTGCTGAACGAAAACCCATGATTTTGGACCCTGTTTTCATAAGAAAAGGCTAAAAGAAATGTTTCACTTTTGTTACACTCAAACAGTGTCTCCTCTCATATGCTGAACTGGTTGCATTGTGGATTTTGGTTAAAACATGATTTTGGACAATGTTCATGGAACTCAGCTTAAAACGTACTTGCAGACTTGAAAACCCTTGCCTATTGTAGAGCGCGCCTCCTATTTCCACTGCTGAACGAAAACCCATGATTTTGGACCCTGTTTTCATAAGAAAAGGCTAAAAGAAATGTTTCACTTTTGTTACACTCAAACAGTGTCTCCTCTCATATGCTGAACTAGTCGCATTGTGGATTTTGGTTAAAACATGATTTTGGACAATGTTCATGGAACTCAGCTTAAAACGTACTTGCAGACTTGAAAACCCTTGCCTATTGTAGAGCGCGCCTCCTACTTCCACTGCTGAACAAAAACCCATGATTTTGGACCCTGTTTTCATAAGAAAAGGCTAAAAGAAATGTTTCACTTTTGTTACACTCAATTAGTGTCTCCTCTCATATGCTGAACTAGTCGCATTGTGGATTTTGGTTAAAACATGATTTTGGACAATGTTCATGGAACTCAGCTTAAAACGTACTTGCAGACTTGAAAACCCTTGCCTATTGTAGAGCGCGCCTCCTACTTCCACTGCTGAACGAAAACCCATGATTTTGGACCCTGTTTTCATGCGAAAAGGCTAAAAGAAATGTTTCACGTTTGTTACACTCAAACAGTGTCTCCTCTCATATGCTGAACTGGTCGCATTGTGGATTTTGGTTAAAACATGATTTTGGACAATGTTCATGGAACTCAGCTTAAAACGTACTTGCAGACTTGAAAACCCTTGCCTATTGTAGAGCGCGCCTCCTACTTCCACTGCTGAACGAAAACCCATGATTTTGGACCCTGTTTTCATGCGAAAAGGCTAAAAGAAATGTTTCACGTTTGTTACACTCAAACAGTGTCTCCTCTCATATGCTGAACTGGTCGCATTGTGGATTTTGGTTAAAACATGATTTTGGACAATGTTCATGGAACTCAGCTTAAAACGTACTTGCAGACTTGAAAACCCTTGCCTATTGTAGAGCGCGCCTCCTACTTCCACTGCTGAACGAAAACCCATGATTTTGGACCCTGTTTTCATAAGAAAAGGCTAAAAGAAATGTTTCACTTTTGTTACACTCAAACAGTGTCTCCTCTCATATGCTGAACTAGTCGCATTGTGGATTTTGGTTAAAACATGATTTTGGACAATGTTCATGGAACTCAGCTTAAAACGTACTTGCAGACTTGAAAACCCTTGCCTATTGTAGAGCGCGCCTCCTACTTCCACTGCTGAACGAAAACCCATGATTTTGGACCCTGTTTTCATGCGAAAAGGATAAAAGAAATGTTTCACGTTTGTTACACTCAAACAGTGTCTCCTCTCATATGCTGAACTGGTCGCATTGTGGATTTTGGTTAAAACATGATTTTGGACAATGTTCGTGGAACTCAGCTTAAAACGTACTTGCAGACTTGAAAACCCTTGCCTATTGTAGAGCGCGCCTCCTACTTCCACTGCTGAACGAAAACCCATGATTTTGGACCCTGTTTTCATAAGAAAAGGCTAAAAGAAATGTTTCACTTTTGTTACACTCAAACAGTGTCTCCTCTCATATGCTGAACTGGTTGCATTGTGGATTTTGGTTAAAACATGATTTTGGACAATGTTCATGGAACTCAGCTTAAAACGTACTTGCAGACTTGAAAACCCTTGCCTATTGTAGAGCGCGCCTCCTACTTCCACTGCTGAACGAAAACCCATGATTTTGGACCCTGTTTTCATAAGAAAAGGCTAAAAGAAATGTTTCACTTTTGTTACACTCAAACAGTGTCTCCTCTCATATGCTGAACTAGTCGCATTGTGGATTTTGGTTAAAACATGATTTTGGACAATGTTCATGGAACTCAGCTTAAAACGTACTTGCAGACTTGAAAACCCTTGCCTATTGTAGAGCGCGCCTCCTACTTCCACTGCTGAACGATACCCATGATTTTGGACCCTGTTTTCATAAGAAAAGGCTAAAAGAAATGTTTCACTTTTGTTACACTCAAACAGTGTCTCCTCTCATATGCTGAACTAGTCGCATTGTGGATTTTGGTTAAAACATGATTTTGGACAATGTTCATGGAACTCAGCTTAAAACGTACTTGCAGACTTGAAAACCCTTGCCTATTGTAGAGCGCGCCTCCTACTTCCACTGCTGAACGAAAACCCATGATTTTGGACCCTGTTTTCATGCGAAAAGGCTAAAAGAAATGTTTCACGTTTGTTACACTCAAACAGTGTCTCCTCTCATATGCTGAACTGGTCGCATTGTGGATTTTGGTTAAAACATGATTTTGGACAATGTTCGTGGAACTCAGCTTAAAACGTACTTGCAGACTTGAAAACCCTTGCCTATTGTAGAGCGCGCCTCCTACTTCCACTGCTGAACGAAAACCCATGATTTTGGACCCTGTTTTCATAAGAAAAGGCTAAAAGAAATGTTTCACTTTTGTTACACTCAAACAGTGTCTCCTCTCATATGCTGAACTGGTTGCATTGTGGATTTTGGTTAAAACATGATTTTGGACAATGTTCATGGAACTCAGCTTAAAACGTACTTGCAGACTTGAAAACCCTTGCCTATTGTAGAGCGCGCCTCCTACTTCCACTGCTGAACGAAAACCCATGATTTTGGACCCTGTTTTCATAAGAAAAGGCTAAAAGAAATGTTTCACTTTTGTTACACTCAAACAGTGTCTCCTCTCATATGCTGAACTAGTCGCATTGTGGATTTTGGTTAAAACATGATTTTGGACAATGTTCATGGAACTCAGCTTAAAACGTACTTGCAGACTTGAAAACCCTTGCCTATTGTAGAGCGCGCCTCCTACTTCCACTGCTGAACGAAAACCCATGATTTTGGACCCTGTTTTCATAAGAAAAGGCTAAAAGAAATGTTTCACTTTTGTTACACTCAATTAGTGTCTCCTCTCATATGCTGAACTAGTCGCATTGTGGATTTTGGTTAAAACATGATTTTGGACAATGTTCATGGAACTCAGCTTAAAACGTACTTGCAGACTTGAAAACCCTTGCCTATTGTAGAGCGCGCCTCCTACTTCCACTGCTGAACGATACCCATGATTTTGGACCCTGTTTTCATAAGAAAAGGCTAAAAGAAATGTTTCACTTTTGTTACACTCAAACAGTGTCTCCTCTCATATGCTGAACTAGTCGCATTGTGGATTTTGGTTAAAACATGATTTTAGACAATGTTCATGGAACTCAGCTTAAAACGTACTTGCAGACTTGAAAACCCTTGCCTATTGTAGAGCGCGCCTCCTACTTCCACTGCTGAACGAAAACCCATGATTTTGGACCCTGTTTTCATGCGAAAAGGCTAAAAGAAATGTTTCACGTTTGTTACACTCAAACAGTGTCTCCTCTCATATGCTGAACTGGTCGCATTGTGGATTTTGGTTAAAACATGATTTTGGACAATGTTCGTGGAACTCAGCTTAAAACGTACTTGCAGACTTGAAAACCCTTGCCTATTGTAGAGCGCGCCTCCTACTTCCACTGCTGAACGAAAACCCATGATTTTGGACCCTGTTTTCATAAGAAAAGGCTAAAAGAAATGTTTCACTTTTGTTACACTCAAACAGTGTCTCCTCTCATATGCTGAACTGGTTGCATTGTGGATTTTGGTTAAAACATGATTTTGGACAATGTTCATGGAACTCAGCTTAAAACGTACTTGCAGACTTGAAAACCCTTGCCTATTGTAGAGCGCGCCTCCTACTTCCACTGCTGAACGAAAACCCATGATTTTGGACCCTGTTTTCATAAGAAAAGGCTAAAAGAAATGTTTCACTTTTGTTACACTCAAACAGTGTCTCCTCTCATATGCTGAACTAGTCGCATTGTGGATTTTGGTTAAAACATGATTTTGGACAATGTTCATGGAACTCAGCTTAAAACGTACTTGCAGACTTGAAAACCCTTGCCTATTGTAGAGCGCGCCTCCTACTTCCACTGCTGAACGAAAACCCATGATTTTGGACCCTGTTTTCATAAGAAAAGGCTAAAAGAAATGTTTCACTTTTGTTACACTCAATTAGTGTCTCCTCTCATATGCTGAACTAGTCGCATTGTGGATTTTGGTTAAAACATGATTTTGGACAATGTTCATGGAACTCAGCTTAAAACGTACTTGCAGACTTGAAAACCCTTGCCTATTGTAGAGCGCGCCTCCTACTTCCACTGCTGAACGAAAACCCATGATTTTGGACCCTGTTTTCATGCGAAAAGGCTAAAAGAAATGTTTCACGTTTGTTACACTCAAACAGTGTCTCCTCTCATATGCTGAACTGGTCGCATTGTGGATTTTGGTTAAAACATGATTTTGGACAATGTTCATGGAACTCAGCTTAAAACGTACTTGCAGACTTGAAAACACTTGCCTATTGTAGAGCGCGCCTCCTACTTCCACTGCTGAACGAAAACCCATGATTTTGGACCCTGTTTTCATGCGAAAAGGCTAAAAGAAATGTTTCACGTTTGTTACACTCAAACAGTGTCTCCTCTCATATGCTGAACTGGTCGCATTGTGGATTTTGGTTAAAACATGATTTTGGACAATGTTCGTGGAATTCAGCTTAAAACGTACTTGCAGACTTGAAAACCCTTGCCTATTGTAGAGCGCGCCTCCTACTTCCACTGCTGAACGAAAACCCATGATTTTGGACCCTGTTTTCATGCGAAAAGGCTAAAAGAAATGTTTCACGTTTGTTACACTCAAACAGTGTCTCCTCTCATATGCTGAACTGGTCGCATTGTGGATTTTGGTTAAAACATGATTTTGGACAATGTTCGTGGAACTCAGCTTAAAACGTACTTGCAGACTTGAAAACCCTTGCCTATTGTAGAGCGCGCCTCCTACTTCCACTGCTGAACGAAAACCCATGATTTTGGACCCTGTTTTCATAAGAAAAGGCTAAAAGAAATGTTTCACTTTTGTTACACTCAAACAGTGTCTCCTCTCATATGCTGAACTGGTTGCATTGTGGATTTTGGTTAAAACATGATTTTGGACAATGTTCATGGAACTCAGCTTAAAACGTACTTGCAGACTTGAAAACCCTTGCCTATTGTAGAGCGCGCCTCCTACTTCCACTGCTGAACGAAAACCCATGATTTTGGACCCTGTTTTCATAAGAAAAGGCTAAAAGAAATGTTTCACTTTTGTTACACTCAAACAGTGTCTCCTCTCATATGCTGAACTAGTCGCATTGTGGATTTTGGTTAAAACATGATTTTGGACAATGTTCATGGAACTCAGCTTAAAACGTACTTGCAGACTTGAAAACCCTTGCCTATTGTAGAGCGCGCCTCCTACTTCCACTGCTGAACGATACCCATGATTTTGGACCCTGTTTTCATAAGAAAAGGCTAAAAGAAATGTTTCACTTTTGTTACACTCAAACAGTGTCTCCTCTCATATGCTGAACTAGTCGCATTGTGGATTTTGGTTAAAACATGATTTTGGACAATGTTCATGGAACTCAGCTTAAAACGTACTTGCAGACTTGAAAACCCTTGCCTATTGTAGAGCGCGCCTCCTACTTCCACTGCTGAACGAAAACCCATGATTTTGGACCCTGTTTTCATGCGAAAAGGCTAAAAGAAATGTTTCACGTTTGTTACACTCAAACAGTGTCTCCTCTCATATGCTGAACTGGTCGCATTGTGGATTTTGGTTAAAACATGATTTTGGACAATGTTCGTGGAACTCAGCTTAAAACGTACTTGCAGACTTGAAAACCCTTGCCTATTGTAGAGCGCGCCTCCTACTTCAACTGCTGAACGAAAACCCATGATTTTGGACCCTGTTTTCATAAGAAAAGGCTAAAAGAAATGTTTCACTTTTGTTACACTCAAACAGTGTCTCCTCTCATATGCTGAACTGGTTGCATTGTGGATTTTGGTTAAAACATGATTTTGGACAATGTTCATGGAACTCAGCTTAAAACGTACTTGCAGACTTGAAAACCCTTGCCTATTGTAGAGCGCGCCTCCTACTTCCACTGCTGAACGAAAACCCATGATTTTGGACCCTGTTTTCATAAGAAAAGGCTAAAAGAAATGTTTCACTTTTGTTACACTCAAACAGTGTCTCCTCTCATATGCTGAACTAGTCGCATTGTGGATTTTGGTTAAAACATGATTTTGGACAATGTTCATGGAACTCAGCTTAAAACGTACTTGCAGACTTGAAAACCCTTGCCTATTGTAGAGCGCGCCTCCTACTTCCACTGCTGAACGATACCCATGATTTTGGACCCTGTTTTCATAAGAAAAGGCTAAAAGAAATGTTTCACTTTTGTTACACTCAAACAGTCTCCTCTCATATGCTGAACTAGTCGCATTGTGGATTTTGGTTAAAACATGATTTTGGACAATGTTCATGGAACTCATTTTAAAACGTACTTGCAGACTTGAAAACCCTTGCCTATTGTAGAGCGCGCCTCCTACTTCCACTGCTGAACGAAAACCCATGATTTTGGACCCTGTTTTCATGCGAAAAGGCTAAAAGAAATGTTTCACGTTTGTTACACTCAAACAGTGTCTCCTCTCATATGCTGAACTGGTCGCATTGTGGATTTTGGTTAAAACATGATTTTAGACAATGTTCGTGGAACTCAGCTTAAAACGTACTTGCAGACTTGAAAACCCTTGCCTATTGTAGAGCGCGCCTCCTACTTCCACTGCTGAACGAAAACCCATGATTTTGGACCCTGTTTTCATAAGAAAAGGCTAAAAGAAATGTTTCACTTTTGTTACACTCAAACAGTGTCTCCTCTCATATGCTGAACTGGTTGCATTGTGGATTTTGGTTAAAACATGATTTTGGACAATGTTCATGGAACTCAGCTTAAAACGTACTTGCAGACTTGAAAACCCTTGCCTATTGTAGAGCGCGCCTCCTACTTCCACTGCTGAACGAAAACCCATGATTTTGGACCCTGTTTTCATAAGAAAAGGCTAAAAGAAATGTTTCACTTTTGTTACACTCAAACAGTGTCTCCTCTCATATGCTGAACTAGTCGCATTGTGGATTTTGGTTAAAACATGATTTTGGACAATGTTCATGGAACTCAGCTTAAAACGTACTTGCAGACTTGAAAACCCTTGCCTATTGTAGAGCGCGCCTCCTACTTCCACTGCTGAACAAAAACCCATGATTTTGGACCCTGTTTTCATAAGAAAAGGCTAAAAGAAATGTTTCACTTTTGTTACACTCAATTAGTGTCTCCTCTCATATGCTGAACTAGTCGCATTGTGGATTTTGGTTAAAACATGATTTTGGACAATGTTCATGGAACTCAGCTTAAAACGTACTTGCAGACTTGAAAACCCTTGCCTATTGTAGAGCGCGCCTCCTACTTCCACTGCTGAACGAAAACCCATGATTTTGGACCCTGTTTTCATGCGAAAAGGCTAAAAGAAATGTTTCACGTTTGTTACACTCAAACAGTGTCTCCTCTCATATGCTGAACTGGTCGCATTGTGGATTTTGGTTAAAACATGATTTTGGACAATGTTCATGGAACTCAGCTTAAAACGTACTTGCAGACTTGAAAACACTTGCCTATTGTAGAGCGCGCCTCCTACTTCCACTGCTGAACGAAAACCCATGATTTTGGACCCTGTTTTCATGCGAAAAGGCTAAAAGAAATGTTTCACGTTTGTTACACTCAAACAGTGTCTCCTCTCATATGCTGAACTGGTCGCATTGTGGATTTTGGTTAAAACATGATTTTGGACAATGTTCATGGAACTCAGCTTAAAACGTACTTGCAGACTTGAAAACCCTTGCCTATTGTAGAGCGCGCCTCCTACTTCCACTGCTGAACGAAAACCCATGATTTTGGACCCTGTTTTCATAAGAAAAGGCTAAAAGAAATGTTTCACTTTTGTTACACTCAAACAGTGTCTCCTCTCATATGCTGAACTAGTCGCATTGTGGATTTTGGTTAAAACATGATTTTGGACAATGTTCATGGAACTCAGCTTAAAACGTACTTGCAGACTTGAAAACCCTTGCCTATTGTAGAGCGCGCCTCCTACTTCCACTGCTGAACGAAAACCC
The DNA here is from genome assembly GCF_964263955.1 of Coregonus lavaretus. Lineage (NCBI taxonomy): Eukaryota > Metazoa > Chordata > Actinopteri > Salmoniformes > Salmonidae > Coregonus > Coregonus lavaretus. The sequence continues at coordinate 76,846,555 of NC_139988.1, read as the reverse complement.
ATGATTTTGGACCCTGTTTTCATGCGAAAAGGATAAAAGAAATGTTTCACGTTTGTTACACTCAAACAGTGTCTCCTCTCATATGCTGAACTGGTCGCATTGTGGATTTTGGTTAAAACATGATTTTGGACAATGTTCGTGGAACTCAGCTTAAAACGTACTTGCAGACTTGAAAACCCTTGCCTATTGTAGAGCGCGCCTCCTACTTCCACTGCTGAACGAAAACCCATGATTTTGGACCCTGTTTTCATAAGAAAAGGCTAAAAGAAATGTTTCACTTTTGTTACACTCAAACAGTGTCTCCTCTCATATGCTGAACTGGTTGCATTGTGGATTTTGGTTAAAACATGATTTTGGACAATGTTCATGGAACTCAGCTTAAAACGTACTTGCAGACTTGAAAACCCTTGCCTATTGTAGAGCGCGCCTCCTACTTCCACTGCTGAACGAAAACCCATGATTTTGGACCCTGTTTTCATAAGAAAAGGCTAAAAGAAATGTTTCACTTTTGTTACACTCAAACAGTGTCTCCTCTCATATGCTGAACTAGTCGCATTGTGGATTTTGGTTAAAACATGATTTTGGACAATGTTCATGGAACTCAGCTTAAAACGTACTTGCAGACTTGAAAACCCTTGCCTATTGTAGAGCGCGCCTCCTACTTCCACTGCTGAACGATACCCATGATTTTGGACCCTGTTTTCATAAGAAAAGGCTAAAAGAAATGTTTCACTTTTGTTACACTCAAACAGTGTCTCCTCTCATATGCTGAACTAGTCGCATTGTGGATTTTGGTTAAAACATGATTTTGGACAATGTTCATGGAACTCAGCTTAAAACGTACTTGCAGACTTGAAAACCCTTGCCTATTGTAGAGCGCGCCTCCTACTTCCACTGCTGAACGAAAACCCATGATTTTGGACCCTGTTTTCATGCGAAAAGGCTAAAAGAAATGTTTCACGTTTGTTACACTCAAACAGTGTCTCCTCTCATATGCTGAACTGGTCGCATTGTGGATTTTGGTTAAAACATGATTTTGGACAATGTTCGTGGAACTCAGCTTAAAACGTACTTGCAGACTTGAAAACCCTTGCCTATTGTAGAGCGCGCCTCCTACTTCCACTGCTGAACGAAAACCCATGATTTTGGACCCTGTTTTCATAAGAAAAGGCTAAAAGAAATGTTTCACTTTTGTTACACTCAAACAGTGTCTCCTCTCATATGCTGAACTGGTTGCATTGTGGATTTTGGTTAAAACATGATTTTGGACAATGTTCATGGAACTCAGCTTAAAACGTACTTGCAGACTTGAAAACCCTTGCCTATTGTAGAGCGCGCCTCCTACTTCCACTGCTGAACGAAAACCCATGATTTTGGACCCTGTTTTCATAAGAAAAGGCTAAAAGAAATGTTTCACTTTTGTTACACTCAAACAGTGTCTCCTCTCATATGCTGAACTAGTCGCATTGTGGATTTTGGTTAAAACATGATTTTGGACAATGTTCATGGAACTCAGCTTAAAACGTACTTGCAGACTTGAAAACCCTTGCCTATTGTAGAGCGCGCCTCCTACTTCCACTGCTGAACGAAAACCCATGATTTTGGACCCTGTTTTCATGCGAAAAGGCTAAAAGAAATGTTTCACGTTTGTTACACTCAAACAGTGTCTCCTCTCATATGCTGAACTGGTCGCATTGTGGATTTTGGTTAAAACATGATTTTGGACAATGTTCATGGAACTCAGCTTAAAACGTACTTGCAGACTTGAAAACACTTGCCTATTGTAGAGCGCGCCTCCTACTTCCACTGCTGAACGAAAACCCATGATTTTGGACCCTGTTTTCATGCGAAAAGGCTAAAAGAAATGTTTCACGTTTGTTACACTCAAACAGTGTCTCCTCTCATATGCTGAACTGGTCGCATTGTGGATTTTGGTTAAAACATGATTTTGGACAATGTTCGTGGAATTCAGCTTAAAACGTACTTGCAGACTTGAAAACCCTTGCCTATTGTAGAGCGCGCCTCCTACTTCCACTGCTGAACGAAAACCCATGATTTTGGACCCTGTTTTCATGCGAAAAGGCTAAAAGAAATGTTTCACGTTTGTTACACTCAAACAGTGTCTCCTCTCATATGCTGAACTGGTCGCATTGTGGATTTTGGTTAAAACATGATTTTGGACAATGTTCGTGGAACTCAGCTTAAAACGTACTTGCAGACTTGAAAACCCTTGCCTATTGTAGAGCGCGCCTCCTACTTCCACTGCTGAACGAAAACCCATGATTTTGGACCCTGTTTTCATAAGAAAAGGCTAAAAGAAATGTTTCACTTTTGTTACACTCAAACAGTGTCTCCTCTCATATGCTGAACTGGTTGCATTGTGGATTTTGGTTAAAACATGATTTTGGACAATGTTCATGGAACTCAGCTTAAAACGTACTTGCAGACTTGAAAACCCTTGCCTATTGTAGAGCGCGCCTCCTACTTCCACTGCTGAACGAAAACCCATGATTTTGGACCCTGTTTTCATAAGAAAAGGCTAAAAGAAATGTTTCACTTTTGTTACACTCAAACAGTGTCTCCTCTCATATGCTGAACTAGTCGCATTGTGGATTTTGGTTAAAACATGATTTTGGACAATGTTCATGGAACTCAGCTTAAAACGTACTTGCAGACTTGAAAACCCTTGCCTATTGTAGAGCGCGCCTCCTACTTCCACTGCTGAACGAAAACCCATGATTTTGGACCCTGTTTTCATAAGAAAAGGCTAAAAGAAATGTTTCACTTTTGTTACACTCAAACAGTGTCTCCTCTCATATGCTGAACTAGTCGCATTGTGGATTTTGGTTAAAACATGATTTTGGACAATGTTCATGGAACTCAGCTTAAAACGTACTTGCAGACTTGAAAACCCTTGCCTATTGTAGAGCGCGCCTCCTACTTCCACTGCTGAACGAAAACCCATGATTTTGGACCCTGTTTTCATAAGAAAAGGCTAAAAGAAATGTTTCACTTTTGTTACACTCAAACAGTGTCTCCTCTCATATGCTGAACTGGTTGCATTGTGGATTTTGGTTAAAACATGATTTTGGACAATGTTCATGGAACTCAGCTTAAAACGTACTTGCAGACTTGAAAACCCTTGCCTATTGTAGAGCGCGCCTCCTACTTCCACTGCTGAACGAAAACCCATGATTTTGGACCCTGTTTTCATAAGAAAAGGCTAAAAGAAATGTTTCACTTTTGTTACACTCAAACAGTGTCTCCTCTCATATGCTGAACTAGTCGCATTGTGGATTTTGGTTAAAACATGATTTTGGACAATGTTCATGGAACTCAGCTTAAAACGTACTTGCAGACTTGAAAACCCTTGCCTATTGTAGAGCGCGCCTCCTACTTCCACTGCTGAACGAAAACCCATGATTTTGGACCCTGTTTTCATAAGAAAAGGCTAAAAGAAATGTTTCACTTTTGTTACACTCAAACAGTGTCTCCTCTCATATGCTGAACTAGTCGCATTGTGGATTTTGGTTAAAACATGATTTTGGACAATGTTCATGGAACTCAGCTTAAAACGTACTTGCAGACTTGAAAACCCTTGCCTATTGTAGAGCGCGCCTCCTAATTCCACTGCTGAACGAAAACCCATGATTTTGGACCCTGTTTTCATGCGAAAAGGCTAAAAGAAATGTTTCACGTTTGTTACACTCAAACAGTGTCTCCTCTCATATGCTGAACTGGTCGCATTGTGGATTTTGGTTAAAACATGATTTTGGACAATGTTCATGGAACTCAGCTTAAAACGTACTTGCAGACTTGAAAACACTTGCCTATTGTAGAGCGCGCCTCCTACTTCCACTGCTGAACGAAAACCCATGATTTTGGACCCTGTTTTCATGCGAAAAGGCTAAAAGAAATGTTTCACGTTTGTTACACTCAAACAGTGTCTCCTCTCATATGCTGAACTGGTCGCATTGTGGATTTTGGTTAAAACATGATTTTGGACAATGTTCGTGGAATTCAGCTTAAAACGTACTTGCAGACTTGAAAACCCTTGCCTATTGTAGAGCGCGCCTCCTACTTCCACTGCTGAACGAAAACCCATGATTTTGGACCCTGTTTTCATGCGAAAAGGCTAAAAGAAATGTTTCACGTTTGTTACACTCAAACAGTGTCTCCTCTCATATGCTGAACTGGTCGCATTGTGGATTTTGGTTAAAACATGATTTTGGACAATGTTCGTGGAACTCAGCTTAAAACGTACTTGCAGACTTGAAAACCCTTGCCTATTGTAGAGTGCGCCTCCTACTTCCACTGCTGAACGAAAACCCATGATTTTGGACCCTGTTTTCATAAGAAAAGGCTAAAAGAAATGTTTCACTTTTGTTACACTCAAACTGTGTCTCCTCTCATATGCTGAACTAGTCGCATTGTGGATTTTGGTTAAAACATGATTTTGGACAATGTTCATGGAACTCAGCTTAAAACGTACTTGCAGACTTGAAAACCCTTGCCTATTGTAGAGCGCGCCTCCTACTTCCACTGCTGAACGAAAACCCATGATTTTTGACCCTGTTTTCATAAGAAAAGGCTAAAAGAAATGTTTCACTTTTGTTACACTCAAACAGTGTCTCCTCTCATATGCTGAACTAGTCGCATTGTGGATTTTGGTTAAAACATGATTTTGGACAATGTTCATGGAACTCAGCTTAAAACGTACTTGCAGACTTGAAAACCCTTGCCTATTGTAGAGCGCGCCTCCTACTTCCACTGCTGAACGAAAACCCATGATTTTGGACCCTGTTTTCATAAGAAAAGGCTAAAAGAAATGTTTCACTTTTGTTACACTCAAACAGTGTCTCCTCTCATATGCTGAACTAGTCGCATTGTGGATTTTGGTTAAAACATGATTTTGGACAATGTTCATGGAACTCAGCTTAAAACGTACTTGCAGACTTGAAAACCCTTGCCTATTGTAGAGCGCGCCTCCTACTTCCACTGCTGAACGAAAACCCATGATTTTGGACCCTGTTTTCATGCGAAAAGGCTAAAAGAAATGTTTCACTTTTGTTACACTCAAACAGTGTCTCCTCTCATATGCTGAACTGGTTGCATTGTGGATTTTGGTTAAAACATGATTTTGGACAATGTTCATGGAACTCAGCTTAAAACGTACTTGCAGACTTGAAAACCCTTGCCTATTGTAGAGCGCGCCTCCTACTTCCACTGCTGAACGAAAACCCATGATTTTGGACCCTGTTTTCATGCGAAAAGGCTAAAAGAAATGTTTCACTTTTGTTACACTCAAACTGTGTCTCCTCTCATATGCTGAACTGGTCGCATTGTGGATTTTGGTTAAAACATGATTTTGGACAATGTTCGTGGAATTCAGCTTAAAACGTACTTGCAGACTTGAAAACCCTTGCCTATTGTAGAGCGCGCCTCCTACTTCCACTGCTGAACGAAAACCCATGATTTTGGACCCTGTTTTCATGCGAAAAGGCTAAAAGAAATGTTTCACGTTTGTTACACTCAAACAGTGTCTCCTCTCATATGCTGAACTGGTCGCATTGTGGATTTTGGTTAAAACATGATTTTGGACAATGTTCATGGAACTCAGCTTAAAACGTACTTGCAGACTTGAAAACCCTTGCCTATTGTAGAGCGCGCCTCCTACTTCCACTGCTGAACGAAAACCCATGATTTTGGACCCTGTTTTCATAAGAAAAGGCTAAAAGAAATGTTTCACTTTTGTTACACTCAAACAGTGTCTCCTCTCATATGCTGAACTAGTCGCATTGTGGATTTTGGTTAAAACATGATTTTGGACAATGTTCATGGAACTCAGCTTAAAACGTACTTGCAGACTTGAAAACCCTTGCCTATTGTAGAGCGCGCCTCCTACTTCCACTGCTGAACGAAAACCCATGATTTTGGACCCTGTTTTCATGCGAAAAGGCTAAAAGAAATGTTTCACTTTTGTTACACTCAAACAGTGTCTCCTCTCATATGCTGAACTGGTTGCATTGTGGATTTTGGTTAAAACATGATTTTGGACAATGTTCATGGAACTCAGCTTAAAACGTACTTGCAGACTTGAAAACCCTTGCCTATTGTAGAGCGCGCCTCCTACTTCCACTGCTGAACGAAAACCCATGATTTTGGACCCTGTTTTCATAAGAAAAGGCTAAAAGAAATGTTTCACTTTTGTTACACTCAAACTGTGTCTCCTCTCATATGCTGAACTAGTCGCATTGTGGATTTTGGTTAAAACATGATTTTGGAAAATGTTCATGGAACTCAGCTTAAAACGTACTTGCAGACTTGAAAACCCTTGCCTATTGTAGAGCGCGCCTCCTACTTCCACTGCTGAACGATACCCATGATTTTGGACCCTGTTTTCATGCGAAAAGGCTAAAAGAAATGTTTCACTTTTGTTACACTCAAACAGTGTCTCCTCTCATATGCTGAACTGGTCGCATTGTGGATTTTGGTTAAAACATGATTTTGGACAATGTTCGTGGAATTCAGCTTAAAACGTACTTGCAGACTTGAAAACCCTTGCCTATTGTAGAGCGCGCCTCCTACTTCCACTGCTGAACGAAAACCCATGATTTTGGACCCTGTTTTCATGCGAAAAGGCTAAAAGAAATGTTTCACGTTTGTTACACTCAAACAGTGTCTCCTCTCATATGCTGAACTGGTCGCATTGTGGATTTTGGTTAAAACATGATTTTGGACAATGTTCATGGAACTCAGCTTAAAACGTACTTGCAGACTTGAAAACCCTTGCCTATTGTAGAGCGCGCCTCCTACTTCCACTGCTGAACGAAAACCCATGATTTTGGACCCTGTTTTCATAAGAAAAGGCTAAAAGAAATGTTTCACTTTTGTTACACTCAAACAGTGTCTCCTCTCATATGCTGAACTAGTCGCATTGTGGATTTTGGTTAAAACATGATTTTGGACAATGTTCATGGAACTCAGCTTAAAACGTACTTGCAGACTTGAAAACCCTTGCCTATTGTAGAGCGCGCCTCCTACTTCCACTGCTGAACGAAAACCCATGATTTTGGACCCTGTTTTCATAAGAAAAGGCTAAAAGAAATGTTTCACTTTTGTTACACTCAAACAGTGTCTCCTCTCATATGCTGAACTAGTCGCATTGTGAATTTTGGTTAAAACATGATTTTGGACAATGTTCATGGAACTCAGCTTAAAACGTACTTGCAGACTTGAAAACCCTTGCCTATTGTAGAGCGCGCCTCCTACTTCCACTGCTGAACGAAAACCCATGATTTTGGACCCTGTTTTCATAAGAAAAGGCTAAAAGAAATGTTTCACTTTTGTTACACTCAAACAGTGTCTCCTCTCATATGCTGAACTGGTTGCATTGTGGATTTTGGTTAAAACATGATTTTGGACAATGTTCATGGAACTCAGCTTAAAACGTACTTGCAGACTTGAAAACCCTTGCCTATTGTAGAGCGCGCCTCCTACTTCCACTGCTGAACGAAAACCCATGATTTTGGACCCTGTTTTCATAAGAAAAGGCTAAAAGAAATGTTTCACTTTTGTTACACTCAAACAGTGTCTCCTCTCATATGCTGAACTAGTCGCATTGTGGATTTTGGTTAAAACATGATTTTGGACAATGTTCATGGAACTCAGCTTAAAACGTACTTGCAGACTTGAAAACCCTTGCCTATTGTAGAGCGCGCCTCCTACTTCCACTGCTGAACGAAAACCCATGATTTTGGACCCTGTTTTCATGCGAAAAGGCTAAAAGAAATGTTTCACGTTTGTTACACTCAAACAGTGTCTCCTCTCATATGCTGAACTGGTCGCATTGTGGATTTTGGTTAAAACATGATTTTGGACAATGTTCATGGAACTCAGCTTAAAACGTACTTGCAGACTTGAAAACACTTGCCTATTGTAGAGCGCGCCTCCTACTTCCACTGCTGAACGAAAACCCATGATTTTGGACCCTGTTTTCATGCGAAAAGGCTAAAAGAAATGTTTCACGTTTGTTACACTCAAACAGTGTCTCCTCTCATATGCTGAACTGGTCGCATTGTGGATTTTGGTTAAAACATGATTTTGGACAATGTTCGTGGAATTCAGCTTAAAACGTACTTGCAGACTTGAAAACCCTTGCCTATTGTAGAGCGCGCCTCCTACTTCCACTGCTGAACGAAAACCCATGATTTTGGACCCTGTTTTCATGCGAAAAGGCTAAAAGAAATGTTTCACGTTTGTTACACTCAAACAGTGTCTCCTCTCATATGCTGAACTGGTCGCATTGTGGATTTTGGTTAAAACATGATTTTGGACAATGTTCGTGGAATTCAGCTTAAAACGTACTTGCAGACTTGAAAACCCTTGCCTATTGTAGAGCGCGCCTCCTACTTCCACTGCTGAACGAAAACCCATGATTTTGGACCCTGTTTTCATGCGAAAAGGCTAAAAGAAATGTTTCACGTTTGTTACACTCAAACAGTGTCTCCTCTCATATGCTGAACTGGTCGCATTGTGGATTTTGGTTAAAACATGATTTTGGACAATGTTCGTGGAACTCAGCTTAAAACGTACTTGCAGACTTGAAAACCCTTGCCTATTGTAGAGCGCGCCTCCTACTTCCACTGCTGAACGAAAAGCCATGATTTTGGACCCTGTTTTCATAAGAAAAGGCTAAAAGAAATGTTTCACTTTTGTTACACTCAAACAGTGTCTCCTCTCATATGCTGAACTGGTTGCATTGTGGATTTTGGTTAAAACATGATTTTGGACAATGTTCATGGAACTCAGCTGAAAACGTACTTGCAGACTTGAAAACCCTTGCCTATTGTAGAGCGCGCCTCCTACTTCCACTGCTGAACGAAAACCCATGATTTTGGACCCTGTTTTCATAAGAAAAGGCTAAAAGAAATGTTTCACTTTTGTTACACTCAAACAGTGTCTCCTCTCATATGCTGAACTAGTCGCATTGTGGATTTTGGTTAAAACATGATTTTGGACAATGTTCGTGGAATTCAGCTTAAAACGTACTTGCAGACTTGAAAACCCTTGCCTATTGTAGAGCGCGCCTCCTACTTCCACTGCTGAACGAAAACCCATGATTTTGGACCCTGTTTTCATGCGAAAAGGCTAAAAGAAATGTTTCACGTTTGTTACACTCAAACAGTGTCTCCTCTCATATGCTGAACTGGTCGCATTGTGGATTTTGGTTAAAACATGATTTTGGACAATGTTCGTGGAATTCAGCTTAAAACGTACTTGCAGACTTGAAAACCCTTGCCTATTGTAGAGCGCGCCTCCTACTTCCACTGCTGAACGAAAACCCATGATTTTGGACCCTGTTTTCATGCGAAAAGGCTAAAAGAAATGTTTCACGTTTGTTACACTCAAACAGTGTCTCCTCTCATATGCTGAACTGGTCGCATTGTGGATTTTGGTTAAAACATGATTTTGGACAATGTTCGTGGAACTCAGCTTAAAACGTACTTGCAGACTTGAAAACCCTTGCCTATTGTAGAGCGCGCCTCCTACTTCCACTGCTGAACGAAAACCCATGATTTTGGACCCTGTTTTCATGCGAAAAGGCTAAAAGAAATGTTTCACTTTTGTTACACTCAAACAGTGTCTCCTCTCATATGCTGAACTGGTTGCATTGTGGATTTTGGTTAAAACATGATTTTGGACAATGTTCATGGAACTCAGCTTAAAACGTACTTGCAGACTTGAAAACCCTTGCCTATTGTAGAGCGCGCCTCCTACTTCCACTGCTGAACGAAAACCCATGATTTTGGACCCTGTTTTCATAAGAAAAGGCTAAAAGAAATGTTTCACTTTTGTTACACTCAAACAGTGTCTCCTCTCATATGCTGAACTAGTCGCATTGTGGATTTTGGTTAAAACATGATTTTGGACAATGTTCATGGAACTCAGCTTAAAACGTACTTGCAGACTTGAAAACCCTTGCCTATTGTAGAGCGCGCCTCCTACTTCCACTGCTGAACGAAAACCCATGATTTTGGACCCTGTTTTCATAAGAAAAGGCTAAAAGAAATGTTTCACTTTTGTTACACTCAAACAGTGTCTCCTCTCATATGCTGAACTAGTCGCATTGTGGATTTTGGTTAAAACATGATTTTGGACAATGTTCATGGAACTCAGCTTAAAACGTACTTGCAGACTTGAAAACCCTTGCCTATTGTAGAGCGCGCCTCCTACTTCCACTGCTGAACGAAAACCCATGATTTTGGACCCTGTTTTCATAAGAAAAGGCTAAAAGAAATGTTTCACTTTTGTTACACTCAAACAGTGTCTCCTCTCATATGCTGAACTAGTCGCATTGTGGATTTTGGTTAAAACATGATTTTGGACAATGTTCATGGAACTCAGCTTAAAACGTACTTGCAGACTTGAAAACCCTTGCCTATTGTAGAGCGCGCCTCCTACTTCCACTGCTGAACGAAAACCCATGATTTTGGACCCTGTTTTCATAAGAAAAGGCTAAAAGAAATGTTTCACTTTTGTTACACTCAAACAGTGTCTCCTCTCATATGCTGAACTAGTCGCATTGTGGATTTTGGTTAAAACATGATTTTGGACAATGTTCATGGAACTCAGCTTAAAACGTACTTGCAGACTTGAAAACCCTTGCCTATTGTAGAGCGCGCCTCCTACTTCCACTGCTGAACGAAAACCCATGATTTTGGACCCTGTTTTCATAAGAAAAGGCTAAAAGAAATGTTTCACTTTTGTTACACTCAAACAGTGTCTCCTCTCATATGCTGAACTAGTCGCATTGTGGATTTTGGTTAAAACATGATTTTGGACAATGTTCATGGAACTCAGCTTAAAACGTACTTGCAGACTTGAAAACCCTTGCCTATTGTAGAGCGCGCCTCCTACTTCCACTGCTGAACGAAAACCCATGATTTTGGACCCTGTTTTCATAAGAAAAGGCTAAAAGAAATGTTTCACTTTTGTTACACTCAAACAGTGTCTCCTCTCATATGCTGAACTAGTCGCATTGTGGATTTTGGTTAAAACATGATTTTGGACAATGTTCATGGAACTCAGCTTAAAACGTACTTGCAGACTTGAAAACCCTTGCCTATTGTAGAGCGCGCCTCCTACTTCCACTGCTGAACGAAAACCCATGATTTTGGACCCTGTTTTCATGCGAAAAGGCTAAAAGAAATGTTTCACGTTTGTTACACTCAAACAGTGTCTCCTCTCATATGCTGAACTGGTCACATTGTGGATTTTGGTTAAAACATGATTTTGGACAATGTTCATGGAACTCAGCTTAAAACGTACTTGCAGACTTGAAAACACTTGCCTATTGTAGAGCGCGCCTCCTACTTCCACTGCTGAACGAAAACCCATGATTTTGGACCCTGTTTTCATGCGAAAAGGCTAAAAGAAATGTTTCACGTTTGTTACACTCAAACAGTGTCTCCTCTCATATGCTGAACTGGTCGCATTGTGGATTTTGGTTAAAACATGATTTTGGACAATGTTCGTGGAACTCAGCTTAAAACGTACTTGCAGACTTGAAAACCCTTGCCTATTGTAGAGCGCGCCTCCTACTTCCACTGCTGAACGAAAACCCATGATTTTGGACCCTGTTTTCATAAGAAAAGGCTAAAAGAAATGTTTCACTTTTGTTACACTCAAACAGTGTCTCCTCTCATATGCTGAACTAGTCGCATTGTGGATTTTGGTTAAAACATGATTTTGGACAATGTTCATGGAACTCAGCTTAAAACGTACTTGCAGACTTGAAAACCCTTGCCTATTGTAGAGCGCGCCTCCTACTTCCACTGCTGAACGATACCCATGATTTTGGACCCTGTTTTCATAAGAAAAGGCTAAAAGAAATGTTTCACTTTTGTTACACTCAAACAGTGTCTCCTCTCATATGCTGAACTAGTCGCATTGTGGATTTTGGTTAAAACATGATTTTGGACAATGTTCATGGAACTCAGCTTAAAACGTACTTGCAGACTTGAAAACCCTTGCCTATTGTAGAGCGCGCCTCCTACTTCCACTGCTGAACGAAAACCCATGATTTTGGACCCTGTTTTCATGCGAAAAGGCTAAAAGAAATGTTTCACGTTTGTTACACTCAAACAGTGTCTCCTCTCATATGCTGAACTGGTCGCATTGTGGATTTTGGTTAAAACATGATTTTGGACAATGTTCGTGGAACTCAGCTTAAAACGTACTTGCAGACTTGAAAACCCTTGCCTATTGTAGAGCGCGCCTCCTACTTCCACTGCTGAACGAAAACCCATGATTTTGGACCCTGTTTTCATAAGAAAAGGCTAAAAGAAATGTTTCACTTTTGTTACACTCAAACAGTGTCTCCTCTCATATGCTGAACTAGTCGCATTGTGGATTTTGGTTAAAACATGATTTTGGACAATGTTCATGGAACTCAGCTTAAAACGTACTTGCAGACTTGAAAACCCTTGCCTATTGTAGAGCGCGCCTCCTACTTCCACTGCTGAACGAAAACCCATGATTTTGGACCCTGTTTTCATGCGAAAAGGCTAAAAGAAATGTTTCACGTTTGTTACACTCAAACAGTGTCTCCTCTCATATGCTGAACTGGTCACATTGTGGATTTTGGTTAAAACATGATTTTGGACAATGTTCATGGAACTCAGCTTAAAACGTACTTGCAGACTTGAAAACACTTGCCTATTGTAGAGCGCGCCTCCTACTTCCACTGCTGAACGAAAACCCATGATTTTGGACCCTGTTTTCATGCGAAAAGGCTAAAAGAAATGTTTCACGTTTGTTACACTCAAACAGTGTCTCCTCTCATATGCTGAACTGGTCGCATTGTGGATTTTGGTTAAAACATGATTTTGGACAATGTTCGTGGAACTCAGCTTAAAACGTACTTGCAGACTTGAAAACCCTTGCCTATTGTAGAGCGCGCCTCCTACTTCCACTGCTGAACGAAAACCCATGATTTTGGACCCTGTTTTCATAAGAAAAGGCTAAAAGAAATGTTTCACTTTTGTTACACTCAAACAGTGTCTCCTCTCATATGCTGAACTAGTCGCATTGTGGATTTTGGTTAAAACATGATTTTGGACAATGTTCATGGAACTCAGCTTAAAACGTACTTGCAGACTTGAAAACCCTTGCCTATTGTAGAGCGCGCCTCCTACTTCCACTGCTGAACGATACCCATGATTTTGGACCCTGTTTTCATAAGAAAAGGCTAAAAGAAATGTTTCACTTTTGTTACACTCAAACAGTGTCTCCTCTCATATGCTGAACTAGTCGCATTGTGGATTTTGGTTAAAACATGATTTTGGACAATGTTCATGGAACTCAGCTTAAAACGTACTTGCAGACTTGAAAACCCTTGCCTATTGTAGAGCGCGCCTCCTACTTCCACTGCTGAACGAAAACCCATGATTTTGGACCCTGTTTTCATGCAAAAAGGCTAAAAGAAATGTTTCACGTTTGTTACACTCAAACAGTGTCTCCTCTCATATGCTGAACTGGTCGCATTGTGGATTTTGGTTAAAACATGATTTTGGACAATGTTCGTGGAACTCAGCTTAAAACGTACTTGCAGACTTGAAAACCCTTGCCTATTGTAGAGCGCGCCTCCTACTTCCACTGCTGAACGAAAACCCATGATTTTGGACCCTGTTTTCATAAGAAAAGGCTAAAAGAAATGTTTCACTTTTGTTACACTCAAACAGTGTCTCCTCTCATATGCTGAACTGGTTGCATTGTGGATTTTGGTTAAAACATGATTTTGGACAATGTTCATGGAACTCAGCTTAAAACGTACTTGCAGACTTGAAAACCCTTGCCTATTGTAGAGCGCGCCTCCTACTTCCACTGCTGAACGAAAACCCATGATTTTGGACCCTGTTTTCATAAGAAAAGGCTAAAAGAAATGTTTCACTTTTGTTACACTCAAACAGTGTCTCCTCTCATATGCTGAACTAGTCGCATTGTGGATTTTGGTTAAAACATGATTTTGGACAATGTTCATGGAACTCAGCTTAAAACGTACTTGCAGACTTGAAAACCCTTGCCTATTGTAGAGCGCGCCTCCTACTTCCACTGCTGAACGAAAACCCATGATTTTGGACCCTGTTTTCATAAGAAAAGGCTAAAAGAAATGTTTCACTTTTGTTACACTCAAACAGTGTCTCCTCTCATATGCTGAACTAGTCGCATTGTGTATTTTGGTTAAAACATGATTTTGGACAATGTTCATGGAACTCAGCTTAAAACGTACTTGCAGACTTGAAAACCCTTGCCTATTGTAGAGCGCACCTCCTACTTCCACTGCTGAACGAAAACCCATGATTTTGGACCCTGTTTTCATGCGAAAAGGCTAAAAGAAATGTTTCACGTTTGTTACACTCAAACAGTGTCTCCTCTCATATGCTGAACTGGTCACATTGTGGATTTTGGTTAAAACATGATTTTGGACAATGTTCATGGAACTCAGCTTAAAACGTACTTGCAGACTTGAAAACACTTGCCTATTGTAGAGCGCGCCTCCTACTTCCACTGCTGAACGAAAACCCATGATTTTGGACCCTGTTTTCATGCGAAAAGGCTAAAAGAAATGTTTCACGTTTGTTACACTCAAACAGTGTCTCCTCTCATATGCTGAACTGGTCGCATTGTGGATTTTGGTTAAAACATGATTTTGGACAATGTTCGTGGAACTCAGCTTAAAACGTACTTGCAGACTTGAAAACCCTTGCCTATTGTAGAGCGCGCCTCCTACTTCCACTGCTGAACGAAAACCCATGATTTTGGACCCTGTTTTCATAAGAAAAGGCTAAAAGAAATGTTTCACTTTTGTTACACTCAAACAGTGTCTCCTCTCATATGCTGAACTAGTCGCATTGTGGATTTTGGTTAAAACATGATTTTGGACAATGTTCATGGAACTCAGCTTAAAACGTACTTGCAGACTTGAAAACCCTTGCCTATTGTAGAGCGCGCCTCCTACTTCCACTGCTGAACGATACCCATGATTTTGGACCCTGTTTTCATAAGAAAAGGCTAAAAGAAATGTTTCACTTTTGTTACACTCAAACAGTGTCTCCTCTCATATGCTGAACTAGTCGCATTGTGGATTTTGGTTAAAACATGATTTTGGACAATGTTCATGGAACTCAGCTTAAAACGTACTTGCAGACTTGAAAACCCTTGCCTATTGTAGAGCGCGCCTCCTACTTCCACTGCTGAACGAAAACCCATGATTTTGGACCCTGTTTTCATGCGAAAAGGCTAAAAGAAATGTTTCACGTTTGTTACACTCAAACAGTGTCTCCTCTCATATGCTGAACTGGTCGCATTGTGGATTTTGGTTAAAATATGATTTTGGACAATGTTCGTGGAACTCAGCTTAAAACGTACTTGCAGACTTGAAAACCCTTGCCTATTGTAGAGCGCGCCTCCTACTTCCACTGCTGAACGAAAACCCATGATTTTGGACCCTGTTTTCATAAGAAAAGGCTAAAAGAAATGTTTCACTTTTGTTACACTCAAACAGTGTCTCCTCTCATATGCTGAACTGGTTGCATTGTGGATTTTGGTTAAAACATGATTTTGGACAATGTTCATGGAACTCAGCTTAAAACGTACTTGCAGACTTGAAAACCCTTGCCTATTGTAGAGCGCGCCTCCTACTTCCACTGCTGAACGAAAACCCATGATTTTGGACCCTGTTTTCATAAGAAAAGGCTAAAAGAAATGTTTCACTTTTGTTACACTCAAACAGTGTCTCCTCTCATATGCTGAACTAGTCGCATTGTGGATTTTGGTTAAAACATGATTTTGGACAATGTTCATGGAACTCAGCTTAAAACGTACTTGCAGACTTGAAAACCCTTGCCTATTGTAGAGCGCGCCTCCTACTTCCACTGCTGAACGAAAACCCATGATTTTGGACCCTGTTTTCATAAGAAAAGGCTAAAAGAAATGTTTCACTTTTGTTACACTCAAACAGTGTCTCCTCTCATATGCTGAACTAGTCGCATTGTGGATTTTGGTTAAAACATGATTTTGGACAATGTTCATGGAACTCAGCTTAAAACGTACTTGCAGACTTGAAAACCCTTGCCTATTGTAGAGCGCGCCTCCTACTTCCACTGCTGAACGAAAACCCATGATTTTGGACCCTGTTTTCATAAGAAAAGGCTAAAAGAAATGTTTCACGTTTGTTACACTCAAACAGTGTCTCCTCTCATATGCTGAACTGGTCGCATTGTGGATTTTGGTTAAAACATGATTTTGGACAATGTTCATGGAACTCAGCTTAAAACGTACTTGCAGACTTGAAAACACTTGCCTATTGTAGAGCGCGCCTCCTACTTCCACTGCTGAACGAAAACCCATGATTTTGGACCCTGTTTTCATGCGAAAAGGCTAAAAGAAATGTTTCACGTTTGTTACACTCAAACAGTGTCTCCTCTCATATGCTGAACTGGTCGCATTGTGGATTTTGGTTAAAACATGATTTTGGACAATGTTCGTGGAACTCAGCTTAAAACGTACTTGCAGACTTGAAAACCCTTGCCTATTGTAGAGCGCGCCTCCTACTTCCACTGCTGAACGAAAACCCATGATTTTGGACCCTGTTTTCATAAGAAAAGGCTAAAAGAAATGTTTCACTTTTGTTACACTCAAACAGTGTCTCCTCTCATATGCTGAACTGGTTGCATTGTGGATTTTGGTTAAAACATGATTTTGGACAATGTTCATGGAACTCAGCTTAAAACGTACTTGCAGACTTGAAAACCCTTGCCTATTGTAGAGCGCGCCTCCTACTTCCACTGCTGAACGAAAACCCATGATTTTGGACCCTGTTTTCATAAGAAAAGGCTAAAAGAAATGTTTCACTTTTGTTACACTCAAACAGTGTCTCCTCTCATATGCTGAACTAGTCGCATTGTGGATTTTGGTTAAAACATGATTTTGGACAATGTTCATGGAACTCAGCTTAAAACGTACTTGCAGACTTGAAAACCCTTGCCTATTGTAGAGCGCGCCTCCTACTTCCACTGCTGAACGAAAACCCATGATTTTGGACCCTGTTTTCATAAGAAAAGGCTAAAAGAAATGTTTCACTTTTGTTACACTCAAACAGTGTCTCCTCTCATATGCTGAACTAGTCGCATTGTGGATTTTGGTTAAAACATGATTTTGGACAATGTTCATGGAACTCAGCTTAAAACGTACTTGCAGACTTGAAAACCCTTGCCTATTGTAGAGCGCGCCTCCTACTTCCACTGCTGAACGAAAACCCATGATTTTGGACCCTGTTTTCATGCGAAAAGGCTAAAAGAAATGTTTCACGTTTGTTACACTCAAACAGTGTCTCCTCTCATATGCTGAACTGGTCGCATTGTGGATTTTGGTTAAAACATGATTTTGGACAATGTTCATGGAACTCAGCTTAAAACGTACTTGCAGACTTGAAAACACTTGCCTATTGTAGAGCGCGCCTCCTACTTCCACTGCTGAACGAAAACCCATGATTTTGGACCCTGTTTTCATGCGAAAAGGCTAAAAGAAATGTTTCACGTTTGTTACACTCAAACAGTGTCTCCTCTCATATGCTGAACTGGTCGCATTGTGGATTTTGGTTAAAACATGATTTTGGACAATGTTCGTGGAACTCAGCTTAAAACGTACTTGCAGACTTGAAAACCCTTGCCTATTGTAGAGCGCGCCTCCTACTTCCACTGCTGAACGAAAACCCATGATTTTGGACCCTGTTTTCATAAGAAAAGGCTAAAAGAAATGTTTCACTTTTGTTACACTCAAACAGTGTCTCCTCTCATATGCTGAACTAGTCGCATTGTGGATTTTGGTTAAAACATGATTTTGGACAATGTTCATGGAACTCAGCTTAAAACGTACTTGCAGACTTGAAAACCCTTGCCTATTGTAGAGCGCGCCTCCTACTTCCACTGCTGAACGATACCCATGATTTTGGACCCTGTTTTCATAAGAAAAGGCTAAAAGAAATGTTTCACTTTTGTTACACTCAAACAGTGTCTCCTCTCATATGCTGAACTAGTCGCATTGTGGATTTTGGTTAAAACATGATTTTGGACAATGTTCATGGAACTCAGCTTAAAACGTACTTGCAGACTTGAAAACCCTTGCCTATTGTAGAGCGCGCCTCCTACTTCCACTGCTGAACGAAAACCCATGATTTTGGACCCTGTTTTCATGCAAAAAGGCTAAAAGAAATGTTTCACGTTTGTTACACTCAAACAGTGTCTCCTCTCATATGCTGAACTGGTCGCATTGTGGATTTTGGTTAAAACATGATTTTGGACAATGTTCGTGGAACTCAGCTTAAAACGTACTTGCAGACTTGAAAACCCTTGCCTATTGTAGAGCGCGCCTCCTACTTCCACTGCTGAACGAAAACCCATGATTTTGGACCCTGTTTTCATAAGAAAAGGCTAAAAGAAATGTTTCACTTTTGTTACACTCAAACAGTGTCTCCTCTCATATGCTGAACTGGTTGCATTGTGGATTTTGGTTAAAACATGATTTTGGACAATGTTCATGGAACTCAGCTTAAAACGTACTTGCAGACTTGAAAACCCTTGCCTATTGTAGAGCGCGCCTCCTACTTCCACTGCTGAACGAAAACCCATGATTTTGGACCCTGTTTTCATAAGAAAAGGCTAAAAGAAATGTTTCACTTTTGTTACACTCAAACAGTGTCTCCTCTCATATGCTGAACTAGTCGCATTGTGGATTTTGGTTAAAACATGATTTTGGACAATGTTCATGGAACTCAGCTTAAAACGTACTTGCAGACTTGAAAACCCTTGCCTATTGTAGAGCGCGCCTCCTACTTCCACTGCTGAACGAAAACCCATGATTTTGGACCCTGTTTTCATAAGAAAAGGCTAAAAGAAATGTTTCACTTTTGTTACACTCAAACAGTGTCTCCTCTCATATGCTGAACTAGTCGCATTGTGTATTTTGGTTAAAACATGATTTTGGACAATGTTCATGGAACTCAGCTTAAAACGTACTTGCAGACTTGAAAACCCTTGCCTATTGTAGAGCGCACCTCCTACTTCCACTGCTGAACGAAAACCCATGATTTTGGACCCTGTTTTCATGCGAAAAGGCTAAAAGAAATGTTTCACGTTTGTTACACTCAAACAGTGTCTCCTCTCATATGCTGAACTGGTCACATTGTGGATTTTGGTTAAAACATGATTTTGGACAATGTTCATGGAACTCAGCTTAAAACGTACTTGCAGACTTGAAAACACTTGCCTATTGTAGAGCGCGCCTCCTACTTCCACTGCTGAACGAAAACCCATGATTTTGGACCCTGTTTTCATGCGAAAAGGCTAAAAGAAATGTTTCACGTTTGTTACACTCAAACAGTGTCTCCTCTCATATGCTGAACTGGTCGCATTGTGGATTTTGGTTAAAACATGATTTTGGACAATGTTCGTGGAACTCAGCTTAAAACGTACTTGCAGACTTGAAAACCCTTGCCTATTGTAGAGCGCGCCTCCTACTTCCACTGCTGAACGAAAACCCATGATTTTGGACCCTGTTTTCATAAGAAAAGGCTAAAAGAAATGTTTCACTTTTGTTACACTCA
Source organism: Coregonus lavaretus (assembly GCF_964263955.1). Taxonomy (NCBI): domain Eukaryota; kingdom Metazoa; phylum Chordata; class Actinopteri; order Salmoniformes; family Salmonidae; genus Coregonus; species Coregonus lavaretus. The sequence continues at coordinate 76,826,889 of NC_139988.1, read as the reverse complement.
AACAGTGTCTCCTCTCATATGCTGAACTAGTCGCATTGTGGATTTTGGTTAAAACATGATTTTGGACAATGTTCATGGAACTCAGCTTAAAACGTACTTGCAGACTTGAAAACCCTTGCCTATTGTAGAGCGCGCCTCCTACTTCCACTGCTGAACGATACCCATGATTTTGGACCCTGTTTTCATAAGAAAAGGCTAAAAGAAATGTTTCACTTTTGTTACACTCAAACAGTGTCTCCTCTCATATGCTGAACTAGTCGCATTGTGGATTTTGGTTAAAACATGATTTTGGACAATGTTCATGGAACTCAGCTTAAAACGTACTTGCAGACTTGAAAACCCTTGCCTATTGTAGAGCGCGCCTCCTACTTCCACTGCTGAACGAAAACCCATGATTTTGGACCCTGTTTTCATGCGAAAAGGCTAAAAGAAATGTTTCACGTTTGTTACACTCAAACAGTGTCTCCTCTCATATGCTGAACTGGTCGCATTGTGGATTTTGGTTAAAATATGATTTTGGACAATGTTCGTGGAACTCAGCTTAAAACGTACTTGCAGACTTGAAAACCCTTGCCTATTGTAGAGCGCGCCTCCTACTTCCACTGCTGAACGAAAACCCATGATTTTGGACCCTGTTTTCATAAGAAAAGGCTAAAAGAAATGTTTCACTTTTGTTACACTCAAACAGTGTCTCCTCTCATATGCTGAACTGGTTGCATTGTGGATTTTGGTTAAAACATGATTTTGGACAATGTTCATGGAACTCAGCTTAAAACGTACTTGCAGACTTGAAAACCCTTGCCTATTGTAGAGCGCGCCTCCTACTTCCACTGCTGAACGAAAACCCATGATTTTGGACCCTGTTTTCATAAGAAAAGGCTAAAAGAAATGTTTCACTTTTGTTACACTCAAACAGTGTCTCCTCTCATATGCTGAACTAGTCGCATTGTGGATTTTGGTTAAAACATGATTTTGGACAATGTTCATGGAACTCAGCTTAAAACGTACTTGCAGACTTGAAAACCCTTGCCTATTGTAGAGCGCGCCTCCTACTTCCACTGCTGAACGAAAACCCATGATTTTGGACCCTGTTTTCATAAGAAAAGGCTAAAAGAAATGTTTCACTTTTGTTACACTCAAACAGTGTCTCCTCTCATATGCTGAACTAGTCGCATTGTGGATTTTGGTTAAAACATGATTTTGGACAATGTTCATGGAACTCAGCTTAAAACGTACTTGCAGACTTGAAAACCCTTGCCTATTGTAGAGCGCGCCTCCTACTTCCACTGCTGAACGAAAACCCATGATTTTGGACCCTGTTTTCATAAGAAAAGGCTAAAAGAAATGTTTCACGTTTGTTACACTCAAACAGTGTCTCCTCTCATATGCTGAACTGGTCGCATTGTGGATTTTGGTTAAAACATGATTTTGGACAATGTTCATGGAACTCAGCTTAAAACGTACTTGCAGACTTGAAAACACTTGCCTATTGTAGAGCGCGCCTCCTACTTCCACTGCTGAACGAAAACCCATGATTTTGGACCCTGTTTTCATGCGAAAAGGCTAAAAGAAATGTTTCACGTTTGTTACACTCAAACAGTGTCTCCTCTCATATGCTGAACTGGTCGCATTGTGGATTTTGGTTAAAACATGATTTTGGACAATGTTCGTGGAACTCAGCTTAAAACGTACTTGCAGACTTGAAAACCCTTGCCTATTGTAGAGCGCGCCTCCTACTTCCACTGCTGAACGAAAACCCATGATTTTGGACCCTGTTTTCATAAGAAAAGGCTAAAAGAAATGTTTCACTTTTGTTACACTCAAACAGTGTCTCCTCTCATATGCTGAACTGGTTGCATTGTGGATTTTGGTTAAAACATGATTTTGGACAATGTTCATGGAACTCAGCTTAAAACGTACTTGCAGACTTGAAAACCCTTGCCTATTGTAGAGCGCGCCTCCTACTTCCACTGCTGAACGAAAACCCATGATTTTGGACCCTGTTTTCATAAGAAAAGGCTAAAAGAAATGTTTCACTTTTGTTACACTCAAACAGTGTCTCCTCTCATATGCTGAACTAGTCGCATTGTGGATTTTGGTTAAAACATGATTTTGGACAATGTTCATGGAACTCAGCTTAAAACGTACTTGCAGACTTGAAAACCCTTGCCTATTGTAGAGCGCGCCTCCTACTTCCACTGCTGAACGAAAACCCATGATTTTGGACCCTGTTTTCATAAGAAAAGGCTAAAAGAAATGTTTCACTTTTGTTACACTCAAACAGTGTCTCCTCTCATATGCTGAACTAGTCGCATTGTGGATTTTGGTTAAAACATGATTTTGGACAATGTTCATGGAACTCAGCTTAAAACGTACTTGCAGACTTGAAAACCCTTGCCTATTGTAGAGCGCGCCTCCTACTTCCACTGCTGAACGAAAACCCATGATTTTGGACCCTGTTTTCATGCGAAAAGGCTAAAAGAAATGTTTCACGTTTGTTACACTCAAACAGTGTCTCCTCTCATATGCTGAACTGGTCGCATTGTGGATTTTGGTTAAAACATGATTTTGGACAATGTTCATGGAACTCAGCTTAAAACGTACTTGCAGACTTGAAAACACTTGCCTATTGTAGAGCGCGCCTCCTACTTCCACTGCTGAACGAAAACCCATGATTTTGGACCCTGTTTTCATGCGAAAAGGCTAAAAGAAATGTTTCACGTTTGTTACACTCAAACAGTGTCTCCTCTCATATGCTGAACTGGTCGCATTGTGGATTTTGGTTAAAACATGATTTTGGACAATGTTCGTGGAACTCAGCTTAAAACGTACTTGCAGACTTGAAAACCCTTGCCTATTGTAGAGCGCGCCTCCTACTTCCACTGCTGAACGAAAACCCATGATTTTGGACCCTGTTTTCATAAGAAAAGGCTAAAAGAAATGTTTCACTTTTGTTACACTCAAACAGTGTCTCCTCTCATATGCTGAACTGGTTGCATTGTGGATTTTGGTTAAAACATGATTTTGGACAATGTTCATGGAACTCAGCTTAAAACGTACTTGCAGACTTGAAAACCCTTGCCTATTGTAGAGCGCGCCTCCTACTTCCACTGCTGAACGAAAACCCATGATTTTGGACCCTGTTTTCATAAGAAAAGGCTAAAAGAAATGTTTCACTTTTGTTACACTCAAACAGTGTCTCCTCTCATATGCTGAACTAGTCGCATTGTGGATTTTGGTTAAAACATGATTTTGGACAATGTTCATGGAACTCAGCTTAAAACGTACTTGCAGACTTGAAAACCCTTGCCTATTGTAGAGCGCGCCTCCTACTTCCACTGCTGAACGAAAACCCATGATTTTGGACCCTGTTTTCATAAGAAAAGGCTAAAAGAAATGTTTCACTTTTGTTACACTCAAACAGTGTCTCCTCTCATATGCTGAACTGGTCGCATTGTGGATTTTGGTTAAAACATGATTTTGGACAATGTTTGTGGAACTCAGCTTAAAACGTACTTGCAGACTTGAAAACCCTTGCCTATTGTAGAGCGCGCCTCCTACTTCCACTGCTGAACGAAAACCCATGATTTTGGACCCTGTTTTCATAAGAAAAGGCTAAAAGAAATGTTTCACTTTTGTTACACTCAAACAGTGTCTCCTCTCATATGCTGAACTAGTCGCATTGTGGATTTTGGTTAAAACATGATTTTGGACAATGTTCATGGAACTCAGCTTAAAACGTACTTGCAGACTTGAAAACCCTTGCCTATTGTAGAGCGCGCCTCCTACTTCCACTGCTGAACGAAAACCCATGATTTTGGACCCTGTTTTCATAAGAAAAGGCTAAAAGAAATGTTTCACTTTTGTTACACTCAAACAGTGTCTCCTCTCATATGCTGAACTAGTCGCATTGTGGATTTTGGTTAAAACATGATTTTGGACAATGTTCATGGAACTCAGCTTAAAACGTACTTGCAGACTTGAAAACCCTTGCCTATTGTAGAGCGCGCCTCCTACTTCCACTGCTGAACGAAAACCCATGATTTTGGACCCTGTTTTCATGCGAAAAGGCTAAAAGAAATGTTTCACGTTTGTTACACTCAAACAGTGTCTCCTCTCATATGCTGAACTGGTCGCATTGTGGATTTTGGTTAAAACATGATTTTGGACAATGTTCATGGAACTCAGCTTAAAACGTACTTGCAGACTTGAAAACACTTGCCTATTGTAGAGCGCGCCTCCTACTTCCACTGCTGAACGAAAACCCATGATTTTGGACCCTGTTTTCATGCGAAAAGGCTAAAAGAAATGTTTCACGTTTGTTACACTCAAACAGTGTCTCCTCTCATATGCTGAACTGGTCGCATTGTGGATTTTGGTTAAAACATGATTTTGGACAATGTTCGTGGAACTCAGCTTAAAACGTACTTGCAGACTTGAAAACCCTTGCCTATTGTAGAGCGCGCCTCCTACTTCCACTGCTGAACGAAAACCCATGATTTTGGACCCTGTTTTCATAAGAAAAGGCTAAAAGAAATGTTTCACTTTTGTTACACTCAAACAGTGTCTCCTCTCATATGCTGAACTGGTTGCATTGTGGATTTTGGTTAAAACATGATTTTGGACAATGTTCATGGAACTCAGCTTAAAACGTACTTGCAGACTTGAAAACCCTTGCCTATTGTAGAGCGCGCCTCCTACTTCCACTGCTGAACGAAAACCCATGATTTTGGACCCTGTTTTCATAAGAAAAGGCTAAAAGAAATGTTTCACTTTTGTTACACTCAAACAGTGTCTCCTCTCATATGCTGAACTAGTCGCATTGTGGATTTTGGTTAAAACATGATTTTGGACAATGTTCATGGAACTCAGCTTAAAACGTACTTGCAGACTTGAAAACCCTTGCCTATTGTAGAGCGCGCCTCCTACTTCCACTGCTGAACGAAAACCCATGATTTTGGACCCTGTTTTCATAAGAAAAGGCTAAAAGAAATGTTTCACTTTTGTTACACTCAAACAGTGTCTCCTCTCATATGCTGAACTGGTCGCATTGTGGATTTTGGTTAAAACATGATTTTGGACAATGTTTGTGGAACTCAGCTTAAAACGTACTTGCAGACTTGAAAACCCTTGCCTATTGTAGAGCGCGCCTCCTACTTCCACTGCTGAACGAAAACCCATGATTTTGGACCCTGTTTTCATAAGAAAAGGCTAAAAGAAATGTTTCACTTTTGTTACACTCAAACAGTGTCTCCTCTCATATGCTGAACTAGTCGCATTGTGGATTTTGGTTAAAACATGATTTTGGACAATGTTCATGGAACTCAGCTTAAAACGTACTTGCAGACTTGAAAACCCTTGCCTATTGTAGAGCGCGCCTCCTACTTCCACTGCTGAACGAAAACCCATGATTTTGGACCCTGTTTTCATAAGAAAAGGCTAAAAGAAATGTTTCACTTTTGTTACACTCAAACAGTGTCTCCTCTCATATGCTGAACTAGTCGCATTGTGGATTTTGGTTAAAACATGATTTTGGACAATGTTCATGGAACTCAGCTTAAAACGTACTTGCAGACTTGAAAACCCTTGCCTATTGTAGAGCGCGCCTCCTACTTCCACTGCTGAACGAAAACCCATGATTTTGGACCCTGTTTTCATGCGAAAAGGCTAAAAGAAATGTTTCACGTTTGTTACACTCAAACAGTGTCTCCTCTCATATGCTGAACTGGTCACATTGTGGATTTTGGTTAAAACATGATTTTGGACAATGTTCATGGAACTCAGCTTAAAACGTACTTGCAGACTTGAAAACACTTGCCTATTGTAGAGCGCGCCTCCTACTTCCACTGCTGAACGAAAACCCATGATTTTGGACCCTGTTTTCATGCGAAAAGGCTAAAAGAAATGTTTCACGTTTGTTACACTCAAACAGTGTCTCCTCTCATATGCTGAACTGGTCGCATTGTGGATTTTGGTTAAAACATGATTTTGGACAATGTTCGTGGAACTCAGCTTAAAACGTACTTGCAGACTTGAAAACCCTTGCCTATTGTAGAGCGCGCCTCCTACTTCCACTGCTGAACGAAAACCCATGATTTTGGACCCTGTTTTCATAAGAAAAGGCTAAAAGAAATGTTTCACTTTTGTTACACTCAAACAGTGTCTCCTCTCATATGCTGAACTGGTTGCATTGTGGACTTTGGTTAAAACATGATTTTGGACAATGTTCATGGAACTCAGCTTAAAACGTACTTGCAGACTTGAAAACCCTTGCCTATTGTAGAGCGCGCCTCCTACTTCCACTGCTGAACGAAAACCCATGATTTTGGACCCTGTTTTCATAAGAAAAGGCTAAAAGAAATGTTTAACTTTTGTTACACTCAAACAGTGTCTCCTCTCATATGCTGAACTAGTCGCATTGTGGATTTTGGTTAAAACATGATTTTGGACAATGTTCGTGGAACTCAGCTTAAAACATACTTGCAGACTTGAAAACCCTTGCCTATTGTAGAGCGCGCCTCCTACTTCCACTGCTGAACGAAAACCCATGATTTTGGACCCTGTTTTCATAAGAAAAGGCTAAAAGAAATGTTTCACTTTTGTTACACTCAAACAGTGTCTCCTCTCATATGCTGAACTAGTCGCATTGTGGATTTTGGTTAAAACATGATTTTGGACAATGTTCATGGAACTCAGCTTAAAACGTACTTGCAGACTTGAAAACCCTTGCCTATTGTAGAGCGCGCCTCCTACTTCCACTGCTGAACGATACCCATGATTTTGGACCCTGTTTTCATAAGAAAAGGCTAAAAGAAATGTTTCACTTTTGTTACACTCAAACAGTGTCTCCTCTCATATGCTGAACTAGTCGCATTGTGGATTTTGGTTAAAACATGATTTTGGACAATGTTCATGGAACTCAGCTTAAAACGTACTTGCAGACTTGAAAACCCTTGCCTATTGTAGAGCGCGCCTCCTACTTCCACTGCTGAACGAAAACCCATGATTTTGGACCCTGTTTTCATGCGAAAAGGCTAAAATAAATGTTTCACGTTTGTTACACTCAAACAGTGTCTCCTCTCATATGCTGAACTGGTCGCATTGTGGATTTTGGTTAAAACATGATTTTGGACAATGTTCGTGGAACTCAGCTTAAAACGTACTTGCAGACTTGAAAACCCTTGCCTATTGTAGAGCGCGCCTCCTACTTCCACTGCTGAACGAAAACCCATGATTTTGGACCCTGTTTTCATAAGAAAAGGCTAAAAGAAATGTTTCACTTTTGTTACACTCAAACAGTGTCTCCTCTCATATGCTGAACTGGTTGCATTGTGGATTTTGGTTAAAACATGATTTTGGACAATGTTCATGGAACTCAGCTTAAAACGTACTTGCAGACTTGAAAACCCTTGCCTATTGTAGAGCGCGCCTCCTACTTCCACTGCTGAACGAAAACCCATGATTTTGGACCCTGTTTTCATAAGAAAAGGCTAAAAGAAATGTTTCACTTTTGTTACACTCAAACAGTGTCTCCTCTCATATGCTGAACTAGTCGCATTGTGGATTTTGGTTAAAACATGATTTTGGACAATGTTCATGGAACTCAGCTTAAAACGTACTTGCAGACTTGAAAACCCTTGCCTATTGTAGAGCGCGCCTCCTACTTCCACTGCTGAACGAAAACCCATGATTTTGGACCCTGTTTTCATAAGAAAAGGCTAAAAGAAATGTTTCACTTTTGTTACACTCAATTAGTGTCTCCTCTCATATGCTGAACTAGTCGCATTGTGGATTTTGGTTAAAACATGATTTTGGACAATGTTCATGGAACTCAGCTTAAAACGTACTTGCAGACTTGAAAACCCTTGCCTATTGTAGAGCGCGCCTCCTACTTCCACTGCTGAACGAAAACCCATGATTTTGGACCCTGTTTTCATGCGAAAAGGCTAAAAGAAATGTTTCACGTTTGTTACACTCAAACAGTGTCTCCTCTCATATGCTGAACTGGTCGCATTGTGGATTTTGGTTAAAACATGATTTTGGACAATGTTCATGGAACTCAGCTTAAAACGTACTTGCAGACTTGAAAACACTTGCCTATTGTAGAGCGCGCCTCCTACTTCCACTGCTGAACGAAAACCCATGATTTTGGACCCTGTTTTCATGCGAAAAGGCTAAAAGAAATGTTTCACGTTTGTTACACTCAAACAGTGTCTCCTCTCATATGCTGAACTGGTCGCATTGTGGATTTTGGTTAAAACATGATTTTGGACAATGTTCATGGAACTCAGCTTAAAACGTACTTGCAGACTTGAAAACCCTTGCCTATTGTAGAGCGCGCCTCCTACTTCCACTGCTGAACGAAAACCCATGATTTTGGACACTGTTTTCATAAGAAAAGGCTAAAAGAAATGTTTCACTTTTGTTACACTCAAACAGTGTCTCCTCTCATATGCTGAACTAGTCGCATTGTGGATTTTGGTTAAAACATGATTTTGGACAATGTTCATGGAACTCAGCTTAAAACGTACTTGCAGACTTGAAAACCCTTGCCTATTGTAGAGCGCGCCTCCTACTTCCACTGCTGAACGAAAACCCATGATTTTGGACCCTGTTTTCATGCGAAAAGGATAAAAGAAATGTTTCACGTTTGTTACACTCAAACAGTGTCTCCTCTCATATGCTGAACTGGTCGCATTGTGGATTTTGGTTAAAACATGATTTTGGACAATGTTCGTGGAACTCAGCTTAAAACGTACTTGCAGACTTGAAAACCCTTGCCTATTGTAGAGCGCGCCTCCTACTTCCACTGCTGAACGAAAACCCATGATTTTGGACCCTGTTTTCATAAGAAAAGGCTAAAAGAAATGTTTCACTTTTGTTACACTCAAACAGTGTCTCCTCTCATATGCTGAACTGGTTGCATTGTGGATTTTGGTTAAAACATGATTTTGGACAATGTTCATGGAACTCAGCTTAAAACGTACTTGCAGACTTGAAAACCCTTGCCTATTGTAGAGCGCGCCTCCTACTTCCACTGCTGAACGAAAACCCATGATTTTGGACCCTGTTTTCATAAGAAAAGGCTAAAAGAAATGTTTCACTTTTGTTACACTCAAACAGTGTCTCCTCTCATATGCTGAACTAGTCGCATTGTGGATTTTGGTTAAAACATGATTTTGGACAATGTTCATGGAACTCAGCTTAAAACGTACTTGCAGACTTGAAAACCCTTGCCTATTGTAGAGCGCGCCTCCTACTTCCACTGCTGAACGATACCCATGATTTTGGACCCTGTTTTCATAAGAAAAGGCTAAAAGAAATGTTTCACTTTTGTTACACTCAAACAGTGTCTCCTCTCATATGCTGAACTAGTCGCATTGTGGATTTTGGTTAAAACATGATTTTGGACAATGTTCATGGAACTCAGCTTAAAACGTACTTGCAGACTTGAAAACCCTTGCCTATTGTAGAGCGCGCCTCCTACTTCCACTGCTGAACGAAAACCCATGATTTTGGACCCTGTTTTCATAAGAAAAGGCTAAAAGAAATGTTTCACGTTTGTTACACTCAAACAGTGTCTCCTCTCATATGCTGAACTGGTCGCATTGTGGATTTTGGTTAAAACATGATTTTGGACAATGTTCGTGGAACTCAGCTTAAAACGTACTTGCAGACTTGAAAACCCTTGCCTATTGTAGAGCGCGCCTCCTACTTCCACTGCTGAACGAAAACCCATGATTTTGGACCCTGTTTTCATAAGAAAAGGCTAAAAGAAATGTTTCACTTTTGTTACACTCAAACAGTGTCTCCTCTCATATGCTGAACTGGTTGCATTGTGGATTTTGGTTAAAACATGATTTTGGACAATGTTCATGGAACTCAGCTTAAAACGTACTTGCAGACTTGAAAACCCTTGCCTATTGTAGAGCGCGCCTCCTACTTCCACTGCTGAACGATACCCATGATTTTGGACCCTGTTTTCATAAGAAAAGGCTAAAAGAAATGTTTCACTTTTGTTACACTCAAACAGTGTCTCCTCTCATATGCTGAACTAGTCGCATTGTGGATTTTGGTTAAAACATGATTTTGGACAATGTTCATGGAACTCAGCTTAAAACGTACTTGCAGACTTGAAAACCCTTGCCTATTGTAGAGCGCGCCTCCTACTTCCACTGCTGAACGAAAACCCATGATTTTGGACCCTGTTTTCATGCGAAAAGGCTAAAAGAAATGTTTCACGTTTGTTACACTCAAACAGTGTCTCCTCTCATATGCTGAACTGGTCGCATTGTGGATTTTGGTTAAAACATGATTTTGGACAATGTTCGTGGAACTCAGCTTAAAACGTACTTGCAGACTTGAAAACCCTTGCCTATTGTAGAGCGCGCCTCCTACTTCCACTGCTGAACGAAAACCCATGATTTTGGACCCTGTTTTCATAAGAAAAGGCTAAAAGAAATGTTTCACTTTTGTTACACTCAAACAGTGTCTCCTCTCATATGCTGAACTGGTTGCATTGTGGATTTTGGTTAAAACATGATTTTGGACAATGTTCATGGAACTCAGCTTAAAACGTACTTGCAGACTTGAAAACCCTTGCCTATTGTAGAGCGCGCCTCCTACTTCCACTGCTGAACGAAAACCCATGATTTTGGACCCTGTTTTCATAAGAAAAGGCTAAAAGAAATGTTTCACTTTTGTTACACTCAAACAGTGTCTCCTCTCATATGCTGAACTAGTCGCATTGTGGATTTTGGTTAAAACATGATTTTGGACAATGTTCATGGAACTCAGCTTAAAACGTACTTGCAGACTTGAAAACCCTTGCCTATTGTAGAGCGCGCCTCCTACTTCCACTGCTGAACGAAAACCCATGATTTTGGACCCTGTTTTCATAAGAAAAGGCTAAAAGAAATGTTTCACTTTTGTTACACTCAATTAGTGTCTCCTCTCATATGCTGAACTAGTCGCATTGTGGATTTTGGTTAAAACATGATTTTGGACAATGTTCATGGAACTCAGCTTAAAACGTACTTGCAGACTTGAAAACCCTTGCCTATTGTAGAGCGCGCATCCTACTTCCACTGCTGAACGAAAACCCATGATTTTGGACCCTGTTTTCATGCGAAAAGGCTAAAAGAAATGTTTCACGTTTGTTACACTCAAACAGTGTCTCCTCTCATATGCTGAACTGGTCGCATTGTGGATTTTGGTTAAAACATGATTTTGGACAATGTTCGTGGAATTCAGCTTAAAACGTACTTGCAGACTTGAAAACCCTTGCCTATTGTAGAGCGCGCCTCCTACTTCCACTGCTGAACGAAAACCCATGATTTTGGACCCTGTTTTCATGCGAAAAGGCTAAAAGAAATGTTTCACGTTTGTTACACTCAAACAGTGTCTCCTCTCATATGCTGAACTGGTCGCATTGTGGATTTTGGTTAAAACATGATTTTGGACAATGTTCGTGGAACTCAGCTTAAAACGTACTTGCAGACTTGAAAACCCTTGCCTATTGTAGAGCGCGCCTCCTACTTCCACTGCTGAACGAAAACCCATGATTTTGGACCCTGTTTTCATGCGAAAAGGCTAAAAGAAATGTTTCACGTTTGTTACACTCAAACAGTGTCTCCTCTCATATGCTGAACTGGTCGCATTGTGGATTTTGGTTAAAACATGATTTTGGACAATGTTCATGGAACTCAGCTTAAAACGTACTTGCAGACTTGAAAACACTTGCCTATTGTAGAGCGCGCCTCCTACTTCCACTGCTGAACGAAAACCCATGATTTTGGACCCTGTTTTCATGCGAAAAGGCTAAAAGAAATGTTTCACGTTTGTTACACTCAAACAGTGTCTCCTCTCATATGCTGAACTGGTCGCATTGTGGATTTTGGTTAAAACATGATTTTGGACAATGTTCGTGGAATTCAGCTTAAAACGTACTTGCAGACTTGAAAACCCTTGCCTATTGTAGAGCGCGCCTCCTACTTCCACTGCTGAACGAAAACCCATGATTTTGGACCCTGTTTTCATGCGAAAAGGCTAAAAGAAATGTTTCACGTTTGTTACACTCAAACAGTGTCTCCTCTCATATGCTGAACTGGTCGCATTGTGGATTTTGGTTTAATCATGATTTTGGACAATGTTCGTGGAACTCAGCTTAAAACGTACTTGCAGACTTGAAAACCCTTGCCTATTGTAGAGCGCGCCTCCTACTTCCACTGCTGAACGAAAACCCATGATTTTGGACCCTGTTTTCATAAGAAAAGGCTAAAAGAAATGTTTCACTTTTGTTACACTCAAACAGTGTCTCCTCTCATATGCTGAACTGGTTGCATTGTGGATTTTGGTTAAAACATGATTTTGGACAATGTTCATGGAACTCAGCTTAAAACGTACTTGCAGACTTGAAAACCCTTGCCTATTGTAGAGCGCGCCTCCTACTTCCACTGCTGAACGAAAACCCATGATTTTGGACCCTGTTTTCATAAGAAAAGGCTAAAAGAAATGTTTCACTTTTGTTACACTCAAACAGTGTCTCCTCTCATATGCTGAACTAGTCGCATTGTGGATTTTGGTTAAAACATGATTTTGGACAATGTTCATGGAACTCAGCTTAAAACGTACTTGCAGACTTGAAAACCCTTGCCTATTGTAGAGCGCGCCTCCTACTTCCACTGCTGAACGAAAACCCATGATTTTGGACCCTGTTTTCATAAGAAAAGGCTAAAAGAAATGTTTCACTTTTGTTACACTCAAACAGTGTCTCCTCTCATATGCTGAACTAGTCGCATTGTGGATTTTGGTTAAAACATGATTTTGGACAATGTTCATGGAACTCAGCTTAAAACGTACTTGCAGACTTGAAAACCCTTGCCTATTGTAGAGCGCGCCTCCTACTTCCACTGCTGAACGAAAACCCATGATTTTGGACCCTGTTTTCATAAGAAAAGGCTAAAAGAAATGTTTCACTTTTGTTACACTCAAACAGTGTCTCCTCTCATATGCTGAACTGGTTGCATTGTGGATTTTGGTTAAAACATGATTTTGGACAATGTTCATGGAACTCAGCTTAAAACGTACTTGCAGACTTGAAAACCCTTGCCTATTGTAGAGCGCGCCTCCTACTTCCACTGCTGAACGAAAACCCATGATTTTGGACCCTGTTTTCATAAGAAAAGGCTAAAAGAAATGTTTCACTTTTGTTACACTCAAACAGTGTCTCCTCTCATATGCTGAACTAGTCGCATTGTGGATTTTGGTTAAAACATGATTTTGGACAATGTTCATGGAACTCAGCTTAAAACGTACTTGCAGACTTGAAAACCCTTGCCTATTGTAGAGCGCGCCTCCTACTTCCACTGCTGAACGAAAACCCATGATTTTGGACCCTGTTTTCATAAGAAAAGGCTAAAAGAAATGTTTCACTTTTGTTACACTCAAACAGTGTCTCCTCTCATATGCTGAACTAGTCGCATTGTGGATTTTGGTTAAAACATGATTTTGGACAATGTTCATGGAACTCAGCTTAAAACGTACTTGCAGACTTGAAAACCCTTGCCTATTGTAGAGCGCGCCTCCTACTTCCACTGCTGAATGAAAACCCATGATTTTGGACCCTGTTTTCATGCGAAAGGGCTAAAAGAAATGTTTCACGTTTGTTACACTCAAACAGTGTCTCCTCTCATATGCTGAACTGGTCGCATTGTGGATTTTGGTTAAAACATGATTTTGGACAATGTTCATGGAACTCAGCTTAAAACGTACTTGCAGACTTGAAAACCCTTGCCTATTGTAGAGCGCGCCTCCTACTTCCACTGCTGAACGAAAACCCATGATTTTGGACCCTGTTTTCATAAGAAAAGGCTAAAAGAAATGTTTCACTTTTGTTACACTCAAACAGTGTCTCCTCTCATATGCTGAACTAGTCGCATTGTGGATTTTGGTTAAAACATGATTTTGGACAATGTTCATGGAACTCAGCTTAAAACGTACTTGCAGACTTGAAAACCCTTGCCTATTGTAGAGCGCGCCTCCTACTTCCACTGCTGAACGAAAACCCATGATTTTGGACCCTGTTTTCATAAGAAAAGGCTAAAAGAAATGTTTCACTTTTGTTACACTCAAACAGTGTCTCCTCTCATATGCTGAACTAGTCGCATTGTGGATTTTGGTTAAAACATGATTTTGGACAATGTTCATGGAACTCAGCTTAAAACGTACTTGCAGACTTGAAAACCCTTGCCTATTGTAGAGCGCGCCTCCTACTTCCACTGCTGAACGAAAACCCATGATTTTGGACCCTGTTTTCATAAGAAAAGGCTAAAAGAAATGTTTCACTTTTGTTACACTCAAACAGTGTCTCCTCTCATATGCTGAACTAGTCGCATTGTGGATTTTGGTTAAAACATGATTTTGGACAATGTTCATGGAACTCAGCTTAAAACGTACTTGCAGACTTGAAAACCCTTGCCTATTGTAGAGCGCGCCTCCTACTTCCACTGCTGAACGAAAACCCATGATTTTGGACCCTGTTTTCATGCGAAAAGGCTAAAAGAAATGTTTCACGTTTGTTACACTCAAACAGTGTCTCCTCTCATATGCTGAACTGGTCACATTGTGGATTTTGGTTAAAACATGATTTTGGACAATGTTCATGGAACTCAGCTTAAAACGTACTTGCAGACTTGAAAACACTTGCCTATTGTAGAGCGCGCCTCCTACTTCCACTGCTGAACGAAAACCCATGATTTTGGACCCTGTTTTCATAAGAAAAGGCTAAAAGAAATGTTTCACTTTTGTTACACTCAAACAGTGTCTCCTCTCATATGCTGAACTGGTTGCATTGTGGATTTTGGTTAAAACATGATTTTGGACAATGTTCATGGAACTCAGCTTAAAACTTACTTGCAGACTTGAAAACCCTTGCCTATTGTAGAGCGCGCCTCCTACTTCCACTGCTGAACGAAAACCCATGATTTTGGACCCTGTTTTCATAAGAAAAGGCTAAAAGAAATGTTTCACTTTTGTTACACTCAAACAGTGTCTCCTCTCATATGCTGAACTAGTCGCATTGTGGATTTTGGTTAAAACATGATTTTGGACAATGTTCATGGAACTCAGCTTAAAACGTACTTGCAGACTTGAAAACCCTTGCCTATTGTAGAGCGCGCCTCCTACTTCCACTGCTGAACGAAAACCCATGATTTTGGACCCTGTTTTCATAAGAAAAGGCTAAAAGAAATGTTTCACTTTTGTTACACTCAAACAGTGTCTCCTCTCATATGCTGAACTAGTCGCATTGTGGATTTTGGTTAAAACATGATTTTGGACAATGTTCATGGAACTCAGCTTAAAACGTACTTGCAGACTTGAAAACCCTTGCCTATTGTAGAGCGCGCCTCCTACTTCCACTGCTGAACGAAAACCCATGATTTTGGACCCTGTTTTCATAAGAAAAGGCTAAAAGAAATGTTTCACTTTTGTTACACTCAAACAGTGTCTCCTCTCATATGCTGACCTAGTCGCATTGTGGATTTTGGTTAAAACATGATTTTGGACAATGTTCATGGAACTCAGCTTAAAACGTACTTGCAGACTTGAAAACCCTTGCCTATTGTAGAGCGCGCCTCCTACTTCCACTGCTGAACGAAAACCCATGATTTTGGACCCTGTTTTCATGCGAAAAGGCTAAAAGAAATGTTTCACGTTTGTTACACTCAAACAGTGTCTCCTCTCATATGCTGAACTGGTCACATTGTGGATTTTGGTTAAAACATGATTTTGGACAATGTTCATGGAACTCAGCTTAAAACGTACTTGCAGACTTGAAAACACTTGCCTATTGTAGAGCGCGCCTCCTACTTCCACTGCTGAACGAAAACCCATGATTTTGGACCCTGTTTTCATGCGAAAAGGCTAAAAGAAATGTTTCACGTTTGTTACACTCAAACAGTGTCTCCTCTCATATGCTGAACTGGTCGCATTGTGGATTTTGGTTAAAACATGATTTTGGACAATGTTCGTGGAACTCAGCTTAAAACGTACTTGCAGACTTGAAAACCCTTGCCTATTGTAGAGCGCGCCTCCTACTTCCACTGCTGAACGAAAACCCATGATTTTGGACCCTGTTTTCATAAGAAAAGGCTAAAAGAAATGTTTCACTTTTGTTACACTCAAACAGTGTCTCCTCTCATATGCTGAACTGGTTGCATTGTGGATTTTGGTTAAAACATGATTTTGGACAATGTTCATGGAACTCAGCTTAAAACGTACTTGCAGACTTGAAAACCCTTGCCTATTGTAGAGCGCGCCTCCTACTTCCACTGCTGAACGAAAACCCATGATTTTGGACCCTGTTTTCATAAGAAAAGGCTAAAAGAAATGTTTCACTTTTGTTACACTCAAACAGTGTCTCCTCTCATATGCTGAACTAGTCGCATTGTGGATTTTGGTTAAAACATGATTTTGGACAATGTTCATGGAACTCAGCTTAAAACGTACTTGCAGACTTGAAAACCCTTGCCTATTGTAGAGCGCGCCTCCTACTTCCACTGCTGAACGATACCCATGATTTTGGACCCTGTTTTCATAAGAAAAGGCTAAAAGAAATGTTTCACTTTTGTTACACTCAAACAGTGTCTCCTCTCATATGCTGAACTAGTCGCATTGTGGATTTTGGTTAAAACATGATTTTGGACAATGTTCATGGAACTCAGCTTAAAACGTACTTGCAGACTTGAAAACCCTTGCCTATTGTAGAGCGCGCCTCCTACTTCCACTGCTGAACGAAAACCCATGATTTTGGACCCTGTTTTCATGCGAAAAGGCTAAAAGAAATGTTTCACGTTTGTTACACTCAAACAGTGTCTCCTCTCATATGCTGAACTGGTCGCATTGTGGATTTTGGTTAAAACATGATTTTGGACAATGTTCGTGGAACTCAGCTTAAAACGTACTTGCAGACTTGAAAACCCTTGCCTATTGTAGAGCGCGCCTCCTACTTCCACTGCTGAACGAAAACCCATGATTTTGGACCCTGTTTTCATAAGAAAAGGCTAAAAGAAATGTTTCACTTTTGTTACACTCAAACAGTGTCTCCTCTCATATGCTGAACTGGTTGCATTGTGGATTTTGGTTAAAACATGATTTTGGACAATGTTCATGGAACTCAGCTTAAAACGTACTTGCAGACTTGAAAACCCTTGCCTATTGTAGAGCGCGCCTCCTACTTCCACTGCTGAACGAAAACCCATGATTTTGGACCCTGTTTTCATAAGAAAAGGCTAAAAGAAATGTTTCACTTTTGTTACACTCAAACAGTGTCTCCTCTCATATGCTGAACTAGTCGCATTGTGGATTTTGGTTAAAACATGATTTTGGACAATGTTCATGGAACTCAGCTTAAAACGTACTTGCAGACTTGAAAACCCTTGCCTATTGTAGAGCGCGCCTCCTACTTCCACTGCTGAACGAAAACCCATGATTTTGGACCCTGTTTTCATAAGAAAAGGCTAAAAGAAATGTTTCACTTTTGTTACACTCAAACAGTGTCTCCTCTCATATGCTGAACTAGTCGCATTGTGGATTTTGGTTAAAACATGATTTTGGACAATGTTCATGGAACTCAGCTTAAAACGTACTTGCAGACTTGAAAACCCTTGCCTATTGTAGAGCGCGCCTCCTACTTCCACTGCTGAACGAAAACCCATGATTTTGGACCCTGTTTTCATAAGAAAAGGCTAAAAGAAATGTTTCACGTTTGTTACACTCAAACAGTGTCTCCTCTCATATGCTGAACTGGTCGCATTGTGGATTTTGGTTAAAACATGATTTTGGACAATGTTCATGGAACTCAGCTTAAAACGTACTTGCAGACTTGAAAACACTTGCCTATTGTAGAGCGCGCCTCCTACTTCCACTGCTGAACGAAAACCCATGATTTTGGACCCTGTTTTCATGCGAAAAGGCTAAAAGAAATGTTTCACGTTTGTTACACTCAAACAGTGTCTCCTCTCATATGCTGAACTGGTCGCATTGTGGATTTTGGTTAAAACATGATTTTGGACAATGTTCGTGGAACTCAGCTTAAAACGTACTTGCAGACTTGAAAACCCTTGCCTATTGTAGAGCGCGCCTCCTACTTCCACTGCTGAACGAAAACCCATGATTTTGGACCCTGTTTTCATAAGAAAAGGCTAAAAGAAATGTTTCACTTTTGTTACACTCAAACAGTGTCTCCTCTCATATGCTGAACTGGTTGCATTGTGGATTTTGGTTAAAACATGATTTTGGACAATGTTCATGGAACTCAGCTTAAAACGTACTTGCAGACTTGAAAACCCTTGCCTATTGTAGAGCGCGCCTCCTACTTCCACTGCTGAACGAAAACCCATGATTTTGGACCCTGTTTTCATAAGAAAAGGCTAAAAGAAATGTTTCACTTTTGTTACACTCAAACAGTGTCTCCTCTCATATGCTGAACTAGTCGCATTGTGGATTTTGGTTAAAACATGATTTTGGATAATGTTCATGGAACTCAGCTTAAAACGTACTTGCAGACTTGAAAACCCTTGCCTATTGTAGAGCGCGCCTCCTACTTCCACTGCTGAACGAAAACCCATGATTTTGGACCCTGTTTTCATAAGAAAAGGCTAAAAGAAATGTTTCACTTTTGTTACACTCAAACAGTGTCTCCTCTCATATGCTGAACTAGTCGCATTGTGGATTTTGGTTAAAACATGATTTTGGACAATGTTCATGGAACTCAGCTTAAAACGTACTTGCAGACTTGAAAACCCTTGCCTATTGTAGAGCGCGCCTCCTACTTCCACTGCTGAACGAAAACCCATGATTTTGGACCCTGTTTTCATGCGAAAAGGCTAAAAGAAATGTTTCACGTTTGTTACACTCAAACAGTGTCTCCTCTCATATGCTGAACTGGTCGCATTGTGGATTTTGGTTAAAACATGATTTTGGACAATGTTCATGGAACTCAGCTTAAAACGTACTTGCAGACTTGAAAACACTTGCCTATTGTAGAGCGCGCCTCCTACTTCCACTGCTGAACGAAAACCCATGATTTTGGACCCTGTTTTCATGCGAAAAGGCTAAAAGAAATGTTTCACGTTTGTTACACTCAAACAGTGTCTCCTCTCATATGCTGAACTGGTCGCATTGTGGATTTTGGTTAAAACATGATTTTGGACAATGTTCGTGGAACTCAGCTTAAAACGTACTTGCAGACTTGAAAACCCTTGCCTATTGTAGAGCGCGCCTCCTACTTCCACTGCTGAACGAAAACCCATGATTTTGGACCCTGTTTTCATAAGAAAAGGCTAAAAGAAATGTTTCACTTTTGTTACACTCAAACAGTGTCTCCTCTCATATGCTGAACTGGTTGCATTGTGGATTTTGGTTAAAACATGATTTTGGACAATGTTCATGGAACTCAGCTTAAAACGTACTTGCAGACTTGAAAACCCTTGCCTATTGTAGAGCGCGCCTCCTACTTCCACTGCTGAACGAAAACCCATGATTTTGGACCCTGTTTTCATAAGAAAAGGCTAAAAGAAATGTTTCACTTTTGTTACACTCAAACAGTGTCTCCTCTCATATGCTGAACTAGTCGCATTGTGGATTTTGGTTAAAACATGATTTTGGACAATGTTCATGGAACTCAGCTTAAAACGTACTTGCAGACTTGAAAACCCTTGCCTATTGTAGAGCGCGCCTCCTACTTCCACTGCTGAACGAAAACCCATGATTTTGGACCCTGTTTTCATAAGAAAAGGCTAAAAGAAATGTTTCACTTTTGTTACACTCAAACAGTGTCTCCTCTCATATGCTGAACTGGTCGCATTGTGGATTTTGGTTAAAACATGATTTTGGACAATGTTCGTGGAACTCAGCTTAAAACGTACTTGCAGACTTGAAAACCCTTGCCTATTGTAGAGCGCGCCTCCTACTTCCACTGCTGAACGAAAACCCATGATTTTGGACCCTGTTTTCATAAGAAAAGGCTAAAAGAAATGTTTCACTTTTGTTACACTCAAACAGTGTCTCCTCTCATATGCTGAACTAGTCGCATTGTGGATTTTGGTTAAAACATGATTTTGGACAATGTTCATGGAACTCAGCTTAAAACGTACTTGCAGACTTGAAAACCCTTGCCTATTGTAGAGCGCGCCTCCTACTTCCACTGCTGAACGAAAACCCATGATTTTGGACCCTGTTTTCATAAGAAAAGGCTAAAAGAAATGTTTCACGTTTGTTACACTCAAACAGTGTCTCCTCTCATATGCTGAACTGGTCACATTGTGGATTTTGGTTAAAACATGATTTTGGACAATGTTCATGGAACTCAGCTTAAAACGTACTTGCAGACTTGAAAACACTTGCCTATTGTAGAGCGCGCCTCCTACTTCCACTGCTGAACGAAAACCCATGATTTTGGACCCTGTTTTCATGCGAAAAGGCTAAAAGAAATGTTTCACGTTTGTTACACTCAAACAGTGTCTCCTCTCATATGCTGAACTGGTCGCATTGTGGATTTTGGTTAAAACATGATTTTGGACAATGTTCGTGGAACTCAGCTTAAAACGTACTTGCAGACTTGAAAACCCTTGCCTATTGTAGAGCGCGCCTCCTACTTCCACTGCTGAACGAAAACCCATGATTTTGGACCCTGTTTTCATAAGAAAAGGCTAAAAGAAATGTTTCACTTTTGTTACACTCAAACAGTGTCTCCTCTCATATGCTGAACTGGTTGCATTGTGGATTTTGGTTAAAACATGATTTTGGACAATGTTCATGGAACTCAGCTTAAAACGTACTTGCAGACTTGAAAACCCTTGCCTATTGTAGAGCGCGCCTCCTACTTCCACTGCTGAACGAAAACCCATGATTTTGGACCCTGTTTTCATAAGAAAAGGCTAAAAGAAATGTTTCACTTTTGTTACACTCAAACAGTGTCTCCTCTCATATGCTGAACTAGTCGCATTGTGGATTTTGGTTAAAACATGATTTTGGACAATGTTCGTGGAACTCAGCTTAAAACGTACTTGCAGACTTGAAAACCCTTGCCTATTGTAGAGCGCGCCTCCTACTTCCACTGCTGAACGAAAACCCATGATTTTGGACCCTGTTTTCATAAGAAAAGGCTAAAAGAAATGTTTCACTTTTGTTACACTCAAACAGTGTCTCCTCTCATATGCTGAACTAGTCGCATTGTGGATTTTGGTTAAAACATGATTTTGGACAATGTTCATGGAACTCAGCTTAAAACGTACTTGCAGACTTGAAAACCCTTGCCTATTGTAGAGCGCGCCTCCTACTTCCACTGCTGAACGAAAACCCATGATTTTGGACCCTGTTTTCATGCGAAAAGGCTAAAAGAAATGTTTCACGTTTGTTACACTCAAACAGTGTCTCCTCTCATATGCTGATTTGGTCACATTGTGGATTTTGGTTAAAACATGATTTTGGACAATGTTCGTGGAACTCAGCTTAAAACGTACTTGCAGACTTGAAAACCCTTGCCTATTGTAGAGCGCGCCTCCTACTTCCACTGCTGAACGAAAACCCATGATTTTGGACCCTGTTTTCATAAGAAAAGGCTAAAAGAAATGTTTCACTTTTGTTACACTCAAACAGTGTCTCCTCTCATATGCTGAACTAGTCGCATTGTGGATTTTGGTTAAAACATGATTTTGGACAATGTTCATGGAACTCAGCTTAAAACGTACTTGCAGACTTGAAAACCCTTGCCTATTGTAGAGCGCGCCTCCTACTTCCACTGCTGAACGATACCCATGATTTTGGACCCTGTTTTCATAAGAAAAGGCTAAAAGAAATGTTTCACTTTTGTTACACTCAAACAGTGTCTCCTCTCATATGCTGAACTAGTCGCATTGTGGATTTTGGTTAAAACATGATTTTGGACAATGTTCATGGAACTCAGCTTAAAACGTACTTGCAGACTTGAAAACCCTTGCCTATTGTAGAGCGCGCCTCCTACTTCCACTGCTGAACGAAAACCCATGATTTTGGACCCTGTTTTCATAAGAAAAGGCTAAAAGAAATGTTTCACTTTTGTTACACTCAAACAGTGTCTCCTCTCATATGCTGAACTAGTCGCATTGTGGATTTTGGTTAAAACATGATTTTGGACAATGTTCATGGAACTCAGCTTAAAACGTACTTGCAGACTTGAAAACCCTTGCCTATTGTAGAGCGCGCCTCCTACTTCCACTGCTGAACGAAAACCCATGATTTTGGACCCTGTTTTCATGCGAAAAGGCTAAAAGAAATGTTTCACGTTTGTTACACTCAAACAGTGTCTCCTCTCATATGCTGAACTGGTCACATTGTGGATTTTGGTTAAAACATGATTTTGGACAATGTTCATGGAACTCAGCTTAAAACGTACTTGCAGACTTGAAAACACTTGCCTATTGTAGAGCGCGCCTCCTACTTCCACTGCTGAACGAAAACCCATGATTTTGGACCCTGTTTTCATGCGAAAAGGCTAAAAGAAATGTTTCACGTTTGTTACACTCAAACAGTGTCTCCTCTCATATGCTGAACTGGTCGCATTGTGGATTTTGGTTAAAACATGATTTTGGACAATGTTCGTGGAACTCAGCTTAAAACGTACTTGCAGACTTGAAAACCCTTGCCTATTGTAGAGCGCGCCTCCTACTTCCACTGCTGAACGAAAACCCATGATTTTGGACCCTGTTTTCATAAGAAAAGGCTAAAAGAAATGTTTCACTTTTGTTACACTCAAACAGTGTCTCCTCTCATATGCTGAACTAGTCGCATTGTGGATTTTGGTTAAAACATGATTTTGGACAATGTTCATGGAACTCAGCTTAAAACGTACTTGCAGACTTGAAAACCCTTGCCTATTGTAGAGCGCGCCTCCTACTTCCACTGCTGAACGATACCCATGATTTTGGACCCTGTTTTCATAAGAAAAGGCTAAAAGAAATGTTTCACTTTTGTTACACTCAAACAGTGTCTCCTCTCATATGCTGAACTAGTCGCATTGTGGATTTTGGTTAAAACATGATTTTGGACAATGTTCATGGAACTCAGCTTAAAACGTACTTGCAGACTTGAAAACCCTTGCCTATTGTAGAGCGCGCCTCCTACTTCCACTGCTGAACGAAAACCCATGATTTTGGACCCTGTTTTCATAAGAAAAGGCTAAAAGAAATGTTTCACTTTTGTTACACTCAAACAGTGTCTCCTCTCATATGCTGAACTAGTCGCATTGTGGATTTTGGTTAAAACATGATTTTGGACAATGTTCATGGAACTCAGCTTAAAACGTACTTGCAGACTTGAAAACCCTTGCCTATTGTAGAGTGCGCCTCCTACTTCCACTGCTGAACGAAAACCCATGATTTTGGACCCTGTTTTCATGCGAAAAGGCTAAAAGAAATGTTTCACGTTTGTTACACTCAAACAGTGTCTCCTCTCATATGCTGAACTGGTCACATTGTGGATTTTGGTTAAAACATGATTTTGGACAATGTTCATGGAACTCAGCTTAAAACGTACTTGCAGACTTGAAAACACTTGCCTATTGTAGAGCGCGCCTCCTACTTCCACTGCTGAACGAAAACCCATGATTTTGGACCCTGTTTTCATGCGAAAAGGCTAAAAGAAATGTTTCACGTTTGTTACACTCAAACAGTGTCTCCTCTCATATGCTGAACTGGTCGCATTGTGGATTTTGGTTAAAACATGATTTTGGACAATGTTCGTGGAACTCAGCTTAAAACGTACTTGCAGACTTGAAAACCCTTGCCTATTGTAGAGCGCGCCTCCTACTTCCACTGCTGAACGAAAACCCATGATTTTGGACCCTGTTTTCATAAGAAAAGGCTAAAAGAAATGTTTCACTTTTGTTACACTCAAACAGTGTCTCCTCTCATATGCTGAACTGGTTGCATTGTGGATTTTGGTAAAAACATGATTTTGGACAATGTTCATGGAACTCAGCTTAAAACGTACTTGCAGACTTGAAAACCCTTGCCTATTGTAGAGCGCGCCTCCTACTTCCACTGCTGAACGAAAACCCATGATTTTGGACCCTGTTTTCATAAGAAAAGGCTAAAAGAAATGTTTCACTTTTGTTACACTCAAACAGTGTCTCCTCTCATATGCTGAACTAGTCGCATTGTGGATTTTGGTTAAAACATGATTTTGGACAATGTTCATGGAACTCAGCTTAAAACGTACTTGCAGACTTGAAAACCCTTGCCTATTGTAGAGCGCGCCTCCTACTTCCACTGCTGAACGATACCCATGATTTTGGACCCTGTTTTCATAAGAAAAGGCTAAAAGAAATGTTTCACTTTTGTTACACTCAAACAGTGTCTCCTCTCATATGCTGAACTAGTCGCATTGTGGATTTTGGTTAAAACATGATTTTGGACAATGTTCATGGAACTCAGCTTAAAACGTACTTGCAGACTTGAAAACCCTTGCCTATTGTAGAGCGCGCCTCCTACTTCCACTGCTGAACGAAAACCCATGATTTTGGACCCTGTTTTCATGCGAAAAGGCTAAAAGAAATGTTTCACGTTTGTTACACTCAAACAGTGTCTCCTCTCATATGCTGAACTGGTCGCATTGTGGATTTTGGTTAAAACATGATTTTGGACAATGTTCGTGGAACTCAGCTTAAAACGTACTTGCAGACTTGAAAACCCTTGCCTATTGTAGAGCGCGCCTCCTACTTCCACTGCTGAACGAAAACCCATGATTTTGGACCCTGTTTTCATAAGAAAAGGCTAAAAGAAATGTTTCACTTTTGTTACACTCAAACAGTGTCTCCTCTCATATGCTGAACTGGTTGCATTGTGGATTTTGGTTAAAACATGATTTTGGACAATGTTCATGGAACTCAGCTTAAAACGTACTTGCAGACTTGAAAACCCTTGCCTATTGTAGAGCGCGCCTCCTACTTCCACTGCTGAACGAAAACCCATGATTTTGGACCCTGTTTTCATAAGAAAAGGCTAAAAGAAATGTTTCACTTTTGTTACACTCAAACAGTGTCTCCTCTCATATGCTGAACTAGTCGCATTGTGGATTTTGGTTAAAACATGATTTTGGACAATGTTCATGGAACTCAGCTTAAAACGTACTTGCAGACTTGAAAACCCTTGCCTATTGTAGAGCGCGCCTCCTACTTCCACTGCTGAACGAAAACCCATGATTTTGGACCCTGTTTTCATAAGAAAAGGCTAAAAGAAATGTTGCACTTTTGTTACACTCAAACAGTGTCTCCTCTCATATGCTGAACTAGTCGCATTGTGGATTTTGGTTAAAACATGATTTTGGACAATGTTCATGGAACTCAGCTTAAAACGTACTTGCAGACTTGAAAACCCTTGCCTATTGTAGAGCGCGCCTCCTACTTCCACTGCTGAACGAAAACCCATGATTTTGGACCCTGTTTTCATAAGAAAAGGCTAAAAGAAATGTTTCACGTTTGTTACACTCAAACAGTGTCTCCTCTCATATGCTGAACTGGTCGCATTGTGGATTTTGGTTAAAACATGATTTTGGACAATGTTCATGGAACTCAGCTTAAAACGTACTTGCAGACTTGAAAACACTTGCCTATTGTAGAGCGCGCCTCCTACTTCCACTGCTGAACGAAAACCCATGATTTTGGACCCTGTTTTCATGCGAAAAGGCTAAAAGAAATGTTTCACGTTTGTTACACTCAAACAGTGTCTCCTCTCATATGCTGAACTGGTCGCATTGTGGATTTTGGTTAAAACATGATTTTGGACAATGTTCATGGAACTCAGCTTAAAACGTACTTGCAGACTTGAAAACCCTTGCCTATTGTAGAGCGCGCCTCCTACTTCCACTGCTGAACGAAAACCCATGATTTTGGACCCTGTTTTCATGCGAAAAGGCTAAAAGAAATGTTTCACGTTTGTTACACTCAAACAGTGTCTCCTCTCATATGCTGAACTGGTCGCATTGTGGATTTTGGTTAAAACATGATTTTGGACAATGTTCGTGGAACTCAGCTTAAAACGTACTTGCAGACTTGAAAACCCTTGCCTATTGTAGAGCGCGCCTCCTACTTCCACTGCTGAACGAAAACCCATGATTTTGGACCCTGTTTTCATAAGAAAAGGCTAAAAGAAATGTTTCACTTTTGTTACACTCAAACAGTGTCTCCTCTCATATGCTGAACTAGTCGCATTGTGGATTTTGGTTAAAACATGATTTTGGACAATGTTCATGGAACTCAGCTTAAAACGTACTTGCAGACTTGAAAACCCTTGCCTATTGTAGAGCGCGCCTCCTACTTCCACTGCTGAACGAAAACCCATGATTTTGGACCCTGTTTTCATAAGAAAAGGCTAAAAGAAATGTTTCACTTTTGTTACACTCAAACAGTGTCTCCTCTCATATGCTGAACTAGTCGCATTGTGGATTTTGGTTAAAACATGATTTTGGACAATGTTCATGGAACTCAGCTTAAAACGTACTTGCAGACTTGAAAACCCTTGCCTATTGTAGAGCGCGCCTCCTACTTCCACTGCTGAACGAAAACCCATGATTTTGGACCCTGTTTTCATGGGAAAAGGCTAAAAGAAATGTTTCACGTTTGTTACACTCAAACAGTGTCTCCTCTCATATGCTGAACTGGTCGCATTGTGGATTTTGGTTAAAACATGATTTTGGACAATGTTCGTGGAACTCAGCTTAAAACGTACTTGCAGACTTGAAAACCCTTGCCTATTGTAGAGCGCGCCTCCTACTTCCACTGCTGAACGAAAACCCATGATTTTGGACCCTGTTTTCATAAGAAAAGGCTAAAAGAAATGTTTCACTTTTGTTACACTCAAACAGTGTCTCCTCTCATATGCTGAACTGGTTGCATTGTGGATTTTGGTTAAAACATGATTTTGGACAATGTTCATGGAACTCAGCTTAAAACGTACTTGCAGACTTGAAAACCCTTGCCTATTGTAGAGCGCGCCTCCTACTTCCACTGCTGAACGAAAACCCATGATTTTGGACCCTGTTTTCATAAGAAAAGGCTAAAAGAAATGTTTCACTTTTGTTACACTCAAACAGTGTCTCCTCTCATATGCTGAACTAGTCGCATTGTGGATTTTGGTTAAAACATGATTTTGGACAATGTTCATGGAACTCAGCTTAAAACGTACTTGCAGACTTGAAAACCCTTGCCTATTGTAGAGCGCGCCTCCTACTTCCACTGCTGAACGATACCCATGATTTTGGACCCTGTTTTCATAAGAAAAGGCTAAAAGAAATGTTTCACTTTTGTTACACTCAAACAGTGTCTCCTCTCATATGCTGAACTAGTCGCATTGTGGATTTTGGTTAAAACATGATTTTGGACAATGTTCATGGAACTCAGCTTAAAACGTACTTGCAGACTTGAAAACCCTTGCCTATTGTAGAGCGCGCCTCCTACTTCCAATGCTGAACGAAAACCCATGATTTTGGACCCTGTTTTCATGCGAAAAGGCTAAAAGAAATGTTTCACGTTTGTTACACTCAAACAGTGTCTCCTCTCATATGCTGAACTGGTCGCATTGTGGATTTTGGTTAAAACATGATTTTGGACAATGTTCGTGGAACTCAGCTTAAAACGTACTTGCAGACTTGAAAACCCTTGCCTATTGTAGAGCGCGCCTCCTACTTCCACTGCTGAACGAAAACCCATGATTTTGGACCCTGTTTTCATAAGAAAAGGCTAAAAGAAATGTTTCACTTTTGTTACACTCAAACAGTGTCTCCTCTCATATGCTGAACTGGTTATATTGTGGATTTTGGTTAAAAAATGATTTTGGACAATGTTCATGGAACTCAGCTTAAAACGTACTTGCAGACTTGAAAACCCTTGCCTATTGTAGAGCGCGCCTCCTACTTCCACTGCTGAACGAAAACCCATGATTTTGGACCCTGTTTTCATAAGAAAAGGCTAAAAGAAATGTTTCACTTTTGTTACACTCAAACAGTGTCTCCTCTCATATGCTGAACTAGTCGCATTGTGGATTTTGGTTAAAACATGATTTTGGACAATGTTCATGGAACTCAGCTTAAAACGTACTTGCAGACTTGAAAACCCTTGCCTATTGTAGAGCGCGCCTCCTACTTCCACTGCTGAACGATACCCATGATTTTGGACCCTGTTTTCATAAGAAAAGGCTAAAAGAAATGTTTCACTTTTGTTACACTCAAACAGTGTCTCCTCTCATATGCTGAACTAGTCGCATTGTGGATTTTGGTTAAAACATGATTTTGGACAATGTTCATGGAACTCAGCTTAAAACGTACTTGCAGACTTGAAAACCCTTGCCTATTGTAGAGCGCGCCTCCTACTTCCACTGCTGAACGAAAACCCATGATTTTGGACCCTGTTTTCATAAGAAAAGGCTAAAAGAAATGTTTCACTTTTGTTACACTCAAACAGTGTCTCCTCTCATATGCTGAACTAGTCGCATTGTGGATTTTGGTTAAAACATGATTTTGGACAATGTTCATGGAACTCAGCTTAAAACGTACTTGCAGACTTGAAAACCCTTGCCTATTGTAGAGCGCGCCTCCTACTTCCACTGCTGAACGAAAACCCATGATTTTGGACCCTGTTTTCATAAGAAAAGGCTAAAAGAAATGTTTCACTTTTGTTACACTCAAACAGTGTCTCCTCTCATATGCTGAACTAGTCGCATTGTGGATTTTGGTTAAAACATGATTTTGGACAATGTTCATGGAACTCAGCTTAAAACGTACTTGCAGACTTGAAAACCCTTGCCTATTGTAGAGCGCGCCTCCTACTTCCACTGCTGAACGAAAACCCATGATTTTGGACCCTGTTTTCATGCGAAAAGGCTAAAAGAAATGTTTCACGTTTGTTACACTCAAACAGTGTCTCCTCTCATATGCTGAACTGGTCGCATTGTGGATTTTGGTTAAAACATGATTTTGGACAATGTTCGTGGAACTCAGCTTAAAACGTACTTGCAGACTTGAAAACACTTGCCTATTGTAGAGCGCGCCTCCTACTTCCACTGCTGAACGAAAACCCATGATTTTGGACCCTGTTTTCATGCGAAAAGGCTAAACTAGTCGCATTGTGGATTTTGGTTAAAACATGATTTTGGACAATGTTCATGGAACTCAGCTTAAAACGTACTTGCAGACTTGAAAACACTTGCCTATTGTAGAGCGCGCCTCCTACTTCCACTGCTGAACGAAAACCCATGATTTTGGACCCTGTTTTCATGCGAAAAGGCTAAAAGAAATGTTTCACGTTTGTTACACTCAAACAGTGTCTCCTCTCATATGCTGAACTGGTCGCATTGTGGATTTTGGTTAAAACATGATTTTGGACAATGTTCATGGAACTCAGCTTAAAACGTACTTGCAGACTTGAAAACCCTTGCCTATTGTAGAGCGCGCCTCCTACTTCCACTGCTGAACGAAAACCCATGATTTTGGACCCTGTTTTCATAAGAAAAGGCTAAAAGAAATGTTTCACTTTTGTTACACTCAAACAGTGTCTCCTCTCATATGCTGAACTAGTCGCATTGTGGATTTTGGTTAAAACATGATTTTGGACAATGTTCATGGAACTCAGCTTAAAACGTACTTGCAGACTTGAAAACCCTTGCCTATTGTAGAGCGCGCCTCCTACTTCCACTGCTGAACGAAAACCCATGATTTTGGACCCTGTTTTCATAAGAAAAGGCTAAAAGAAATGTTTCACTTTTGTTACACTCAAACAGTGTCTCCTCTCATATGCTGAACTAGTCGCATTGTGGATTTTGGTTAAAACATGATTTTGGACAATGTTCATGGAACTCAGCTTAAAACGTACTTGCAGACTTGAAAACCCTTGCCTATTGTAGAGCGCGCCTCCTACTTCCACTGCTGAACGAAAACACATGATTTTGGACCCTGTTTTCATGCGAAAAGTCTAAAAGAAATGTTTCACGTTTGTTACACTCAAACAGTGTCTCCTCTCATATGCTGAACTGGTCGCATTGTGGATTTTGGTTAAAACATGATTTTGGACAATGTTCATGGAACTCAGCTTAAAACGTACTTGCAGACTTGAAAACACTTGCCTATTGTAGAGCGCG
Source organism: Coregonus lavaretus (assembly GCF_964263955.1). Lineage (NCBI taxonomy): Eukaryota > Metazoa > Chordata > Actinopteri > Salmoniformes > Salmonidae > Coregonus > Coregonus lavaretus. The sequence goes on along the minus strand of NC_139988.1, from coordinate 76,796,722 downwards.
CCTCCTACTTCCACTGCTGAATGAAAACCCATGATTTTGGACCCTGTTTTCATAAGAAAAGGCTAAAAGAAATGTTTCACTTTTGTTACACTCAAACAGTGTCTCCTCTCATATGCTGAACTGGTTGCATTGTGGATTTTGGTTAAAACATGATTTTGGACAATGTTCATGGAACTCAGCTTAAAACGTACTTGCAGACTTGAAAACCCTTGCCTATTGTAGAGCGCGCCTCCTACTTCCACTGCTGAACGAAAACCCATGATTTTGGACCCTGTTTTCATAAGAAAAGGCTAAAAGAAATGTTTCACTTTTGTTACACTCAAACAGTGTCTCCTCTCATATGCTGAACTAGTCGCATTGTGGATTTTGGTTAAAACATGATTTTGGACAATGTTCATGGAACTCAGCTTAAAACGTACTTGCAGACTTGAAAACCCTTGCCTATTGTAGAGCGCGCCTCCTACTTCCACTGCTGAACGAAAACCCATGATTTTGGACCCTGTTTTCATAAGAAAAGGCTAAAAGAAATGTTTCACTTTTGTTACACTCAAACAGTGTCTCCTCTCATATGCTGAACTAGTCGCATTGTGGATTTTGGTTAAAACATGATTTTGGACAATGTTCATGGAACTCAGCTTAAAACGTACTTGCAGACTTGAAAACCCTTGCCTATTGTAGAGCGCGCCTCCTACTTCCACTGCTGAACGAAAACCCATGATTTTGGACCCTGTTTTCATGCGAAAAGGCTAAAAGAAATGTTTCACTTTTGTTACACTCAAACAGTGTCTCCTCTCATATGCTGAACTGGTCGCATTGTGGATTTTGGTTAAAACATGATTTTGGACAATGTTCGTGGAACTCAGCTTAAAACGTACTTGCAGACTTGAAAACCCTTGCCTATTGTAGAGCGCGCCTCCTACTTCCACTGCTGAACGAAAACCCATGATTTTGGACCCTGTTTTCATAAGAAAAGGCTAAAAGAAATGTTTCACTTTTGTTACACTCAAACAGTGTCTCCTCTCATATGCTGAACTAGTCGCATTGTGGATTTTGGTTAAAACATGATTTTGGACAATGTTCATGGAACTCAGCTTAAAACGTACTTGCAGACTTGAAAACCCTTGCCTATTGTAGAGCGCGCCTCCTACTTCCACTGCTGAACGAAAACCCATGATTTTGGACCCTGTTTTCATAAGAAAAGGCTAAAAGAAATGTTTCACTTTTGTTACACTCAAACAGTGTCTCCTCTCATATGCTGAACTAGTCGCATTGTGGATTTTGGTTAAAACATGATTTTGGACAATGTTCATGGAACTCAGCTTAAAACGTACTTGCAGACTTGAAAACACTTGCCTATTGTAGAGCGCGCCTCCTACTTCCACTGCTGAACGAAAACCCATGATTTTGGACCCTGTTTTCATAAGAAAAGGCTAAAAGAAATGTTTCACTTTTGTTACACTCAAACAGTGTCTCCTCTCATATGCTGAACTAGTCGCATTGTGGATTTTGGTTAAAACATGATTTTGGACAATGTTCATGGAACTCAGCTTAAAACGTACTTGCAGACTTGAAAACACTTGCCTATTGTAGAGCGCGCCTCCTACTTCCACTGCTGAACGAAAACCCATGATTTTGGACCCTATTTTCATGCGAAAAGGCTAAAAGAAATGTTTCACGTTTGTTACACTCAAACAGTGTCTCCTCTCATATGCTGAACTGGTCGCATTGTGGATTTTGGTTAAAACATGATTTTGGACAATGTTCGTGGAATTCAGCTTAAAACGTACTTGCAGACTTGAAAACCCTTGCCTATTGTAGAGCGCGCCTCCTACTTCCACTGCTGAACGAAAACCCATGATTTTGGACCCTGTTTTCATGCGAAAAGGCTAAAAGAAATGTTTCACGTTTGTTACACTCAAACAGTGTCTCCTCTCATATGCTGAACTGGTCGCATTGTGGATTTTGGTTAAAACATGATTTTGGACAATGTTCGTGGAACTCAGCTTAAAACGTACTTGCAGACTTGAAAACCCTTGCCTATTGTAGAGCGCGCCTCCTACTTCCACTGCTGAACGAAAACCCATGATTTTGGACCCTGTTTTCATGCGAAAAGGCTAAAAGAAATGTTTCACTTTTGTTACACTCAAACAGTGTCTCCTCTCATATGCTGAACTGGTTGCATTGTGGATTTTGGTTAAAACATGATTTTGGACAATGTTCATGGAACTCAGCTTAAAACGTACTTGCAGACTTGAAAACCCTTGCCTATTGTAGAGCGCGCCTCCTACTTCCACTGCTGAACGAAAACCCATGATTTTGGACCCTGTTTTCATAAGAAAAGGCTAAAAGAAATGTTTCACTTTTGTTACACTCAAACAGTGTCTCCTCTCATATGCTGAACTAGTCGCATTGTGGATTTTGGTTAAAACATGATTTTGGACAATGTTCATGGAACTCAGCTTAAAACGTACTTGCAGACTTGAAAACCCTTGCCTATTGTAGAGCGCGCCTCCTACTTCCACTGCTGAACGAAAACCCATGATTTTGGACCCTGTTTTCATAAGAAAAGGCTAAAAGAAATGTTTCACTTTTGTTACACTCAAACAGTGTCTCCTCTCATATGCTGAACTAGTCGCATTGTGGATTTTGGTTAAAACATGATTTTGGACAATGTTCATGGAACTCAGCTTAAAACGTACTTGCAGACTTGAAAACCCTTGCCTATTGTAGAGCGCGCCTCCTACTTCCACTGCTGAACGAAAACCCATGATTTTGGACCCTGTTTTCATGCGAAAAGGCTAAAAGAAATGTTTCACGTTTGTTACACTCAAACAGTGTCTCCTCTCATATGCTGAACTGGTCGCATTGTGGATTTTGGTTAAAACATGATTTTGGACAATGTTCATGGAACTCAGCTTAAAACGTACTTGCAGACTTGAAAACACTTGCCTATTGTAGAGCGCACCTCCTACTTCCACTGCTGAACGAAAACCCATGATTTTGGACCCTGTTTTCATAAGAAAAGGCTAAAAGAAATGTTTCACGTTTGTTACACTCAAACAGTGTCTCCTCTCATATGCTGAACTGGTCGCATTGTGGATTTTGGTTAAAACATGATTTTGGACAATGTTCGTGGAACTCAGCTTAAAACGTACTTGCAGACTTGAAAACCCTTGCCTATTGTAGAGCGCGCCTCCTACTTCCACTGCTGAACGAAAACCCATGATTTTGGACCCTGTTTTCATAAGAAAAGGCTAAAAGAAATGTTTCACTTTTGTTACACTCAAACAGTGTCTCCTCTCATATGCTGAACTGGTTGCATTGTGGATTTTGGTTAAAACATGATTTTGGACAATGTTCATGGAACTCAGCTTAAAACGTACTTGCAGACTTGAAAACCCTTGCCTATTGTAGAGCGCGCCTCCTACTTCCACTGCTGAACGAAAACCCATGATTTTGGACCCTGTTTTCATAAGAAAAGGCTAAAAGAAATGTTTCACTTTTGTTACACTCAAACAGTGTCTCCTCTCATATGCTGAACTAGTCGCATTGTGGATTTTGGTTAAAACATGATTTTGGACAATGTTCATGGAACTCAGCTTAAAACGTACTTGCAGACTTGAAAACCCTTGCCTATTGTAGAGCGCGCCTCCTACTTCCACTGCTGAACGAAAACCCATGATTTTGGACCCTGTTTTCATAAGAAAAGGCTAAAAGAAATGTTTCACTTTTGTTACACTCAAACAGTGTCTCCTCTCATATGCTGAACTAGTCGCATTGTGGATTTTGGTTAAAACATGATTTTGGACAATGTTCATGGAACTCAGCTTAAAACGTACTTGCAGACTTGAAAACCCTTGCCTATTGTAGAGCGCGCCTCCTACTTCCACTGCTGAACGAAAACCCATGATTTTGGACCCTGTTTTCATGCGAAAAGGCTAAAAGAAATGTTTCACTTTTGTTACACTCAAACAGTGTCTCCTCTCATATGCTGAACTGGTCGCATTGTGGATTTTGGTTAAAACATGATTTTGGACAATGTTCGTGGAACTCAGCTTAAAACGTACTTGCAGACTTGAAAACCCTTGCCTATTGTAGAGCGCGCCTCCTACTTCCACTGCTGAACGATACCCATGATTTTGGACCCTGTTTTCATAAGAAAAGGCTAAAAGAAATGTTTCACTTTTGTTACACTCAAACAGTGTCTCCTCTCATATGCTGAACTAGTCGCATTGTGGATTTTGGTTAAAACATGATTTTGGACAATGTTCATGGAACTCAGCTTAAAACGTACTTGCAGACTTGAAAACCCTTGCCTATTGTAGAGCGCGCCTCCTACTTCCACTGCTGAACGAAAACCCATGATTTTGGACCCTGTTTTCATGCGAAAAGGCTAAAAGAAATGTTTCACGTTTGTTACACTCAAACAGTGTCTCCTCTCATATGCTGAACTGGTCGCATTGTGGATTTTGGTTAAAACATGATTTTGGACAATGTTCATGGAACTCAGCTTAAAACGTACTTGCAGACTTGAAAACACTTGCCTATTGTAGAGCGCGCCTCCTACTTCCACTGCTGAACGAAAACCCATGATTTTGGACCCTGTTTTCATGCGAAAAGGCTAAAAGAAATGTTTCACGTTTGTTACACTCAAACAGTGTCTCCTCTCATATGCTGAACTGGTCGCATTGTGGATTTTGGTTAAAACATGATTTTGGACAATGTTCGTGGAACTCAGCTTAAAACGTACTTGCAGACTTGAAAACCCTTGCCTATTGTAGAGCGCGCCTCCTACTTCCACTGCTGAACGAAAACCCATGATTTTGGACCCTGTTTTCATAAGAAAAGGCTAAAAGAAATGTTTCACTTTTGTTACACTCAAACAGTGTCTCCTCTCATATGCTGAACTGGTTGCATTGTGGATTTTGGTTAAAACATGATTTTGGACAATGTTCATGGAACTCAGCTTAAAACGTAATTGCAGACTTGAAAACCCTTGCCTATTGTAGAGCGCGCCTCCTACTTCCACTGCTGAACGAAAACCCATGATTTTGGACCCTGTTTTCATAAGAAAAGGCTAAAAGAAATGTTTCACTTTTGTTACACTCAAACAGTGTCTCCTCTCATATGCTGAACTAGTCGCATTGTGGATTTTGGTTAAAACATGATTTTGGACAATGTTCATGGAACTCAGCTTAAAACGTACTTGCAGACTTGAAAACCCTTGCCTATTGTAGAGCGCGCCTCCTACTTCCACTGCTGAACGAAAACCCATGATTTTGGACCCTGTTTTCATAAGAAAAGGCTAAAAGAAATGTTTCACTTTTGTTACACTCAAACAGTGTCTCCTCTCATATGCTGAACTAGTCGCATTGTGGATTTTGGTTAAAACATGATTTTGGACAATGTTCATGGAACTCAGCTTAAAACGTACTTGCAGACTTGAAAACCCTTGCCTATTGTAGAGCGCGCCTCCTACTTCCACTGCTGAACAAAAACCCATGATTTTGGACCCTGTTTTCATGCGAAAAGGCTAAAAGAAATGTTTCACTTTTGTTACACTCAAACAGTGTCTCCTCTCATATGCTGAACTGGTCGCATTGTGGATTTTGGTTAAAACATGATTTTGGACAATGTTCGTGGAACTCAGCTTAAAACGTACTTGCAGACTTGAAAACCCTTGCCTATTGTAGAGCGCGCCTCCTACTTCCACTGCTGAACGAAAACCCATGATTTTGGACCCTGTTTTCATAAGAAAAGGCTAAAAGAAATGTTTCACTTTTGTTACACTCAAACAGTGTCTCCTCTCATATGCTGAACTAGTCGCATTGTGGATTTTGGTTAAAACATGATTTTGGACAATGTTCATGGAACTCAGCTTAAAACGTACTTGCAGACTTGAAAACCCTTGCCTATTGTAGAGCGCGCCTCCTACTTCCACTGCTGAACGAAAACCCATGATTTTGGACCCTGTTTTCATAAGAAAAGGCTAAAAGAAATGTTTCACTTTTGTTACACTCAAACAGTGTCTCCTCTCATATGCTGAACTAGTCGCATTGTGGATTTTGGTTAAAACATGATTTTGGACAATGTTCATGGAACTCAGCTTAAAACGTACTTGCAGACTTGAAAACCCTTGCCTATTGTAGAGCGCGCCTCCTACTTCCACTGCTGAACGAAAACCCATGATTTTGGACCCTGTTTTCATGCGAAAAGGCTAAAAGAAATGTTTCACTTTTGTTACACTCAAACAGTGTCTCCTCTCATATGCTGAACTGGTCGCATTGTGGATTTTGGTTAAAACATGATTTTGGACAATGTTCGTGGAACTCAGCTTAAAACGTACTTGCAGACTTGAAAACCCTTGCCTATTGTAGAGCGCGCCTCCTACTTCCACTGCTGAACGAAAACCCATGATTTTGGACCCTGTTTTCATAAGAAAAGGCTAAAAGAAATGTTTCACTTTTGTTACACTCAAACAGTGTCTCCTCTCATATGCTGAACTAGTCGCATTGTGGATTTTGGTTAAAACATGATTTTGGACAATGTTCATGGAACTCAGCTTAAAACGTACTTGCAGACTTGAAAACCCTTGCCTATTGTAGAGCGCGCCTCCTACTTCCACTGCTGAACGAAAACCCATGATTTTGGACCCTGTTTTCATGCGAAAAGGCTAAAAGAAATGTTTCACTTTTGTTACACTCAAACAGTGTCTCCTCTCATATGCTGAACTGGTCGCATTGTGGATTTTGGTTAAAACATGATTTTGGACAATGTTCGTGGAACTCAGCTTAAAACGTACTTGCAGACTTGAAAACCCTTGCCTATTGTAGAGCGCGCCTCCTACTTCCACTGCTGAACGAAAACCCATGATTTTGGACCCTGTTTTCATAAGAAAAGGCTAAAAGAAATGTTTCACTTTTGTTACACTCAAACAGTGTCTCCTCTCATATGCTGAACCAGTCGCATTGTGGATTTTGGTTAAAACATGATTTTGGACAATGTTCATGGAACTCAGTTTAAAACGTACTTGCAGACTTGAAAACCCTTGCCTATTGTAGAGCGCGCCTCCTACTTCCACTGCTGAACGAAAACCCATGATTTTGGACCCTGTTTTCATGCGAAAAGGCTAAAAGAAATGTTTCACGTTTGTTACACTCAAACAGTGTCTCCTCTCATATGCTGAACTGGTCGCATTGTGGATTTTGGTTAAAACATGATTTTGGACAATGTTCATGGAACTCAGCTTAAAACGTACTTGCAGACTTGAAAACACTTGCCTATTGTAGAGCGCGCCTCCTACTTCCACTGCTGAACGAAAACCCATGATTTTGGACCCTGTTTTCATGCGAAAAGGCTAAAAGAAATGTTTCACGTTTGTTACACTCAAACAGTGTCTCCTCTCATATGCTGAACTGGTCGCATTGTGGATTTTGGTTAAAACATGATTTTGGACAATGTTCGTGGAACTCAGCTTAAAACGTACTTGCAGACTTGAAAACCCTTGCCTATTGTAGAGCGCGCCTCCTACTTCCACTGCTGAACGAAAACCCATGATTTTGGACCCTGTTTTCATAAGAAAAGGCTAAAAGAAATGTTTCACTTTTGTTACACTCAAACAGTGTCTCCTCTCATATGCTGAACTGGTTGCATTGTGGATTTTGGTTAAAACATGATTTTGGACAATGTTCATGGAACTCAGCTTAAAACGTACTTGCAGACTTGAAAACCCTTGCCTATTGTAGAGCGCGCCTCCTACTTCCACTGCTGAACGAAAACCCATGATTTTGGACCCTGTTTTCATAAGAAAAGGCTAAAAGAAATGTTTCACTTTTGTTACACTCAAACAGTGTCTCCTCTCATATGCTGAACTAGTCGCATTGTGGATTTTGGTTAAAACATGATTTTGGACAATGTTCATGGAACTCAGCTTAAAACGTACTTGCAGACTTGAAAACACTTGCCTATTGTAGAGCGCGCCTCCTACTTCCACTGCTGAACGAAAACCCATGATTTTGGACCCTGTTTTCATGCGAAAAGGCTAAAAGAAATGTTTCACGTTTGTTACACTCAAACAGTGTCTCCTCTCATATGCTGAACTGGTCGCATTGTGGATTTTGGTTAAAACATGATTTTGGACAATGTTCGTGGAATTCAGCTTAAAACGTACTTGCAGACTTGAAAACCCTTGCCTATTGTAGAGCGCGCCTCCTACTTCCACTGCTGAACGAAAACCCATGATTTTGGACCCTGTTTTCATGCGAAAAGGCTAAAAGAAATGTTTCACGTTTGTTACACTCAAACAGTGTCTCCTCTCATATGCTGAACTGGTCGCATTGTGGATTTTGGTTAAAACATGATTTTGGACAATGTTCGTGGAACTCAGCTTAAAACGTACTTGCAGACTTGAAAACCCTTGCCTATTGTAGAGCGCGCCTCCTACTTCCACTGCTGAACGAAAACCCATGATTTTGGACCCTGTTTTCATGCGAAAAGGCTAAAAGAAATGTTTCACTTTTGTTACACTCAAACAGTGTCTCCTCTCATATGCTGAACTGGTTGCATTGTGGATTTTGGTTAAAACATGATTTTGGACAATGTTCATGGAACTCAGCTTAAAACGTACTTGCAGACTTGAAAACCCTTGCCTATTGTAGAGCGCGCCTCCTACTTCCACTGCTGAACGAAAACCCATGATTTTGGACCCTGTTTTCATAAGAAAAGGCTAAAAGAAATGTTTCACTTTTGTTACACTCAAACAGTGTCTCCTCTCATATGCTGAACTAGTCGCATTGTGGATTTTGGTTAAAACATGATTTTGGACAATGTTCATGGAACTCAGCTTAAAACGTACTTGCAGACTTGAAAACCCTTGCCTATTGTAGAGCGCGCCTCCTACTTCCACTGCTGAACGAAAACCCATGATTTTGGACCCTGTTTTCATGCGAAAAGGCTAAAAGAAATGTTTCACGTTTGTTACACTCAAACAGTGTCTCCTCTCATATGCTGAACTGGTCGCATTGTGGATTTTGGTTAAAACATGATTTTGGACAATGTTCATGGAACTCAGCTTAAAACGTACTTGCAGACTTGAAAACACTTGCCTATTGTAGAGCGCGCCTCCTACTTCCACTGCTGAACGAAAACCCATGATTTTGGACCCTGTTTTCATGCGAAAAGGCTAAAAGAAATGTTTCACGTTTGTTACACTCAAACAGTGTCTCCTCTCATATGCTGAACTGGTCGCATTGTGGATTTTGGTTAAAACATGATTTTGGACAATGTTCGTGGAACTCAGCTTAAAACGTACTTGCAGACTTGAAAACCCTTGCCTATTGTAGAGCGCGCCTCCTACTTCCACTGCTGAACGAAAACCCATGATTTTGGACCCTGTTTTCATAAGAAAAGGCTAAAAGAAATGTTTCACTTTTGTTACACTCAAACAGTGTCTCCTCTCATATGCTGAACTGGTTGCATTGTGGATTTTGGTTAAAACATGATTTTGGACAATGTTCATGGAACTCAGCTTAAAACGTACTTGCAGACTTGAAAACCCTTGCCTATTGTAGAGCGCGCCTCCTACTTCCACTGCTGAACGAAAACCCATGATTTTGGACCCTGTTTTCATAAGAAAAGGCTAAAAGAAATGTTTCACTTTTGTTACACTCAAACAGTGTCTCCTCTCATATGCTGAACTAGTCGCATTGTGGATTTTGGTTAAAACATGATTTTGGACAATGTTCATGGAACTCAGCTTAAAACGTACTTGCAGACTTGAAAACCCTTGCCTATTGTAGAGCGCGCCTCCTACTTCCACTGCTGAACGAAAACCCATGATTTTGGACCCTGTTTTCATAAGAAAAGGCTAAAAGAAATGTTTCACTTTTGTTACACTCAAACAGTGTCTCCTCTCATATGCTGAACTAGTCGCATTGTGGATTTTGGTTAAAACATGATTTTGGACAATGTTCATGGAACTCAGCTTAAAACGTACTTGCAGACTTGAAAACCCTTGCCTATTGTAGAGCGCGCCTCCTACTTCCACTGCTGAACGAAAACCCATGATTTTGGACCCTGTTTTCATGCGAAAAGGCTAAAAGAAATGTTTCACTTTTGTTACACTCAAACAGTGTCTCCTCTCATATGCTGAACTGGTCGCATTGTGGATTTTGGTTAAAACATGATTTTGGACAATGTTCGTGGAACTCAGCTTAAAACGTACTTGCAGACTTGAAAACCCTTGCCTATTGTAGAGCGCGCCTCCTACTTCCACTGCTGAACGAAAACCCATGATTTTGGACCCTGTTTTCATAAGAAAAGGCTAAAAGAAATGTTTCACTTTTGTTACACTCAAACAGTGTCTCCTCTCATATGCTGAACTAGTCGCATTGTGGATTTTGGTTAAAACATGATTTTGGACAATGTTCATGGAACTCAGCTTAAAACGTACTTGCAGACTTGAAAACCCTTGCCTATTGTAGAGCGCGCCTCCTACTTCCACTGCTGAACGAAAACCCATGATTTTGGACCCTGTTTTCATGCGAAAAGGCTAAAAGAAATGTTTCACGTTTGTTACACTCAAACAGTGTCTCCTCTCATATGCTGAACTGGTCGCATTGTGGATTTTGGTTAAAACATGATTTTGGACAATGTTCATGGAACTCAGCTTAAAACGTACTTGCAGACTTGAAAACACTTGCCTATTGTAGAGCGCGCCTCCTACTTCCACTGCTGAACGAAAACCCATGATTTTGGACCCTGTTTTCATGCGAAAAGGCTAAAAGAAATGTTTCACGTTTGTTACACTCAAACAGTGTCTCCTCTCATATGCTGAACTGGTCGCATTGTGGATTTTGGTTAAAACATGATTTTGGACAATGTTCGTGGAACTCAGCTTAAAACGTACTTGCAGACTTGAAAACCCTTGCCTATTGTAGAGCGCGCCTCCTACTTCCACTGCTGAACGAAAACCCATGATTTTGGACCCTGTTTTCATAAGAAAAGGCTAAAAGAAATGTTTCACTTTTGTTACACTCAAACAGTGTCTCCTCTCATATGCTGAACTGGTTGCATTGTGGATTTTGGTTAAAACATGATTTTGGACAATGTTCATGGAACTCAGCTTAAAACGTACTTGCAGACTTGAAAACCCTTGCCTATTGTAGAGCGCGCCTCCTACTTCCACTGCTGAACGAAAACCCATGATTTTGGACCCTGTTTTCATAAGAAAAGGCTAAAAGAAATGTTTCACTTTTGTTACACTCAAACAGTGTCTCCTCTCATATGCTGAACTAGTCGCATTGTGGATTTTGGTTAAAACATGATTTTGGACAATGTTCATGGAACTCAGCTTAAAACGTACTTGCAGACTTGAAAACCCTTGCCTATTGTAGAGCGCGCCTCCTACTTCCACTGCTGAACGAAAACCCATGATTTTGGACCCTGTTTTCATAAGAAAAGGCTAAAAGAAATGTTTCACTTTTGTTACACTCAAACAGTGTCTCCTCTCATATGCTGAACTAGTCGCATTGTGGATTTTGGTTAAAACATGATTTTGGACAATGTTCATGGAACTCAGCTTAAAACGTACTTGCAGACTTGAAAACCCTTGCCTATTGTAGAGCGCGCCTCCTACTTCCACTGCTGAACGAAAACCCATGATTTTGGACCCTGTTTTCATGCGAAAAGGCTAAAAGAAATGTTTCACTTTTGTTACACTCAAACAGTGTCTCCTCTCATATGCTGAACTGGTCGCATTGTGGATTTTGGTTAAAACATGATTTTGGACAATGTTCGTGGAACTCAGCTTAAAACGTACTTGCAGACTTGAAAACCCTTGCCTATTGTAGAGCGCGCCTCCTACTTCCACTGCTGAACGAAAACCCATGATTTTGGACCCTGTTTTCATAAGAAAAGGCTAAAAGAAATGTTTCACTTTTGTTACACTCAAACAGTGTCTCCTCTCATATGCTGAACTAGTCGCATTGTGGATTTTGGTTAAAACATGATTTTGGACAATGTTCATGGAACTCAGCTTAAAACGTACTTGCAGACTTGAAAACCCTTGCCTATTGTAGAGCGCGCCTCCTACTTCCACTGCTGAACGAAAACCCATGATTTTGGACCCTGTTTTCATGCGAAAAGGCTAAAAGAAATGTTTCACGTTTGTTACACTCAAACAGTGTCTCCTCTCATATGCTGAACTGGTCGCATTGTGGATTTTGGTTAAAACATTATTTTGGACAATGTTCATGGAACTCAGCTTAAAACGTACTTGCAGACTTGAAAACACTTGCCTATTGTAGAGCGCGCCTCCTACTTCCACTGCTGAACGAAAACCCATGATTTTGGACCCTGTTTTCATGCGAAAAGGCTAAAAGAAATGTTTCACGTTTGTTACACTCAAACAGTGTCTCCTCTCATATGCTGAACAGGTCGCATTGTGGATTTTGGTTAAAACATGATTTTGGACAATGTTCGTGGAACTCAGCTTAAAACGTACTTGCAGACTTGAAAACCCTTGCCTATTGTAGAGCGCGCCTCCTACTTCCACTGCTGAACGAAAACCCATGATTTTGGACCCTGTTTTCATAAGAAAAGGCTAAAAGAAATGTTTCACTTTTGTTACACTCAAACAGTGTCTCCTCTCATATGCTGAACTGGTTGCATTGTGGATTTTGGTTAAAACATGATTTTGGACAATGTTCATGGAACTCAGCTTAAAACGTACTTGCAGACTTGAAAACCCTTGCCTATTGTAGAGCGCGCCTCCTACTTCCACTGCTGAACGAAAACCCATGATTTTGGACCCTGTTTTCATAAGAAAAGACTAAAAGAAATGTTTCACTTTTGTTACACTCAAACAGTGTCTCCTCTCATATGCTGAACTGGTCGCATTGTGGATTTTGGTTAAAACATGATTTTGGACAATGTTCGTGGAACTCAGCTTAAAACGTACTTGCAGACTTGAAAACCCTTGCCTATTGTAGAGCGCGCCTCCTACTTCCACTGCTGAACGAAAACCCATGATTTTGGACCCTGTTTTCATAAGAAAAGGCTAAAAGAAATGTTTCACTTTTGTTACACTCAAACAGTGTCTCCTCTCATATGCTGAACTGGTTGCATTGTGGATTTTGGTTAAAACATGATTTTGGACAATGTTCATGGAACTCAGCTTAAAACGTACTTGCAGACTTGAAAACCCTTGCCTATTGTAGAGCGCGCCTCCTACTTCCACTGCTGAACGAAAACCCATGATTTTGGACCCTGTTTTCATAAGAAAAGGCTAAAAGAAATGTTTCACTTTTGTTACACTCAAACAGTGTCTCCTCTCATATGCTGAACTAGTCGCATTGTGGATTTTGGTTAAAACATGATTTTGGACAATGTTCATGGAACTCAGCTTAAAACGTACTTGCAGACTTGAAAACCCTTGCCTATTGTAGAGCGCGCCTCCTACTTCCACTGCTGAACGAAAACCCATGATTTTGGACCCTGTTTTCATAAGAAAAGGCTAAAAGAAATGTTTCACTTTTGTTACACTCAAACAGTGTCTCCTCTCATATGCTGAACTAGTCGCATTGTGGATTTTGGTTAAAACATGATTTTGGACAATGTTCATGGAACTCAGCTTAAAACGTACTTGCAGACTTGAAAACCCTTGCCTATTGTAGAGCGCGCCTCCTACTTCCACTGCTGAACGAAAACCCATGATTTTGGACCCTGTTTTCATGCGAAAAGGCTAAAAGAAATGTTTCACTTTTGTTACACTCAAACAGTGTCTCCTCTCATATGCTGAACTGGTCGCATTGTGGATTTTGGTTAAAACATGATTTTGGACAATGTTCGTGGAACTCAGCTTAAAACGTACTTGCAGACTTGAAAACCCTTGCCTATTGTAGAGCGCGCCTCCTACTTCCACTGCTGAACGAAAACCCATGATTTTGGACCCTGTTTTCATAAGAAAAGGCTAAAAGAAATGTTTCACTTTTGTTACACTCAAACAGTGTCTCCTCTCATATGCTGAACTAGTCGCATTGTGGATTTTGGTTAAAACATGATTTTGGACAATGTTCATGGAACTCAGCTTAAAACGTACTTGCAGACTTGAAAACCCTTGCCTATTGTAGAGCGCGCCTCCTACTTCCACTGCTGAACGAAAACCCATGATTTTGGACCCTGTTTTCATGCGAAAAGGCTAAAAGAAATGTTTCACGTTTGTTACAATCAAACAGTGTCTCCTCTCATATGCTGAACTGGTCGCATTGTGGATTTTGGTTAAAACATGATTTTGGACAATGTTCATGGAACTCAGCTTAAAACGTACTTGCAGACTTGAAAACACTTGCCTATTGTAGAGCGCGCCTCCTACTTCCACTGCTGAACGAAAACCCATGATTTTGGACCCTGTTTTCATGCGAAAAGGCTAAAAGAAATGTTTCACGTTTGTTACACTCAAACAGTGTCTCCTCTCATATGCTGAACAGGTCGCATTGTGGATTTTGGTTAAAACATGATTTTGGACAATGTTCGTGGAACTCAGCTTAAAACGTACTTGCAGACTTGAAAACCCTTGCCTATTGTAGAGCGCGCCTCCTACTTCCACTGCTGAACGAAAACCCATGATTTTGGACCCTGTTTTCATAAGAAAAGGCTAAAAGAAATGTTTCACTTTTGTTACACTCAAACAGTGTCTCCTCTCATATGCTGAACTGGTTGCATTGTGGATTTTGGTTAAAACATGATTTTGGACAATGTTCATGGAACTCAGCTTAAAACGTACTTGCAGACTTGAAAACCCTTGCCTATTGTAGAGCGCGCCTCCTACTTCCACTGCTGAACGAAAACCCATGATTTTGGACCCTGTTTTCATAAGAAAAGACTAAAAGAAATGTTTCACTTTTGTTACACTCAAACAGTGTCTCCTCTCATATGCTGAACTAGTCGCATTGTGGATTTTGGTTAAAACATGATTTTGGACAATGTTCATGGAACTCAGCTTAAAACGTACTTGCAGACTTGAAAACCCTTGCCTATTGTAGAGCGCGCCTCCTACTTCCACTGCTGAACGAAAACCCATGATTTTGGACCCTGTTTTCATGCGAAAAGGCTAAAAGAAATGTTTCACGTTTGTTACACTCAAACAGTGTCTCCTCTCATATGCTGAACTGGTCGCATTGTGGATTTTGGTTAAAACATGATTTTGGACAATGTTCATGGAACTCAGCTTAAAACGTACTTGCAGACTTGAAAACACTTGCCTATTGTAGAGCGCGCCTCCTACTTCCACTGCTGAACGAAAACCCATGATTTTGGACCCTGTTTTCATGCGAAAAGGCTAAAAGAAATGTTTCACGTTTGTTACACTCAAACAGTGTCTCCTCTCATATGCTGAACAGGTCGCATTGTGGATTTTGGTTAAAACATGATTTTGGACAATGTTCGTGGAACTCAGCTTAAAACGTACTTGCAGACTTGAAAACCCTTGCCTATTGTAGAGCGCGCCTCCTACTTCCACTGCTGAACGAAAACCCATGATTTTGGACCCTGTTTTCATAAGAAAAGGCTAAAAGAAATGTTTCACTTTTGTTACACTCAAACAGTGTCTCCTCTCATATGCTGAACTGGTTGCATTGTGGATTTTGGTTAAAACATGATTTTGGACAATGTTCATGGAACTCAGCTTAAAACGTACTTGCAGACTTGAAAACCCTTGCCTATTGTAGAGCGCGCCTCCTACTTCCACTGCTGAACGAAAACCCATGATTTTGGACCCTGTTTTCATAAGAAAAGACTAAAAGAAATGTTTCACTTTTGTTACACTCAAACAGTGTCTCCTCTCATATGCTGAACTAGTCGCATTGTGGATTTTGGTTAAAACATGATTTTGGACAATGTTCATGGAACTCAGCTTAAAACGTACTTGCAGACTTGAAAACCCTTGCCTATTGTAGAGCGCGCCTCCTACTTCCACTGCTGAACGAAAACCCATGATTTTGGACCCTGTTTTCATAAGAAAAGGCTAAAAGAAATGTTTCACTTTTGTTACACTCAAACAGTGTCTCCTCTCATATGCTGAACTAGTCGCATTGTGGATTTTGGTTAAAACATGATTTTGGACAATGTTCATGGAACTCAGCTTAAAACGTACTTGCAGACTTGAAAACCCTTGCCTATTGTAGAGCGCGCCTCCTACTTCCACTGCTGAACGAAAACCCATGATTTTGGACCCTGTTTTCATGCGAAAAGGCTAAAAGAAATGTTTCACTTTTGTTACACTCAAACAGTGTCTCCTCTCATATGCTGAACTGGTCGCATTGTGGATTTTGGTTAAAACATGATTTTGGACAATGTTCGTGGAACTCAGCTTAAAACGTACTTGCAGACTTGAAAACCCTTGCCTATTGTAGAGCGCGCCTCCTACTTCCACTGCTGAACGAAAACCCATGATTTTGGACCCTGTTTTCATAAGAAAAGGCTAAAAGAAATGTTTCACTTTTGTTACACTCAAACAGTGTCTCCTCTCATATGCTGAACTAGTCGCATTGTGGATTTTGGTTAAAACATGATTTTGGACAATGTTCATGGAACTCAGCTTAAAACGTACTTGCAGACTTGAAAACCCTTGCCTATTGTAGAGCGCGCCTCCTACTTCCACTGCTGAACGAAAACCCATGATTTTGGACCCTGTTTTCATGCGAAAAGGCTAAAAGAAATGTTTCACGTTTGTTACACTCAAACAGTGTCTCCTCTCATATGCTGAACTGGTCGCATTGTGGATTTTGGTTAAAACATGATTTTGGACAATGTTCATGGAACTCAGCTTAAAACGTACTTGCAGACTTGAAAACACTTGCCTATTGTAGAGCGCGCCTCCTACTTCCACTGCTGAACGAAAACCCATGATTTTGGACCCTGTTTTCATGCGAAAAGGCTAAAAGAAATGTTTCACGTTTGTTACACTCAAACAGTGTCTCCTCTCATATGCTGAACAGGTCGCATTGTGGATTTTGGTTAAAACATGATTTTGGACAATGTTCGTGGAACTCAGCTTAAAACGTACTTGCAGACTTGAAAACCCTTGCCTATTGTAGAGCGCGCCTCCTACTTCCACTGCTGAACGAAAACCCATGATTTTGGACCCTGTTTTCATAAGAAAAGGCTAAAAGAAATGTTTCACTTTTGTTACACTCAAACAGTGTCTCCTCTCATATGCTGAACTGGTTGCATTGTGGATTTTGGTTAAAACATGATTTTGGACAATGTTCATGGAACTCAGCTTAAAACGTACTTGCAGACTTGAAAACCCTTGCCTATTGTAGAGCGCGCCTCCTACTTCCACTGCTGAACGAAAACCCATGATTTTGGACCCTGTTTTCATAAGAAAAGACTAAAAGAAATGTTTCACTTTTGTTACACTCAAACAGTGTCTCCTCTCATATGCTGAACTAGTCGCATTGTGGATTTTGGTTAAAACATGATTTTGGACAATGTTCATGGAACTCAGCTTAAAACGTACTTGCAGACTTGAAAACCCTTGCCTATTGTAGAGCGCGCCTCCTACTTCCACTGCTGAACGAAAACCCATGATTTTGGACCCTGTTTTCATGCGAAAAGGCTAAAAGAAATGTTTCACTTTTGTTACACTCAAACAGTGTCTCCTCTCATATGCTGAACTGGTCGCATTGTGGATTTTGGTTAAAACATGATTTTGGACAATGTTCGTGGAACTCAGCTTAAAACGTACTTGCAGACTTGAAAACCCTTGCCTATTGTAGAGCGCGCCTCCTACTTCCACTGCTGAACGAAAACCCATGATTTTGGACCCTGTTTTCATAAGAAAAGGCTAAAAGAAATGTTTCACTTTTGTTACACTCAAACAGTGTCTCCTCTCATATGCTGAACTAGTCGCATTGTGGATTTTGGTTAAAACATGATTTTGGACAATGTTCATGGAACTCAGCTTAAAACGTACTTGCAGACTTGAAAACCCTTGCCTATTGTAGAGCGCGCCTCCTACTTCCACTGCTGAACGAAAACCCATGATTTTGGACCCTGTTTTCATGCGAAAAGGCTAAAAGAAATGTTTCACGTTTGTTACACTCAAACAGTGTCTCCTCTCATATGCTGAACTGGTCGCATTGTGGATTTTGGTTAAAACATGATTTTGGACAATGTTCATGGAACTCAGCTTAAAACGTACTTGCAGACTTGAAAACACTTGCCTATTGTAGAGCGCGCCTCCTACTTCCACTGCTGAACGAAAACCCATGATTTTGGACCCTGTTTTCATGCGAAAAGGCTAAAAGAAATGTTTCACGTTTGTTACACTCAAACAGTGTCTCCTCTCATATGCTGAACTGGTCGCATTGTGGATTTTGGTTAAAACATGATTTTGGACAATGTTCGTGGAACTCAGCTTAAAACGTACTTGCAGACTTGAAAACCCTTGCCTATTGTAGAGCGCGCCTCCTACTTCCACTGCTGAACGAAAACCCATGATTTTGGACCCTGTTTTCATAAGAAAAGGCTAAAAGAAATGTTTCACTTTTGTTACACTCAAACAGTGTCTCCTCTCATATGCTGAACTAGTCGCATTGTGGATTTTGGTTAAAACATGATTTTGGACAATGTTCATGGAACTCAGCTTAAAACGTACTTGCAGACTTGAAAACCCTTGCCTATTGTAGAGCGCGCCTCCTACTTCCACTGCTGAACGATACCCATGATTTTGGACCCTGTTTTCATAAGAAAAGGCTAAAAAAAATGTTTCACTTTTGTTACACTCAAACAGTGTCTCCTCTCATATGCTGAACTAGTCGCATTGTGGATTTTGGTTAAAACATGATTTTGGACAATGTTCATGGAACTCAGCTTAAAACGTACTTGCAGACTTGAAAACCCTTGCCTATTGTAGAGCGCGCCTCCTACTTCCACTGCTGAACGAAAACCCATGATTTTGGACCCTGTTTTCATGCGAAAAGGCTAAAAGAAATGTTTCACGTTTGTTACACTCAAACAGTGTCTCCTCTCATATGCTGAACTGGTCGCATTGTGGATTTTGGTTAAAACATGATTTTGGACAATGTTCGTGGAACTCAGCTTAAAACGTACTTGCAGACTTGAAAACCCTTGCCTATTGTAGAGCGCGCCTCCTACTTCCACTGCTGAACGAAAACCCATGATTTTGGACCCTGTTTTCATAAGAAAAGGCTAAAAGAAATGTTTCACTTTTGTTACACTCAAACAGTGTCTCCTCTCATATGCTGAACTAGTCGCATTGTGGATTTTGGTTAAAACATGATTTTGGACAATGTTCATGGAACTCAGCTTAAAACGTACTTGCAGACTTGAAAACCCTTGCCTATTGTAGAGCGCGCCTCCTACTTCCACTGCTGAACGAAAACCCATGATTTTGGACCCTGTTTTCATGCGAAAAGGCTAAAAGAAATGTTTCACGTTTGTTACACTCAAACAGTGTCTCCTCTCATATGCTGAACTGGTCGCATTGTGGATTTTGGTTAAAACATGATTTTGGACAATGTTCATGGAACTCAGCTTAAAACGTACTTGCAGACTTGAAAACACTTGCCTATTGTAGAGCGCGCCTCCTACTTCCACTGCTGAACGAAAACCCATGATTTTGGACCCTGTTTTCATGCGAAAAGGCTAAAAGAAATGTTTCACGTTTGTTACACTCAAACAGTGTCTCCTCTCATATGCTGAACTGGTCGCATTGTGGATTTTGGTTAAAACATGATTTTGGACAATGTTCGTGGAACTGAGCTTAAAACGTACTTGCAGACTTGAAAACCCTTGCCTATTGTAGAGCGCGCCTCCTACTTCCACTGCTGAACGAAAACCCATGATTTTGGACCCTGTTTTCATAAGAAAAGGCTAAAAGAAATGTTTCACTTTTGTTACACTCAAACAGTGTCTCCTCTCATATGCTGAACTGGTTGCATTGTGGATTTTGGTTAAAACATGATTTTGGACAATGTTCATGGAACTCAGCTTAAAACGTACTTGCAGACTTGAAAACCCTTGCCTATTGTAGAGCGCGCCTCCTACTTCCACTGCTGAACGAAAACCCATGATTTTGGACCCTGTTTTCATAAGAAAAGACTAAAAGAAATGTTTCACTTTTGTTACACTCAAACAGTGTCTCCTCTCATATGCTGAACTAGTCGCATTGTGGATTTTGGTTAAAACATGATTTTGGACAATGTTCATGGAACTCAGCTTAAAACGTACTTGCAGACTTGAAAACCCTTGCCTATTGTAGAGCGCGCCTCCTACTTCCACTGCTGAACGATACCCATGATTTTGGACCCTGTTTTCATAAGAAAAGGCTAAAAGAAATGTTTCACTTTTGTTACACTCAAACAGTGTCTCCTCTCATATGCTGAACTAGTCGCATTGTGGATTTTGGTTAAAACATGATTTTGGACAATGTTCATGGAACTCAGCTTAAAACGTACTTGCAGACTTGAAAACCCTTGCCTATTGTAGAGCGCGCCTCCTACTTCCACTGCTGAACGAAAACCCATGATTTTGGACCCTGTTTTCATGCGAAAAGGCTAAAAGAAATGTTTCACGTTTGTTACACTCAAACAGTGTCTCCTCTCATATGCTGAACTGGTCGCATTGTGGATTTTGGTTAAAACATGATTTTGGACAATGTTCGTGGAACTCAGCTTAAAACGTACTTGCAGACTTGAAAACCCTTGCCTATTGTAGAGCGCGCCTCCTACTTCCACTGCTGAACGAAAACCCATGATTTTGGACCCTGTTTTCATAAGAAAAGGCTAAAAGAAATGTTTCACTTTTGTTACACTCAAACAGTGTCTCCTCTCATATGCTGAACTAGTCGCATTGTGGATTTTGGTTAAAACATGATTTTGGACAATGTTCATGGAACTCAGCTTAAAACGTACTTGCAGACTTGAAAACCCTTGCCTATTGTAGAGCGCGCCTCCTACTTCCACTGCTGAACGAAAACCCATGATTTTGGACCCTGTTTTCATAAGAAAAGGCTAAAAGAAATGTTTCACTTTTGTTACACTCAAACAGTGTCTCCTCTCATATGCTGAACTAGTCGCATTGTGGATTTTGGTTAAAACATGATTTTGGACAATGTTCATGGAACTCAGCTTAAAACGTACTTGCAGACTTGAAAACCCTTGCCTATTGTAGAGCGCGCCTCCTACTTCCACTGCTGAACGAAAACCCATGATTTTGGACCCTGTTTTCATGCGAAAAGGCTAAAAGAAATGTTTCACGTTTGTTACACTCAAACAGTGTCTCCTCTCATATGCTGAACTGGTCGCATTGTGGATTTTGGTTAAAACATGATTTTGGACAATGTTCGTGGAACTCAGCTTAAAACGTACTTGCAGACTTGAAAACCCTTGCCTATTGTAGAGCGCGCCTCCTACTTCCACTGCTGAACGAAAACCCATGATTTTGGACCCTGTTTTCATAAGAAAAGGCTAAAAGAAATGTTTCACTTTTGTTACACTCAAACAGTGTCTCCTCTCATATGCTGAACTAGTCGCATTGTGGATTTTGGTTAAAACATGATTTTGGACAATGTTCATGGAACTCAGCTTAAAACGTACTTGCAGACTTGAAAACCCTTGCCTATTGTAGAGCGCGCCTCCTACTTCCACTGCTGAACGAAAACCCATGATTTTGGACCCTGTTTTCATAAGAAAAGGCTAAAAGAAATGTTTCACTTTTGTTACACTCAAACAGTGTCTCCTCTCATATGCTGAACTAGTCGCATTGTGGATTTTGGTTAAAACATGATTTTGGACAATGTTCATGGAACTCAGCTTAAAACGTACTTGCAGACTTGAAAACCCTTGCCTATTGTAGAGCGCGCCTCCTACTTCCACTGCTGAACGAAAACCCATGATTTTGGACCCTGTTTTCATAAGAAAAGGCTAAAAGAAATGTTTCACTTTTGTTACACTCAAACAGTGTCTCCTCTCATATGCTGAACTAGTCGCATTGTGGATTTTGGTTAAAACATGATTTTGGACAATGTTCATGGAACTCAGCTTAAAACGTACTTGCAGACTTGAAAACCCTTGCCTATTGTAGAGCGCGCCTCCTACTTCCACTGCTGAACGAAAACCCATGATTTTGGACCCTGTTTTCATAAGAAAAGGCTAAAAGAAATGTTTCACTTTTGTTACACTCAAACAGTGTCTCCTCTCATATGCTGAACTGGTTGCATTGTGGATTTTGGTTAAAACATGATTTTGGACAATGTTCATGGAACTCAGCTTAAAACGTACTTGCAGACTTGAAAACCCTTGCCTATTGTAGAGCGCGCCTCCTACTTCCACTGCTGAACGAAAACCCATGATATTGGACCCTGTTTTCATAAGAAAAGGCTAAAAGAAATGTTTCACTTTTGTTACACTCAAACAGTGTCTCCTCTCATATGCTGAACTGGTCGCATTGTGGATTTTGGTTAAAACATGATTTTGGACAATGTTCGTGGAACTCAGCTTAAAACGTACTTGCAGACTTGAAAACCCTTGCCTATTGTAGAGCGCGCCTCCTACTTCCACTGCTGAAGGAAAACCCATGATTTTGGACCCTGTTTTCATAAGAAAAGGCTAAAAGAAATGTTTCACTTTTGTTACACTCAAACAGTGTCTCCTCTCATATGCTGAACTGGTTGCATTGTGGATTTTGGTTAAAACATGATTTTGGACAATGTTCATGGAACTCAGCTTAAAACGTACTTGCAGACTTGAAAACCCTTGCCTATTGTAGAGCGCGCCTCCTACTTCCACTGCTGAACGAAAACCCATGATTTTGGACCCTGTTTTCATAAGAAAAGGCTAAAAGAAATGTTTCACTTTTGTTACACTCAAACAGTGTCTCCTCTCATATGCTGAACTAGTCGCATTGTGGATTTTGGTTAAAACATGATTTTGGACAATGTTCATGGAACTCAGCTTAAAACGTACTTGCAGACTTGAAAACCCTTGCCTATTGTAGAGCGCGCCTCCTACTTCCACTGCTGAACGAAAACCCATGATTTTGGACCCTGTTTTCATAAGAAAAGGCTAAAAGAAATGTTTCACTTTTGTTACACTCAAACAGTGTCTCCTCTCATATGCTGAACTAGTCGCATTGTGGATTTTGGTTAAAACATGATTTTGGACAATGTTCATGGAACTCAGCTTAAAACGTACTTGCAGACTTGAAAACCCTTGCCTATTGTAGAGCGCGCCTCCTACTTCCACTGCTGAACGAAAACCCATGATTTTGGACCCTGTTTTCATGCGAAAAGGCTAAAAGAAATGTTTCACGTTTGTTACACTCAAACAGTGTCTCCTCTCATATGCTGAACTGGTCGCATTGTGGATTTTGGTTAAAACATGATTTTGGACAATGTTCGTGGAACTCAGCTTAAAACGTACTTGCAGACTTGAAAACCCTTGCCTATTGTAGAGCGCGCCTCCTACTTCCACTGCTGAACGAAAACCCATGATTTTGGACCCTTTTTTCATAAGAAAAGGCTAAAAGAAATGTTTCACTTTTGTTACACTCAAACAGTGTCTCCTCTCATATGCTGAACTGGTTGCATTGTGGATTTTGGTTAAAACATGATTTTGGACAATGTTCATGGAACTCAGCTTAAAACGTACTTGCAGACTTGAAAACCCTTGCCTATTGTAGAGCGCGCCTCCTACTTCCACTGCTGAACGAAAACCCATGATTTTGGACCCTGTTTTCATGCGAAAAGGCTAAAAGAAATGTTTCACTTTTGTTACACTCAAACAGTGTCTCCTCTCATATGCTGAACTGGTTGCATTGTGGATTTTGGTTAAAACATGATTTTGGACAATGTTCGTGGAACTCAGCTTAAAACGTACTTGCAGACTTGAAAACCCTTGCCTATTGTAGAGCGCGCCTCCTACTTCCACTGCTGAACGAAAACCCATGATTTTGGACCCTGTTTTCATGCGAAAAGGCTAAAAGAAATGTGTCACGTTTGTTACACTCAAACAGTGTCTCCTCTCATATGCTGAACTGGTCGCATTGTGGATTTTGGTTAAAACATGATTTTGGACAATGTTCATGGAACTCAGCTTAAAACGTACTTGCAGACTTGAAAACACTTGCCTATTGTAGAGCGCGCCTCCTACTTCCACTGCTGAACGAAAACCCATGATTTTGGACCCTGTTTTCATGCGAAAAGGCTAAAAGAAATGTTTCACGTTTGTTACACTCAAACAGTGTCTCCTCTCATATGCTGAACTGGTCGCATTGTGGATTTTGGTTAAAACATGATTTTGGACAATGTTCGTGGAACTCAGCTTAAAACGTACTTGCAGACTTGAAAACCCTTGCCTATTGTAGAGCGCGCCTCCTACTTCCACTGCTGAACGAAAACCCATGATTTTGGACCCTGTTTTCATAAGAAAAGGCTAAAAGAAATGTTTCACTTTTGTTACACTCAAACAGTGTCTCCTCTCATATGCTGAACTGGTTGCATTGTGGATTTTGGTTAAAACATGATTTTGGACAATGTTCATGGAACTCAGCTTAAAACGTACTTGCAGACTTGAAAACCCTTGCCTATTGTAGAGCGCGCCTCCTACTTCCACTGCTGAACGAAAACCCATGATTTTGGACCCTGTTTTCATAAGAAAAGGCTAAAAGAAATGTTTCACTTTTGTTACACTCAAACAGTGTCTCCTCTCATATGCTGAACTAGTCGCATTGTGGATTTTGGTTAAAACATGATTTTGGACAATGTTCATGGAACTCAGCTTAAAACGTACTTGCAGACTTGAAAACCCTTGCCTATTGTAGAGCGCGCCTCCTACTTCCACTGCTGAACGAAAACCCATGATTTTGGACCCTGTTTTCATAAGAAAAGGCTAAAATAAATGTTTCACATTTGTTACACTCAAACAGTGTCTCCTCTCATATGCTGAACTAGTCGCATTGTGGATTTTGGTTAAAACATGATTTTGGACAATGTTCATGGAACTCAGCTTAAAACGTACTTGCAGACTTGAAAACCCTTGCCTATTGTAGAGCGCGCCTCCTACTTCCACTGCTGAACGAAAACCCATGATTTTGGACCCTGTTTTCATGCGAAAAGGCTAAAAGAAATGTTTCACGTTTGTTACACTCAAACAGTGTCTCCTCTCATATGCTGAACTGGTCGCATTGTGGATTTTGGTTAAAACATGATTTTGGACAATGTTCGTGGAACTCAGCTTAAAACGTACTTGCAGACTTGAAAACCCTTGCCTATTGTAGAGCGCGCCTCCTACTTCCACTGCTGAACGAAAACCCATGATTTTGGACCCTGTTTTCATAAGAAAAGGCTAAAAGAAATGTTTCACTTTTGTTACACTCAAACAGTGTCTCCTCTCATATGCTGAACTGGTTGCATTGTGGATTTTAGTTAAAACATGATTTTGGACAATGTTCATGGAACTCAGCTTAAAACGTACTTGCAGACTTGAAAACCCTTGCCTATTGTAGAGCGCGCCTCCTACTTCCACTGCTGAACGAAAACCCATGATTTTGGACCCTGTTTTCATGCGAAAAGGCTAAAAGAAATGTTTCACTTTTGTTACACTCAAACAGTGTCTCCTCTCATATGCTGAACTAGTCGCATTGTGGATTTTGGTTAAAACATGATTTTGGACAATGTTCATGGAACTCAGCTTAAAACGTACTTGCAGACTTGAAAACCCTTGCCTATTGTAGAGCGCGCCTCCTACTTCCACTGCTGAACGAAAACCCATGATTTTGGACCCTGTTTTCATAAGAAAAGGCTAAAAGAAATGTTTCACTTTTGTTACACTCAAACAGTGTCTCCTCTCATATGCTGAACTAGTCGCATTGTGGATTTTGGTTAAAACATGATTTTGGACAATGTTCATGGAACTCAGCTTAAAACGTACTTGCAGACTTGAAAACCCTTGCCTATTGTAGAGCGCGCCTCCTACTTCCACTGCTGAACGAAAACCCATGATTTTGGACCCTGTTTTCATAAGAAAAGGCTAAAAGAAATGTTTCACTTTTGTTACACTCAAACAGTGTCTCCTCTCATATGCTGAACTAGTCGCATTGTGGATTTTGGTTAAAACATGATTTTGGACAATGTTCGTGGAACTCAGCTTAAAACGTACTTGCAGACTTGAAAACCCTTGCCTATTGTAGAGCGCGCCTCCTACTTCCACTGCTGAACGAAAACCCATGATTTTTGACCCTGTTTTCATAAGAAAAGGCTAAAAGAAATGTTTCACTTTTGTTACACTCAAACAGTGTCTCCTCTCATATGCTGAACTGGTTGCATTGTGGATTTTGGTTAAAACATGATTTTGGACAATGTTCATGGAACTCAGCTTAAAACGTACTTGCAGACTTGAAAACCCTTGCCTATTGTAGAGCGCGCCTCCTACTTCCACTGCTGAACGAAAACCCATGATTTTGGACCCTGTTTTCATAAGAAAAGGCTAAAAGAAATGTTTCACTTTTGTTACACTCAAACAGTGTCTCCTCTCATATGCTGAACTAGTCGCATTGTGGATTTTGGTTAAAACATGATTTTGGACAATGTTCATGGAACTCAGCTTAAAACGTACTTGCAGACTTGAAAACCCTTGCCTATTGTAGAGCGCGCCTCCTACTTCCACTGCTGAACGAAAACCCATGATTTTGGACCCTGTTTTCATAAGAAAAGGCTAAAAGAAATGTTTCACTTTTGTTACACTCAAACAGTGTCTCCTCTCATATGCTGAACTAGTCGCATTGTGGATTTTGGTTAAAACATGATTTTGGACAATGTTCATGGAACTCAGCTTAAAACGTACTTGCAGACTTGAAAACCCTTGCCTATTGTAGAGCGCGCCTCCTACTTCCACTGCTGAACGAAAACCCATGATTTTGGACCCTGTTTTCATAAGAAAAGGCTAAAAGAAATGTTTCACATTTGTTACACTCAAACAGTGTCTCCTCTCATATGCTGAACTAGTCGCATTGTGGATTTTGGTTAAAACATGATTTTGGACAATGTTCATGGAACTCAGCTTAAAACGTACTTGCAGACTTGAAAACCCTTGCCTATTGTAGAGCGCGCCTCCTACTTCCACTGCTGAACGAAAACCCATGATTTTGGACCCTGTTTTCATGCGAAAAGGCTAAAAGAAATGTTTCACGTTTGTTACACTCAAACAGTGTCTCCTCTCATATGCTGAACTGGTCGCATTGTGGATTTTGGTTAAAACATGATTTTGGACAATGTTCGTGGAACTCAGCTTAAAACGTACTTGCAGACTTGAAAACCCTTGCCTATTGTAGAGCGCGCCTCCTACTTCCACTGCTGAACGAAAACCCATGATTTTGGACCCTGTTTTCATAAGAAAAGGCTAAAAGAAATGTTTCACTTTTGTTACACTCAAACAGTGTCTCCTCTCATATGCTGAACTGGTTGCATTGTGGATTTTAGTTAAAACATGATTTTGGACAATGTTCATGGAACTCAGCTTAAAACGTACTTGCAGACTTGAAAACCCTTGCCTATTGTAGAGCGCGCCTCCTACTTCCACTGCTGAACGAAAACCCATGATTTTGGACCCTGTTTTCATGCGAAAAGGCTAAAAGAAATGTTTCACTTTTGTTACACTCAAACAGTGTCTCCTCTCATATGCTGAACTAGTCGCATTGTGGATTTTGGTTAAAACATGATTTTGGACAATGTTCATGGAACTCAGCTTAAAACGTACTTGCAGACTTGAAAACCCTTGCCTATTGTAGAGCGCGCCTCCTACTTCCACTGCTGAACGAAAACCCATGATTTTGGACCCTGTTTTCATAAGAAAAGGCTAAAAGAAATGTTTCACTTTTGTTACACTCAAACAGTGTCTCCTCTCATATGCTGAACTAGTCGCATTGTGGATTTTGGTTAAAACATGATTTTGGACAATGTTCATGGAACTCAGCTTAAAACGTACTTGCAGACTTGAAAACCCTTGCCTATTGTAGAGCGCGCCTCCTACTTCCACTGCTGAACGAAAACCCATGATTTTGGACCCTGTTTTCATGCGAAAAGGCTAAAAGAAATGTTTCACGTTTGTTACACTCAAACAGTGTCTCCTCTCATATGCTGAACTGGTCGCATTGTGGATTTTGGTTAAAACATGATTTTGGACAATGTTCATGGAACTCAGCATAAAACGTACTTGCAGACTTGAAAACACTTGCCTATTGTAGAGCGCGCCTCCTACTTCCACTGCTGAACGAAAACCCATGATTTTGGACCCTGTTTTCATGCGAAAAGGCTAAAAGAAATGTTTCACGTTTGTTACACTCAAACAGTGTCTCCTCTCATATGCTGAACTGGTCGCATTGTGGATTTTGGTTAAAACATGATTTTGGACAATGTTCGTGGAACTCAGCTTAAAACGTACTTGCAGACTTGAAAACCCTTGCCTATTGTAGAGCGCGCCTCCTACTTCCACTGCTGAACGAAAACCCATGATTTTGGACCCTGTTTTCATAAGAAAAGGCTAAAAGAAATGTTTCACTTTTGTTACACTCAAACAGTGTCTCCTCTCATATGCTGAACTGGTTGCATTGTGGATTTTGGTTAAAACATGATTTTGGACAATGTTCATGGAACTCAGCTTAAAACGTACTTGCAGACTTGAAAACCCTTGCCTATTGTAGAGCGCGCCTCCTACTTCCACTGCTGAACGAAAACCCATGATTTTGGACCCTGTTTTCATAAGAAAAGGCTAAAAGAAATGTTTCACTTTTGTTACACTCAAACAGTGTCTCCTCTCATATGCTGAACTAGTCGCATTGTGGATTTTGGTTAAAACATGATTTTGGACAATGTTCATGGAACTCAGCTTAAAACGTACTTGCAGACTTGAAAACCCTTGCCTATTGTAGAGCGCGCCTCCTACTTCCACTGCTGAACGAAAACCCATGATTTTGGACCCTGTTTTCATAAGAAAAGGCTAAAAGAAATGTTTCACATTTGTTACACTCAAACAGTGTCTCCTCTCATATGCTGAACTAGTCGCATTGTGGATTTTGGTTAAAACATGATTTTGGACAATGTTCATGGAACTCAGCTTAAAACGTACTTGCAGACTTGAAAACCCTTGCCTATTGTAGAGCGCGCCTCCTACTTCCACTGCTGAACGAAAACCCATGATTTTGGACCCTGTTTTCATAAGAAAAGGCTAAAAGAAATGTTTCACTTTTGTTACACTCAAACAGTGGCTCCTCTCATATGCTGAACTGGTTGCATTGTGGATTTTAGTTAAAACATGATTTTGGACAATGTTCATGGAACTCAGCTTAAAACGTACTTGCAGACTTGAAAACCCTTGCCTATTGTAGAGCGCGCCTCCTACTTCCACTGCTGAACGAAAACCCATGATTTTGGACCCTGTTTTCATGCGAAAAGGCTAAAAGAAATGTTTCACTTTTGTTACACTCAAACAGTGTCTCCTCTCATATGCTGAACTAGTCGCATTGTGGATTTTGGTTAAAACATGATTTTGGACAATGTTCATGGAACTCAGCTTAAAACGTACTTGCAGACTTGAAAACCCTTGCCTATTGTAGAGCGCGCCTCCTACTTCCACTGCTGAACGAAAACCCATGATTTTGGACCCTGTTTTCATAAGAAAAGGCTAAAAGAAATGTTTCACTTTTGTTACACTCAAACAGTGTCTCCTCTCATATGCTGAACTAGTCGCATTGTGGATTTTGGTTAAAACATGATTTTGGACAATGTTCATGGAACTCAGCTTAAAACGTACTTGCAGACTTGAAAACCCTTGCCTATTGTAGAGCGCGCCTCCTACTTCCACTGCTGAACGAAAACCCATGATTTTGGACCCTGTTTTCATAAGAAAAGGCTAAAAGAAATGTTTCACTTTTGTTACACTCAAACAGTGTCTCCTCTCATATGCTGAACTAGTCGCATTGTGGATTTTGGTTAAAACATGATTTTGGACAATGTTCATGGAACTCAGCTTAAAACGTACTTGCAGACTTGAAAACCCTTGCCTATTGTAGAGCGCGCCTCCTACTTCCACTGCTGAACGAAAACCCATGATTTTGGACCCTGTTTTCATGCGAAAAGGCTAAAAGAAATGTTTCACGTTTGTTACACTCAAACAGTGTCTCCTCTCATATGCTGAACTGGTCGCATTGTGGATTTTGGTTAAAACATGATTTTGGACAATGTTCATGGAACTCAGCTTAAAACGTACTTGCAGACTTGAAAACACTTGCCTATTGTAGAGCGCGCCTCCTACTTCCACTGCTGAACGAAAACCCATGATTTTGGACCCTGTTTTCATGCGAAAAGGCTAAAAGAAATGTTTCACGTTTGTTACACTCAAACAGTGTCTCCTCTCATATGCTGAACTGGTCGCATTGTGGATTTTGGTTAAAACATGATTTTGGACAATGTTCGTGGAACTCAGCTTAAAACGTACTTGCAGACTTGAAAACCCTTGCCTATTGTAGAGCGCGCCTCCTACTTCCACTGCTGAACGAAAACCCATGATTTTGGACCCTGTTTTCATAAGAAAAGGCTAAAAGAAATGTTTCACTTTTGTTATACTCAAACAGTGTCTCCTCTCATATGCTGAACTGGTTGCATTGTGGATTTTGGTTAAAACATGATTTTGGACAATGTTCATGGAACTCAGCTTAAAACGTACTTGCAGACTTGAAAACCCTTGCCTATTGTAGAGCGCGCCTCCTACTTCCACTGCTGAACGAAAACCCATGATTTTGGACCCTGTTTTCATAAGAAAAGGCTAAAAGAAATGTTTCACTTTTGTTACACTCAAACAGTGTCTCCTCTCATATGCTGAACTAGTCGCATTGTGGATTTTGGTTAAAACATGATTTTGGACAATGTTCATGGAACTCAGCTTAAAACGTACTTGCAGACTTGAAAACCCTTGCCTATTGTAGAGCGCGCCTCCTACTTCCACTGCTGAACGAAAACCCATGATTTTGGACCCTGTTTTCATAAGAAAAGGCTAAAAGAAATGTTTCACATTTGTTACACTCAAACAGTGTCTCCTCTCATATGCTGAACTAGTCGCATTGTGGATTTTGGTTAAAACATGATTTTGGACAATGTTCATGGAACTCAGCTTAAAACGTACTTGCAGACTTGAAAACCCTTGCCTATTGTAGAGCGCGCCTCCTACTTCCACTGCTGAACGAAAACCCATGATTTTGGACCCTGTTTTCATAAGAAAAGGCTAAAAGAAATGTTTCACTTTTGTTACACTCAAACAGTGGCTCCTCTCATATGCTGAACTGGTTGCATTGTGGATTTTTGTTAAAACATGATTTTGGACAATGTTCATGGAACTCAGCTTAAAACGTACTTGCAGACTTGAAAACCCTTGCCTATTGTAGAGCGCGCCTCCTACTTCCACTGCTGAACGAAAACCCATGATTTTGGACCCTGTTTTCATGCGAAAAGGCTAAAAGAAATGTTTCACTTTTGTTACACTCAAACAGTGTCTCCTCTCATATGCTGAACTAGTCGCATTGTGGATTTTGGTTAAAACATGATTTTGGACAATGTTCATGGAACTCAGCTTAAAACGTACTTGCAGACTTGAAAACCCTTGCCTATTGTAGAGCGCGCCTCCTACTTCCACTGCTGAACGAAAACCCATGATTTTGGACCCTGTTTTCATAAGAAAAGGCTAAAAGAAATGTTTCACTTTTGTTACACTCAAACAGTGTCTCCTCTCATATGCTGAACTAGTCGCATTGTGGATTTTGGTTAAAACATGATTTTGGACAATGTTCATGGAACTCAGCTTAAAACGTACTTGCAGACTTGAAAACCCTTGCCTATTGTAGAGCGCGCCTCCTACTTCCACTGCTGAACGAAAACCCATGATTTTGGACCCTGTTTTCATGCGAAAAGGCTAAAAGAAATGTTTCACTTTTGTTACACTCAAACAGTGGCTCCTCTCATATGCTGAACTGGTTGCATTGTGGATTTTAGTTAAAACATGATTTTGGACAATGTTCATGGAACTCAGCTTAAAACGTACTTGCAGACTTGAAAACCCTTGCCTATTGTAGAGCGCGCCTCCTACTTCCACTGCTGAACGAAAACCCATGATTTTGGACCCTGTTTTCATAAGAAAAGGCTAAAAGAAATGTTTCACTTTTGTTACACTCAAACAGTGTCTCCTCTCATATGCTGAACTAGTCGCATTGTGGATTTTGGTTAAAACATGATTTTGGACAATGTTCATGGAACTCAGCTTAAAACGTACTTGCAGACTTGAAAACCCTTGCCTATTGTAGAGCGCGCCTCCTACTTCCACTGCTGAACGAAAACCCATGATTTTGGACCCTGTTTTCATAAGAAAAGGCTAAAAGAAATGTTTCACTTTTGTTACACTCAAACAGTGTCTCCTCTCATATGCTGAACTAGTCGCATTGTGGATTTTGGTTAAAACATGATTTTGGACAATGTTCATGGAACTCAGCTTAAAACGTACTTGCAGACTTGAAAACCCTTGCCTATTGTAGAGCGCGCCTCCTACTTCCACTGCTGAACGAAAACCCATGATTTTGGACCCTGTTTTCATGCGAAAAGGCTAAAAGAAATGTTTCACGTTTGTTACACTCAAACAGTGTCTCCTCTCATATGCTGAACTGGTCGCATTGTGGATTTTGGTTAAAACATGATTTTGGACAATGTTCATGGAACTCAGCTTAAAACGTACTTGCAGACTTGAAAACACTTGCCTATTGTAGAGCGCGCCTCCTACTTCCACTGCTGAACGAAAACCCATGATTTTGGACCCTGTTTTCATGCGAAAAGGCTAAAAGAAATGTTTCACGTTTGTTACACTCAAACAGTGTCTCCTCTCATATGCTGAACTGGTCGCATTGTGGATTTTGGTTAAAACATGATTTTGGACAATGTTCGTGTAACTCAGCTTAAAACGTACTTGCAGACTTGAAAACCCTTGCCTATTGTAGAGCGCGCCTCCTACTTCCACTGCTGAACGAAAACCCATGATTTTGGACCCTGTTTTCATAAGAAAAGGCTAAAAGAAATGTTTCACTTTTGTTATACTCAAACAGTGTCTCCTCTCATATGCTGAACTGGTTGCATTGTGGATTTTGGTTAAAACATGATTTTGGACAATGTTCATGGAACTCAGCTTAAAACGTACTTGCAGACTTGAAAACCCTTGCCTATTGTAGAGCGCGCCTCCTACTTCCACTGCTGAACGAAAACCCATGATTTTGGACCCTGTTTTCATAAGAAAAGGCTAAAAGAAATGTTTCACATTTGTTACACTCAAACAGTGTCTCCTCTCATATGCTGAACTAGTCCCATTGTGGATTTTGGTTAAAACTTGATTTTGGACAATGTTCATGGAACTCAGCTTAAAACGTACTTGCAGACTTGAAAACCCTTGCCTATTGTAGAGCGCGCCTCCTACTTCCACTGCTGAACGAAAACCCATGATTTTGGACCCTGTTTTCATAAGAAAAGGCTAAAAGAAATGTTTCACTTTTGTTACACTCAAACAGTGGCTCCTCTCATATGCTGAACTGGTTGTATTGTGGATTTTAGTTAAAACATGATTTTGGACAATGTTCATGGAACTCAGCTTAAAACGTACTTGCAGACTTGAAAACCCTTGCCTATTGTAGAGCGCGCCTCCTACTTCCACTGCTGAACGAAAACCCATGATTTTGGACCCTGTTTTCATGCGAAAAGGCTAAAAGAAATGTTTCACTTTTGTTACACTCAAACAGTGTCTCCTCTCATATGCTGAACTAGTCGCATTGTGGATTTTGGTTAAAACATGATTTTGGACAATGTTCATGGAACTCAGCTTAAAACGTACTTGCAGACTTGAAAACCCTTGCCTATTGTAGAGCGCGCCTCCTACTTCCACTGCTGAACGAAAACCCATGATTTTGGACCCTGTTTTCATAAGAAAAGGCTAAAAGAAATGTTTCACTTTTGTTACACTCAAACAGTGTCTCCTCTCATATGCTGAACTAGTCGCATTGTGGATTTTGGTTAAAACATGATTTTGGACAATGTTCATGGAACTCAGCTTAAAACGTACTTGCAGACTTGAAAACCCTTGCCTATTGTAGAGCGCGCCTCCTACTTCCACTGCTGAACGAAAACCCATGATTTTGGACCCTGTTTTCATAAGAAAAGGCTAAAAGAAATGTTTCACTTTTGTTACACTCAAACAGTGTCTCCTCTCATATGCTGAACTAGTCGCATTGTGGATTTTGGTTAAAACATGATTTTGGACAATGTTCATGGAACTCAGCTTAAAACGTACTTGCAGACTTGAAAACCCTTGCCTATTGTAGAGCGCGCCTCCTACTTCCACTGCTGAACGAAAACCCATGATTTTGGACCCTGTTTTCATGCGAAAAGGCTAAAAGAAATGTTTCACGTTTGTTACACTCAAACAGTGTCTCCTCTCATATGCTGAACTGGTCGCATTGTGGATTTTGGTTAAAACATGATTTTGGACAATGTTCATGGAACTCAGCTTAAAACGTACTTGCAGACTTGAAAACACTTGCCTATTGTAGAGCGCGCCTCCTACTTCCACTGCTGAACGAAAACCCATGATTTTGGACCCTGTTTTCATGCGAAAAGGCTAAAAGAAATGTTTCACGTTTGTTACACTCAAACAGTGTCTCCTCTCATATGCTGAACTGGTCGCATTGTGGATTTTGGTTAAAACATGATTTTGGACAATGTTCGTGGAACTCAGCTTAAAACGTACTTGCAGACTTGAAAACCCTTGCCTATTGTAGAGCGCGCCTCCTACTTCCACTGCTGAACGAAAACCCATGATTTTGGACCCTGTTTTCATAAGAAAAGGCTAAAAGAAATGTTTCACTTTTGTTATACTCAAACAGTGTCTCCTCTCATATGCTGAACTGGTTGCATTGTGGATTTTGGTTAAAACATGATTTTGGACAATGTTCATGGAACTCAGCTTAAAACGTACTTGCAGACTTGAAAACCCTTGCCTATTGTAGAGCGCGCCTCCTACTTCCACTGCTGAACGAAAACCCATGATTTTGGACCCTGTTTTCATAAGAAAAGGCTAAAAGAAATGTTTCACTTTTGTTACACTCAAACAGTGTCTCCTCTCATATGCTGAACTAGTCGCATTGTGGATTTTGGTTAAAACATGATTTTGGACAATGTTCATGGAACTCAGCTTAAAACGTACTTGCAGACTTGAAAACCCTTGCCTATTGTAGAGCGCGCCTCCTACTTCCACTGCTGAACGAAAACCCATGATTTTGGACCCTGTTTTCATAAGAAAAGGCTAAAAGAAATGTTTCACATTTGTTACACTCAAACAGTGTCTCCTCTCATATGCTGAACTAGTCGCATTGTGGATTTTGGTTAAAACATGATTTTGGACAATGTTCATGGAACTCAGCTTAAAACGTACTTGCAGACTTGAAAACCCTTGCCTATTGTAGAGCGCGCCTCCTACTTCCACTGCTGAACGAAAACCCATGATTTTGGACCCTGTTTTCATAAGAAAAGGCTAAAAGAAATGTTTCACTTTTGTTACACTCAAACAGTGGCTCCTCTCATATGCTGAACTGGTTGCATTGTGGATTTTTGTTAAAACATGATTTTGGACAATGTTCATGGAACTCAGCTTAAAACGTACTTGCAGACTTGAAAACCCTTGCCTATTGTAGAGCGCGCCTCCTACTTCCACTGCTGAACGAAAACCCATGATTTTGGACCCTGTTTTCATGCGAAAAGGCTAAAAGAAATGTTTCACTTTTGTTACACTCAAACAGTGTCTCCTCTCATATGCTGAACTAGTCGCATTGTGGATTTTGGTTAAAACATGATTTTGGACAATGTTCATGGAACTCAGCTTAAAACGTACTTGCAGACTTGAAAACCCTTGCCTATTGTAGAGCGCGCCTCCTACTTCCACTGCTGAACGAAAACCCATGATTTTGGACCCTGTTTTCATAAGAAAAGGCTAAAAGAAATGTTTCACTTTTGTTACACTCAAACAGTGTCTCCTCTCATATGCTGAACTAGTCGCATTGTGGATTTTGGTTAAAACATGATTTTGGACAATGTTCATGGAACTCAGCTTAAAACGTACTTGCAGACTTGAAAACCCTTGCCTATTGTAGAGCGCGCCTCCTACTTCCACTGCTGAACGAAAACCCATGATTTTGGACCCTGTTTTCATGCGAAAAGGCTAAAAGAAATGTTTCACTTTTGTTACACTCAAACAGTGGCTCCTCTCATATGCTGAACTGGTTGCATTGTGGATTTTAGTTAAAACATGATTTTGGACAATGTTCATGGAACTCAGCTTAAAACGTACTTGCAGACTTGAAAACCCTTGCCTATTGTAGAGCGCGCCTCCTACTTCCACTGCTGAACGAAAACCCATGATTTTGGACCCTGTTTTCATAAGAAAAGGCTAAAAGAAATGTTTCACTTTTGTTACACTCAAACAGTGTCTCCTCTCATATGCTGAACTAGTCGCATTGTGGATTTTGGTTAAAACATGATTTTGGACAATGTTCATGGAACTCAGCTTAAAACGTACTTGCAGACTTGAAAACCCTTGCCTATTGTAGAGCGCGCCTCCTACTTCCACTGCTGAACGAAAACCCATGATTTTGGACCCTGTTTTCATAAGAAAAGGCTAAAAGAAATGTTTCACTTTTGTTACACTCAAACAGTGTCTCCTCTCATATGCTGAACTAGTCGCATTGTGGATTTTGGTTAAAACATGATTTTGGACAATGTTCATGGAACTCAGCTTAAAACGTACTTGCAGACTTGAAAACCCTTGCCTATTGTAGAGCGCGCCTCCTACTTCCACTGCTGAACGAAAACCCATGATTTTGGACCCTGTTTTCATGCGAAAAGGCTAAAAGAAATGTTTCACGTTTGTTACACTCAAACAGTGTCTCCTCTCATATGCTGAACTGGTCGCATTGTGGATTTTGGTTAAAACATGATTTTGGACAATGTTCATGGAACTCAGCTTAAAACGTACTTGCAGACTTGAAAACACTTGCCTATTGTAGAGCGCGCCTCCTACTTCCACTGCTGAACGAAAACCCATGATTTTGGACCCTGTTTTCATGCGAAAAGGCTAAAAGAAATGTTTCACGTTTGTTACACTCAAACAGTGTCTCCTCTCATATGCTGAACTGGTCGCATTGTGGATTTTGGTTAAAACATGATTTTGGACAATGTTCATGGAACTCAGCTTAAAACGTACTTGCAGACTTGAAAACCCTTGCCTATTGTAGAGCGCGCCTCCTACTTCCACTGCTGAACGAAAACCCATGATTTTGGACCCTGTTTTCATGCGAAAAGGCTAAAAGAAATGTTTCACGTTTGTTACACTCAAACAGTGTCTCCTCTCATATGCTGAACTGGTCGCATTGTGGATTTTGGTTAAAACATGATTTTGGACAATGTTCATGGAACTCAGCTTAAAACGTACTTGCAGACTTGAAAACCCTTGCCTATTGTAGAGCGCGCCTCCTACTTCCACTGCTGAACGAAAACCCATGATTTTGGACCCTGTTTTCATAAGAAAAGGCTAAAAGAAATGTTTCACTTTTGTTACACTCAAACAGTGTCTCCTCTCATATGCTGAACTAGTCGCATTGTGGATTTTGGTTAAAACATGATTTTGGACAATGTTCATGGAACTCAGCTTAAAACGTACTTGCAGACTTGAAAACCCTTGCCTATTGTAGAGCGCGCCTCCTACTTCCACTGCTGAACGAAAACCCATGATTTTGGACCCTGTTTTCATAAGAAAAGGCTAAAAGAAATGTTTCACTTTTGTTACACTCAAACAGTGTCTCCTCTCATATGCTGAACTAGTCGCATTGTGGATTTTGGTTAAAACATGATTTTGGACAATGTTCATGGAACTCAGCTTAAAACGTACTTGCAGACTTGAAAACCCTTGCCTATTGTAGAGCGCGCCTCCTACTTCCACTGCTGAACGAAAACCCATGATTTTGGACCCTGTTTTCATGCGAAAAGGCTAAAAGAAATGTTTCACGTTTGTTACACTCAAACAGTGTCTCCTCTCATATGCTGAACTGGTCGCATTGTGGATTTTGGTTAAAACATGATTTTGGACAATGTTCATGGAACTCAGCTTAAAACGTACTTGCAGACTTGAAAACACTTGCCTATTGTAGAGCGCGCCTCCTACTTCCACTGCTGAACGAAAACCCATGATTTTGGACCCTGTTTTCATGCGAAAAGGCTAAAAGAAATGTTTCACGTTTGTTACACTCAAACAGTGTCTCCTCTCATATGCTGAACTGGTCGCATTGTGGATTTTGGTTAAAACATGATTTTGGACAATGTTCGTGTAACTCAGCTTAAAACGTACTTGCAGACTTGAAAACCCTTGCCTATTGTAGAGCGCGCCTCCTACTTCCAC
Source organism: Coregonus lavaretus (assembly GCF_964263955.1). Lineage (NCBI taxonomy): Eukaryota > Metazoa > Chordata > Actinopteri > Salmoniformes > Salmonidae > Coregonus > Coregonus lavaretus. The sequence goes on along the minus strand of NC_139988.1, from coordinate 76,758,179 downwards.
TGCTGAACGAAAACCCATGATTTTGGACCCTGTTTTCATAAGAAAAGGCTAAAAGAAATGTTTCACTTTTGTTATACTCAAACAGTGTCTCCTCTCATATGCTGAACTGGTTGCATTGTGGATTTTGGTTAAAACATGATTTTGGACAATGTTCATGGAACTCAGCTTAAAACGTACTTGCAGACTTGAAAACCCTTGCCTATTGTAGAGCGCGCCTCCTACTTCCACTGCTGAACGAAAACCCATGATTTTGGACCCTGTTTTCATAAGAAAAGGCTAAAAGAAATGTTTCACTTTTGTTACACTCAAACAGTGTCTCCTCTCATATGCTGAACTGGTTGCATTGTGGATTTTGGTTAAAACATGATTTTGGACAATGTTCATGGAACTCAGCTTAAAACGTACTTGCAGACTTGAAAACCCTTGCCTATTGTAGAGCGCGCCTCCTACTTCCACTGCTGAACGAAAACCCATGATTTTGGACCCTGTTTTCATGCGAAAAGGCTAAAAGAAATGTTTCACGTTTGTTACACTCAAACAGTGTCTCCTCTCATATGCTGAACTGGTCGCATTGTGGATTTTGGTTAAAACATGATTTTGGACAATGTTCGTGGAACTCAGCTTAAAACGTACTTGCAGACTTGAAAACCCTTGCCTATTGTAGAGCGCGCCTCCTACTTCCACTGCTGAACGAAAACCCATGATTTTGGACCCTGTTTTCATAAGAAAAGGCTAAAAGAAATGTTTCACTTTTGTTACACTCAAACAGTGTCTCCTCTCATATGCTGAACTGGTCGCATTGTGGATTTTGGTTAAAACATGATTTTGGACAATGTTCGTGGAACTCAGCTTAAAACGTACTTGCAGACTTGAAAACCCTTGCCTATTGTAGAGCGCGCCTCCTACTTCCACTGCTGAACGAAAACCCATGATTTTGGACCCTGTTTTCATAAGAAAAGGCTAAAAGAAATGTTTCACTTTTGTTACACTCAAACAGTGTCTCCTCTCATATGCTGAACTAGTCGCATTGTGGATTTTGGTTAAAACATGATTTTGGACAATGTTCATGGAACTCAGCTTAAAACGTACTTGCAGACTTGAAAACCCTTGCCTATTGTAGAGCGCGCCTCCTACTTCCACTGCTGAACGAAAACCCATGATTTTGGACCCTGTTTTCATAAGAAAAGGCTAAAAGAAATGTTTCACTTTTGTTACACTCAAACAGTGTCTCCTCTCATATGCTGAACTAGTCGCATTGTGGATTTTGGTTAAAACATGATTTTGGACAATGTTCATGGAACTCAGCTTAAAACGTACTTGCAGACTTGAAAACCCTTGCCTATTGTAGAGCGCGCCTCCTACTTCCACTGCTGAACGAAAACCCATGATTTTGGACCCTGTTTTCATGCGAAAAGGCTAAAAGAAATGTTTCACGTTTGTTACACTCAAACAGTGTCTCCTCTCATATGCTGAACTGGTCGCATTGTGGATTTTGGTTAAAACATGATTTTGGACAATGTTCGTGGAACTCAGCTTAAAACGTACTTGCAGACTTGAAAACCCTTGCCTATTGTAGAGCGCGCCTCCTACTTCCACTGCTGAACGAAAACCCATGATTTTGGACCCTGTTTTCATAAGAAAAGGCTAAAAGAAATGTTTCACGTTTGTTACACTCAAACAGTGTCTCCTCTCATATGCTGAACTGGTCGCATTGTGGATTTTGGTTAAAACATGATTTTGGACAATGTTCGTGGAACTCAGCTTAAAACGTACTTGCAGACTTGAAAACCCTTGCCTATTGTAGAGCGCGCCTCCTACTTCCACTGCTGAACGAAAACCCATGATTTTGGACCCTGTTTTCATAAGAAAAGGCTAAAAGAAATGTTTCACTTTTGTTACACTCAAACAGTGTCTCCTCTCATATGCTGAACTAGTCGCATTGTGGATTTTGGTTAAAACATGATTTTGGACAATGTTCATGGAACTCAGCTTAAAACGTACTTGCAGACTTGAAAACCCTTGCCTATTGTAGAGCGCGCCTCCTACTTCCACTGCTGAACGAAAACCCATGATTTTGGACCCTGTTTTCATAAGAAAAGGCTAAAAGAAATGTTTCACGTTTGTTACACTCAAACAGTGTCTCATCTCATATGCTGAACTGGTTGCATTGTGGATTTTGGTTAAAACATGATTTTGGACAATGTTCATGGAACTCAGCTTAAAACGTACTTGCAGACTTGAAAACCCTTGCCTATTGTAGAGCGCGCCTCCTACTTCCACTGCTGAACGAAAACCCATGATTTTGGACCCTGTTTTCATAAGAAAAGGCTAAAAGAAATGTTTCACTTTTGTTACACTCAAACAGTGTCTCCTCTCATATGCTGAACTGGTTGCATTGTGGATTTTGGTTAAAACATGATTTTGGACAATGTTCATGGAACTCAGCTTAAAACGTACTTGCAGACTTGAAAACACTTGCCTATTGTAGAGCGCGCCTCCTACTTCCACTGCTGAACGAAAACCCATGATTTTGGACCCTGTTTTCATGCGAAAAGGCTAAAAGAAATGTTTCACTTTTGTTACACTCAAACAGTGTCTCCTCTCATATGCTGAACTAGTCGCATTGTGGATTTTGGTTAAAACATGATTTTGGACAATGTTCATGGAACTCAGCTTAAAACGTACTTGCAGACTTGAAAACCCTTGCCTATTGTAGAGCGCGCCTCCTACTTCCACTGCTGAACGAAAACCCATGATTTTGGACCCTGTTTTCATAAGAAAAGGCTAAAAGAAATGTTTCACTTTTGTTACACTCAAACAGTGTCTCCTCTCATATGCTGAACTAGTCGCATTGTGGATTTTGGTTAAAACATGATTTTGGACAATGTTCATGGAACTCAGCTTAAAACGTACTTGCAGACTTGAAAACCCTTGCCTATTGTAGAGCGCGCCTCCTACTTCCACTGCTGAACGAAAACCCATGATTTTGGACCCTGTTTTCATAAGAAAAGGCTAAAAGAAATGTTTCACTTTTGTTACACTCAAACAGTGTCTCCTCTCATATGCTGAACTAGTCGCATTGTGGATTTTGGTTAAAACATGATTTTGGACAATGTTCATGGAACTCAGCTTAAAACGTACTTGCAGACTTGAAAACCCTTGCCTATTGTAGAGCGCGCCTCCTACTTCCACTGCTGAACGAAAACCCATGATTTTGGACCCTGTTTTCATGCGAAAAGGCTAAAAGAAATGTTTCACGTTTGTTACACTCAAACAGTGTCTCCTCTCATATGCTGAACTGGTCGCATTGTGGATTTTGGTTAAAACATGATTTTGGACAATGTTCATGGAACTCAGCTTAAAACGTACTTGCAGACTTGAAAACACTTGCCTATTGTAGAGCGCGCCTCCTACTTCCACTGCTGAACGAAAACCCATGATTTTGGACCCTGTTTTCATGCGAAAAGGCTAAAAGAAATGTTTCACGTTTGTTACACTCAAACAGTGTCTCCTCTCATATGCTGAACTGGTCGCATTGTGGATTTTGGTTAAAACATGATTTTGGACAATGTTCGTGGAACTCAGCTTAAAACGTACTTGCAGACTTGAAAACCCTTGCCTATTGTAGAGCGCGCCTCCTACTTCCACTGCTGAACGAAAACCCATGATTTTGGACCCTGTTTTCATAAGAAAAGGCTAAAAGAAATGTTTCACTTTTGTTATACTCAAACAGTGTCTCCTCTCATATGCTGAACTGGTTGCATTGTGGATTTTGGTTAAAACATGATTTTGGACAATGTTCATGGAACTCAGCTTAAAACGTACTTGCAGACTTGAAAACCCTTGCCTATTGTAGAGCGCGCCTCCTACTTCCACTGCTGAACGAAAACCCATGATTTTGGACCCTGTTTTCATAAGAAAAGGCTAAAAGAAATGTTTCACTTTTGTTACACTCAAACAGTGTCTCCTCTCATATGCTGAACTAGTCGCATTGTGGATTTTGGTTAAAACATGATTTTGGACAATGTTCATGGAACTCAGCTTAAAACGTACTTGCAGACTTGAAAACCCTTGCCTATTGTAGAGCGCGCCTCCTACTTCCACTGCTGAACGAAAACCCATGATTTTGGACCCTGTTTTCATAAGAAAAGGCTAAAAGAAATGTTTCACATTTGTTACACTCAAACAGTGTCTCCTCTCATATGCTGAACTAGTCGCATTGTGGATTTTGGTTAAAACATGATTTTGGACAATGTTCATGGAACTCAGCTTAAAACGTACTTGCAGACTTGAAAACCCTTGCCTATTGTAGAGCGCGCCTCCTACTTCCACTGCTGAACGAAAACCCATGATTTTGGACCCTGTTTTCATAAGAAAAGGCTAAAAGAAATGTTTCACTTTTGTTACACTCAAACAGTGGCTCCTCTCATATGCTGAACTGGTTGCATTGTGGATTTTTGTTAAAACATGATTTTGGACAATGTTCATGGAACTCAGCTTAAAACGTACTTGCAGACTTGAAAACCCTTGCCTATTGTAGAGCGCGCCTCCTACTTCCACTGCTGAACGAAAACCCATGATTTTGGACCCTGTTTTCATGCGAAAAGGCTAAAAGAAATGTTTCACTTTTGTTACACTCAAACAGTGTCTCCTCTCATATGCTGAACTAGTCGCATTGTGGATTTTGGTTAAAACATGATTTTGGACAATGTTCATGGAACTCAGCTTAAAACGTACTTGCAGACTTGAAAACCCTTGCCTATTGTAGAGCGCGCCTCCTACTTCCACTGCTGAACGAAAACCCATGATTTTGGACCCTGTTTTCATAAGAAAAGGCTAAAAGAAATGTTTCACTTTTGTTACACTCAAACAGTGTCTCCTCTCATATGCTGAACTAGTCGCATTGTGGATTTTGGTTAAAACATGATTTTGGACAATGTTCATGGAACTCAGCTTAAAACGTACTTGCAGACTTGAAAACCCTTGCCTATTGTAGAGCGCGCCTCCTACTTCCACTGCTGAACGAAAACCCATGATTTTGGACCCTGTTTTCATGCGAAAAGGCTAAAAGAAATGTTTCACTTTTGTTACACTCAAACAGTGGCTCCTCTCATATGCTGAACTGGTTGCATTGTGGATTTTAGTTAAAACATGATTTTGGACAATGTTCATGGAACTCAGCTTAAAACGTACTTGCAGACTTGAAAACCCTTGCCTATTGTAGAGCGCGCCTCCTACTTCCACTGCTGAACGAAAACCCATGATTTTGGACCCTGTTTTCATAAGAAAAGGCTAAAAGAAATGTTTCACTTTTGTTACACTCAAACAGTGTCTCCTCTCATATGCTGAACTAGTCGCATTGTGGATTTTGGTTAAAACATGATTTTGGACAATGTTCATGGAACTCAGCTTAAAACGTACTTGCAGACTTGAAAACCCTTGCCTATTGTAGAGCGCGCCTCCTACTTCCACTGCTGAACGAAAACCCATGATTTTGGACCCTGTTTTCATAAGAAAAGGCTAAAAGAAATGTTTCACTTTTGTTACACTCAAACAGTGTCTCCTCTCATATGCTGAACTAGTCGCATTGTGGATTTTGGTTAAAACATGATTTTGGACAATGTTCATGGAACTCAGCTTAAAACGTACTTGCAGACTTGAAAACCCTTGCCTATTGTAGAGCGCGCCTCCTACTTCCACTGCTGAACGAAAACCCATGATTTTGGACCCTGTTTTCATGCGAAAAGGCTAAAAGAAATGTTTCACGTTTGTTACACTCAAACAGTGTCTCCTCTCATATGCTGAACTGGTCGCATTGTGGATTTTGGTTAAAACATGATTTTGGACAATGTTCATGGAACTCAGCTTAAAACGTACTTGCAGACTTGAAAACACTTGCCTATTGTAGAGCGCGCCTCCTACTTCCACTGCTGAACGAAAACCCATGATTTTGGACCCTGTTTTCATGCGAAAAGGCTAAAAGAAATGTTTCACGTTTGTTACACTCAAACAGTGTCTCCTCTCATATGCTGAACTGGTCGCATTGTGGATTTTGGTTAAAACATGATTTTGGACAATGTTCATGGAACTCAGCTTAAAACGTACTTGCAGACTTGAAAACCCTTGCCTATTGTAGAGCGCGCCTCCTACTTCCACTGCTGAACGAAAACCCATGATTTTGGACCCTGTTTTCATGCGAAAAGGCTAAAAGAAATGTTTCACGTTTGTTACACTCAAACAGTGTCTCCTCTCATATGCTGAACTGGTCGCATTGTGGATTTTGGTTAAAACATGATTTTGGACAATGTTCATGGAACTCAGCTTAAAACGTACTTGCAGACTTGAAAACCCTTGCCTATTGTAGAGCGCGCCTCCTACTTCCACTGCTGAACGAAAACCCATGATTTTGGACCCTGTTTTCATAAGAAAAGGCTAAAAGAAATGTTTCACTTTTGTTACACTCAAACAGTGTCTCCTCTCATATGCTGAACTAGTCGCATTGTGGATTTTGGTTAAAACATGATTTTGGACAATGTTCATGGAACTCAGCTTAAAACGTACTTGCAGACTTGAAAACCCTTGCCTATTGTAGAGCGCGCCTCCTACTTCCACTGCTGAACGAAAACCCATGATTTTGGACCCTGTTTTCATAAGAAAAGGCTAAAAGAAATGTTTCACTTTTGTTACACTCAAACAGTGTCTCCTCTCATATGCTGAACTAGTCGCATTGTGGATTTTGGTTAAAACATGATTTTGGACAATGTTCATGGAACTCAGCTTAAAACGTACTTGCAGACTTGAAAACCCTTGCCTATTGTAGAGCGCGCCTCCTACTTCCACTGCTGAACGAAAACCCATGATTTTGGACCCTGTTTTCATGCGAAAAGGCTAAAAGAAATGTTTCACGTTTGTTACACTCAAACAGTGTCTCCTCTCATATGCTGAACTGGTCGCATTGTGGATTTTGGTTAAAACATGATTTTGGACAATGTTCATGGAACTCAGCTTAAAACGTACTTGCAGACTTGAAAACACTTGCCTATTGTAGAGCGCGCCTCCTACTTCCACTGCTGAACGAAAACCCATGATTTTGGACCCTGTTTTCATGCGAAAAGGCTAAAAGAAATGTTTCACGTTTGTTACACTCAAACAGTGTCTCCTCTCATATGCTGAACTGGTCGCATTGTGGATTTTGGTTAAAACATGATTTTGGACAATGTTCGTGTAACTCAGCTTAAAACGTACTTGCAGACTTGAAAACCCTTGCCTATTGTAGAGCGCGCCTCCTACTTCCACTGCTGAACGAAAACCCATGATTTTGGACCCTGTTTTCATAAGAAAAGGCTAAAAGAAATGTTTCACTTTTGTTATACTCAAACAGTGTCTCCTCTCATATGCTGAACTGGTTGCATTGTGGATTTTGGTTAAAACATGATTTTGGACAATGTTCATGGAACTCAGCTTAAAACGTACTTGCAGACTTGAAAACCCTTGCCTATTGTAGAGCGCGCCTCCTACTTCCACTGCTGAACGAAAACCCATGATTTTGGACCCTGTTTTCATAAGAAAAGGCTAAAAGAAATGTTTCACTTTTGTTACACTCAAACAGTGTCTCCTCTCATATGCTGAACTGGTTGCATTGTGGATTTTGGTTAAAACATGATTTTGGACAATGTTCATGGAACTCAGCTTAAAACGTACTTGCAGACTTGAAAACCCTTGCCTATTGTAGAGCGCGCCTCCTACTTCCACTGCTGAACGAAAACCCATGATTTTGGACCCTGTTTTCATGCGAAAAGGCTAAAAGAAATGTTTCACGTTTGTTACACTCAAACAGTGTCTCCTCTCATATGCTGAACTGGTCGCATTGTGGATTTTGGTTAAAACATGATTTTGGACAATGTTCGTGGAACTCAGCTTAAAACGTACTTGCAGACTTGAAAACCCTTGCCTATTGTAGAGCGCGCCTCCTACTTCCACTGCTGAACGAAAACCCATGATTTTGGACCCTGTTTTCATAAGAAAAGGCTAAAAGAAATGTTTCACTTTTGTTACACTCAAACAGTGTCTCCTCTCATATGCTGAACTGGTCGCATTGTGGATTTTGGTTAAAACATGATTTTGGACAATGTTCGTGGAACTCAGCTTAAAACGTACTTGCAGACTTGAAAACCCTTGCCTATTGTAGAGCGCGCCTCCTACTTCCACTGCTGAACGAAAACCCATGATTTTGGACCCTGTTTTCATAAGAAAAGGCTAAAAGAAATGTTTCACTTTTGTTACACTCAAACAGTGTCTCCTCTCATATGCTGAACTAGTCGCATTGTGGATTTTGGTTAAAACATGATTTTGGACAATGTTCATGGAACTCAGCTTAAAACGTACTTGCAGACTTGAAAACCCGTGCCTATTGTAGAGCGCGCCTCCTACTTCCACTGCTGAACGAAAACCCATGATTTTGGACCCTGTTTTCATAAGAAAAGGCTAAAAGAAATGTTTCACTTTTGTTACACTCAAACAGTGTCTCCTCTCATATGCTGAACTAGTCGCATTGTGGATTTTGGTTAAAACATGATTTTGGACAATGTTCATGGAACTCAGCTTAAAACGTACTTGCAGACTTGAAAACCCTTGCCTATTGTAGAGCGCGCCTCCTACTTCCACTGCTGAACGAAAACCCATGATTTTGGACCCTGTTTTCATGCGAAAAGGCTAAAAGAAATGTTTCACGTTTGTTACACTCAAACAGTGTCTCCTCTCATATGCTGAACTGGTCGCATTGTGGATTTTGGTTAAAACATGATTTTGGACAATGTTCGTGGAACTCAGCTTAAAACGTACTTGCAGACTTGAAAACCCTTGCCTATTGTAGAGCGCGCCTCCTACTTCCACTGCTGAACGAAAACCCATGATTTTGGACCCTGTTTTCATAAGAAAAGGCTAAAAGAAATGTTTCACGTTTGTTACACTCAAACAGTGTCTCCTCTCATATGCTGAACTGGTCGCATTGTGGATTTTGGTTAAAACATGATTTTGGACAATGTTCGTGGAACTCAGCTTAAAACGTACTTGCAGACTTGAAAACCCTTGCCTATTGTAGAGCGCGCCTCCTACTTCCACTGCTGAACGAAAACCCATGATTTTGGACCCTGTTTTCATAAGAAAAGGCTAAAAGAAATGTTTCACTTTTGTTACACTCAAACAGTGTCTCCTCTCATATGCTGAACTAGTCGCATTGTGGATTTTGGTTAAAACATGATTTTGGACAATGTTCATGGAACTCAGCTTAAAACGTACTTGCAGACTTGAAAACCCTTGCCTATTGTAGAGCGCGCCTCCTACTTCCACTGCTGAACGAAAACCCATGATTTTGGACCCTGTTTTCATGCGAAAAGGCTAAAAGAAATGTTTCACGTTTGTTACACTCAAACAGTGTCTCCTCTCATATGCTGAACTGGTCGCATTGTGGATTTTGGTTAAAACATGATTTTGGACAATGTTCATGGAACTCAGCTTAAAACGTACTTGCAGACTTGAAAACACTTGCCTATTGTAGAGCGCGCCTCCTACTTCCACTGCTGAACGAAAACCCATGATTTTGGACCCTGTTTTCATGCGAAAAGGCTAAAAGAAATGTTTCACGTTTGTTACACTCAAACAGTGTCTCCTCTCATATGCTGAACTGGTCGCATTGTGGATTTTGGTTAAAACATGATTTTGGACAATGTTCGTGTAACTCAGCTTAAAACGTACTTGCAGACTTGAAAACCCTTGCCTATTGTAGAGCGCGCCTCCTACTTCCACTGCTGAACGAAAACCCATGATTTTGGACCCTGTTTTCATAAGAAAAGGCTAAAAGAAATGTTTCACTTTTGTTATACTCAAACAGTGTCTCCTCTCATATGCTGAACTGGTTGCATTGTGGATTTTGGTTAAAACATGATTTTGGACAATGTTCATGGAACTCAGCTTAAAACGTACTTGCAGACTTGAAAACCCTTGCCTATTGTAGAGCGCGCCTCCTACTTCCACTGCTGAACGAAAACCCATGATTTTGGACCCTGTTTTCATAAGAAAAGGCTAAAAGAAATGTTTCACTTTTGTTACACTCAAACAGTGTCTCCTCTCATATGCTGAACTAGTCGCATTGTGGATTTTGGTTAAAACATGATTTTGGACAATGTTCATGGAACTCAGCTTAAAACGTACTTGCAGACTTGAAAACCCTTGCCTATTGTAGAGCGCGCCTCCTACTTCCACTGCTGAACGAAAACCCATGATTTTGGACCCTGTTTTCATGCGAAAAGGCTAAAAGAAATGTTTCACGTTTGTTACACTCAAACAGTGTCTCCTCTCATATGCTGAACTGGTCGCATTGTGGATTTTGGTTAAAACATGATTTTGGACAATGTTCGTGGAACTCAGCTTAAAACGTACTTGCAGACTTGAAAACCCTTGCCTATTGTAGAGCGCGCCTCCTACTTCCACTGCTGAACGAAAACCCATGATTTTGGACCCTGTTTTCATAAGAAAAGGCTAAAATAAATGTTTCACGTTTGTTACACTCAAACAGTGTCTCCTCTCATATGCTGAACTGGTCGCATTGTGGATTTTGGTTAAAACATGATTTTGGACAATGTTCGTGGAACTCAGCTTAAAACGTACTTGCAGACTTGAAAACCCTTGCCTATTGTAGAGCGCGCCTCCTACTTCCACTGCTGAACGAAAACCCATGATTTTGGACCCTGTTTTCATAAGAAAAGGCTAAAAGAAATGTTTCACTTTTGTTACACTCAAACAGTGTCTCCTCTCATATGCTGAACTAGTCGCATTGTGGATTTTGGTTAAAACATGATTTTGGACAATGTTCATGGAACTCAGCTTAAAACGTACTTGCAGACTTGAAAACCCTTGCCTATTGTAGAGCGCGCCTCCTACTTCCACTGCTGAACGAAAACCCATGATTTTGGACCCTGTTTTCATGCGAAAAGGCTAAAAGAAATGTTTCACGTTTGTTACACTCAAACAGTGTCTCCTCTCATATGCTGAACTGGTCGCATTGTGGATTTTGGTTAAAACATGATTTTGGACAATGTTCATGGAACTCAGCTTAAAACGTACTTGCAGACTTGAAAACACTTGCCTATTGTAGAGCGCGCCTCCTACTTCCACTGCTGAACGAAAACCCATGATTTTGGACCCTGTTTTCATGCGAAAAGGCTAAAAGAAATGTTTCACGTTTGTTACACTCAAACAGTGTCTCCTCTCATATGCTGAACTGGTCGCATTGTGGATTTTGGTTAAAACATGATTTTGGACAATGTTCGTGTAACTCAGCTTAAAACGTACTTGCAGACTTGAAAACCCTTGCCTATTGTAGAGCGCGCCTCCTACTTCCACTGCTGAACGAAAACCCATGATTTTGGACCCTGTTTTCATAAGAAAAGGCTAAAAGAAATGTTTCACTTTTGTTATACTCAAACAGTGTCTCCTCTCATATGCTGAACTGGTTGCATTGTGGATTTTGGTTAAAACATGATTTTGGACAATGTTCATGGAACTCAGCTTAAAACGTACTTGCAGACTTGAAAACCCTTGCCTATTGTAGAGCGCGCCTCCTACTTCCACTGCTGAACGAAAACCCATGATTTTGGACCCTGTTTTCATAAGAAAAGGCTAAAAGAAATGTTTCACTTTTGTTACACTCAAACAGTGTCTCCTCTCATATGCTGAACTGGTTGCATTGTGGATTTTGGTTAAAACATGATTTTGGACAATGTTCATGGAACTCAGCTTAAAACGTACTTGCAGACTTGAAAACCCTTGCCTATTGTAGAGCGCGCCTCCTACTTCCACTGCTGAACGAAAACCCATGATTTTGGACCCTGTTTTCATGCGAAAAGGCTAAAAGAAATGTTTCACGTTTGTTACACTCAAACAGTGTCTCCTCTCATATGCTGAACTGGTCGCATTGTGGATTTTGGTTAAAACATGATTTTGGACAATGTTCGTGGAACTCAGCTTAAAACGTACTTGCAGACTTGAAAACCCTTGCCTATTGTAGAGCGCGCCTCCTACTTCCACTGCTGAACGAAAACCCATGATTTTGGACCCTGTTTTCATAAGAAAAGGCTAAAAGAAATGTTTCACTTTTGTTACACTCAAACAGTGTCTCCTCTCATATGCTGAACTGGTCGCATTGTGGATTTTGGTTAAAACATGATTTTGGACAATGTTCGTGGAACTCAGCTTAAAACGTACTTGCAGACTTGAAAACCCTTGCCTATTGTAGAGCGCGCCTCCTACTTCCACTGCTGAACGAAAACCCATGATTTTGGACCCTGTTTTCATAAGAAAAGGCTAAAAGAAATGTTTCACTTTTGTTACACTCAAACAGTGTCTCCTCTCATATGCTGAACTAGTCGCATTGTGGATTTTGGTTAAAACATGATTTTGGACAATGTTCATGGAACTCAGCTTAAAACGTACTTGCAGACTTGAAAACCCTTGCCTATTGTAGAGCGCGCCTCCTACTTCCACTGCTGAACGAAAACCCATGATTTTGGACCCTGTTTTCATAAGAAAAGGCTAAAAGAAATGTTTCACTTTTGTTACACTCAAACAGTGTCTCCTCTCATATGCTGAACTAGTCGCATTGTGGATTTTGGTTAAAACATGATTTTGGACAATGTTCATGGAACTCAGCTTAAAACGTACTTGCAGACTTGAAAACCCTTGCCTATTGTAGAGCGCGCCTCCTACTTCCACTGCTGAACGAAAACCCATGATTTTGGACCCTGTTTTCATGCGAAAAGGCTAAAAGAAATGTTTCACGTTTGTTACACTCAAACAGTGTCTCCTCTCATATGCTGAACTGGTCGCATTGTGGATTTTGGTTAAAACATGATTTTGGACAATGTTCGTGGAACTCAGCTTAAAACGTACTTGCAGACTTGAAAACCCTTGCCTATTGTAGAGCGCGCCTCCTACTTCCACTGCTGAACGAAAACCCATGATTTTGGACCCTGTTTTCATAAGAAAAGGCTAAAAGAAATGTTTCACGTTTGTTACACTCAAACAGTGTCTCCTCTCATATGCTGAACTGGTCGCATTGTGGATTTTGGTTAAAACATGATTTTGGACAATGTTCGTGGAACTCAGCTTAAAACGTACTTGCAGACTTGAAAACCCTTGCCTATTGTAGAGCGCGCCTCCTACTTCCACTGCTGAACGAAAACCCATGATTTTGGACCCTGTTTTCATAAGAAAAGGCTAAAAGAAATGTTTCACTTTTGTTACACTCAAACAGTGTCTCCTCTCATATGCTGAACTAGTCGCATTGTGGATTTTGGTTAAAACATGATTTTGGACAATGTTCATGGAACTCAGCTTAAAACGTACTTGCAGACTTGAAAACCCTTGCCTATTGTAGAGCGCGCCTCCTACTTCCACTGCTGAACGAAAACCCATGATTTTGGACCCTGTTTTCATAAGAAAAGGCTAAAAGAAATGTTTCACTTTTGTTACACTCAAACAGTGTCTCCTCTCATATGCTGAACTAGTCGCATTGTGGATTTTGGTTAAAACATGATTTTGGACAATGTTCATGGAACTCAGCTTAAAACGTACTTGCAGACTTGAAAACCCTTGCCTATTGTAGAGCGCGCCTCCTACTTCCACTGCTGAATGAAAACCCATGATTTTGGACCCTGTTTTCATGCGAAAAGGCTAAAAGAAATGTTTCACGTTTGTTACACTCAAACAGTGTCTCCTCTCATATGCTGAACTGGTCGCATTGTGGATTTTGGTTAAAACATGATTTTGGACAATGTTCGTGGAACTCAGCTTAAAACGTACTTGCAGACTTGAAAACCCTTGCCTATTGTAGAGCGCGCCTCCTACTTCCACTGCTGAACGAAAACCCATGATTTTGGACCCTGTTTTCATAAGAAAAGGCTAAAAGAAATGTTTCACTTTTGTTACACTCAAACAGTGTCTCCTCTCATATGCTGAACTGGTCGCATTGTGGATTTTGGTTAAAACATGATTTTGGACAATGTTCGTGGAACTCAGCTTAAAACGTACTTGCAGACTTGAAAACCCTTGCCTATTGTAGAGCGCGCCTCCTACTTCCACTGCTGAACGAAAACCCATGATTTTGGACCCTGTTTTCATAAGAAAAGGCTAAAAGAAATGTTTCACTTTTGTTACACTCAAACAGTGTCTCCTCTCATATGCTGAACTAGTCGCATTGTGGATTTTGGTTAAAACATGATTTTGGACAATGTTCATGGAACTCAGCTTAAAACGTACTTGCAGACTTGAAAACCCTTGCCTATTGTAGAGCGCGCCTCCTACTTCCACTGCTGAACGAAAACCCATGATTTTGGACCCTGTTTTCATGCGAAAAGGCTAAAAGAAATGTTTCACGTTTGTTACACTCAAACAGTGTCTCCTCTCATATGCTGAACTGGTCGCATTGTGGATTTTGGTTAAAACATGATTTTGGACAATGTTCATGGAACTCAGCTTAAAACGTACTTGCAGACTTGAAAACACTTGCCTATTGTAGAGCGCGCCTCCTACTTCCACTGCTGAACGAAAACCCATGATTTTGGACCCTGTTTTCATGCGAAAAGGCTAAAAGAAATGTTTCACGTTTGTTACACTCAAACAGTGTCTCCTCTCATATGCTGAACTGGTCGCATTGTGGATTTTGGTTAAAACATGATTTTGGACAATGTTCGTGGAACTCAGCTTAAAACGTACTTGCAGACTTGAAAACCCTTGCCTATTGTAGAGCGCGCCTCCTACTTCCACTGCTGAACGAAAACCCATGATTTTGGACCCTGTTTTCATAAGAAAAGGCTAAAAGAAATGTTTCACTTTTGTTATACTCAAACAGTGTCTCCTCTCATATGCTGAACTGGTTGCATTGTGGATTTTGGTTAAAACATGATTTTGGACAATGTTCATGGAACTCAGCTTAAAACGTACTTGCAGACTTGAAAACCCTTGCCTATTGTAGAGCGCGCCTCCTACTTCCACTGCTGAACGAAAACCCATGATTTTGGACCCTGTTTTCATAAGAAAAGGCTAAAAGAAATGTTTCACTTTTGTTACACTCAAACAGTGTCTCCTCTCATATGCTGAACTGGTTGCATTGTGGATTTTGGTTAAAACATGATTTTGGACAATGTTCATGGAACTCAGCTTAAAACGTACTTGCAGACTTGAAAACCCTTGCCTATTGTAGAGCGCGCCTCCTACTTCCACTGCTGAACGAAAACCCATGATTTTGGACCCTGTTTTCATGCGAAAAGGCTAAAAGAAATGTTTCACGTTTGTTACACTCAAACAGTGTCTCCTCTCATATGCTGAACTGGTCGCATTGTGGATTTTGGTTAAAACATGATTTTGGACAACGTTCATGGAACTCAGCTTAAAACGTACTTGCAGACTTGAAAACACTTGCCTATTGTAGAGCGCGCATCCTACTTCCACTGCTGAACGAAAACCCATGATTTTGGACCCTGTTTTCATGCGAAAAGGCTAAAAGAAATGTTTCACGTTTGTTACACTCAAACAGTGTCTCCTCTCATATGCTGAACTGGTCGCATTGTGGATTTTGGTTAAAACATGATTTTGGACAATGTTCGTGGAACTCAGCTTAAAACGTACTTGCAGACTTGAAAACCCTTGCCTATTGTAGAGCGCGCCTCCTACTTCCACTGCTGAACGAAAACCCATGATTTTGGACCCTGTTTTCATAAGAAAAGGCTAAAAGAAATGTTTCACTTTTGTTACACTCAAACAGTGTCTCCTCTCATATGCTGAACTGGTCGCATTGTGGATTTTGGTTAAAACATGATTTTGGACAATGTTCGTGGAACTCAGCTTAAAACGTACTTGCAGACTTGAAAACCCTTGCCTATTGTAGAGCGCGCCTCCTACTTCCACTGCTGAACGAAAACCCATGATTTTGGACCCTGTTTTCATAAGAAAAGGCTAAAAGAAATGTTTCACTTTTGTTACACTCAAACAGTGTCTCCTCTCATATGCTGAACTAGTCGCATTGTGGATTTTGGTTAAAACATGATTTTGGACAATGTTCATGGAACTCAGCTTAAAACGTACTTGCAGACTTGAAAACCCTTGCCTATTGTAGAGCGCGCCTCCTACTTCCACTGCTGAACGAAAACCCATGATTTTGGACCCTGTTTTCATAAGAAAAGGCTAAAAGAAATGTTTCACTTTTGTTACACTCAAACAGTGTCTCCTCTCATATGCTGAACTAGTCGCATTGTGGATTTTGGTTAAAACATGATTTTGGACAATGTTCATGGAACTCAGCTTAAAACGTACTTGCAGACTTGAAAACCCTTGCCTATTGTAGAGCGCGCCTCCTACTTCCACTGCTGAACGAAAACCCATGATTTTGGACCCTGTTTTCATAAGAAAAGGCTAAAAGAAATGTTTCACTTTTGTTACACTCAAACAGTGTCTCCTCTCATATGCTGAACTGGTCGCATTGTGGATTTTGGTTAAAACATGATTTTGGACAATGTTCGTGGAACTCAGCTTAAAACGTACTTGCAGACTTGAAAACCCTTGCCTATTGTAGAGCGCGCCTCCTACTTCCACTGCTGAACGAAAACCCATGATTTTGGACCCTGTTTTCATAAGAAAAGGCTAAAAGAAATGTTTCACTTTTGTTACACTCAAACAGTGTCTCCTCTCATATGCTGAACTAGTCGCATTGTGGATTTTGGTTAAAACATGATTTTGGACAATGTTCATGGAACTCAGCTTAAAACGTACTTGCAGACTTGAAAACCCTTGCCTATTGTAGAGCGCGCCTCCTACTTCCACTGCTGAACGAAAACCCATGATTTTGGACCCTGTTTTCATGCGAAAAGGCTAAAAGAAATGTTTCACGTTTGTTACACTCAAACAGTGTCTCCTCTCATATGCTGAACTGGTCGCATTGTGGATTTTGGTTAAAACATGATTTTGGACAATGTTCATGGAACTCAGCTTAAAACGTACTTGCAGACTTGAAAACACTTGCCTATTGTAGAGCGCGCCTCCTACTTCCACTGCTGAACGAAAACCCATGATTTTGGACCCTGTTTTCATGCGAAAAGGCTAAAAGAAATGTTTCACGTTTGTTACACTCAAACAGTGTCTCCTCTCATATGCTGAACTGGTCGCATTGTGGATTTTGGTTAAAACATGATTTTGGACAATGTTCGTGGAACTCAGCTTAAAACGTACTTGCAGACTTGAAAACCCTTGCCTATTGTAGAGCGCGCCTCCTACTTCCACTGCTGAACGAAAACCCATGATTTTGGACCCTGTTTTCATAAGAAAAGGCTAAAAGAAATGTTTCACTTTTGTTATACTCAAACAGTGTCTCCTCTCATATGCTGAACTGGTTGCATTGTGGATTTTGGTTAAAACATGATTTTGGACAATGTTCATGGAACTCAGCTTAAAACGTACTTGCAGACTTGAAAACCCTTGCCTATTGTAGAGCGCGCCTCCTACTTCCACTGCTGAACGAAAACCCATGATTTTGGACCCTGTTTTCATAAGAAAAGGCTAAAAGAAATGTTTCACTTTTGTTACACTCAAACAGTGTCTCCTCTCATATGCTGAACTGGTTGCATTGTGGATTTTGGTTAAAACATGATTTTGGACAATGTTCATGGAACTCAGCTTAAAACGTACTTGCAGACTTGAAAACCCTTGCCTATTGTAGAGCGCGCCTCCTACTTCCACTGCTGAACGAAAACCCATGATTTTGGACCCTGTTTTCATGCGAAAAGGCTAAAAGAAATGTTTCACGTTTGTTACACTCAAACAGTGTCTCCTCTCATATGCTGAACTGGTCGCATTGTGGATTTTGGTTAAAACATGATTTTGGACAACGTTCATGGAACTCAGCTTAAAACGTACTTGCAGACTTGAAAACACTTGCCTATTGTAGAGCGCGCATCCTACTTCCACTGCTGAACGAAAACCCATGATTTTGGACCCTGTTTTCATGCGAAAAGGCTAAAAGAAATGTTTCACGTTTGTTACACTCAAACAGTGTCTCCTCTCATATGCTGAACTGGTCGCATTGTGGATTTTGGTTAAAACATGATTTTGGACAATGTTCGTGGAACTCAGCTTAAAACGTACTTGCAGACTTGAAAACCCTTGCCTATTGTAGAGCGCGCCTCCTACTTCCACTGCTGAACGAAAACCCATGATTTTGGACCCTGTTTTCATAAGAAAAGGCTAAAAGAAATGTTTCACTTTTGTTACACTCAAACAGTGTCTCCTCTCATATGCTGAACTGGTCGCATTGTGGATTTTGGTTAAAACATGATTTTGGACAATGTTCGTGGAACTCAGCTTAAAACGTACTTGCAGACTTGAAAACCCTTGCCTATTGTAGAGCGCGCCTCCTACTTCCACTGCTGAACGAAAACCCATGATTTTGGACCCTGTTTTCATAAGAAAAGGCTAAAAGAAATGTTTCACTTTTGTTACACTCAAACAGTGTCTCCTCTCATATGCTGAACTAGTCGCATTGTGGATTTTGGTTAAAACATGATTTTGGACAATGTTCATGGAACTCAGCTTAAAACGTACTTGCAGACTTGAAAACCCTTGCCTATTGTAGAGCGCGCCTCCTACTTCCACTGCTGAACGAAAACCCATGATTTTGGACCCTGTTTTCATAAGAAAAGGCTAAAAGAAATGTTTCACTTTTGTTACACTCAAACAGTGTCTCCTCTCATATGCTGAACTAGTCGCATTGTGGATTTTGGTTAAAACATGATTTTGGACAATGTTCATGGAACTCAGCTTAAAACGTACTTGCAGACTTGAAAACCCTTGCCTATTGTAGAGCGCGCCTCCTACTTCCACTGCTGAACGAAAACCCATGATTTTGGACCCTGTTTTCATGCGAAAAGGCTAAAAGAAATGTTTCACGTTTGTTACACTCAAACAGTGTCTCCTCTCATATGCTGAACTGGTCGCATTGTGGATTTTGGTTAAAACATGATTTTGGACAATGTTCGTGGAACTCAGCTTAAAACGTACTTGCAGACTTGAAAACCCTTGCCTATTGTAGAGCGCGCCTCCTACTTCCACTGCTGAACGAAAACCCATGATTTTGGACCCTGTTTTCATAAGAAAAGGCTAAAAGAAATGTTTCACTTTTGTTACACTCAAACAGTGTCTCCTCTCATATGCTGAACTGGTCGCATTGTGGATTTTGGTTAAAACATGATTTTGGACAATGTTCGTGGAACTCAGCTTAAAACGTACTTGCAGACTTGAAAACCCTTGCCTATTGTAGAGCGCGCCTCCTACTTCCACTGCTGAACGAAAACCCATGATTTTGGACCCTGTTTTCATAAGAAAAGGCTAAAAGAAATGTTTCACTTTTGTTACACTCAAACAGTGTCTCCTCTCATATGCTGAACTAGTCGCATTGTGGATTTTGGTTAAAACATGATTTTGGACAATGTTCATGGAACTCAGCTTAAAACGTACTTGCAGACTTGAAAACCCTTGCCTATTGTAGAGCGCGCCTCCTACTTCCACTGCTGAACGAAAACCCATGATTTTGGACCCTGTTTTCATAAGAAAAGGCTAAAAGAAATGTTTCACTTTTGTTACACTCAAACAGTGTCTCCTCTCATATGCTGAACTAGTCGCATTGTGGATTTTGGTTAAAACATGATTTTGGACAATGTTCGTGGAACTCAGCTTAAAACGTACTTGCAGACTTGAAAACCCTTGCCTATTGTAGAGCGCGCCTCCTACTTCCACTGCTGAACGAAAACCCATGATTTTGGACCCTGTTTTCATAAGAAAAGGCTAAAAGAAATGTTTCACTTTTGTTACACTCAAACAGTGTCTCCTCTCATATGCTGAACTAGTCGCATTGTGGATTTTGGTTAAAACATGATTTTGGACAATGTTCATGGAACTCAGCTTAAAACGTACTTGCAGACTTGAAAACCCTTGCCTATTGTAGAGCGCGCCTCCTACTTCCACTGCTGAACGAAAACCCATGATTTTGGACCCTGTTTTCATAAGAAAAGGCTAAAAGAAATGTTTCACTTTTGTTACACTCAAACAGTGTCTCCTCTCATATGCTGAACTAGTCGCATTGTGGATTTTGGTTAAAACATGATTTTGGACAATGTTCATGGAACTCAGCTTAAAACGTACTTGCAGACTTGAAAACCCTTGCCTATTGTAGAGCGCGCCTCCTACTTCCACTGCTGAACGAAAACCCATGATTTTGGACCCTGTTTTCATGCGAAAAGGCTAAAAGAAATGTTTCACGTTTGTTACACTCAAACAGTGTCTCCTCTCATATGCTGAACTGGTCGCATTGTGGATTTTGGTTAAAACATGATTTTGGACAATGTTCGTGGAACTCAGCTTAAAACGTACTTGCAGACTTGAAAACCCTTGCCTATTGTAGAGCGCGCCTCCTACTTCCACTGCTGAACGAAAACCCATGATTTTGGACCCTGTTTTCATAAGAAAAGGCTAAAAGAAATGTTTCACTTTTGTTACACTCAAACAGTGTCTCCTCTCATATGCTGAACTGGTCGCATTGTGGATTTTGGTTAAAACATGATTTTGGACAATGTTCGTGGAACTCAGCTTAAAACGTACTTGCAGACTTGAAAACCCTTGCCTATTGTAGAGCGCGCCTCCTACTTCCACTGCTGAACGAAAACCCATGATTTTGGACCCTGTTTTCATAAGAAAAGGCTAAAAGAAATGTTTCACTTTTGTTACACTCAAACAGTGTCTCCTCTCATATGCTGAACTAGTCGCATTGTGGATTTTGGTTAAAACATGATTTTGGACAATGTTCATGGAACTCAGCTTAAAACGTACTTGCAGACTTGAAAACCCTTGCCTATTGTAGAGCGCGCCTCCTACTTCCACTGCTGAACGAAAACCCATGATTTTGGACCCTGTTTTCATAAGAAAAGGCTAAAAGAAATGTTTCACTTTTGTTACACTCAAACAGTGTCTCCTCTCATATGCTGAACTAGTCGCATTGTGGATTTTGGTTAAAACATGATTTTGGACAATGTTCATGGAACTCAGCTTAAAACGTACTTGCAGACTTGAAAACCCTTGCCTATTGTAGAGCGCGCCTCCTACTTCAACTGCTGAACGAAAACCCATGATTTTGGACCCTGTTTTCATAAGAAAAGGCTAAAAGAAATGTTTCACTTTTGTTACACTCAAACAGTGTCTCCTCTCATATGCTGAACTAGTCGCATTGTGGATTTTGGTTAAAACATGATTTTGGACAATGTTCATGGAACTCAGCTTAAAACGTACTTGCAGACTTGAAAACCCTTGCCTATTGTAGAGCGCGCCTCCTACTTCCACTGCTGAACGAAAACCCATGATTTTGGACCCTGTTTTCATGCGAAAAGGCTAAAAGAAATGTTTCACGTTTGTTACACTCAAACAGTGTCTCCTCTCATATGCTGAACTGGTCGCATTGTGGATTTTGGTTAAAACATGATTTTGGACAATGTTCATGGAACTCAGCTTAAAACGTACTTGCAGACTTGAAAACACTTGCCTATTGTAGAGCGCGCCTCCTACTTCCACTGCTGAACGAAAACCCATGATTTTGGACCCTGTTTTCATAAGAAAAGGCTAAAAGAAATGTTTCACTTTTGTTACACTCAAACAGTGTCTCCTCTCATATGCTGAACTGGTTGCATTGTGGATTTTGGTTAAAACATGATTTTGGACAATGTTCATGGAACTCTGCTTAAAACGTACTTGCAGACTTGAAAACCCTTGCCTATTGTAGAGCGCGCCTCCTACTTCCACTGCTGAACGAAAACCCATGATTTTGGACCCTGTTTTCATAAGAAAAGGCTAAAAGAAATGTTTCACTTTTGTTACACTCAAACAGTGTCTCCTCTCATATGCTGAACTGGTTGCATTGTGGATTTTGGTTAAAACATGATTTTGGACAATGTTCATGGAACTCAGCTTAAAACGTACTTGCAGACTTGAAAACCCTTGCCTATTGTAGAGCGCGCCTCCTACTTCCACTGCTGAACGAAAACCCATGATTTTGGACCCTGTTTTCATGCGAAAAGGCTAAAAGAAATGTTTCACGTTTGTTACACTCAAACAGTGTCTCCTCTCATATGCTGAACTGGTCGCATTGTGGATTTTGGTTAAAACATGATTTTGGACAATGTTCGTGGAACTCAGCTTAAAACGTACTTGCAGACTTGAAAACCCTTGCCTATTGTAGAGCGCGCCTCCTACTTCCACTGCTGGACGAAAACCCATGATTTTGGACCCTGTTTTCATAAGAAAAGGCTAAAAGAAATGTTTCACTTTTGTTACACTCAAACAGTGTCTCCTCTCATATGCTGAACTGGTTGCATTGTGGATTTTGGTTAAAACATGATTTTGGACAATGTTCATGGAACTCAGCTTAAAACGTACTTGCAGACTTGAAAACCCTTGCCTATTGTAGAGCGCGCCTCCTACTTCCACTGCTGAACGAAAACCCATGATTTTGGACCCTGTTTTCATAAGAAAAGGCTAAAAGAAATGTTTCACTTTTGTTACACTCAAACAGTGTCTCCTCTCATATGCTGAACTAGTCGCATTGTGGATTTTGGTTAAAACATGATTTTGGACAATGTTCATGGAACTCAGCTTAAAACGTACTTGCAGACTTGAAAACCCTTGCCTATTGTAGAGTGCGCCTCCTACTTCCACTGCTGAACGAAAACCCATGATTTTGGACCCTGTTTTCATAAGAAAAGGCTAAAAGAAATGTTTCACTTTTGTTACACTCAAACAGTGTCTCCTCTCATATGCTGAACTAGTCGCATTGTGGATTTTGGTTAAAACATGATTTTGGACAATGTTCATGGAACTCAGCTTAAAACGTACTTGCAGACTTGAAAACCCTTGCCTATTGTAGAGCGCGCCTCCTACTTCCACTGCTGAATGAAAACCCATGATTTTGGACCCTGTTTTCATGCGAAAAGGCTAAAAGAAATGTTTCACGTTTGTTACACTCAAACAGTGTCTCCTCTCATATGCTGAACTGGTCGCATTGTGGATTTTGGTTAAAACATGATTTTGGACAATGTTCATGGAACTCAGCTTAAAACGTACTTGCAGACTTGAAAACACTTGCCTATTGTAGAGCGCGCCTCCAACTTCCACTGCTGAACGAAAACCCATGATTTTGGACCCTGTTTTCATGCGAAAAGGCTAAAAGAAATGTTTCACGTTTGTTACACTCAAACAGTGTCTCCTCTCATATGCTGAACTGGTCGCATTGTGGATTTTGGTTAAAACATGATTTTGGACAATGTTCGTGGAACTCAGCTTAAAACGTACTTGCAGACTTGAAAACCCTTGCCTATTGTAGAGCGCGCCTCCTACTTCCACTGCTGAACGAAAACCCATGATTTTGGACCCTGTTTTCATAAGAAAAGGCTAAAAGAAATGTTTCACTTTTGTTACACTCAAACAGTGTCTCCTCTCATATGCTGAACTAGTCGCATTGTGGATTTTGGTTAAAACATGATTTTGGACAATGTTCATGGAACTCAGCTTAAAACGTACTTGCAGAATTGAAAACCCTTGCCTATTGTAGAGCGCGCCTCCTACTTCCACTGCTGAACGAAAACCCATGATTTTGGACCCTGTTTTCATAAGAAAAGGCTAAAAGAAATGTTTCACTTTTGTTACACTCAAACAGTGTCTCCTCTCATATGCTGAACTGGTTGCATTGTGGATTTTGGTTAAAACATGATTTTGGACAATGTTCATGGAACTCAGCTTAAAACGTACTTGCAGACTTGAAAACCCTTGCCTATTGTAGAGCGCGCCTCCTACTTCCACTGCTGAACGAAAACCCATGATTTTGGACCCTGTTTTCATAAGAAAAGGCTAAAAGAAATGTTTCACTTTTGTTACACTCAAACAGTGTCTCCTCTCATATGCTGAACTGGTTGCATTGTGGATTTTGGTTAAAACATGATTTTGGACAATGTTCATGGAACTCAGCTTAAAACGTACTTGCAGACTTGAAAACCCTTGCCTATTGTAGAGCGCGCCTCCTACTTCCACTGCTGAACGAAAACCCATGATTTTGGACCCTGTTTTCATAAGAAAAGGCTAAAAGAAATGTTTCACTTTTGTTACACTCAAACAGTGTCTCCTCTCATATGCTGAACTAGTCGCATTGTGGATTTTGGTTAAAACATGATTTTGGACAATGTTCATGGAACTCAGCTTAAAACGTACTTGCAGACTTGAAAACCCTTGCCTATTGTAGAGCGCGCCTCCTACTTCCACTGCTGAACGAAAACCCATGATTTTGGACCCTGTTTTCATAAGAAAAGGCTAAAAGAAATGTTTCACTTTTGTTACACTCAAACAGTGTCTCCTCTCATATGCTGAACTAGTCGCATTGTGGATTTTGGTTAAAACATGATTTTGGACAATGTTCATGGAACTCAGCTTAAAACGTACTTGCAGACTTGAAAACCCTTGCCTATTGTAGAGCGCGCCTCCTACTTCCACTGCTGAACGAAAACCCATGATTTTGGACCCTGTTTTCATGCGAAAAGGCTAAAAGAAATGTTTCACGTTTGTTACACTCAAACAGTGTCTCCTCTCATATGCTGAACTGGTCGCATTGTGGATTTTGGTTAAAACATGATTTTGGACAATGTTCATGGAACTCAGCTTAAAACGTACTTGCAGACTTGAAAACACTTGCCTATTGTAGAGCGCGCCTCCTACTTCCACTGCTGAACGAAAACCCATGATTTTGGACCCTGTTTTCATGCGAAAAGGCTAAAAGAAATGTTTCACGTTTGTTACACTCAAACAGTGTCTCCTCTCATATGCTGAACTAGTCGCATTGTGGATTTTGGTTAAAACATGATTTTGGACAATGTTCATGGAACTCAGCTTAAAACGTACTTGCAGACTTGAAAACCCTTGCCTATTGTAGAGCGCGCCTCCTACTTCCACTGCTGAACGAAAACCCATGATTTTGGACCCTGTTTTCATAAGAAAAGGCTAAAAGAAATGTTTCACTTTTGTTACACTCAAACAGTGTCTCCTCTCATATGCTGAACTGGTCGCATTGTGGATTTTGGTTAAAACATGATTTTGGACAATGTTCGTGGAACGCAGCTTAAAACGTACTTGCAGACTTGAAAACCCTTGCCTATTGTAGAGCGCGCCTCCTACTTCCACTACTGAACGAAAACCCATGATTTTGGACCCTGTTTTCATAAGAAAAGGCTAAAAGAAATGTTTCACTTTTGTTACACTCAAACAGTGTCTCCTCTCATATGCTGAACTAGTCGCATTGTGGATTTTGGTTAAAACATGATTTTGGACAATGTTCATGGAACTCAGCTTAAAACGTACTTGCAGACTTGAAAACCCTTGCCTATTGTAGAGCGCGCCTCCTACTTCCACTGCTGAACGAAAACCCATGATTTTGGACCCTGTTTTCATAAGAAAAGGCTAAAAGAAATGTTTCACTTTTGTTACACTCAAACAGTGTCTCCTCTCATATGCTGAACTAGTCGCATTGTGGATTTTGGTTAAAACATGATTTTGGACAATGTTCATGGAACTCAGCTTAAAACGTACTTGCAGACTTGAAAACCCTTGCCTATTGTAGAGCGCGCCTCCTACTTCCACTGCTGAACGAAAACCCATGATTTTGGACCCTGTTTTCATGCGAAAAGGCTAAAAGAAATGTTTCACGTTTGTTACACTCAAACAGTGTCTCCTCTCATATGCTGAACTGGTCGCATTGTGGATTTTGGTTAAAACATGATTTTGGACAATGTTCATGGAACTCAGCTTAAAAAGTACTTGCAGACTTGAAAACACTTGCCTATTGTAGAGCGCGCCTCCTACTTCCACTGCTGAACGAAAACCCATGATTTTGGACCCTGTTTTCATGCGAAAAGGCTAAAAGAAATGTTTCACGTTTGTTACACTCAAACAGTGTCTCCTCTCATATGCTGAACTAGTCGCATTGTGGATTTTGGTTAAAACATGATTTTGGACAATGTTCATGGAACTCAGCTTAAAACGTACTTGCAGACTTGAAAACCCTTGCCTATTGTAGAGCGCGCCTCCTACTTCCACTGCTGAACGAAAACCCATGATTTTGGACCCTGTTTTCATAAGAAAAGGCTAAAAGAAATGTTTCACTTTTGTTACACTCAAACAGTGTCTCCTCTCATATGCTGAACTGGTCGCATTGTGGATTTTGGTTAAAACATGATTTTGGACAATGTTCGTGGAACGCAGCTTAAAACGTACTTGCAGACTTGAAAACCCTTGCCTATTGTAGAGCGCGCCTCCTACTTCCACTACTGAACGAAAACCCATGATTTTGGACCCTGTTTTCATAAGAAAAGGCTAAAAGAAATGTTTCACTTTTGTTACACTCAAACAGTGTCTCCTCTCATATGCTGAACTAGTCGCATTGTGGATTTTGGTTAAAACATGATTTTGGACAATGTTCATGGAACTCAGCTTAAAACGTACTTGCAGACTTGAAAACCCTTGCCTATTGTAGAGCGCGCCTCCTACTTCCACTGCTGAACGAAAACCCATGATTTTGGACCCTGTTTTCATAAGAAAAGGCTAAAAGAAATGTTTCACTTTTGTTACACTCAAACAGTGTCTCCTCTCATATGCTGAACTAGTCGCATTGTGGATTTTGGTTAAAACATGATTTTGGACAATGTTCATGGAACTCAGCTTAAAACGTACTTGCAGACTTGAAAACCCTTGCCTATTGTAGAGCGCGCCTCCTACTTCCACTGCTGAACGAAAACCCATGATTTTGGACCCTGTTTTCATGCGAAAAGGCTAAAAGAAATGTTTCACGTTTGTTACACTCAAACAGTGTCTCCTCTCATATGCTGAACTGGTCGCATTGTGGATTTTGGTTAAAACATGATTTTGGACAATGTTCATGGAACTCAGCTTAAAACGTACTTGCAGACTTGAAAACACTTGCCTATTGTAGAGCGCGCCTCCTACTTCCACTGCTGAACGAAAACCCATGATTTTGGACCCTGTTTTCATGCGAAAAGGCTAAAAGAAATGTTTCACGTTTGTTACACTCAAACAGTGTCTCCTCTCATATGCTGAACTGGTCGCATTGTGGATTTTGGTTAAAACATGATTTTGGACAATGTTCGTGGAACTCAGCTTAAAACGTACTTGCAGACTTGAAAACCCTTGCCTATTGTAGAGCGCGCCCTACTTCCACTGCTGAACGAAAACCCATGATTTTGGACCCTGTTTTCATAAGAAAAGGCTAAAAGAAATGTTTCACTTTTGTTATACTCAAACAGTGTCTCCTCTCATATGCTGAACTAGTCGCATTGTGGATTTTGGTTAAAACATGATTTTGGACAATGTTCATGGAACTCAGCTTAAAACGTACTTGCAGACTTGAAAACCCTTGCCTATTGTAGAGCGCGCCTCCTACTTCCACTGCTGAACGAAAACCCATGATTTTGGACCCTGTTTTCATGCGAAAAGGCTAAAAGAAATGTTTCACGTTTGTTACACTCAAACAGTGTCTCCTCTCATATGCTGAACTGGTCGCATTGTGGATTTTGGTTAAAACATGATTTTGGACAATGTTCGTGGAACTCAGCTTAAAACGTACTTGCAGACTTGAAAACCCTTGCCTATTGTAGAGCGCGCCTCCTACTTCCACTGCTGAACGAAAACCCATGATTTTAGACCCTGTTTTCATGCGAAAAGGCTAAAAGAAATGTTTCACGTTTGTTACACTCAAACAGTGTCTCCTCTCATATGCTGAACTGGTCGCATTGTGGATTTTGGTTAAAACATGATTTTGGACAATGTTCATGGAACTCAGCTTAAAACGTACTTGCAGACTTGAAAACACTTGCCTATTGTAGAGCGCGCCTCCTACTTCCACTGCTGAACGAAAACCCATGATTTTGGACCCTGTTTTCATGCGAAAAGGCTAAAAGAAATGTTTCACGTTTGTTACACTCAAACAGTGTCTCCTCTCATATGCTGAACTGGTTGCATTGTGGATTTTGGTTAAAACATGATTTTGGACAATGTTCATGGAACTCAGCTTACAACGTACTTGCAGACTTGAAAACCCTTGCCTATTGTAGAGCGCGCCTCCTACTTCCACTGCTGAACGAAAACCCATGATTTTGGACCCTGTTTTCATAAGAAAAGGCTAAAAGAAATGTTTCACTTTTGTTACACTCAAACAGTGTCTCCTCTCATATGCTGAACTGGTTGCATTGTGGATTTTGGTTAAAACATGATTTTGGACAATGTTCATGGAACTCAGCTTAAAACGTACTTGCAGACTTGAAAACCCTTGCCTATTGTAGAGCGCGCCTCCTACTTCCACTGCTGAACGAAAACCCATGATTTTGGACCCTGTTTTCATAAGAAAAGGCTAAAAGAAATGTTTCACTTTTGTTACACTCAAACAGTGTCTCCTCTCATATGCTGAACTGGTCGCATTGTGGATTTTGGTTAAAACATGATTTTGGACAATGTTCATGGAACTCAGCTTAAAACGTACTTGCAGACTTGAAAACCCTTGCCTATTGTAGAGCGCGCCTCCTACTTCCACTGCTGAACGAAAACCCATGATTTTGGACCCTGTTTTCATAAGAAAAGGCTAAAAGAAATGTTTCACGTTTGTTACACTCAAACAGTGTCTCCTCTCATATGCTGAACTGGTCGCATTGTGGATTTTGGTTAAAACATGATTTTGGACAATGTTCATGGAACTCAGCTTAAAACGTACTTGCAGACTTGAAAACACTTGCCTATTGTAGAGCGCGCCTCCTACTTCCACTGCTGAACGAAAACCCATGATTTTGGACCCTGTTTTCATGCGAAAAGGCTAAAAGAAATGTTTCACGTTTGTTACACTCAAACAGTGTCTCCTCTCATATGCTGAACTGGTCGCATTGTGGATTTTGGTTAAAACATGATTTTGGACAATGTTCGTGGAACTCAGCTTAAAACGTACTTGCAGACTTGAAAACCCTTGCCTATTGTAGAGCGCGCCTCCTACTTCCACTGCTGAACGAAAACCCATGATTTTGGACCCTGTTTTCATAAGAAAAGGCTAAAAGAAATGTTTCACTTTTGTTACACTCAAACAGTGTCTCCTCTCATATGCTGAACTGGTTGCATTGTGGATTTTGGTTAAAACATGATTTTGGACAATGTTCATGGAACTCAGCTTAAAACGTACTTGCAGACTTGAAAACCCTTGCCTATTGTAGAGCGCGCCTCCTACTTCCACTGCTGAACGAAAACCCATGATTTTGGACCCTGTTTTCATAAGAAAAGGCTAAAAGAAATGTTTCACTTTTGTTACACTCAAACAGTGTCTCCTCTCATATGCTGAACTGGTTGCATTGTGGATTTTGGTTAAAACATGATTTTGGACAATGTTCATGGAACTCAGCTTAAAACGTACTTGCAGACTTGAAAACACTTGCCTATTGTAGAGCGCGCCTCCTACTTCCACTGCTGAACGAAAACCCATGATTTTGGACCCTGTTTTCATGCGAAAAGGCTAAAAGAAATGTTTCACGTTTGTTACACTCAAACAGTGTCTCCTCTCATATGCTGAATTGGTCGCATTGTGGATTTTGGTTAAAACATGATTTTGGACAATGTTCGTGGAACTCAGCTTAAAACGTACTTGCAGACTTGAAAACCCTTGCCTATTGTAGAGCGCGCCTCCTACTTCCACTGCTGAACGAAAACCCATGATTTTGGACCCTGTTTTCATAAGAAAAGGCTAAAAGAAATGTTTCACTTTTGTTACACTCAAACAGTGTCTCCTCTCATATGCTGAACTGGTTGCATTGTGGATTTTGGTTAAAACATGATTTTGGACAATGTTCATGGAACTCAGCTTAAAACGTACTTGCAGACCTGAAAACCCTTGCCTATTGTAGAGCGCGCCTCCTACTTCCACTGCTGAACGAAAACCCATGATTTTGGACCCTGTTTTCATAAGAAAAGGCTAAAAGAAATGTTTCACTTTTGTTACACTCAAACAGTGTCTCCTCTCATATGCTGAACTGGTTGCATTGTGGATTTTGGTTAAAACATGATTTTGGACAATGTTCATGGAACTCAGCTTACAACGTACTTGCAGACTTGAAAACCCTTGCCTATTGTAGAGCGCGCCTCCTACTTCCACTGCTGAACGAAAACCCATGATTTTGGACCCTGTTTTCATAAGAAAAGGCTAAAAGAAATGTTTCACTTTTGTTACACTCAAACAGTGTCTCCTCTCATATGCTGAACTGGTTGCATTGTGGATTTTGGTTAAAACATGATTTTGGACAATGTTCATGGAACTCAGCTTAAAACGTACTTGCAGACTTGAAAACCCTTGCCTATTGTAGAGCGCGCCTCCTACTTCCACTGCTGAACGAAAACCCATGATTTTGGACCCTGTTTTCATAAGAAAAGGCTAAAAGAAATGTTTCACTTTTGTTACACTCAAACAGTGTCTCCTCTCATATGCTGAACTGGTCGCATTGTGGATTTTGGTTAAAACATGATTTTGGACAATGTTAATGGAACTCAGCTTAAAACGTACTTGCAGTCTTGAAAACCCTTGCCTATTGTAGAGCGCGCCTCCTACTTCCACTGCTGAACGAAAACCCATGATTTTGGACCCTGTTTTCATAAGAAAAGGCTAAAAGAAATGTTTCACGTTTGTTACACTCAAACAGTGTCTCCTCTCATATGCTGAACTGGTCGCATTGTGGATTTTGGTTAAAACATGATTTTGGACAATGTTCATGGAACTCAGCTTAAAACGTACTTGCAGACTTGAAAACACTTGCCTATTGTAGAGCGCGCCTCCTACTTCCACTGCTGAACGAAAACCCATGATTTTGGACCCTGTTTTCATGCGAAAAGGCTAAAAGAAATGTTTCACGTTTGTTACACTCAAACAGTGTCTCCTCTCATATGCTGAACTGGTCGCATTGTGGATTTTGGTTAAAACATGATTTTGGACAATGTTCATGGAACTCAGCTTAAAACGTACTTGCAGACTTGAAAACACTTGCCTATTGTAGAGCGCGCCTCCTACTTCCACTGCTGAACGAAAACCCATGATTTTGGACCCTGTTTTCATGCGAAAAGGCTAAAAGAAATGTTTCACGTTTGTTACACTCAAACAGTGTCTCCTCTCATATGCTGAATTGGTCGCATTGTGGATTTTGGTTAAAACATGATTTTGGACAATGTTCGTGGAACTCAGCTTAAAACGTACTTGCAGACTTGAAAACCCTTGCCTATTGTAGAGCGCGCCTCCTACTTCCACTGCTGAACGAAAACCCATGATTTTGGACCCTGTTTTCATAAGAAAAGGCTAAAAGAAATGTTTCACTTTTGTTACACTCAAACAGTGTCTCCTCTCATATGCTGAACTGGTTGCATTGTGGATTTTGGTTAAAACATGATTTTGGACAATGTTCATGGAACTCAGCTTAAAACGTACTTGCAGACCTGAAAACCCTTGCCTATTGTAGAGCGCGCCTCCTACTTCCACTGCTGAACGAAAACCCATGATTTTGGACCCTGTTTTCATAAGAAAAGGCTAAAAGAAATGTTTCACTTTTGTTACACTCAAACAGTGTCTCCTCTCATATGCTGAACTGGTTGCATTGTGGATTTTGGTTAAAACATGATTTTGGACAATGTTCATGGAACTCAGCTTACAACGTACTTGCAGACTTGAAAACCCTTGCCTATTGTAGAGCGCGCCTCCTACTTCCACTGCTGAACGAAAACCCATGATTTTGGACCCTGTTTTCATAAGAAAAGGCTAAAAGAAATGTTTCACTTTTGTTACACTCAAACAGTGTCTCCTCTCATATGCTGAACTGGTTGCATTGTGGATTTTGGTTAAAACATGATTTTGGACAATGTTCATGGAACTCAGCTTAAAACGTACTTGCAGACTTGAAAACCCTTGCCTATTGTAGAGCGCGCCTCCTACTTCCACTGCTGAACGAAAACCCATGATTTTGGACCCTGTTTTCATAAGAAAAGGCTAAAAGAAATGTTTCACTTTTGTTACACTCAAACAGTGTCTCCTCTCATATGCTGAACTGGTCGCATTGTGGATTTTGGTTAAAACATGATTTTGGACAATGTTAATGGAACTCAGCTTAAAACGTACTTGCAGTCTTGAAAACCCTTGCCTATTGTAGAGCGCGCCTCCTACTTCCACTGCTGAACGAAAACCCATGATTTTGGACCCTGTTTTCATAAGAAAAGGCTAAAAGAAATGTTTCACGTTTGTTACACTCAAACAGTGTCTCCTCTCATATGCTGAACTGGTCGCATTGTGGATTTTGGTTAAAACATGATTTTGGACAATGTTCATGGAACTCAGCTTAAAACGTACTTGCAGACTTGAAAACACTTGCCTATTGTAGAGCGCGCCTCCTACTTCCACTGCTGAACGAAAACCCATGATTTTGGACCCTGTTTTCATGCGAAAAGGCTAAAAGAAATGTTTCACGTTTGTTACACTCAAACAGTGTCTCCTCTCATATGCTGAACTGGTCGCATTGTGGATTTTGGTTAAAACATGATTTTGGACAATGTTCGTGGAACTCAGCTTAAAACGTACTTGCAGACTTGAAAACCCTTGCCTATTGTAGAGCGCGCCTCCTACTTCCACTGCTGAACGAAAACCCATGATTTTGGACCCTGTTTTCATAAGAAAAGGCTAAAAGAAATGTTTCACTTTTGTTACACTCAAACAGTGTCTCCTCTCATATGCTGAACTGGTTGCATTGTGGATTTTGGTTAAAACATGATTTTGGACAATGTTCATGGAACTCAGCTTAAAACGTACTTGCAGACTTGAAAACCCTTGCCTATTGTAGAGCGCGCCTCCTACTTCCACTGCTGAACGAAAACCCATGATTTTGGACCCTGTTTTCATAAGAAAAGGCTAAAAGAAATGTTTCACTTTTGTTACACTCAAACAGTGTCTCCTCTCATATGCTGAACTGGTTGCATTGTGGATTTTGGTTAAAACATGATTTTGGACAATGTTCATGGAACTCAGCTTACAACGTACTTGCAGACTTGAAAACCCTTGCCTATTGTAGAGCGCGCCTCCTACTTCCACTGCTGAACGAAAACCCATGATTTTGGACCCTGTTTTCATAAGAAAAGGCTAAAAGAAATGTTTCACTTTTGTTACACTCAAACAGTGTCTCCTCTCATATGCTGAACTGGTTGCATTGTGGATTTTGGTTAAAACATGATTTTGGACAATGTTCATGGAACTCAGCTTAAAACGTACTTGCAGACTTGAAAACCCTTGCCTATTGTAGAGCGCGCCTCCTACTTCCACTGCTGAACGAAAACCCATGATTTTGGACCCTGTTTTCATAAGAAAAGGCTAAAAGAAATGTTTCACTTTTGTTACACTCAAACAGTGTCTCCTCTCATATGCTGAACTGGTCGCATTGTGGATTTTGGTTAAAACATGATTTTGGACAATGTTAATGGAACTCAGCTTAAAACGTACTTGCAGTCTTGAAAACCCTTGCCTATTGTAGAGCGCGCCTCCTACTTCCACTGCTGAACGAAAACCCATGATTTTGGACCCTGTTTTCATAAGAAAAGGCTAAAAGAAATGTTTCACGTTTGTTACACTCAAACAGTGTCTCCTCTCATATGCTGAACTGGTCGCATTGTGGATTTTGGTTAAAACATGATTTTGGACAATGTTCATGGAACTCAGCTTAAAACGTACTTGCAGACTTGAAAACACTTGCCTATTGTAGAGCGCGCCTCCTACTTCCACTGCTGAACGAAAACCCATGATTTTGGACCCTGTTTTCATGCGAAAAGGCTAAAAGAAATGTTTCACGTTTGTTACACTCAAACAGTGTCTCCTCTCATATGCTGAACTGGTCGCATTGTGGATTTTGGTTAAAACATGATTTTGGACAATGTTCATGGAACTCAGCTTAAAACGTACTTGCAGACTTGAAAACACTTGCCTATTGTAGAGCGCGCCTCCTACTTCCACTGCTGAACGAAAACCCATGATTTTGGACCCTGTTTTCATGCGAAAAGGCTAAAAGAAATGTTTCACGTTTGTTACACTCAAACAGTGTCTCCTCTCATATGCTGAACTGGTCGCATTGTGGATTTTGGTTAAAACATGATTTTGGACAATGTTCGTGGAACTCAGCTTAAAACGTACTTGCAGACTTGAAAACCCTTGCCTATTGTAGAGCGCGCCTCCTACTTCCACTGCTGAACGAAAACCCATGATTTTGGACCCTGTTTTCATAAGAAAAGGCTAAAAGAAATGTTTCACTTTTGTTACACTCAAACAGTGTCTCCTCTCATATGCTGAACTGGTTGCATTGTGGATTTTGGTTAAAACATGATTTTGGACAATGTTCATGGAACTCAGCTTAAAACGTACTTGCAGACTTGAAAACCCTTGCCTATTGTAGAGCGCGCCTCCTACTTCCACTGCTGAACGAAAACCCATGATTTTGGACCCTGTTTTCATAAGAAAAGGCTAAAAGAAATGTTTCACTTTTGTTACACTCAAACAGTGTCTCCTCTCATATGCTGAACTGGTTGCATTGTGGATTTTGGTTAAAACATGATTTTGGACAATGTTCATGGAACTCAGCTTACAACGTACTTGCAGACTTGAAAACCCTTGCCTATTGTAGAGCGCGCCTCCTACTTCCACTGCTGAACGAAAACCCATGATTTTGGACCCTGTTTTCATAAGAAAAGGCTAAAAGAAATGTTTCACTTTTGTTACACTCAAACAGTGTCTCCTCTCATATGCTGAACTGGTTGCATTGTGGATTTTGGTTAAAACATGATTTTGGACAATGTTCATGGAACTCAGCTTAAAACGTACTTGCAGACTTGAAAACCCTTGCCTATTGTAGAGCGCGCCTCCTACTTCCACTGCTGAACGAAAACCCATGATTTTGGACCCTGTTTTCATAAGAAAAGGCTAAAAGAAATGTTTCACTTTTGTTACACTCAAACAGTGTCTCCTCTCATATGCTGAACTGGTCGCATTGTGGATTTTGGTTAAAACATGATTTTGGACAATGTTAATGGAACTCAGCTTAAAACGTACTTGCAGTCTTGAAAACCCTTGCCTATTGTAGAGCGCGCCTCCTACTTCCACTGCTGAACGAAAACCCATGATTTTGGACCCTGTTTTCATAAGAAAAGGCTAAAAGAAATGTTTCACGTTTGTTACACTCAAACAGTGTCTCCTCTCATATGCTGAACTGGTCGCATTGTGGATTTTGGTTAAAACATGATTTTGGACAATGTTCATGGAACTCAGCTTAAAACGTACTTGCAGACTTGAAAACACTTGCCTATTGTAGAGCGCGCCTCCTACTTCCACTGCTGAACGAAAACCCATGATTTTGGACCCTGTTTTCATGCGAAAAGGCTAAAAGAAATGTTTCACGTTTGTTACACTCAAACAGTGTCTCCTCTCATATGCTGAACTGGTCGCATTGTGGATTTTGGTTAAAACATGATTTTGGACAATGTTCATGGAACTCAGCTTAAAACGTACTTGCAGACTTGAAAACACTTGCCTATTGTAGAGCGCGCCTCCTACTTCCACTGCTGAACGAAAACCCATGATTTTGGACCCTGTTTTCATGCGAAAAGGCTAAAAGAAATGTTTCACGTTTGTTACACTCAAACAGTGTCTCCTCTCATATGCTGAATTGGTCGCATTGTGGATTTTGGTTAAAACATGATTTTGGACAATGTTCGTGGAACTCAGCTTAAAACGTACTTGCAGACTTGAAAACCCTTGCCTATTGTAGAGCGCGCCTCCTACTTCCACTGCTGAACGAAAACCCATGATTTTGGACCCTGTTTTCATAAGAAAAGGCTAAAAGAAATGTTTCACTTTTGTTACACTCAAACAGTGTCTCCTCTCATATGCTGAACTGGTTGCATTGTGGATTTTGGTTAAAACATGATTTTGGACAATGTTCATGGAACTCAGCTTAAAACGTACTTGCAGACCTGAAAACCCTTGCCTATTGTAGAGCGCGCCTCCTACTTCCACTGCTGAACGAAAACCCATGATTTTGGACCCTGTTTTCATAAGAAAAGGCTAAAAGAAATGTTTCACTTTTGTTACACTCAAACAGTGTCTCCTCTCATATGCTGAACTGGTTGCATTGTGGATTTTGGTTAAAACATGATTTTGGACAATGTTCATGGAACTCAGCTTACAACGTACTTGCAGACTTGAAAACCCTTGCCTATTGTAGAGCGCGCCTCCTACTTCCACTGCTGAACGAAAACCCATGATTTTGGACCCTGTTTTCATAAGAAAAGGCTAAAAGAAATGTTTCACTTTTGTTACACTCAAACAGTGTCTCCTCTCATATGCTGAACTGGTTGCATTGTGGATTTTGGTTAAAACATGATTTTGGACAATGTTCATGGAACTCAGCTTAAAACGTACTTGCAGACTTGAAAACCCTTGCCTATTGTAGAGCGCGCCTCCTACTTCCACTGCTGAACGAAAACCCATGATTTTGGACCCTGTTTTCATAAGAAAAGGCTAAAAGAAATGTTTCACTTTTGTTACACTCAAACAGTGTCTCCTCTCATATGCTGAACTGGTCGCATTGTGGATTTTGGTTAAAACATGATTTTGGACAATGTTAATGGAACTCAGCTTAAAACGTACTTGCAGTCTTGAAAACCCTTGCCTATTGTAGAGCGCGCCTCCTACTTCCACTGCTGAACGAAAACCCATGATTTTGGACCCTGTTTTCATAAGAAAAGGCTAAAAGAAATGTTTCACGTTTGTTACACTCAAACAGTGTCTCCTCTCATATGCTGAACTGGTCGCATTGTGGATTTTGGTTAAAACATGATTTTGGACAATGTTCATGGAACTCAGCTTAAAACGTACTTGCAGACTTGAAAACACTTGCCTATTGTAGAGCGCGCCTCCTACTTCCACTGCTGAACGAAAACCCATGATTTTGGACCCTGTTTTCATGCGAAAAGGCTAAAAGAAATGTTTCACGTTTGTTACACTCAAACAGTGTCTCCTCTCATATGCTGAACTGGTCGCATTGTGGATTTTGGTTAAAACATGATTTTGGACAATGTTCGTGGAACTCAGCTTAAAACGTACTTGCAGACTTGAAAACCCTTGCCTATTGTAGAGCGCGCCTCCTACTTCCACTGCTGAACGAAAACCCATGATTTTGGACCCTGTTTTCATAAGAAAAGGCTAAAAGAAATGTTTCACTTTTGTTACACTCAAACAGTGTCTCC
Organism: Coregonus lavaretus; assembly: GCF_964263955.1. Classification (NCBI taxonomy): domain Eukaryota; kingdom Metazoa; phylum Chordata; class Actinopteri; order Salmoniformes; family Salmonidae; genus Coregonus; species Coregonus lavaretus. The sequence continues at coordinate 76,720,697 of NC_139988.1, read as the reverse complement.
TCTCATATGCTGAACTGGTTGCATTGTGGATTTTGGTTAAAACATGATTTTGGACAATGTTCATGGAACTCAGCTTAAAACGTACTTGCAGACTTGAAAACCCTTGCCTATTGTAGAGCGCGCCTCCTACTTCCACTGCTGAACGAAAACCCATGATTTTGGACCCTGTTTTCATAAGAAAAGGCTAAAAGAAATGTTTCACTTTTGTTACACTCAAACAGTGTCTCCTCTCATATGCTGAACTGGTTGCATTGTGGATTTTGGTTAAAACATGATTTTGGACAATGTTCATGGAACTCAGCTTACAACGTACTTGCAGACTTGAAAACCCTTGCCTATTGTAGAGCGCGCCTCCTACTTCCACTGCTGAACGAAAACCCATGATTTTGGACCCTGTTTTCATAAGAAAAGGCTAAAAGAAATGTTTCACTTTTGTTACACTCAAACAGTGTCTCCTCTCATATGCTGAACTGGTTGCATTGTGGATTTTGGTTAAAACATGATTTTGGACAATGTTCATGGAACTCAGCTTAAAACGTACTTGCAGACTTGAAAACCCTTGCCTATTGTAGAGCGCGCCTCCTACTTCCACTGCTGAACGAAAACCCATGATTTTGGACCCTGTTTTCATAAGAAAAGGCTAAAAGAAATGTTTCACTTTTGTTACACTCAAACAGTGTCTCCTCTCATATGCTGAACTGGTCGCATTGTGGATTTTGGTTAAAACATGATTTTGGACAATGTTCATGGAACTCAGCTTAAAACGTACTTGCAGACTTGAAAACCCTTGCCTATTGTAGAGCGCGCCTCCTACTTCCACTGCTGAACGAAAACCCATGATTTTGGACCCTGTTTTCATAAGAAAAGGCTAAAAGAAATGTTTCACGTTTGTTACACTCAAACAGTGTCTCCTCTCATATGCTGAACTGGTCGCATTGTGGATTTTGGTTAAAACATGATTTTGGACAATATTCATGGAACTCAGCTTAAAACGTACTTGCAGACTTGAAAACACTTGCCTATTGTAGAGCGCGCCTCCTACTTCCACTGCTGAACGAAAACCCATGATTTTGGACCCTGTTTTCATGCGAAAAGGCTAAAAGAAATGTTTCACGTTTGTTACACTCAAACAGTGTCTCCTCTCATATGCTGAACTGGTCGCATTGTGGATTTTGGTTAAAACATGATTTTGGACAATGTTCGTGGAACTCAGCTTAAAACGTACTTGCAGACTTGAAAACCCTTGCCTATTGTAGAGCGCGCCTCCTACTTCCACTGCTGAACGAAAACCCATGATTTTGGACCCTGTTTTCATAAGAAAAGGCTAAAAGAAATGTTTCACTTTTGTTACACTCAAACAGTGTCTCCTCTCATATGCTGAACTGGTTGCATTGTGGATTTTGGTTAAAACATGATTTTGGACAATGTTCATGGAACTCAGCTTAAAACGTACTTGCAGACTTGAAAACCCTTGCCTATTGTAGAGCGCGCCTCCTACTTCCACTGCTGAACGAAAACCCATGATTTTGGACCCTGTTTTCATAAGAAAAGGCTAAAAGAAATGTTTCACTTTTGTTACACTCAAACAGTGTCTCCTCTCATATGCTGAACTGGTTGCATTGTGGATTTTGGTTAAAACATGATTTTGGACAATGTTCATGGAACTCAGCTTAAAACGTACTTGCAGACTTGAAAACACTTGCCTATTGTAGAGCGCGCCTCCTACTTCCACTGCTGAACGAAAACCCATGATTTTGGACCCTGTTTTCATGCGAAAAGGCTAAAAGAAATGTTTCACGTTTGTTACACTCAAACAGTGTCTCCTCTCATATGCTGAACTGGTCGCATTGTGGATTTTGGTTAAAACATGATTTTGGACAATGTTCGTGGAACTCAGCTTAAAACGTACTTGCAGACTTGAAAACCCTTGCCTATTGTAGAGCGCGCCTCCTACTTCCACTGCTGAACGAAAACCCATGATTTTGGACCCTGTTTTCATAAGAAAAGGCTAAAAGAAATGTTTCACTTTTGTTACACTCAAACAGTGTCTCCTCTCATATGCTGAACTGGTTGCATTGTGGATTTTGGTTAAAACATGATTTTGGACAATGTTCATGGAACTCAGCTTAAAACGTACTTGCAGACTTGAAAACCCTTGCCTATTGTAGAGCGCGCCTCCTACTTCCACTGCTGAACGAAAACCCATGATTTTGGACCCTGTTTTCATAAGAAAAGGCTAAAAGAAATGTTCACTTTTGTTACACTCAAACAGTGTCTCCTCTCATATGCTGAACTGGTTGCATTGTGGATTTTGGTTAAAACATGATTTTGGACAATGTTCATGGAACTCAGCTTAAAACGTACTTGCAGACTTGAAAACCCTTGCCTATTGTAGAGCGCGCCTCCTACTTCCACTGCTGAACGAAAACCCATGATTTTGGACCCTGTTTTCATAAGAAAAGGCTAAAAGAAATGTTTCACTTTTGTTACACTCAAACAGTGTCTCCTCTCATATGCTGAACTGGTTGCATTGTGGATTTTGGTTAAAACATGATTTTGGACAATGTTCATGGAACTCAGCTTAAAACGTACTTGCAGACTTGAAAACCCTTGCCTATTGTAGAGCGCGCCTCCTACTTCCACTGCTGAACGAAAACCCATGATTTTGGACCCTGTTTTCATGCGAAAAGGCTAAAAGAAATGTTTCACGTTTGTTACACTCAAACAGTGTCTCCTCTCATATGCTGAACTGGTCGCATTGTGGATTTTGGTTAAAACATGATTTTGGACAATGTTCATGGAACTCAGCTTAAAACGTACTTGCAGACTTGAAAACACTTGCCTATTGTAGAGCGCGCCTCCTACTTCCACTGCTGAACGAAAACCCATGATTTTGGACCCTGTTTTCATGCGAAAAGGCTAAAAGAAATGTTTCACGTTTGTTACACTCAAACAGTGTCTCCTCTCATATGCTGAACTGGTCGCATTGTGGATTTTGGTTAAAACATGATTTTGGACAATGTTCGTGGAACTCAGCTTAAAACGTACTTGCAGACTTGAAAACCCTTGCCTATTGTAGAGCGCGCCTCCTACTTCCACTGCTGAACGAAAACCCATGATTTTGGACCCTGTTTTCATAAGAAAAGGCTAAAAGAAATGTTTCACTTTTGTTACACTCAAACAGTGTCTCCTCTCATATGCTGAACTGGTTGCATTGTGGATTTTGGTTAAAACATGATTTTGGACAATGTTCATGGAACTCAGCTTAAAACGTACTTGCAGACTTGAAAACCCTTGCCTATTGTAGAGCGCGCCTCCTACTTCCACTGCTGAACGAAAACCCATGATTTTGGACCCTGTTTTCATAAGAAAAGGCTAAAAGAAATGTTTCACTTTTGTTACACTCAAACAGTGTCTCCTCTCATATGCTGAACTGGTTGCATTGTGGATTTTGGTTAAAACATGATTTTGGACAATGTTCATGGAACTCAGCTTACAACGTACTTGCAGACTTGAAAACCCTTGCCTATTGTAGAGCGCGCCTCCTACTTCCACTGCTGAACGAAAACCCATGATTTTGGACCCTGTTTTCATAAGAAAAGGCTAAAAGAAATGTTTCACTTTTGTTACACTCAAACAGTGTCTCCTCTCATATGCTGAACTGGTTGCATTGTGGATTTTGGTTAAAACATGATTTTGGACAATGTTCATGGAACTCAGCTTAAAACGTACTTGCAGACTTGAAAACCCTTGCCTATTGTAGAGCGCGCCTCCTACTTCCACTGCTGAACGAAAACCCATGATTTTGGACCCTGTTTTCATAAGAAAAGGCTAAAAGAAATGTTTCACTTTTGTTACACTCAAACAGTGTCTCCTCTCATATGCTGAACTGGTCGCATTGTGGATTTTGGTTAAAACATGATTTTGGACAATGTTCATGGAACTCAGCTTAAAACGTACTTGCAGACTTGAAAACCCTTGCCTATTGTAGAGCGCGCCTCCTACTTCCACTGCTGAACGAAAACCCATGATTTTGGACCCTGTTTTCATAAGAAAAGGCTAAAAGAAATGTTTCACGTTTGTTACACTCAAACAGTGTCTCCTCTCATATGCTGAACTGGTCGCATTGTGGATTTTGGTTAAAACATGATTTTGGACAATGTTCATGGAACTCAGCTTAAAACGTACTTGCAGACTTGAAAACACTTGCCTATTGTAGAGCGCGCCTCCTACTTCCACTGCTGAACGAAAACCCATGATTTTGGACCCTGTTTTCATGCGAAAAGGCTAAAAGAAATGTTTCACGTTTGTTACACTCAAACAGTGTCTCCTCTCATATGCTGAACTGGTCGCATTGTGGATTTTGGTTAAAACATGATTTTGGACAATGTTCGTGGAACTCAGGTTAAAACGTACTTGCAGACTTGAAAACCCTTGCCTATTGTAGAGCGCGCCTCCTACTTCCACTGCTGAACGAAAACCCATGATTTTGGACCCTGTTTTCATAAGAAAAGGCTAAAAGAAATGTTTCACTTTTGTTACACTCAAACAGTGTCTCCTCTCATATGCTGAACTGGTTGCATTGTGGATTTTGGTTAAAACATGATTTTGGACAATGTTCATGGAACTCAGCTTAAAACGTACTTGCAGACTTGAAAACCCTTGCCTATTGTAGAGCGCGCCTCCTACTTCCACTGCTGAACGAAAACCCATGATTTTGGACCCTGTTTTCATAAGAAAAGGCTAAAAGAAATGTTTCACTTTTGTTACACTCAAACAGTGTCTCCTCTCATATGCTGAACTGGTTGCATTGTGGATTTTGGTTAAAACATGATTTTGGACAATGTTCATGGAACTCAGCTTAAAACGTACTTGCAGACTTGAAAACACTTGCCTATTGTAGAGCGCGCCTCCTACTTCCACTGCTGAACGAAAACCCATGATTTTGGACCCTGTTTTCATGCGAAAAGGCTAAAAGAAATGTTTCACGTTTGTTACACTCAAACAGTGTCTCCTCTCATATGCTGAACTGGTCGCATTGTGGATTTTGGTTAAAACATGATTTTGGACAATGTTCGTGGAACTCAGCTTAAAACGTACTTGCAGACTTGAAAACCCTTGCCTATTGTAGAGCGCGCCTCCTACTTCCACTGCTGAACGAAAACCCATGATTTTGGACCCTGTTTTCATAAGAAAAGGCTAAAAGAAATGTTTCACTTTTGTTACACTCAAACAGTGTCTCCTCTCATATGCTGAACTGGTTGCATTGTGGATTTTGGTTAAAACATGATTTTGGACAATGTTCATGGAACTCAGCTTAAAACGTACTTGCAGACTTGAAAACCCTTGCCTATTGTAGAGCGCGCCTCCTACTTCCACTGCTGAACGAAAACCCATGATTTTGGACCCTGTTTTCATAAGAAAAGGCTAAAAGAAATGTTCACTTTTGTTACACTCAAACAGTGTCTCCTCTCATATGCTGAACTGGTTGCATTGTGGATTTTGGTTAAAACATGATTTTGGACAATGTTCATGGAACTCAGCTTAAAACGTACTTGCAGACTTGAAAACCCTTGCCTATTGTAGAGCGCGCCTCCTACTTCCACTGCTGAACGAAAACCCATGATTTTGGACCCTGTTTTCATAAGAAAAGGCTAAAAGAAATGTTTCACTTTTGTTACACTCAAACAGTGTCTCCTCTCATATGCTGAACTGGTTGCATTGTGGATTTTGGTTAAAACATGATTTTGGACAATGTTCATGGAACTCAGCTTAAAACGTACTTGCAGACTTGAAAACCCTTTCCTATTGTAGAGCGCGCCTCCTACTTCCACTGCTGAACGAAAACCCATGATTTTGGACCCTGTTTTCATGCGAAAAGGCTAAAAGAAATGTTTCACGTTTGTTACACTCAAACAGTGTCTCCTCTCATATGCTGAACTGGTCGCATTGTGGATTTTGGTTAAAACATGATTTTGGACAATGTTCATGGAACTCAGCTTAAAACGTACTTGCAGACTTGAAAACACTTGCCTATTGTAGAGCGCGCCTCCTACTTCCACTGCTGAACGAAAACCCATGATTTTGGACCCTGTTTTCATGCGAAAAGGCTAAAAGAAATGTTTCACGTTTGTTACACTCAAACAGTGTCTCCTCTCATATGCTGAACTGGTCGCATTGTGGATTTTGGTTAAAACATGATTTTGGACAATGTTCGTGGAACTCAGCTTAAAACGTACTTGCAGACTTGAAAACCCTTGCCTATTGTAGAGCGCGCCTCCTACTTCCACTGCTGAACGAAAACCCATGATTTTGGACCCTGTTTTCATAAGAAAAGGCTAAAAGAAATGTTTCACTTTTGTTACACTCAAACAGTGTCTCCTCTCATATGCTGAACTGGTTGCATTGTGGATTTTGGTTAAAACATGATTTTGGACAATGTTCATGGAACTCAGCTTAAAACGTACTTGCAGACTTGAAAACACTTGCCTATTGTAGAGCGCGCCTCCTACTTCCACTGCTGAACGAAAACCCATGATTTTGGACCCTGTTTTCATGCGAAAAGGCTAAAAGAAATGTTTCACGTTTGTTACACTCAAACAGTGTCTCCTCTCATATGCTGAACTGGTCGCATTGTGGATTTTGGTTAAAACATGATTTTGGACAATGTTCGTGGAACTCAGCTTAAAACGTACTTGCAGACTTGAAAACCCTTGCCTATTGTAGAGCGCGCCTCCTACTTCCACTGCTGAACGAAAACCCATGATTTTGGACCCTGTTTTCATAAGAAAAGGCTAAAAGAAATGTTTCACTTTTGTTACACTCAAACAGTGTCTCCTCTCATATGCTGAACTGGTTGCATTGTGGATTTTGGTTAAAACATGATTTTGGACAATGTTCATGGAACTCAGCTTAAAACGTACTTGCAGACTTGAAAACCCTTGCCTATTGTAGAGCGCGCCTCCTACTTCCACTGCTGAACGAAAACCCATGATTTTGGACCCTGTTTTCATAAGAAAAGGCTAAAAGAAATGTTTCACTTTTGTTACACTCAAACAGTGTCTCCTCTCATATGCTGAACTGGTTGCATTGTGGATTTTGGTTAAAACATGATTTTGGACAATGTTCATGGAACTCAGCTTAAAACGTACTTGCAGACTTGAAAACCCTTGCCTATTGTAGAGCGCGCCTCCTACTTCCACTGCTGAACGAAAACCCATGATTTTGGACCCTGTTTTCATAAGAAAAGGCTAAAAGAAATGTTTCACTTTTGTTACACTCAAACAGTGTCTCCTCTCATATGCTGAACTGGTCGCTTGTGGATTTTGGTTAAAACATGATTTTGGACAATGTTCATGGAACTCAGCTTAAAACGTACTTGCAGACTTGAAAACCCTTGCCTATTGTAGAGCGCGCCTCCTACTTCCACTGCTGAACGAAAACCCATGATTTTGGACCCTGTTTTCATAAGAAAAGGCTAAAAGAAATGTTTCACGTTTGTTACACTCAAACAGTGTCTCCTCTCATATGCTGAACTGGTCGCATTGTGGATTTTGGTTAAAACATGATTTTGGACAATGTTCATGGAACTCAGCTTAAAACGTACTTGCAGACTTGAAAACACTTGCCTATTGTAGAGCGCGCCTCCTACTTCCACTGCTGAACGAAAACCCATGATTTTGGACCCTGTTTTCATGCGAAAAGGCTAAAAGAAATGTTTCACGTTTGTTACACTCAAACAGTGTCTCCTCTCATATGCTGAACTGGTCGCATTGTGGATTTTGGTTAAAACATGATTTTGGACAATGTTCGTGGAACTCAGCTTAAAACGTACTTGCAGACTTGAAAACCCTTGCCTATTGTAGAGCGCGCCTCCTACTTCCACTGCTGAACGAAAACCCATGATTTTGGACCCTGTTTTCATAAGAAAAGGCTAAAAGAAATGTTTCACTTTTGTTACACTCAAACAGTGTCTCCTCTCATATGCTGAACTGGTTGCATTGTGGATTTTGGTTAAAACATGATTTTGGACAATGTTCATGGAACTCAGCTTAAAACGTACTTGCAGACTTGAAAACCCTTGCCTATTGTAGAGCGCGCCTCCTACTTCCACTGCTGAACGAAAACCCATGATTTTGGACCCTGTTTTCATAAGAAAAGGCTAAAAGAAATGTTTCACTTTTGTTACACTCAAACAGTGTCTCCTCTCATATGCTGAACTGGTTGCATTGTGGATTTTGGTTAAAACATGATTTTGGACAATGTTCATGGAACTCAGCTTAAAACGTACTTGCAGACTTGAAAACCCTTGCCTATTGTAGAGCGCGCCTCCTACTTCCACTGCTGAACGAAAACCCATGATTTTGGACCCTGTTTTCATAAGAAAAGGCTAAAAGAAATGTTTCACTTTTGTTACACTCAAACAGTGTCTCCTCTCATATGCTGAACTGGTTGCATTGTGGATTTTGGTTAAAACATGATTTTGGACAATGTTCATGGAACTCAGCTTAAAACGTACTTGCAGACTTGAAAACCCTTGCCTATTGTAGAGCGCGCCTCCTACTTCCACTGCTGAACGAAAACCCATGATTTTGGACCCTGTTTTCATAAGAAAAGGCTAAAAGAAATGTTTCACTTTTGTTACACTCAAACAGTGTCTCCTCTCATATGCTGAACTGGTCGCTTGTGGATTTTGGTTAAAACATGATTTTGGACAATGTTCATGGAACTCAGCTTAAAACGTACTTGCAGACTTGAAAACCCTTGCCTATTGTAGAGCGCGCCTCCTACTTCCACTGCTGAACGAAAACCCATGATTTTGGACCCTGTTTTCATAAGAAAAGGCTAAAAGAAATGTTTCACGTTTGTTACACTCAAACAGTGTCTCCTCTCATATGCTGAACTGGTCGCATTGTGGATTTTGGTTAAAACATGATTTTGGACAATGTTCATGGAACTCAGCTTAAAACGTACTTGCAGACTTGAAAACACTTGCCTATTGTAGAGCGCGCCTCCTACTTCCACTGCTGAACGAAAACCCATGATTTTGGACCCTGTTTTCATGCGAAAAGGCTAAAAGAAATGTTTCACGTTTGTTACACTCAAACAGTGTCTCCTCTCATATGCTGAACTGGTCGCATTGTGGATTTTGGTTAAAACATGATTTTGGACAATGTTCGTGGAACTCAGCTTAAAACGTACTTGCAGACTTGAAAACCCTTGCCTATTGTAGAGCGCGCCTCCTACTTCCACTGCTGAACGAAAACCCATGATTTTGGACCCTGTTTTCATAAGAAAAGGCTAAAAGAAATGTTTCACTTTTGTTACACTCAAACAGTGTCTCCTCTCATATGCTGAACTGGTTGCATTGTGGATTTTGGTTAAAACATGATTTTGGACAATGTTCATGGAACTCAGCTTAAAACGTACTTGCAGACTTGAAAACCCTTGCCTATTGTAGAGCGCGCCTCCTACTTCCACTGCTGAACGAAAACCCATGATTTTGGACCCTGTTTTCATAAGAAAAGGCTAAAAGAAATGTTTCACTTTTGTTACACTCAAACAGTGTCTCCTCTCATATGCTGAACTGGTTGCATTGTGGATTTTGGTTAAAACATGATTTTGGACAATGTTCATGGAACTCAGCTTAAAACGTACTTGCAGACTTGAAAACACTTGCCTATTGTAGAGCGCGCCTCCTACTTCCACTGCTGAACGAAAACCCATGATTTTGGACCCTGTTTTCATGCGAAAAGGCTAAAAGAAATGTTTCACGTTTGTTACACTCAAACAGTGTCTCCTCTCATATGCTGAACTGGTCGCATTGTGGATTTTGGTTAAAACATGATTTTGGACAATGTTCGTGGAACTCAGCTTAAAACGTACTTGCAGACTTGAAAACCCTTGCCTATTGTAGAGCGCGCCTCCTACTTCCACTGCTGAACGAAAACCCATGATTTTGGACCCTGTTTTCATAAGAAAAGGCTAAAAGAAATGTTTCACTTTTGTTACACTCAAACAGTGTCTCCTCTCATATGCTGAACTGGTCGCATTGTGGATTTTGGTTAAAACATGATTTTGGACAATGTTCATGGAACTCAGCTTAAAACGTACTTGCAGACTTGAAAACCCTTGCCTATTGTAGAGCGCGCCTCCTACTTCCACTGCTGAACGAAAACCCATGATTTTGGACCCTGTTTTCATAAGAAAAGGCTAAAAGAAATGTTTCACGTTTGTTACACTCAAACAGTGTCTCCTCTCATATGCTGAACTGGTCGCATTGTGGATTTTGGTTAAAACATGATTTTGGACAATGTTCATGGAACTCAGCTTAAAACGTACTTGCAGACTTGAAAACACTTGCCTATTGTAGAGCGCGCCTCCTACTTCCACTGCTGAACGAAAACCCATGATTTTGGACCCTGTTTTCATGCGAAAAGGCTAAAAGAAATGTTTCACGTTTGTTACACTCAAACAGTGTCTCCTCTCATATGCTGAACTGGTCGCATTGTGGATTTTGGTTAAAACATGATTTTGGACAATGTTCGTGGAACTCAGCTTAAAACGTACTTGCAGACTTGAAAACCCTTGCCTATTGTAGAGCGCGCCTCCTACTTCCACTGTTGAACGAAAACCCATGATTTTGGACCCTGTTTTCATAAGAAAAGGCTAAAAGAAATGTTTCACTTTTGTTACACTCAAACAGTGTCTCCTCTCATATGCTGAACTGGTTGCATTGTGGATTTTGGTTAAAACATGATTTTGGACAATGTTCATGGAACTCAGCTTAAAACGTACTTGCAGACTTGAAAACCCTTGCCTATTGTAGAGCGCGCCTCCTACTTCCACTGCTGAACGAAAACCCATGATTTTGGACCCTGTTTTCATAAGAAAAGGCTAAAAGAAATGTTTCACTTTTGTTACACTCAAACAGTGTCTCCTCTCATATGCTGAACTGGTTGCATTGTGGATTTTGGTTAAAACATGATTTTGGACAATGTTCATGGAACTCAGCTTAAAACGTACTTGCAGACTTGAAAACCCTTGCCTATTGTAGAGCGCGCCTCCTACTTCCACTGCTGAACGAAAACCCATGATTTTGGACCCTGTTTTCATAAGAAAAGGCTAAAAGAAATGTTTCACTTTTGTTACACTCAAACAGTGTCTCCTCTCATATGCTGAACTGGTTGCATTGTGGATTTTGGTTAAAACATGATTTTGGACAATGTTCATGGAACTCAGCTTAAAACGTACTTGCAGACTTGAAAACCCTTGCCTATTGTAGAGCGCGCCTCCTACTTCCACTGCTGAACGAAAACCCATGATTTTGGACCCTGTTTTCATAAGAAAAGGCTAAAAGAAATGTTTCACTTTTGTTACACTCAAACAGTGTCTCCTCTCATATGCTGAACTGGTCGCTTGTGGATTTTGGTTAAAACATGATTTTGGACAATGTTCATGGAACTCAGCTTAAAACGTACTTGCAGACTTGAAAACCCTTGCCTATTGTAGAGCGCGCCTCCTACTTCCACTGCTGAACGAAAACCCATGATTTTGGACCCTGTTTTCATAAGAAAAGGCTAAAAGAAATGTTTCACGTTTGTTACACTCAAACAGTGTCTCCTCTCATATGCTGAACTGGTCGCATTGTGGATTTTGGTTAAAACATGATTTTGGACAATGTTCATGGAACTCAGCTTAAAACGTACTTGCAGACTTGAAAACACTTGCCTATTGTAGAGCGCGCCTCCTACTTCCACTGCTGAACGAAAACCCATGATTTTGGACCCTGTTTTCATGCGAAAAGGCTAAAAGAAATGTTTCACGTTTGTTACACTCAAACAGTGTCTCCTCTCATATGCTGAACTGGTCGCATTGTGGATTTTGGTTAAAACATGATTTTGGACAATGTTCGTGGAACTCAGCTTAAAACGTACTTGCAGACTTGAAAACCCTTGCCTATTGTAGAGCGCGCCTCCTACTTCCACTGCTGAACGAAAACCCATGATTTTGGACCCTGTTTTCATAAGAAAAGGCTAAAAGAAATGTTTCACTTTTGTTACACTCAAACAGTGTCTCCTCTCATATGCTGAACTGGTTGCATTGTGGATTTTGGTTAAAACATGATTTTGGACAATGTTCATGGAACTCAGCTTAAAACGTACTTGCAGACTTGAAAACCCTTGCCTATTGTAGAGCGCGCCTCCTACTTCCACTGCTGAACGAAAACCCATGATTTTGGACCCTGTTTTCATAAGAAAAGGCTAAAAGAAATGTTTCACTTTTGTTACACTCAAACAGTGTCTCCTCTCATATGCTGAACTGGTTGCATTGTGGATTTTGGTTAAAACATGATTTTGGACAATGTTCATGGAACTCAGCTTAAAACGTACTTGCAGACTTGAAAACACTTGCCTATTGTAGAGCGCGCCTCCTACTTCCACTGCTGAACGAAAACCCATGATTTTGGACCCTGTTTTCATGCGAAAAGGCTAAAAGAAATGTTTCACGTTTGTTACACTCAAACAGTGTCTCCTCTCATATGCTGAACTGGTCGCATTGTGGATTTTGGTTAAAACATGATTTTGGACAATGTTCGTGGAACTCAGCTTAAAACGTACTTGCAGACTTGAAAACCCTTGCCTATTGTAGAGCGCGCCTCCTACTTCCACTGCTGAACGAAAACCCATGATTTTGGACCCTGTTTTCATAAGAAAAGGCTAAAAGAAATGTTTCACTTTTGTTACACTCAAACAGTGTCTCCTCTCATATGCTGAACTGGTCGCATTGTGGATTTTGGTTAAAACATGATTTTGGACAATGTTCATGGAACTCAGCTTAAAACGTACTTGCAGACTTGAAAACCCTTGCCTATTGTAGAGCGCGCCTCCTACTTCCACTGCTGAACGAAAACCCATGATTTTGGACCCTGTTTTCATAAGAAAAGGCTAAAAGAAATGTTTCACGTTTGTTACACTCAAACAGTGTCTCCTCTCATATGCTGAACTGGTCGCATTGTGGATTTTGGTTAAAACATGATTTTGGACAATGTTCATGGAACTCAGCTTAAAACGTACTTGCAGACTTGAAAACACTTGCCTATTGTAGAGCGCGCCTCCTACTTCCACTGCTGAACGAAAACCCATGATTTTGGACCCTGTTTTCATAAGAAAAGGCTAAAAGAAATGTTTCACGTTTGTTACACTCAAACAGTGTCTCCTCTCATATGCTGAACTGGTCGCATTGTGGATTTTGGTTAAAACATGATTTTGGACAATGTTCGTGGAACTCAGCTTAAAACGTACTTGCAGACTTGAAAACCCTTGCCTATTGTAGAGCGCGCCTCCTACTTCCACTGCTGAACGAAAACCCATGATTTTGGACCCTGTTTTCATAAGAAAAGGCTAAAAGAAATGTTTCACTTTTGTTACACTCAAACAGTGTCTCCTCTCATATGCTGAACTGGTTGCATTGTGGATTTTGGTTAAAACATGATTTTGGACAATGTTCATGGAACTCAGCTTAAAACGTACTTGCAGACTTGAAAACCCTTGCCTATTGTAGAGCGCGCCTCCTACTTCCACTGCTGAACGAAAACCCATGATTTTGGACCCTGTTTTCATAAGAAAAGGCTAAAAGAAATGTTTCACTTTTGTTACACTCAAACAGTGTCTCCTCTCATATGCTGAACTGGTCGCATTGTGGATTTTGGTTAAAACATGATTTTGGACAATGTTCGTGGAACTCAGCTTAAAACGTACTTGCAGACTTGAAAACCCTTGCCTATTGTAGAGCGCGCCTCCTACTTCCACTGCTGAACGAAAACCCATGATTTTGGACCCTGTTTTCATAAGAAAAGGCTAAAAGAAATGTTTCACTTTTGTTACACTCAAACAGTGTCTCCTCTCATATGCTGAACTGGTTGCATTGTGGATTTTGGTTAAAACATGATTTTGGACAATGTTCATGGAACTCAGCTTAAAACGTACTTGCAGACTTGAAAACACTTGCCTATTGTAGAGCGCGCCTCCTACTTCCACTGCTGAACGAAAACCCATGATTTTGGACCCTGTTTTCATGCGAAAAGGCTAAAAGAAATGTTTCACGTTTGTTACACTCAAACAGTGTCTCCTCTCATATGCTGAACTGGTCGCATTGTGGATTTTGGTTAAAACATGATTTTGGACAATGTTCGTGGAACTCAGCTTAAAACGTACTTGCAGACTTGAAAACCCTTGCCTATTGTAGAGCGCGCCTCCTACTTCCACTGCTGAACGAAAACCCATGATTTTGGACCCTGTTTTCATAAGAAAAGGCTAAAAGAAATGTTTCACTTTTGTTACACTCAAACAGTGTCTCCTCTCATATGCTGAACTGGTTGCATTGTGGATTTTGGTTAAAACATGATTTTGGACAATGTTCATGGAACTCAGCTTAAAACGTACTTGCAGACTTGAAAACCCTTGCCTATTGTAGAGCGCGCCTCCTACTTCCACTGCTGAACGAAAACCCATGATTTTGGACCCTGTTTTCATAAGAAAAGGCTAAAAGAAATGTTTCACTTTTGTTACACTCAAACAGTGTCTCCTCTCATATGCTGAACTGGTTGCATTGTGGATTTTGGTTAAAACATGATTTTGGACAATGTTCATGGAACTCAGCTTAAAACGTACTTGCAGACTTGAAAACCCTTGCCTATTGTAGAGCGCGCCTCCTACTTCCACTGCTGAACGAAAACCCATGATTTTGGACCCTGTTTTCATAAGAAAAGGCTAAAAGAAATGTTTCACTTTTGTTACACTCAAACAGTGTCTCCTCTCATATGCTGAACTGGTTGCATTGTGGATTTTGGTTAAAACATGATTTTGGACAATGTTCATGGAACTCAGCTTAAAACGTACTTGCAGACTTGAAAACCCTTGCCTATTGTAGAGCGCGCCTCCTACTTCCACTGCTGAACGAAAACCCATGATTTTGGACCCTGTTTTCATAAGAAAAGGCTAAAAGAAATGTTTCACTTTTGTTACACTCAAACAGTGTCTCCTCTCATATGCTGAACTGGTCGCTTGTGGATTTTGGTTAAAACATGATTTTGGACAATGTTCATGGAACTCAGCTTAAAACGTACTTGCAGACTTGAAAACCCTTGCCTATTGTAGAGCGCGCCTCCTACTTCCACTGCTGAACGAAAACCCATGATTTTGGACCCTGTTTTCATAAGAAAAGGCTAAAAGAAATGTTTCACTTTTGTTACACTCAAACAGTGTCTCCTCTCATATGCTGAACTGGTTGCATTGTGGATTTTGGTTAAAACATGATTTTGGACAATGTTCATGGAACTCAGCTTAAAACGTACTTGCAGACTTGAAAACCCTTGCCTATTGTAGAGCGCGCCTCCTACTTCCACTGCTGAAAGAAAACCCATGATTTTGGACCCTGTTTTCATAAGAAAAGGCTAAAAGAAATGTTTCACTTTTGTTACACTCAAACAGTGTCTCCTCTCATATGCTGAACTGGTTGCATTGTGGATTTTGGTTAAAACATGATTTTGGACAATGTTCATGGAACTCAGCTTAAAACGTACTTGCAGACTTGAAAACCCTTGCCTATTGTAGAGCGCGCCTCCTACTTCCACTGCTGAACGAAAACCCATGATTTTGGACCCTGTTTTCATAAGAAAAGGCTAAAAGAAATGTTTCACTTTTGTTACACTCAAACAGTGTCTCCTCTCATATGCTGAACTGGTCGCTTGTGGATTTTGGTTAAAACATGATTTTGGACAATGTTCATGGAACTCAGCTTAAAACGTACTTGCAGACTTGAAAACCCTTGCCTATTGTAGAGCGCGCCTCCTACTTCCACTGCTGAACGAAAACCCATGATTTTGGACCCTGTTTTCATAAGAAAAGGCTAAAAGAAATGTTTCACGTTTGTTACACTCAAACAGTGTCTCCTCTCATATGCTGAACTGGTCGCATTGTGGATTTTGGTTAAAACATGATTTTGGACAATGTTCATGGAACTCAGCTTAAAACGTACTTGCAGACTTGAAAACACTTGCCTATTGTAGAGCGCGCCTCCTACTTCCACTGCTGAACGAAAACCCATGATTTTGGACCCTGTTTTCATGCGAAAAGGCTAAAAGAAATGTTTCACGTTTGTCACACTCAAACAGTGTCTCCTCTCATATGCTGAACTGGTCGCATTGTGGATTTTGGTTAAAACATGATTTTGGACAATGTTCGTGGAACTCAGCTTAAAACGTACTTGCAGACTTGAAAACCCTTGCCTATTGTAGAGCGCGCCTCCTACTTCCACTGCTGAACGAAAACCCATGATTTTGGACCCTGTTTTCATAAGAAAAGGCTAAAAGAAATGTTTCACTTTTGTTACACTCAAACAGTGTCTCCTCTCATATGCTGAACTGGTTGCATTGTGGATTTTGGTTAAAACATGATTTTGGACAATGTTCATGGAACTCAGCTTAAAACGTACTTGCAGACTTGAAAACCCTTGCCTATTGTAGAGCGCGCCTCCTACTTCCACTGCTGAACGAAAACCCATGATTTTGGACCCTGTTTTCATAAGAAAAGGCTAAAAGAAATGTTTCACTTTTGTTACACTCAAACAGTGTCTCCTCTCATATGCTGAACTGGTCGCATTGTGGATTTTGGTTAAAACATGATTTTGGACAATGTTCGTGGAACTCAGCTTAAAACGTACTTGCAGACTTGAAAACCCTTGCCTATTGTAGAGCGCGCCTCCTACTTCCACTGCTGAACGAAAACCCATGATTTTGGACCCTGTTTTCATAAGAAAAGGCTAAAAGAAATGTTTCACTTTTGTTACACTCAAACAGTGTCTCCTCTCATATGCTGAACTGGTTGCATTGTGGATTTTGGTTAAAACATGATTTTGGACAATGTTCATGGAACTCAGCTTAAAACGTACTTGCAGACTTGAAAACCCTTGCCTATTGTAGAGCGCGCCTCCTACTTCCACTGCTGAACGAAAACCCATGATTTTGGACCCTGTTTTCATAAGAAAAGGCTAAAAGAAATGTTTCACTTTTGTTACACTCAAACAGTGTCTCCTTTCATATGCTGAACTGGTTGCATTGTGGATTTTGGTTAAAACATGATTTTGGACAATGTTCATGGAACTCAGCTTAAAACGTACTTGCAGACTTGAAAACCCTTGCCTATTGTAGAGCGCGCCTCCTACTTCCACTGCTGAACGAAAACCCATGATTTTGGACCCTGTTTTCATAAGAAAAGGCTAAAAGAAATGTTTCACTTTTGTTACACTCAAACAGTGTCTCCTCTCATATGCTGAACTGGTTGCATTGTGGATTTTGGTTAAAACATGATTTTGGACAATGTTCATGGAACTCAGCTTAAAACGTACTTGCAGACTTGAAAACCCTTGCCTATTGTAGAGCGCGCCTCCTACTTCCACTGCTGAACGAAAACCCATGATTTTGGACCCTGTTTTCATAAGAAAAGGCTAAAAGAAATGTTTCACTTTTGTTACACTCAAACAGTGTCTCCTCTCATATGCTGAACTGGTCGCATTGTGGATTTTGGTTAAAACATGATTTTGGACAATGTTCATGGAACTCAGCTTAAAACGTACTTGCAGACTTGAAAACCCTTGCCTATTGTAGAGCGCGCCTCCTACTTCCACTGCTGAACGAAAACCCATGATTTTGGACCCTGTTTTCATAAGAAAAGGCTAAAAGAAATGTTTCACGTTTGTTACACTCAAACAGTGTCTCCTCTCATATGCTGAACTGGTCGCATTGTGGATTTTGGTTAAAACATGATTTTGGACAATGTTCATGGAACTCAGCTTAAAACGTACTTGCAGACTTGAAAACACTTGCCTATTGTAGAGCGCGCCTCCTACTTCCACTGCTGAACGAAAACCCATGATTTTGGACCCTGTTTTCATGCGAAAAGGCTAAAAGAAATGTTTCACGTTTGTTACACTCAAACAGTGTCTCCTCTCATATGCTGAACTGGTCGCATTGTGGATTTTGGTTAAAACATGATTTTGGACAATGTTCGTGGAACTCAGCTTAAAACGTACTTGCAGACTTGAAAACCCTTGCCTATTGTAGAGCGCGCCTCCTACTTCCACTGCTGAACGAAAACCCATGATTTTGGACCCTGTTTTCATAAGAAAAGGCTAAAAGAAATGTTTCACTTTTGTTACACTCAAACAGTGTCTCCTCTCATATGCTGAACTGGTTGCATTGTGGATTTTGGTTAAAACATGATTTTGGACAATGTTCATGGAACTCAGCTTAAAACGTACTTGCAGACTTGAAAACCCTTGCCTATTGTAGAGCGCGCCTCCTACTTCCACTGCTGAACGAAAACCCATGATTTTGGACCCTGTTTTCATAAGAAAAGGCTAAAAGAAATGTTTCACTTTTGTTACACTCAAACAGTGTCTCCTCTCATATGCTGAACTGGTTGCATTGTGGATTTTGGTTAAAACATGATTTTGGACAATGTTCATGGAACTCAGCTTAAAACGTACTTGCAGACTTGAAAACCCTTGCCTATTGTAGAGCGCGCCTCCTACTTCCACTGCTGAACGAAAACCCATGATTTTGGACCCTGTTTTCATAAGAAAAGGCTAAAAGAAATGTTTCACTTTTGTTACACTCAAACAGTGTCTCCTCTCATATGCTGAACTGGTTGCATTGTGGATTTTGGTTAAAACATGATTTTGGACAATGTTCATGGAACTCAGCTTAAAACGTACTTGCAGACTTGAAAACCCTTGCCTATTGTAGAGCGCGCCTCCTACTTCCACTGCTGAACGAAAACCCATGATTTTGGACCCTGTTTTCATAAGAAAAGGCTAAAAGAAATGTTTCACTTTTGTTACACTCAAACAGTGTCTCCTCTCATATGCTGAACTGGTCGCATTGTGGATTTTGGTTAAAACATGATTTTGGACAATGTTCATGGAACTCAGCTTAAAACGTACTTGCAGACTTGAAAACCCTTGCCTATTGTAGAGCGCGCCTCCTACTTCCACTGCTGAACGAAAACCCATGATTTTGGACCCTGTTTTCATAAGAAAAGGCTAAAAGAAATGTTTCACGTTTGTTACACTCAAACAGTGTCTCCTCTCATATGCTGAACTGGTCGCATTGTGGATTTTGGTTAAAACATGATTTTGGACAATGTTCATGGAACTCAGCTTAAAACGTACTTGCAGACTTGAAAACACTTGCCTATTGTAGAGCGCGCCTCCTACTTCCACTGCTGAACGAAAACCCATGATTTTGGACCCTGTTTTCATAAGAAAAGGCTAAAAGAAATGTTTCACGTTTGTTACACTCAAACAGTGTCTCCTCTCATATGCTGAACTGGTCGCATTGTGGATTTTGGTTAAAACATGATTTTGGACAATGTTCGTGGAACTCAGCTTAAAACGTACTTGCAGACTTGAAAACCCTTGCCTATTGTAGAGCGCGCCTCCTACTTCCACTGCTGAACGAAAACCCATGATTTTGGACCCTGTTTTCATAAGAAAAGGCTAAAAGAAATGTTTCACTTTTGTTACACTCAAACAGTGTCTCCTCTCATATGCTGAACTGGTTGCATTGTGGATTTTGGTTAAAACATGATTTTGGACAATGTTCATGGAACTCAGCTTAAAACGTACTTGCAGACTTGAAAACACTTGCCTATTGTAGAGCGCGCCTCCTACTTCCACTGCTGAACGAAAACCCATGATTTTGGACCCTGTTTTCATAAGAAAAGGCTAAAAGAAATGTTTCACGTTTGTTACACTCAAACAGTGTCTCCTCTCATATGCTGAACTGGTCGCATTGTGGATTTTGGTTAAAACATGATTTTGGACAATGTTCATGGAACTCAGCTTAAAACGTACTTGCAGACTTGAAAACCCTTGCCTATTGTAGAGCGCGCCTCCTACTTCCACTGCTGAACGAAAACCCATGATTTTGGACCCTGTTTTCATAAGAAAAGGCTAAAAGAAATGTTTCACGTTTGTTACACTCAAACAGTGTCTCCTCTCATATGCTGAACTAGTCGCATTGTGGATTTTGGTTAAAACATGATTTTGGACAATGTTCATGGAACTCAGCTTAAAACGTACTTGCAGACTTGAAAACACTTGCCTATTGTAGAGCGCGCCTCCTACTTCCACTGCTGAACGAAAACCCATGATTTTGGACCCTGTTTTCATGCGAAAAGGCTAAAAGAAATGTTTCACGTTTGTTACACTCAAACAGTGTCTCCTCTCATATGCTGAACTGGTCGCATTGTGGATTTTGGTTAAAACATGATTTTGGACAATGTTCGTGGAACTCAGCTTAAAACGTACTTGCAGACTTGAAAACCCTTGCCTATTGTAGAGCGCGCCTCCTACTTCCACTGCTGAACGAAAACCCATGATTTTGGACCCTGTTTTCATAAGAAAAGGCTAAAAGAAATGTTTCACTTTTGTTACACTCAAACAGTGTCTCCTCTCATATGCTGAACTGGTTGCATTGTGGATTTTGGTTAAAACATGATTTTGGACAATGTTCATGGAACTCAGCTTAAAACGTACTTGCAGACTTGAAAACCCTTGCCTATTGTAGAGCGCGCCTCCTACTTCCACTGCTGAACGAAAACCCATGATTTTGGACCCTGTTTTCATAAGAAAAGGCTAAAAGAAATGTTTCACTTTTGTTACACTCAAACAGTGTCTCCTCTCATATGCTGAACTGGTTGCATTGTGGATTTTGGTTAAAACATGATTTTGGACAATGTTCATGGAACTCAGCTTAAAACGTACTTGCAGACTTGAAAACCCTTGCCTATTGTAGAGCGCGCCTCCTACTTCCACTGCTGAACGAAAACCCATGATTTTGGACCCTGTTTTCATAAGAAAAGGCTAAAAGAAATGTTTCACTTTTGTTACACTCAAACAGTGTCTCCTCTCATATGCTGAACTGGTTGCATTGTGGATTTTGGTTAAAACATGATTTTGGACAATGTTCATGGAACTCAGCTTAAAACGTACTTGCAGACTTGAAAACCCTTGCCTATTGTAGAGCGCGCCTCCTACTTCCACTGCTGAACGAAAACCCATGATTTTGGACCCTGTTTTCATAAGAAAAGGCTAAAAGAAATGTTTCACTTTTGTTACACTCAAACAGTGTCTCCTCTCATATGCTGAACTGGTCGCATTGTGGATTTTGGTTAAAACATGATTTTGGACAATGTTCATGGAACTCAGCTTAAAACGTACTTGCAGACTTGAAAACCCTTGCCTATTGTAGAGCGCGCCTCCTACTTCCACTGCTGAACGAAAACCCATGATTTTGGACCCTGTTTTCATAAGAAAAGGCTAAAAGAAATGTTTCACGTTTGTTACACTCAAACAGTGTCTCCTCTCATATGCTGAACTGGTCGCATTGTGGATTTTGGTTAAAACATGATTTTGGACAATGTTCATGGAACTCAGCTTAAAACGTACTTGCAGACTTGAAAACACTTGCCTATTGTAGAGCGCGCCTCCTACTTCCACTGCTGAACGAAAACCCATGATTTTGGACCCTGTTTTCATAAGAAAAGGCTAAAAGAAATGTTTCACGTTTTTTACACTCAAACAGTGTCTCCTCTCATATGCTGAACTGGTCGCATTGTGGATTTTGGTTAAAACATGATTTTGGACAATGTTCGTGGAACTCAGCTTAAAACGTACTTGCAGACTTGAAAACCCTTGCCTATTGTAGAGCGCGCCTCCTACTTCCACTGCTGAACGAAAACCCATGATTTTGGACCCTGTTTTCATAAGAAAAGGCTAAAAGAAATGTTTCACTTTTGTTACACTCAAACAGTGTCTCCTCTCATATGCTGAACTGGTTGCATTGTGGATTTTGGTTAAAACATGATTTTGGACAATGTTCATGGAACTCAGCTTAAAACGTACTTGCAGACTTGAAAACCCTTGCCTATTGTAGAGCGCGCCTCCTACTTCCACTGCTGAACGAAAACCCATGATTTTGGACCCTGTTTTCATAAGAAAAGGCTAAAAGAAATGTTTCACTTTTGTTACACTCAAACAGTGTCTCCTCTCATATGCTGAACTGGTTGCATTGTGGATTTTGGTTAAAACATGATTTTGGACAATGTTCATGGAACTCAGCTTAAAACGTACTTGCAGACTTGAAAACACTTGCCTATTGTAGAGCGCGCCTCCTACTTCCACTGCTGAACGAAAACCCATGATTTTGGACCCTGTTTTCATAAGAAAAGGCTAAAAGAAATGTTTCACGTTTGTTACACTCAAACAGTGTCTCCTCTCATATGCTGAACTGGTCGCATTGTGGATTTTGGTTAAAACATGATTTTGGACAATGTTCATGGAACTCAGCTTAAAACGTACTTGCAGACTTGAAAACCCTTGCCTATTGTAGAGCGCGCCTCCTACTTCCACTGCTGAACGAAAACCCATGATTTTGGACCCTGTTTTCATAAGAAAAGGCTAAAAGAAATGTTTCACTTTTGTTACACTCAAACAGTGTCTCCTCTCATATGCTGAACTGGTTGCATTGTGGATTTTGGTTAAAACATGATTTTGGACAATGTTCATGGAACTCAGCTTAAAACGTACTTGCAGACTTGAAAACCCTTGCCTATTGTAGAGCGCGCCTCCTACTTCCACTGCTGAACGAAAACCCATGATTTTGGACCCTGTTTTCATAAGAAAAGGCTAAAAGAAATGTTTCACTTTTGTTACACTCAAACAGTGTCTCCTCTCATATGCTGAACTGGTTGCATTGTGGATTTTGGTTAAAACATGATTTTGGACAATGTTCATGGAACTCAGCTTAAAACGTACTTGCAGACTTGAAAACGCTTGCCTATTGTAGAGCGCGCCTCCTACTTCCACTGCTGAACGAAAACCCATGATTTTGGACCCTGTTTTCATAAGAAAAGGCTAAAAGAAATGTTTCACTTTTGTTACACTCAAACAGTGTCTCCTCTCATATGCTGAACTGGTTGCATTGTGGATTTTGGTTAAAACATGATTTTGGACAATGTTCATGGAACTCAGCTTAAAACGTACTTGCAGACTTGAAAACCCTTGCCTATTGTAGAGCGCGCCTCCTACTTCCACTGCTGAACGAAAACCCATGATTTTGGACCCTGTTTTCATAAGAAAAGGCTAAAAGAAATGTTTCACTTTTGTTACACTCAAACAGTGTCTCCTCTCATATGCTGAACTAGTCGCATTGTGGATTTTGGTTAAAACATGATTTTGGACAATGTTCATGGAACTCAGCTTAAAACGTACTTGCAGACTTGAAAACCCTTGCCTATTGTAGAGCGCGCCTCCTACTTCCACTGCTGAACGAAAACCCATGATTTTGGACCCTGTTTTCATAAGAAAAGGCTAAAAGAAATGTTTCACTTTTGTTACACTCAAACAGTGTCTCCTCTCATATGCTGAACTGGTCGCATTGTGGATTTTGGTTAAAACATGATTTTGGACAATGTTCGTGGAACTCAGCTTAAAACGTACTTGCAGACTTGAAAACCCTTGCCTATTGTAGAGCGCGCCTCCTACTTCCACTGCTGAACGAAAACCCATGATTTTGGACCCTGTCTTCATAAGAAAAGGCTAAAAGAAATGTTTCACTTTTGTTACACTCAAACAGTGTCTCCTCTCATATGCTGAACTAGTCGCATTGTGGATTTTGGTTAAAACATGATTTTGGACAATGTTCATGGAACTCAGCTTAAAACGTACTTGCAGACTTGAAAACCCTTGCCTATTGTAGAGCGCGCCTCCTACTTCCACTGCTGAACGAAAACCCATGATTTTGGACCCTGTTTTCATAAGAAAAGGCTAAAAGAAATGTTTCACTTTTGTTACACTCAAACAGTGTCTCCTCTCATATGCTGAACTAGTCGCATTGTGGATTTTGGTTAAAACATGATTTTGGACAATGTTCATGGAACTCAGCTTAAAACGTACTTGCAGACTTGAAAACCCTTGCCTATTGTAGAGCGCGCCTCCTACTTCCACTGCTGAACGAAAACCCATGATTTTGGACCCTGTTTTCATGCGAAAAGGCTAAAAGAAATGTTTCACGTTTGTTACACTCAAACAGTGTCTCCTCTCATATGCTGAACTGGTCGCATTGTGGATTTTGGTTAAAACATGATTTTGGACAATGTTCATGGAACTTAGCTTAAAACGTACTTGCAGACTTGAAAACACTTGCCTATTGTAGAGCGCGCCTCCTACTTCCACTGCTGAACGAAAACCCATGATTTTGGACCCTGTTTTCATGCGAAAAGGCTAAAAGAAATGTTTCACGTTTGTTACACTCAAACAGTGTCGCTTCTCATATGCTGAACTGGTCGCATTGTGGATTTTGGTTAAAACATGATTTTGGACAATGTTCGTGGAACTCAGCTTAAAACGTACTTGCAGACTTGAAAACCCTTGCCTATTGTAGAGCGCGCCTCCTACTTCCACTGCTGAACGAAAACCCATGATTTTGGACCCTGTTTTCATAAGAAAAGGCTAAAAGAAATGTTTCACTTTTGTTATACTCAAACAGTGTCTCCTCTCATATGCTGAACTAGTCGCATTGTGGATTTTGGTTAAAACATGATTTTGGACAATGTTCATGGAACTCAGCTTAAAACGTACTTGCAGACTTGAAAACCCTTGCCTATTGTAGAGCGCGCCTCCTACTTCCACTGCTGAACGAAAACCCATGATTTTGGACCCTGTTTTCATGCGAAAAGGCTAAAAGAAATGTTTCACGTTTGTTACACTCAAACAGTGTCTCCTCTCATATGCTGAACTGGTCGCATTGTGGATTTTGGTTAAAACATGATTTTGGACAATGTTCATGGAACTCAGCTTAAAACGTACTTGCAGACTTGAAAACACTTGCCTATTGTAGAGCGCGCCTCCTACTTCCACTGCTGAACGAAAACCCATGATTTTGGACCCTGTTTTCATGCGAAAAGGCTAAAAGAAATGTTTCACGTTTGTTACACTCAAACAGTGTCTCCTCTCATATGCTGAACTGGTCGCATTGTGGATTTTGGTTAAAACATGATTTTGGACAATGTTCGTGGAACTCAGCTTAAAACGTACTTGCAGACTTGAAAACCCTTGCCTATTGTAGAGCGCGCCTCCTACTTCCACTGCTGAACGAAAACCCATGATTTTGGACCCTGTTTTCATGCGAAAAGGCTAAAAGAAATGTTTCACGTTTGTTACACTCAAACAGTGTCTCCTCTCATATGCTGAACTGGTCGCATTGTGGATTTTGGTTAAAACATGATTTTGGACAATGTTCGTGGAACTCAGCTTAAAACGTACTTGCAGACTTGAAAACCCTTGCCTATTGTAGAGCGCGCCTCCTACTTCCACTGCTGAACGAAAACCCATGATTTTGGACCCTGTTTTCATAAGAAAAGGCTAAAAGAAATGTTTCACTTTTGTTACACTCAAACAGTGTCTCCTCTCATATGCTGAACTGGTTGCATTGTGGATTTTGGTTAAAACATGATTTTGGACAATGTTCATGGAACTCAGCTTAAAACGTACTTGCAGACTTGAAAACCCTTGCCTATTGTAGAGCGCGCCTCCTACTTCCACTGCTGAACGAAAACCCATGATTTTGGACCCTGTTTTCATAAGAAAAGGCTAAAAGAAATGTTTCACGTTTGTTACACTCAAACAGTGTCTCCTCTCATATGCTGAACTGGTCGCATTGTGGATTTTGGTTAAAACATGATTTTGGACAATGTTCATGGAACTCAGCTTAAAACGTACTTGCAGACTTGAAAACACTTGCCTATTGTAGAGCGCGCCTCCTACTTCCACTGCTGAACGAAAACCCATGATTTTGGACCCTGTTTTCATAAGAAAAGGCTAAAAGAAATGTTTCACGTTTGTTACACTCAAACAGTGTCTCCTCTCATATGCTGAACTGGTCGCATTGTGGATTTTGGTTAAAACATGATTTTGGACAATGTTCGTGGAACTCAGCTTAAAACGTACTTGCAGACTTGAAAACCCTTGCCTATTGTAGAGCGCGCCTCCTACTTCCACTGCTGAACGAAAACCCATGATTTTGGACCCTGTTTTCATAAGAAAAGGCTAAAAGAAATGTTTCACTTTTGTTACACTCAAACAGTGTCTCCTCTCATATGCTGAACTGGTTGCATTGTGGATTTTGGTTAAAACATGATTTTGGACAATGTTCATGGAACTCAGCTTAAAACGTACTTGCAGACTTGAAAACACTTGCCTATTGTAGAGCGCGCCTCCTACTTCCACTGCTGAACGAAAACCCATGATTTTGGACCCTGTTTTCATAAGAAAAGGCTAAAAGAAATGTTTCACGTTTGTTACACTCAAACAGTGTCTCCTCTCATATGCTGAACTGGTCGCATTGTGGATTTTGGTTAAAACATGATTTTGGACAATGTTCATGGAACTCAGCTTAAAACGTACTTGCAGACTTGAAAACCCTTGCCTATTGTAGAGCGCGCCTCCTACTTCCACTGCTGAACGAAAACCCATGATTTTGGACCCTGTTTTCATAAGAAAAGGCTAAAAGAAATGTTTCACGTTTGTTACACTCAAACAGTGTCTCCTCTCATATGCTGAACTAGTCGCATTGTGGATTTTGGTTAAAACATGATTTTGGACAATGTTCATGGAACTCAGCTTAAAACGTACTTGCAGACTTGAAAACACTTGCCTATTGTAGAGCGCGCCTCCTACTTCCACTGCTGAACGAAAACCCATGATTTTGGACCCTGTTTTCATGCGAAAAGGCTAAAAGAAATGTTTCACGTTTGTTACACTCAAACAGTGTCTCCTCTCATATGCTGAACTGGTCGCATTGTGGATTTTGGTTAAAACATGATTTTGGACAATGTTCGTGGAACTCAGCTTAAAACGTACTTGCAGACTTGAAAACCCTTGCCTATTGTAGAGCGCGCCTCCTACTTCCACTGCTGAACGAAAACCCATGATTTTGGACCCTGTTTTCATAAGAAAAGGCTAAAAGAAATGTTTCACTTTTGTTACACTCAAACAGTGTCTCCTCTCATATGCTGAACTGGTTGCATTGTGGATTTTGGTTAAAACATGATTTTGGACAATGTTCATGGAACTCAGCTTAAAACGTACTTGCAGACTTGAAAACCCTTGCCTATTGTAGAGCGCGCCTCCTACTTCCACTGCTGAACGAAAACCCATGATTTTGGACCCTGTTTTCATAAGAAAAGGCTAAAAGAAATGTTTCACTTTTGTTACACTCAAACAGTGTCTCCTCTCATATGCTGAACTGGTTGCATTGTGGATTTTGGTTAAAACATGATTTTGGACAATGTTCATGGAACTCAGCTTAAAACGTACTTGCAGACTTGAAAACCCTTGCCTATTGTAGAGCGCGCCTCCTACTTCCACTGCTGAACGAAAACCCATGATTTTGGACCCTGTTTTCATAAGAAAAGGCTAAAAGAAATGTTTCACTTTTGTTACACTCAAACAGTGTCTCCTCTCATATGCTGAACTGGTTGCATTGTGGATTTTGGTTAAAACATGATTTTGGACAATGTTCATGGAACTCAGCTTAAAACGTACTTGCAGACTTGAAAACCCTTGCCTATTGTAGAGCGCGCCTCCTACTTCCACTGCTGAACGAAAACCCATGATTTTGGACCCTGTTTTCATAAGAAAAGGCTAAAAGAAATGTTTCACTTTTGTTACACTCAAACAGTGTCTCCTCTCATATGCTGAACTGGTCGCATTGTGGATTTTGGTTAAAACATGATTTTGGACAATGTTCATGGAACTCAGCTTAAAACGTACTTGCAGACTTGAAAACCCTTGCCTATTGTAGAGCGCGCCTCCTACTTCCACTGCTGAACGAAAACCCATGATTTTGGACCCTGTTTTCATAAGAAAAGGCTAAAAGAAATGTTTCACGTTTGTTACACTCAAACAGTGTCTCCTCTCATATGCTGAACTGGTCGCATTGTGGATTTTGGTTAAAACATGATTTTGGACAATGTTCATGGAACTCAGCTTAAAACGTACTTGCAGACTTGAAAACACTTGCCTATTGTAGAGCGCGCCTCCTACTTCCACTGCTGAACGAAAACCCATGATTTTGGACCCTGTTTTCATAAGAAAAGGCTAAAAGAAATGTTTCACGTTTTTTACACTCAAACAGTGTCTCCTCTCATATGCTGAACTGGTCGCATTGTGGATTTTGGTTAAAACATGATTTTGGACAATGTTCGTGGAACTCAGCTTAAAACGTACTTGCAGACTTGAAAACCCTTGCCTATTGTAGAGCGCGCCTCCTACTTCCACTGCTGAACGAAAACCCATGATTTTGGACCCTGTTTTCATAAGAAAAGGCTAAAAGAAATGTTTCACTTTTGTTACACTCAAACAGTGTCTCCTCTCATATGCTGAACTGGTTGCATTGTGGATTTTGGTTAAAACATGATTTTGGACAATGTTCATGGAACTCAGCTTAAAACGTACTTGCAGACTTGAAAACCCTTGCCTATTGTAGAGCGCGCCTCCTACTTCCACTGCTGAACGAAAACCCATGATTTTGGACCCTGTTTTCATAAGAAAAGGCTAAAAGAAATGTTTCACTTTTGTTACACTCAAACAGTGTCTCCTCTCATATGCTGAACTGGTTGCATTGTGGATTTTGGTTAAAACATGATTTTGGACAATGTTCATGGAACTCAGCTTAAAACGTACTTGCAGACTTGAAAACACTTGCCTATTGTAGAGCGCGCCTCCTACTTCCACTGCTGAACGAAAACCCATGATTTTGGACCCTGTTTTCATAAGAAAAGGCTAAAAGAAATGTTTCACGTTTGTTACACTCAAACAGTGTCTCCTCTCATATGCTGAACTGGTCGCATTGTGGATTTTGGTTAAAACATGATTTTGGACAATGTTCATGGAACTCAGCTTAAAACGTACTTGCAGACTTGAAAACCCTTGCCTATTGTAGAGCGCGCCTCCTACTTCCACTGCTGAACGAAAACCCATGATTTTGGACCCTGTTTTCATAAGAAAAGGCTAAAAGAAATGTTTCACTTTTGTTACACTCAAACAGTGTCTCCTCTCATATGCTGAACTGGTTGCATTGTGGATTTTGGTTAAAACATGATTTTGGACAATGTTCATGGAACTCAGCTTAAAACGTACTTGCAGACTTGAAAACCCTTGCCTATTGTAGAGCGCGCCTCCTACTTCCACTGCTGAACGAAAACCCATGATTTTGGACCCTGTTTTCATAAGAAAAGGCTAAAAGAAATGTTTCACTTTTGTTACACTCAAACAGTGTCTCCTCTCATATGCTGAACTGGTTGCATTGTGGATTTTGGTTAAAACATGATTTTGGACAATGTTCATGGAACTCAGCTTAAAACGTACTTGCAGACTTGAAAACGCTTGCCTATTGTAGAGCGCGCCTCCTACTTCCACTGCTGAACGAAAACCCATGATTTTGGACCCTGTTTTCATAAGAAAAGGCTAAAAGAAATGTTTCACTTTTGTTACACTCAAACAGTGTCTCCTCTCATATGCTGAACTGGTTGCATTGTGGATTTTGGTTAAAACATGATTTTGGACAATGTTCATGGAACTCAGCTTAAAACGTACTTGCAGACTTGAAAACCCTTGCCTATTGTAGAGCGCGCCTCCTACTTCCACTGCTGAACGAAAACCCATGATTTTGGACCCTGTTTTCATAAGAAAAGGCTAAAAGAAATGTTTCACTTTTGTTACACTCAAACAGTGTCTCCTCTCATATGCTGAACTAGTCGCATTGTGGATTTTGGTTAAAACATGATTTTGGACAATGTTCATGGAACTCAGCTTAAAACGTACTTGCAGACTTGAAAACCCTTGCCTATTGTAGAGCGCGCCTCCTACTTCCACTGCTGAACGAAAACCCATGATTTTGGACCCTGTTTTCATAAGAAAAGGCTAAAAGAAATGTTTCACTTTTGTTACACTCAAACAGTGTCTCCTCTCATATGCTGAACTGGTCGCATTGTGGATTTTGGTTAAAACATGATTTTGGACAATGTTCGTGGAACTCAGCTTAAAACGTACTTGCAGACTTGAAAACCCTTGCCTATTGTAGAGCGCGCCTCCTACTTCCACTGCTGAACGAAAACCCATGATTTTGGACCCTGTCTTCATAAGAAAAGGCTAAAAGAAATGTTTCACTTTTGTTACACTCAAACAGTGTCTCCTCTCATATGCTGAACTAGTCGCATTGTGGATTTTGGTTAAAACATGATTTTGGACAATGTTCATGGAACTCAGCTTAAAACGTACTTGCAGACTTGAAAACCCTTGCCTATTGTAGAGCGCGCCTCCTACTTCCACTGCTGAACGAAAACCCATGATTTTGGACCCTGTTTTCATAAGAAAAGGCTAAAAGAAATGTTTCACTTTTGTTACACTCAAACAGTGTCTCCTCTCATATGCTGAACTAGTCGCATTGTGGATTTTGGTTAAAACATGATTTTGGACAATGTTCATGGAACTCAGCTTAAAACGTACTTGCAGACTTGAAAACCCTTGCCTATTGTAGAGCGCGCCTCCTACTTCCACTGCTGAACGAAAACCCATGATTTTGGACCCTGTTTTCATGCGAAAAGGCTAAAAGAAATGTTTCACGTTTGTTACACTCAAACAGTGTCTCCTCTCATATGCTGAACTGGTCGCATTGTGGATTTTGGTTAAAACATGATTTTGGACAATGTTCATGGAACTTAGCTTAAAACGTACTTGCAGACTTGAAAACACTTGCCTATTGTAGAGCGCGCCTCCTACTTCCACTGCTGAACGAAAACCCATGATTTTGGACCCTGTTTTCATGCGAAAAGGCTAAAAGAAATGTTTCACGTTTGTTACACTCAAACAGTGTCGCTTCTCATATGCTGAACTGGTCGCATTGTGGATTTTGGTTAAAACATGATTTTGGACAATGTTCGTGGAACTCAGCTTAAAACGTACTTGCAGACTTGAAAACCCTTGCCTATTGTAGAGCGCGCCTCCTACTTCCACTGCTGAACGAAAACCCATGATTTTGGACCCTGTTTTCATAAGAAAAGGCTAAAAGAAATGTTTCACTTTTGTTATACTCAAACAGTGTCTCCTCTCATATGCTGAACTAGTCGCATTGTGGATTTTGGTTAAAACATGATTTTGGACAATGTTCATGGAACTCAGCTTAAAACGTACTTGCAGACTTGAAAACCCTTGCCTATTGTAGAGCGCGCCTCCTACTTCCACTGCTGAACGAAAACCCATGATTTTGGACCCTGTTTTCATGCGAAAAGGCTAAAAGAAATGTTTCACGTTTGTTACACTCAAACAGTGTCTCCTCTCATATGCTGAACTGGTCGCATTGTGGATTTTGGTTAAAACATGATTTTGGACAATGTTCATGGAACTCAGCTTAAAACGTACTTGCAGACTTGAAAACACTTGCCTATTGTAGAGCGCGCCTCCTACTTCCACTGCTGAACGAAAACCCATGATTTTGGACCCTGTTTTCATGCGAAAAGGCTAAAAGAAATGTTTCACGTTTGTTACACTCAAACAGTGTCTCCTCTCATATGCTGAACTGGTCGCATTGTGGATTTTGGTTAAAACATGATTTTGGACAATGTTCGTGGAACTCAGCTTAAAACGTACTTGCAGACTTGAAAACCCTTGCCTATTGTAGAGCGCGCCTCCTACTTCCACTGCTGAACGAAAACCCATGATTTTGGACCCTGTTTTCATGCGAAAAGGCTAAAAGAAATGTTTCACGTTTGTTACACTCAAACAGTGTCTCCTCTCATATGCTGAACTGGTCGCATTGTGGATTTTGGTTAAAACATGATTTTGGACAATGTTCGTGGAACTCAGCTTAAAACGTACTTGCAGACTTGAAAACCCTTGCCTATTGTAGAGCGCGCCTCCTACTTCCACTGCTGAACGAAAACCCATGATTTTGGACCCTGTTTTCATAAGAAAAGGCTAAAAGAAATGTTTCACTTTTGTTACACTCAAACAGTGTCTCCTCTCATATGCTGAACTGGTTGCATTGTGGATTTTGGTTAAAACATGATTTTGGACAATGTTCATGGAACTCAGCTTAAAACGTACTTGCAGACTTGAAAACCCTTGCCTATTGTAGAGCGCGCCTCCTACTTCCACTGCTGAACGAAAACCCATGATTTTGGACCCTGTTTTCATAAGAAATGGCTAAAAGAAATGTTTCACTTTTGTTACACTCAAACAGTGTCTCCTCTCATATGCTGAACTAGTCGCATTGTGGATTTTGGTTAAAACATGATTTTGGACAATGTTCATGGAACTCAGCTTAAAACGTACTTGCAGACTTGAAAACCCTTGCCTATTGTAGAGCGCGCCTCCTACTTCCACTGCTGAACGAAAACCCATGATTTTGGACCCTGTTTTCATGCGAAAAGGCTAAAAGAAATGTTTCACGTTTGTTACACTCAAACAGTGTCTCCTCTCATATGCTGAACTGGTCGCATTGTGGATTTTGGTTAAAACATGATTTTGGACAATGTTCGTGGAACTCAGCTTAAAACGTACTTGCAGACTTGAAAACCCTTGCCTATTGTAG
Source organism: Coregonus lavaretus (assembly GCF_964263955.1). Taxonomy (NCBI): domain Eukaryota; kingdom Metazoa; phylum Chordata; class Actinopteri; order Salmoniformes; family Salmonidae; genus Coregonus; species Coregonus lavaretus. The sequence continues at coordinate 76,687,984 of NC_139988.1, read as the reverse complement.
AGCGCGCCTCCTACTTCCACTGCTGAACGAAAACCCATGATTTTGGACCCTGTTTTCATAAGAAAAGGCTAAAAGAAATGTTTCACTTTTGTTACACTCAAACAGTGTCTCCTCTCATATGCTGAACTGGTCGCATTGTGGATTTTGGTTAAAACATGATTTTGGACAATGTTCGTGGAACTCAGCTTAAAACGTACTTGCAGACTTGAAAACCCTTGCCTATTGTAGAGCGCGCCTCCTACTTCCACTGCTGAACGAAAACCCATGATTTTGGACCCTGTTTTCATAAGAAAAGGCTAAAAGAAATGTTTCACTTTTGTTACACTCAAACAGTGTCTCCTCTCATATGCTGAACTGGTTGCATTGTGGATTTTGGTTAAAACATGATTTTGGACAATGTTCATGGAACTCAGCTTAAAACGTACTTGCAGACTTGAAAACCCTTGCCTATTGTAGAGCGCGCCTCCTACTTCCACTGCTGAACGAAAACCCATGATTTTGGACCCTGTTTTCATAAGAAATGGCTAAAAGAAATGTTTCACTTTTGTTACACTCAAACAGTGTCTCCTCTCATATGCTGAACTAGTCGCATTGTGGATTTTGGTTAAAACATGATTTTGGACAATGTTCATGGAACTCAGCTTAAAACGTACTTGCAGACTTGAAAACCCTTGCCTATTGTAGAGCGCGCCTCCTACTTCCACTGCTGAACGAAAACCCATGATGTTGGACCCTGTTTTCATGCGAAAAGGCTAAAAGAAATGTTTCACGTTTGTTACACTCAAACAGTGTCTCCTCTCATATGCTGAACTGGTCGCATTGTGGATTTTGGTTAAAACATGATTTTGGACAATGTTCGTGGAACTCAGCTTAAAACGTACTTGCAGACTTGAAAACCCTTGCCTATTGTAGAGCGCGCCTCCTACTTCCACTGCTGAACGAAAACCCATGATTTTGGACCCTGTTTTCATAAGAAAAGGCTAAAATAAATGTTTCACTTTTGTTACACTCAAACAGTGTCTCCTCTCATATGCTGAACTGGTCGCATTGTGGATTTTGGTTAAAACATGATTTTGGACAATGTTCGTGGAACTCAGCTTAAAACGTACTTGCAGACTTGAAAACCCTTGCCTATTGTAGAGCGCGCCTCCTACTTCCACTGCTGAACGAAAACCCATGATTTTGGACCCTGTTTTCATAAGAAAAGGCTAAAAGAAATGTTTCACTTTTGTTACACTCAAACAGTGTCTCCTCTCATATGCTGAACTGGTTGCATTGTGGATTTTGGTTAAAACATGATTTTGGACAATGTTCATGGAACTCAGCTTAAAACGTACTTGCAGACTTGAAAACCCTTGCCTATTGTAGAGCGCGCCTCCTACTTCCACTGCTGAACGAAAACCCATGATTTTGGACCCTGTTTTCATGCGAAAAGGCTAAAATAAATGTTTCACTTTTGTTACACTCAAACAGTGTCTCCTCTCATATGCTGAACTAGTCGCATTGTGGATTTTGGTTAAAACATGATTTTGGACAATGTTCATGGAACTCAGCTTAAAACGTACTTGCAGACTTGAAAACCCTTGCCTATTGTAGAGCGCGCCTCCTACTTCCACTGCTGAACGAAAACCCATGATTTTGGACCCTGTTTTCATGCGAAAAGGCTAAAAGAAATGTTTCACGTTTGTTACACTCAAACAGTGTCTCCTCTCATATGCTGAACTGGTCGCATTGTGGATTTTGGTTAAAACATGATTTTGGACAATGTTCGTGGAACTCAGCTTAAAACGTACTTGCAGACTTGAAAACCCTTGCCTATTGTAGAGCGCGCCTCCTACTTCCACTGCTGAACGAAAACCCATGATTTTGGACCCTGTTTTCATGCGAAAAGGCTAAAAGAAATGTTTCACGTTTGTTACACTCAAACAGTGTCTCCTCTCATATGCTGAACTGGTCGCATTGTGGATTTTGGTTAAAACATGATTTTGGACAATGTTCGTGGAACTCAGCTTAAAACGTACTTGCAGACTTGAAAACCCTTGCCTATTGTAGAGCGCGCCTCCTACTTCCACTGCTGAACGAAAACCCATGATTTTGGACCCTGTTTTCATGCGAAAAGGCTAAAAGAAATGTTTCACGTTTGTTACACTCAAACAGTGTCTCCTCTCATATGCTGAACTGGTCGCATTGTGGATTTTGGTTAAAACATGATTTTGGACAATGTTCGTGGAACTCAGCTTAAAACGTACTTGCAGACTTGAAAACCCTTGCCTATTGTAGAGCGCGCCTCCTACTTCCACTGCTGAACGAAAACCCATGATTTTGGACCCTGTTTTCATAAGAAAAGGCTAAAAGAAATGTTTCACTTTTGTTACACTCAAACAGTGTCTCCTCTCATATGCTGAACTGGTTGCATTGTGGATTTTGGTTAAAACATGATTTTGGACAATGTTCATGGAACTCAGCTTAAAACGTACTTGCAGACTTGAAAACCCTTGCCTATTGTAGAGCGCGCCTCCTACTTCCACTGCTGAACGAAAACCCATGATTTTGGACCCTGTTTTCATAAGAAAAGGCTAAAAGAAATGTTTCACTTTTGTTACACTCAAACAGTGTCTCCTCTCATATGCTGAACTAGTCGCATTGTGGATTTTGGTTAAAACATGATTTTGGACAATGTTCATGGAACTCAGCTTAAAACGTACTTGCAGACTTGAAAACCCTTGCCTATTGTAGAGCGCGCCTCCTACTTCCACTGCTGAACGAAAACCCATGATTTTGGACCCTGTTTTCATAAGAAAAGGCTAAAAGAAATGTTTCACTTTTGTTACACTCAAACAGTGTCTCCTCTCATATGCTGAACTGGTCGCATTGTGGATTTTGGTTAAAACATGATTTTGGACAATGTTCGTGGAACTCAGCTTAAAACGTACTTGCAGACTTGAAAACCCTTGCCTATTGTAGAGCGCGCCTCCTACTTCCACTGCTGAACGAAAACCCATGATTTTGGACCCTGTTTTCATAAGAAAAGGCTAAAAGAAATGTTTCACTTTTGTTACACTCAAACAGTGTCTCCTCTCATATGCTGAACTAGTCGCATTGTGGATTTTGGTTAAAACATGATTTTGGACAATGTTCATGGAACTCAGCTTAAAACGTACTTGCAGACTTGAAAACCATTGCCTATTGTAGAGCGCGCCTCCTACTTCCACTGCTGAACGAAAACCCATGATTTTGGACCCTGTTTTCATGCGAAAAGGCTAAAAGAAATGTTTCACGTTTGTTACACTCAAACAGTGTCTCCTCTCATATGCTGAACTGGTCGCATTGTGGATTTTGGTTAAAACATGATTTTGGACAATGTTCGTGGAACTCAGCTTAAAACGTACTTGCAGACTTGAAAACCCTTGCCTATTGTAGAGCGCGCCTCCTACTTCCACTGCTGAACGAAAACCCATGATTTTGGACCCTGTTTTCATAAGAAAAGGCTAAAAGAAATGTTTCACTTTTGTTACACTCAAACAGTGTCTCCTCTCATATGCTGAACTGGTTGCATTGTGGATTTTGGTTAAAACATGATTTTGGACAATGTTCATGGAACTCAGCTTAAAACGTACTTGCAGACTTGAAAACCCTTGCCTATTGTAGAGCGCGCCTCCTACTTCCACTGCTGAACGAAAACCCATGATTTTGGACCCTGTTTTCATAAGAAAAGGCTAAAAGAAATGTTTCACTTTTGTTACACTCAAACAGTGTCTCCTCTCATATGCTGAACTAGTCGCATTGTGGATTTTGGTTAAAACATGATTTTGGACAATGTTCATGGAACTCAGCTTAAAACGTACTTGCAGACTTGAAAACCCTTGCCTATTGTAGAGCGCGCCTCCTACTTCCACTGCTGAACGAAAACCCATGATTTTGGACCCTGTTTTCATAAGAAAAGGCTAAAAGAAATGTTTCACTTTTGTTACACTCAAACAGTGTCTCCTCTCATATGCTGAACTAGTCGCATTGTGGATTTTGGTTAAAACATGATTTTGGACAATGTTCATGGAACTCAGCTTAAAACGTACTTGCAGACTTGAAAACCCTTGCCTATTGTAGAGCGCGCCTCCTACTTCCACTGCTGAACGAAAACCCATGATTTTGGACCCTGTTTTCATAAGAAAAGGCTAAAAGAAATGTTTCACTTTTGTTACACTCAAACAGTGTCTCCTCTCATATGCTGAACTAGTCGCATTGTGGATTTTGGTTAAAACAAGATTTTGGACAATGTTCATGGAACTCAGCTTAAAACGTACTTGCAGACTTGAAAACCCTTGCCTATTGTAGAGCGCGCCTCCTACTTCCACTGCTGAACGAAAACCCATGATTTTGGACCCTGTTTTCATGCGAAAAGGCTAAAAGAAATGTTTCACGTTTGTTACACTCAAACAGTGTCTCCTCTCATATGCTGAACTGGTCGCATTGTGGATTTTGGTTAAAACATGATTTTGGACAATGTTCGTGGAACTCAGCTTAAAACGTACTTGCAGACTTGAAAACCCTTGCCTATTGTAGAGCGCGCCTCCTACTTCCACTGCTGAACGAAAACCCATGATTTTGGACCCTGTTTTCATAAGAAAAGGCTAAAAGAAATGTTTCACTTTTGTTACACTCAAACAGTGTCTCCTCTCATATGCTGAACTGGTTGCATTGTGGATTTTGGTTAAAACATGATTTTGGACAATGTTCATGGAACTCAGCTTAAAACGTACTTGCAGACTTGAAAACCCTTGCCTATTGTAGAGCGCGCCTCCTACTTCCACTGCTGAACGAAAACCCATGATTTTGGACCCTGTTTTCATAAGAAAAGGCTAAAAGAAATGTTTCACTTTTGTTACACTCAAACAGTGTCTCCTCTCATATGCTGAACTAGTCGCATTGTGGATTTTGGTTAAAACATGATTTTGGACAATGTTCATGGAACTCAGCTTAAAACGTACTTGCAGACTTGAAAACCCTTGCCTATTGTAGAGCGCGCCTCCTACTTCCACTGCTGAACGAAAACCCATGATTTTGGACCCTGTTTTCATAAGAAAAGGCTAAAAGAAATGTTTCACTTTTGTTACACTCAAACAGTGTCTCCTCTCATATGCTGAACTGGTCGCATTGTGGATTTTGGTTAAAACATGATTTTGGACAATGTTCGTGGAACTCAGCTTAAAACGTACTTGCAGACTTGAAAACCCTTGCCTATTGTAGAGCGCGCCTCCTACTTCCACTGCTGAACGAAAACCCATGATTTTGGACCCTGTTTTCATAAGAAAAGGCTAAAAGAAATGTTTCACTTTTGTTACACTCAAACAGTGTCTCCTCTCATATGCTGAACTAGTCGCATTGTGGATTTTGGTTAAAACATGATTTTGGACAATGTTCATGGAACTCAGCTTAAAACGTACTTACAGACTTGAAAACCCTTGCCTATTGTAGAGCGCGCCTCCTACTTCCACTGCTGAACGAAAACACATGATTTTGGACCCTGTTTTCATAAGAAAAGGCTAAAAGAAATGTTTCACTTTTGTTACACTCAAACAGTGTCTCCTCTCATATGCTGAACTAGTCGCATTGTGGATTTTGGTTAAAACATGATTTTGGACAATGTTCATGGAACTCAGCTTAAAACGTACTTGCAGACTTGAAAACCCTTGCCTATTGTAGAGCGCGCCTCCTACTTCCACTGCTGAACGAAAACCCATGATTTTGGACCCTGTTTTCATGCGAAAAGGCTAAAAGAAATGTTTCACGTTTGTTACACTCAAACAGTGTCTCCTCTCATATGCTGAACTGGTCGCATTGTGGATTTTGGTTAAAACATGATTTTGGACAATGTTCATGGAACTCAGCTTAAAACGTACTTGCAGACTTGAAAACACTTGCCTATTGTAGAGCGCGCCTCCTACTTCCACTGCTGAACGAAAACCCATGATTTTGGACCCTGTTTTCATGCGAAAAGGCTAAAAGAAATGTTTCACGTTTGTTACACTCAAACAGTGTCTCCTCTCATATGCTGAACTGGTCGCATTGTGGATTTTGGTTAAAACATGATTTTGGACAATGTTCGTGGAACTCAGCTTAAAACGTACTTGCAGACTTGAAAACCCTTGCCTATTGTAGAGCGCGCCTCCTACTTCCACTGCTGAACGAAAACCCATGATTTTGGACCCTGTTTTCATAAGAAAAGGCTAAAAGAAATGTTTCACTTTTGTTACACTCAAACAGTGTCTCCTCTCATATGCTGAACTGGTCGCATTGTGGATTTTGGTTAAAACATGATTTTGGACAATGTTCATGGAACTCAGCTTAAAACGTACTTGCAGACTTGAAAACCCTTGCCTATTGTAGAGCGCGCCTCCTACTTCCACTGCTGAACGAAAACCCATGATTTTGGACCCTGTTTTCATAAGAAAAGGCTAAAAGAAATGTTTCACTTTTGTTACACTCAAACAGTGTCTCCTCTCATATGCTGAACTAGTCGCATTGTGGATTTTGGTTAAAACATGATTTTGGACAATGTTCATGGAACTCAGCTTAAAAAGTACTTGCAGACTTGAAAACCCTTGCCTATTGTAGAGCGCGCCTCCTACTTCCACTGCTGAACGAAAACCCATGATTTTGGACCCTGTTTTCATAAGAAAAGGCTAAAAGAAATGTTTCACTTTTGTTACACTCAAACAGTGTCTCCTCTCATATGCTGAACTAGTCGCATTGTGGATTTTGGTTAAAACATGATTTTGGACAATGTTCATGGAACTCAGCTTAAAACGTACTTGCAGACTTGAAAACCATTGCCTATTGTAGAGCGCGCCTCCTACTTCCACTGCTGAACGAAAACCCATGATTTTGGACCCTGTTTTCATGCGAAAAGGCTAAAAGAAATGTTTCACGTTTGTTACACTCAAACAGTGTCTCCTCTCATATGCTGAACTGGTCGCATTGTGGATTTTGGTTAAAACATGATTTTGGACAATGTTCGTGGAACTCAGCTTAAAACGTACTTGCAGACTTGAAAACCCTTGCCTATTGTAGAGCGCGCCTCCTACTTCCACTGCTGAACGAAAACCCATGATTTTGGACCCTGTTTTCATAAGAAAAGGCTAAAAGAAATGTTTCACTTTTGTTACACTCAAACAGTGTCTCCTCTCATATGCTGAACTGGTTGCATTGTGGATTTTGGTTAAAACATGATTTTGGACAATGTTCATGGAACTCAGCTTAAAACGTACTTGCAGACTTGAAAACCCTTGCCTATTGTAGAGCGCGCCTCCTACTTCCACTGCTGAACGAAAACCCATGATTTTGGACCCTGTTTTCATAAGAAAAGGCTAAAAGAAATGTTTCACTTTTGTTACACTCAAACAGTGTCTCCTCTCATATGCTGAACTAGTCGCATTGTGGATTTTGGTTAAAACATGATTTTGGACAATGTTCATGGAACTCAGCTTAAAACGTACTTGCAGACTTGAAAACCCTTGCCTATTGTAGAGCGCGCCTCCTACTTCCACTGCTGAACGAAAACCCATGATTTTGGACCCTGTTTTCATAAGAAAAGGCTAAAAGAAATGTTTCACTTTTGTTACACTCAAACAGTGTCTCCTCTCATATGCTGAACTAGTCGCATTGTGGATTTTGGTTAAAACATGATTTTGGACAATGTTCATGGAACTCAGCTTAAAACGTACTTGCAGACTTGAAAACCCTTGCCTATTGTAGAGCGCGCCTCCTACTTCCACTGCTGAACGAAAACCCATGATTTTGGACCCTGTTTTCATAAGAAAAGGCTAAAAGAAATGTTTCACTTTTGTTACACTCAAACAGTGTCTCCTCTCATATGCTGAACTAGTCGCATTGTGGATTTTGGTTAAAACAAGATTTTGGACAATGTTCATGGAACTCAGCTTAAAACGTACTTGCAGACTTGAAAACCCTTGCCTATTGTAGAGCGCGCCTCCTACTTCCACTGCTGAACGAAAACCCATGATTTTGGACCCTGTTTTCATGCGAAAAGGCTAAAAGAAATGTTTCACGTTTGTTACACTCAAACAGTGTCTCCTCTCATATGCTGAACTGGTCGCATTGTGGATTTTGGTTAAAACATGATTTTGGACAATGTTCGTGGAACTCAGCTTAAAACGTACTTGCAGACTTGAAAACCCTTGCCTATTGTAGAGCGCGCCTCCTACTTCCACTGCTGAACGAAAACCCATGATTTTGGACCCTGTTTTCATAAGAAAGGGCTAAAAGAAATGTTTCACTTTTGTTACACTCAAACAGTGTCTCCTCTCATATGCTGAACTGGTTGCATTGTGGATTTTGGTTAAAACATGATTTTGGACAATGTTCATGGAACTCAGCTTAAAACGTACTTGCAGACTTGAAAACCCTTGCCTATTGTAGAGCGCGCCTCCTACTTCCACTGCTGAACGAAAACCCATGATTTTGGACCCTGTTTTCATAAGAAAAGGCTAAAAGAAATGTTTCACTTTTGTTACACTCAAACAGTGTCTCCTCTCATATGCTGAACTAGTCGCATTGTGGATTTTGGTTAAAACATGATTTTGGACAATGTTCATGGAACTCAGCTTAAAACGTACTTGCAGACTTGAAAACCCTTGCCTATTGTAGAGCGCGCCTCCTACTTCCACTGCTGAACGAAAACCCATGATTTTGGACCCTGTTTTCATAAGAAAAGGCTAAAAGAAATGTTTCACTTTTGTTACACTCAAACAGTGTCTCCTCTCATATGCTGAACTGGTCGCATTGTGGATTTTGGTTAAAACATGATTTTGGACAATGTTCGTGGAACTCAGCTTAAAACGTACTTGCAGACTTGAAAACCCTTGCCTATTGTAGAGCGCGCCTCCTACTTCCACTGCTGAACGAAAACCCATGATTTTGGACCCTGTTTTCATAAGAAAAGGCTAAAAGAAATGTTTCACTTTTGTTACACTCAAACAGTGTCTCCTCTCATATGCTGAACTAGTCGCATTGTGGATTTTGGTTAAAACATGATTTTGGACAATGTTCATGGAACTCAGCTTAAAACGTACTTACAGACTTGAAAACCCTTGCCTATTGTAGAGCGCGCCTCCTACTTCCACTGCTGAACGAAAACACATGATTTTGGACCCTGTTTTCATAAGAAAAGGCTAAAAGAAATGTTTCACTTTTGTTACACTCAAACAGTGTCTCCTCTCATATGCTGAACTAGTCGCATTGTGGATTTTGGTTAAAACATGATTTTGGACAATGTTCATGGAACTCAGCTTAAAACGTACTTGCAGACTTGAAAACCCTTGCCTATTGTAGAGCGCGCCTCCTACTTCCACTGCTGAACGAAAACCCATGATTTTGGACCCTGTTTTCATGCGAAAAGGCTAAAAGAAATGTTTCACGTTTGTTACACTCAAACAGTGTCTCCTCTCATATGCTGAACTGGTCGCATTGTGGATTTTGGTTAAAACATGATTTTGGACAATGTTCATGGAACTCAGCTTAAAACGTACTTGCAGACTTGAAAACACTTGCCTATTGTAGAGCGCGCCTCCTACTTCCACTGCTGAACGAAAACCCATGATTTTGGACCCTGTTTTCATGCGAAAAGGCTAAAAGAAATGTTTCACGTTTGTTACACTCAAACAGTGTCTCCTCTCATATGCTGAACTGGTCGCATTGTGGATTTTGGTTAAAACATGATTTTGGACAATGTTCGTGGAACTCAGCTTAAAACGTACTTGCAGACTTGAAAACCCTTGCCTATTGTAGAGCGCGCCTCCTACTTCCACTGCTGAACGAAAACCCATGATTTTGGACCCTGTTTTCATAAGAAAAGGCTAAAAGAAATGTTTCACTTTTGTTACACTCAAACAGTGTCTCCTCTCATATGCTGAACTGGTCGCATTGTGGATTTTGGTTAAAACATGATTTTGGACAATGTTCATGGAACTCAGCTTAAAACGTACTTGCAGACTTGAAAACCCTTGCCTATTGTAGAGCGCGCCTCCTACTTCCACTGCTGAACGAAAACCCATGATTTTGGACCCTGTTTTCATAAGAAAAGGCTAAAAGAAATGTTTCACTTTTGTTACACTCAAACAGTGTCTCCTCTCATATGCTGAACTAGTCGCATTGTGGATTTTGGTTAAAACATGATTTTGGACAATGTTCATGGAACTCAGCTTAAAAAGTACTTGCAGACTTGAAAACCCTTGCCTATTGTAGAGCGCGCCTCCTACTTCCACTGCTGAACGAAAACCCATGATTTTGGACCCTGTTTTCATGCGAAAAGGCTAAAAGAAATGTTTCACGTTTGTTACACTCAAACAGTGTCTCCTCTCATATGCTGAACTGGTCGCATTGTGGATTTTGGTTAAAACATGATTTTGGACAATGTTCATGGAACTCAGCTTAAAACGTACTTGCAGACTTGAAAACCCTTGCCTATTGTAGAGCGCGCCTCCTACTTCCACTGCTGAACGAAAACCCATGATTTTGGACCCTGTTTTCATGCGAAAAGGCTAAAAGAAATGTTTCACGTTTGTTACACTCAAACAGTGTCTCCTCTCATATGCTGAACTGGTCGCATTGTGGATTTTGGTTAAAACATGATTTTGGACAATGTTCGTGGAACTCAGCTTAAAACGTACTTGCAGACTTGAAAACCCTTGCCTATTGTAGAGCGCGCCTCCTACTTCCACTGCTGAACGAAAACCCATGATTTTGGACCCTGTTTTCATGCGAAAAGGCTAAAAGAAATGTTTCACTTTTGTTATACTCAAACAGTGTCTCCTCTCATATGCTGAACTAGTCGCATTGTGGATTTTGGTTAAAACATGATTTTGGACAATGTTCATGGAACTCAGCTTAAAACGTACTTGCAGACTTGAAAACACTTGCCTATTGTAGAGCGCGCCTCCTACTTCCACTGCTGAACGAAAACCCATGATTTTGGACCCTGTTTTCATGCGAAAAGGCTAAAAGAAATGTTTCACGTTTGTTACACTCAAACAGTGTCTCCTCTCATATGCTGAACTGGTCGCATTGTGGATTTTGGTTAAAACATGATTTTGGACAATGTTCGTGGAACTCAGCTTAAAACGTACTTGCAGACTTGAAAACCCTTGCCTATTGTAGAGCGCGCCTCCTACTTCCACTGCTGAACGAAAACCCATGATTTTGGACCCTGTTTTCATGCGAAAAGGCTAAAAGAAATGTTTCACTTTTGTTACACTCAAACAGTGTCTCATCTCATATGCTGAACTGGTTGCATTGTGGATTTTGGTTAAAACATGATTTTGGACAATGTTCATGGAACTCAGCTTAAAACGTACTTGCAGACTTGAAAACCCTTGCCTATTGTAGAGCGCGCCTCCTACTTCCACTGCTGAACGAAAACCCATGATTTTGGACCCTGTTTTCATAAGAAAAGGCTAAAAGAAATGTTTCACTTTTGTTACACTCAAACAGTGTCTCCTCTCATATGCTGAACTGGTTGCATTGTGGATTTTGGTTAAAACATGATTTTGGACAATGTTCATGGAACTCAGCTTAAAACGTACTTGCAGACTTGAAAACACTTGCCTATTGTAGAGCGCGCCTCCTACTTCCACTGCTGAACGAAAACCCATGATTTTGGACCCTGTTTTCATAAGAAAAGGCTAAAAGAAATGTTTCACTTTTGTTATACTCAAACAGTGTCTCCTCTCATATGCTGAACTAGTCGCATTGTGGATTTTGGTTAAAACATGATTTTGGACAATGTTCATGGAACTCAGCTTAAAACGTACTTGCAGACTTGAAAACACTTGCCTATTGTAGAGCGCGCCTCCTACTTCCACTGCTGAACGAAAACCCATGATTTTGGACCCTGTTTTCATGCGAAAAGGCTAAAAGAAATGTTTCACGTTTGTTACACTCAAACAGTGTCTCCTCTCATATGCTGAACTGGTCGCATTGTGGATTTTGGTTAAAACATGATTTTGGACAATGTTCGTGGAACTCAGCTTAAAACGTACTTGCAGACTTGAAAACCCTTGCCTATTGTAGAGCGCGCCTCCTACTTCCACTGCTGAACGAAAACCCATGATTTTGGACCCTGTTTTCATAAGAAAAGGCTAAAAGAAATGTTTCACTTTTGTTACACTCAAACAGTGTCTCATCTCATATGCTGAACTGGTTGCATTGTGGATTTTGGTTAAAACATGATTTTGGACAATGTTCATGGAACTCAGCTTAAAACGTACTTGCAGACTTGAAAACCCTTGCCTATTGTAGAGCGCGCCTCCTACTTCCACTGCTGAACGAAAACCCATGATTTTGGACCCTGTTTTCATAAGAAAAGGCTAAAAGAAATGTTTCACTTTTGTTACACTCAAACAGTGTCTCCTCTCATATGCTGAACTGGTTGCATTGTGGATTTTGGTTAAAACATGATTTTGGACAATGTTCATGGAACTCAGCTTAAAACGTACTTGCAGACTTGAAAACACTTGCCTATTGTAGAGCGCGCCTCCTACTTCCACTGCTGAACGAAAACCCATGATTTTGGACCCTGTTTTCATAAGAAAAGGCTAAAAGAAATGTTTCACTTTTGTTACACTCAAACAGTGTCTCCTCTCATATGCTGAACTAGTCGCATTGTGGATTTTGGTTAAAACATGATTTTGGACAATGTTCATGGAACTCAGCTTAAAACGTACTTGCAGACTTGAAAACCCTTGCCTATTGTAGAGCGCGCCTCCTACTTCCACTGCTGAACGAAAACCCATGATTTTGGACCCTGTTTTCATAAGAAAAGGCTAAAAGAAATGTTTCACTTTTGTTACACTCAAACAGTGTCTCCTCTCATATGCTGAACTAGTCGCATTGTGGATTTTGGTTAAAACATGATTTTGGACAATGTTCATGGAACTCAGCTTAAAACGTACTTGCAGACTTGAAAACCCTTGCCTATTGTAGAGCGCGCCTCCTACTTCCACTGCTGAACGAAAACCCATGATTTTGGACCCTGTTTTCATGCGAAAAGGCTAAAAGAAATGTTTCACGTTTGTTACACTCAAACAGTGTCTCCTCTCATATGCTGAACTGGTCGCATTGTGGATTTTGGTTAAAACATGATTTTGGACAATGTTCGTGGAACTCAGCTTAAAACGTACTTGCAGACTTGAAAACCCTTGCCTATTGTAGAGCGCGCCTCCTACTTCCACTGCTGAACGAAAACCCATGATTTTGGACCCTGTTTTCATGCGAAAAGGCTAAAAGAAATGTTTCACGTTTGTTACACTCAAACAGTGTCTCCTCTCACATGCTGAACTGGTCGCATTGTGGATTTTGGTTAAAACATGATTTTGGACAATGTTCGTGGAACTCAGCTTAAAACGTACTTGCAGACTTGAAAACCCTTGCCTATTGTAGAGCGCGCCTCCTACTTCCACTGCTGAACGAAAACCCATGATTTTGGACCCTGTTTTCATAAGAAAAGGCTAAAAGAAATGTTTCACTTTTGTTACACTCAAACAGTGTCTCCTCTCATATGCTGAACTGGTTGCATTGTGGATTTTGGTTAAAACATGATTTTGGACAATGTTCATGGAACTCAGCTTAAAACGTACTTGCAGACTTGAAAACCCTTGCCTATTGTAGAGCGCGCCTCCTACTTCCACTGCTGAACGAAAACCCATGATTTTGGACCCTGTTTTCATAAGAAAAGGCTAAAAGAAATGTTTCACTTTTGTTACACTCAAACAGTGTCTCCTCTCATATGCTGAACTAGTCGCATTGTGGATTTTGGTTAAAACATGATTTTGGACAATGTTCATGGAACTCAGCTTAAAACGTACTTGCAGACTTGAAAACCCTTGCCTATTGTAGAGCGCGCCTCCTACTTCCACTGCTGAACGAAAACCCATGATTTTGGACCCTATTTTCATAAGAAAAGGCTAAAAGAAATGTTTCACTTTTGTTACACTCAAACAGTGTCTCCTCTCATATGCTGAACTGGTTGCATTGTGGATTTTGGTTAAAACATGATTTTGGACAATGTTCATGGAACTCAGCTTAAAACGTACTTGCAGACTTGAAAACCCTTGCCTATTGTAGAGCGCGCCTCCTACTTCCACTGCTGAACGAAAACCCATGATTTTGGACCCTGTTTTCATAAGAAAAGGCTAAAAGAAATGTTTCACTTTTGTTACACTCAAACAGTGTCTCCTCTCATATGCTGAACTAGTCGCATTGTGGATTTTGGTTAAAACATGATTTTGGACAATGTTCATGGAACTCAGCTTAAAACGTACTTGCAGACTTGAAAACCCTTGCCTATTGTAGAGCGCGCCTCCTACTTCCACTGCTGAACGAAAACCCATGATTTTGGACCCTGTTTTCATAAGAAAAGGCTAAAAGAAATGTTTCACTTTTGTTACACTCAAACAGTGTCTCCTCTCATATGCTGAACTAGTCGCATTGTGGATTTTGGTTAAAACATGATTTTGGACAATGTTCATGGAACTCAGCTTAAAACGTACTTGCAGACTTGAAAACCCTTGCCTATTGTAGAGCGCGCCTCCTACTTCCACTGCTGAACGAAAACCCATGATTTTGGACCCTGTTTTCATGCGAAAAGGCTAAAAGAAATGTTTCACGTTTGTTACACTCAAACAGTGTCTCCTCTCATATGCTGAACTGGTCGCATTGTGGATTTTGGTTAAAACATGATTTTGGACAATGTTCGTGGAACTCAGCTTAAAACGTACTTGCAGACTTGAAAACCCTTGCCTATTGTAGAGCGCGCCTCCTACTTCCACTGCTGAACGAAAACCCATGATTTTGGACCCTGTTTTCATGCGAAAAGGCTAAAAGAAATGTTTCACGTTTGTTACACTCAAACAGTGTCTCCTCTCATATGCTGAACTGGTCGCATTGTGGATTTTGGTTAAAACATGATTTTGGACAATGTTCGTGGAACTCAGCTTAAAACGTACTTGCAGACTTGAAAACCCTTGCCTATTGTAGAGCGCGCCTCCTACTTCCACTGCTGAACGAAAACCCATGATTTTGGACCCTGTTTTCATAAGAAAAGGCTAAAAGAAATGTTTCACTTTTGTTACACTCAAACAGTGTCTCCTCTCATATGCTGAACTGGTTGCATTGTGGATTTTGGTTAAAACATGATTTTGGACAATGTTCATGGAACTCAGCTTAAAACGTACTTGCAGACTTGAAAACCCTTGCCTATTGTAGAGCGCGCCTCCTACTTCCACTGCTGAACGAAAACCCATGATTTTGGACCCTGTTTTCATAAGAAAAGGCTAAAAGAAATGTTTCACTTTTGTTACACTCAAACAGTGTCTCCTCTCATATGCTGAACTAGTCGCATTGTGGATTTTGGTTAAAACATGATTTTGGACAATGTTCATGGAACTCAGCTTAAAACGTACTTGCAGACTTGAAAACCCTTGCCTATTGTAGAGCGCGCCTCCTACTTCCACTGCTGAACGAAAACCCATGATTTTGGACCCTGTTTTCATAAGAAAAGGCTAAAAGAAATGTTTCACTTTTGTTACACTCAAACAGTGTCTCCTCTCATATGCTGAACTAGTCGCATTGTGGATTTTGGTTAAAACATGATTTTGGACAATGTTCATGGAACTCAGCTTAAAACGTACTTGCAGACTTGAAAACCCTTGCCTATTGTAGAGCGCGCCTCCTACTTCCACTGCTGAACGAAAACCCATGATTTTGGACCCTGTTTTCATAAGAAAAGGCTAAAAGAAATGTTTCACTTTTGTTACACTCAAACAGTGTCTCCTCTCATATGCTGAACTAGTCGCATTGTGGATTTTGGTTAAAACATGATTTTGGACAATGTTCATGGAACTCAGCTTAAAACGTACTTGCAGACTTGAAAACCCTTGCCTATTGTAGAGCGCGCCTCCTACTTCCACTGCTGAACGAAAACCCATGATTTTGGACCCTGTTTTCATGCGAAAAGGCTAAAAGAAATGTTTCACGTTTGTTACACTCAAACAGTGTCTCCTCTCATATGCTGAACTGGTCGCATTGTGGATTTTGGTTAAAACATGATTTTGGACAATGTTCATGGAACTCAGCTTAAAACGTACTTGCAGACTTGAAAACACTTGCCTATTGTAGAGCGCGCCTCCTACTTCCACTGCTGAACGAAAACCCATGATTTTGGACCCTGTTTTCATGCGAAAAGGCTAAAAGAAATGTTTCACGTTTGTTACACTCAAACAGTGTCTCATCTCATATGCTGAACTGGTTGCATTGTGGATTTTGGTTAAAACATGATTTTGGACAATGTTCATGGAACTCAGCTTAAAACGTACTTGCAGACTTGAAAACCCTTGCCTATTGTAGAGCGCGCCTCCTACTTCCACTGCTGAACGAAAACCCATGATTTTGGACCCTGTTTTCATAAGAAAAGGCTAAAAGAAATGTTTCACTTTTGTTACACTCAAACAGTGTCTCCTCTCATATGCTGAACTGGTTGCATTGTGGATTTTGGTTAAAACATGATTTTGGACAATGTTCATGGAACTCAGCTTAAAACGTACTTGCAGACTTGAAAACACTTGCCTATTGTAGAGCGCGCCTCCTACTTCCACTGCTGAACGAAAACCCATGATTTTGGACCCTGTTTTCATAAGAAAAGGCTAAAAGAAATGTTTCACTTTTGTTACACTCAAACAGTGTCTCCTCTCATATGCTGAACTAGTCGCATTGTGGATTTTGGTTAAAACATGATTTTGGACAATGTTCATGGAACTCAGCTTAAAACGTACTTGCAGACTTGAAAACCCTTGCCTATTGTAGAGCGCGCCTCCTACTTCCACTGCTGAACGAAAACCCATGATTTTGGACCCTGTTTTCATAAGAAAAGGCTAAAAGAAATGTTTCACTTTTGTTACACTCAAACAGTGTCTCCTCTCATATGCTGAACTAGTCGCATTGTGGATTTTGGTTAAAACATGATTTTGGACAATGTTCATGGAACTCAGTTTAAAACGTACTTGCAGACTTGAAAACCCTTGCCTATTGTAGAGCGCGCCTCCTACTTCCACTGCTGAACGAAAACCCATGATTTTGGACCCTGTTTTCATAAGAAAAGGCTAAAAGAAATGTTTCACTTTTGTTACACTCAAACAGTGTCTCCTCTCATATGCTGAACTAGTCGCATTGTGGATTTTGGTTAAAACATGATTTTGGACAATGTTCATGGAACTCAGCTTAAAACGTACTTGCAGACTTGAAAACCCTTGCCTATTGTAGAGCGCGCCTCCTACTTCCACTGCTGAACGAAAACCCATGATTTTGGACCCTGTTTTCATGCGAAAAGGCTAAAAGAAATGTTTCACGTTTGTTACACTCAAACAGTGTCTCCTCTCATATGCTGAACTGGTCGCATTGTGGATTTTGGTTAAAACATGATTTTGGACAATGTTCATGGAACTCAGCTTAAAACGTACTTGCAGACTTGAAAACACTTGCCTATTGTAGAGCGCGCCTCCTACTTCCACTGCTGAACGAAAACCCATGATTTTGGACCCTGTTTTCATGCGAAAAGGCTAAAAGAAATGTTTCACGTTTGTTACACTCAAACAGTGTCTCCTCTCATATGCTGAACTGGTCGCATTGTGGATTTTGGTTAAAACATGATTTTGGACAATGTTCGTGGAACTCAGCTTAAAACGTACTTGCAGACTTGAAAACCCTTGCCTATTGTAGAGCGCGCCTCCTACTTCCACTGCTGAACGAAAACCCATGATTTTGGACCCTGTTTTCATAAGAAAAGGCTAAAAGAAATGTTTCACTTTTGTTACACTCAAACAGTGTCTCCTCTCATATGCTGAACTAGTCGCATTGTGGATTTTGGTTAAAACATGATTTTGGACAATGTTCATGGAACTCAGCTTAAAACGTACTTGCAGACTTGAAAACCCTTGCCTATTGTAGAGCGCGCCTCCTACTTCCACTGCTGAACGAAAACCCATGATTTTGGACCCTGTTTTCATAAGAAAAGGCTAAAAGAAATGTTTCACTTTTGTTACACTCAAACAGTGTCTCCTCTCATATGCTGAACTAGTCGCATTGTGGATTTTGGTTAAAACATGATTTTGGACAATGTTCATGGAACTCAGCTTAAAACGTACTTGCAGACTTGAAAACCCTTGCCTATTGTAGAGCGCGCCTCCTACTTCCACTGCTGAACGAAAACCCATGATTTTGGACCCTGTTTTCATAAGAAAAGGCTAAAAGAAATGTTTCACTTTTGTTACACTCAAACAGTGTCTCCTCTCATATGCTGAACTAGTCGCATTGTGGATTTTGGTTAAAACATGATTTTGGACAATGTTCATGGAACTCAGCTTAAAACGTACTTGCAGACTTGAAAACCCTTGCCTATTGTAGAGCGCGCCTCCTACTTCCACTGCTGAACGAAAACCCATGATTTTGGACCCTGTTTTCATGCGAAAAGGCTAAAAGAAATGTTTCACGTTTGTTACACTCAAACAGTGTCTCCTCTCATATGCTGAACTGGTCGCATTGTGGATTTTGGTTAAAACATGATTTTGGACAATGTTCATGGAACTCAGCTTAAAACGTACTTGCAGACTTGAAAACACTTGCCTATTGTAGAGCGCGCCTCCTACTTCCACTGCTGAACGAAAACCCATGATTTTGGACCCTGTTTTCATGCGAAAAGGCTAAAAGAAATGTTTCACGTTTGTTACACTCAAACAGTGTCTCCTCTCATATGCTGAACTGGTCGCATTGTGGATTTTGGTTAAAACATGATTTTGGACAATGTTCGTGGAACTCAGCTTAAAACGTACTTGCAGACTTGAAAACCCTTGCCTATTGTAGAGCGCGCCTCCTACTTCCACTGCTGAACGAAAACCCATGATTTTGGACCCTGTTTTCATAAGAAAAGGCTAAAAGAAATGTTTCACTTTTGTTATACTCAAACAGTGTCTCCTCTCATATGCTGAACTAGTCGCATTGTGGATTTTGGTTAAAACATGATTTTGGACAATGTTCATGGAACTCAGCTTAAAACGTACTTGCAGACTTGAAAACACTTGCCTATTGTAGAGCGCGCCTCCTACTTCCACTGCTGAACGAAAACCCATGATTTTGGACCCTGTTTTCATGCGAAAAGGCTAAAAGAAATGTTTCACGTTTGTTACACTCAAACAGTGTCTCCTCTCATATGCTGAACTGGTCGCATTGTGGATTTTGGTTAAAACATGATTTTGGACAATGTTCGTGGAACTCAGCTTAAAACGTACTTGCAGACTTGAAAACCCTTGCCTATTGTAGAGCGCGCCTCCTACTTCCACTGCTGAACGAAAACCCATGATTTTGGACCCTGTTTTCATAAGAAAAGGCTAAAAGAAATGTTTCACTTTTGTTACACTCAAACAGTGTCTCCTCTCATATGCTGAACTGGTTGCATTGTGGATTTTGGTTAAAACATGATTTTGGACAATGTTCATGGAACTCAGCTTAAAACGTACTTGCAGACTTGAAAACCCTTGCCTATTGTAGAGCGCGCCTCCTACTTCCACTGCTGAACGAAAACCCATGATTTTGGACCCTGTTTTCATAAGAAAAGGCTAAAAGAAATGTTTCACTTTTGTTACACTCAAACAGTGTCTCCTCTCATATGCTGAACTAGTCGCATTGTGGATTTTGGTTAAAACATGATTTTGGACAATGTTCATGGAACTCAGCTTAAAACGTACTTGCAGACTTGAAAACCCTTGCCTATTGTAGAGCGCGCCTCCTACTTCCACTGCTGAACGAAAACCCATGATTTTGGACCCTGTTTTCATAAGAAAAGGCTAAAAGAAATGTTTCACTTTTGTTACACTCAAACAGTGTCTCCTCTCATATGCTGAACTAGTCGCATTGTGGATTTTGGTTAAAACATGATTTTGGACAATGTTCATGGAACTCAGCTTAAAACGTACTTGCAGACTTGAAAACCCTTGCCTATTGTAGAGCGCGCCTCCTACTTCCACTGCTGAACGAAAACCCATGATTTTGGACCCTGTTTTCATAAGAAAAGGCTAAAAGAAATGTTTCACTTTTGTTACACTCAAACAGTGTCTCCTCTCATATGCTGAACTAGTCGCATTGTGGATTTTGGTTAAAACATGATTTTGGACAATGTTCATGGAACTCAGCTTAAAACGTACTTGCAGACTTGAAAACCCTTGCCTATTGTAGAGCGCGCCTCCTACTTCCACTGCTGAACGAAAACCCATGATTTTGGACCCTGTTTTCATGCGAAAAGGCTAAAAGAAATGTTTCACGTTTGTTACACTCAAACAGTGTCTCCTCTCATATGCTGAACTGGTCGCATTGTGGATTTTGGTTAAAACATGATTTTGGACAATGTTCATGGAACTCAGCTTAAAACGTACTTGCAGACTTGAAAACACTTGCCTATTGTAGAGCGCGCCTCCTACTTCCACTGCTGAACGAAAACCCATGATTTTGGACCCTGTTTTCATGCGAAAAGGCTAAAAGAAATGTTTCACGTTTGTTACACTCAAACAGTGTCTCATCTCATATGCTGAACTGGTTGCATTGTGGATTTTGGTTAAAACATGATTTTGGACAATGTTCATGGAACTCAGCTTAAAACGTACTTGCAGACTTGAAAACCCTTGCCTATTGTAGAGCGCGCCTCCTACTTCCACTGCTGAACGAAAACCCATGATTTTGGACCCTGTTTTCATAAGAAAAGGCTAAAAGAAATGTTTCACTTTTGTTACACTCAAACAGTGTCTCCTCTCATATGCTGAACTGGTTGCATTGTGGATTTTGGTTAAAACATGATTTTGGACAATGTTCATGGAACTCAGCTTAAAACGTACTTGCAGACTTGAAAACACTTGCCTATTGTAGAGCGCGCCTCCTACTTCCACTGCTGAACGAAAACCCATGATTTTGGACCCTGTTTTCATAAGAAAAGGCTAAAAGAAATGTTTCACTTTTGTTACACTCAAACAGTGTCTCCTCTCATATGCTGAACTAGTCGCATTGTGGATTTTGGTTAAAACATGATTTTGGACAATGTTCATGGAACTCAGCTTAAAACGTACTTGCAGACTTGAAAACCCTTGCCTATTGTAGAGCGCGCCTCCTACTTCCACTGCTGAACGAAAACCCATGATTTTGGACCCTGTTTTCATAGGAAAAGGCTAAAAGAAATGTTTCACTTTTGTTACACTCAAACAGTGTCTCCTCTCATATGCTGAACTAGTCGCATTGTGGATTTTGGTTAAAACATGATTTTGGACAATGTTCATGGAACTCAGCTTAAAACGTACTTGCAGACTTGAAAACCCTTGCCTATTGTAGAGCGCGCCTCCTACTTCCACTGCTGAACGAAAACCCATGATTTTGGACCCTGTTTTCATAAGAAAAGGCTAAAAGAAATGTTTCACGTTTGTTACACTCAAACAGTGTCTCCTCTCATATGCTGAACTAGTCGCATTGTGGATTTTGGTTAAAACATGATTTTGGACAATGTTCATGGAACTCAGCTTAAAACGTACTTGCAGACTTGAAAACCCTTGCCTATTGTAGAGCGCGCCTCCTACTTCCACTGCTGAACGAAAACCCATGATTTTGGACCCTGTTTTCATGCGAAAAGGCTAAAAGAAATGTTTCACGTTTGTTACACTCAAACAGTGTCTCCTCTCATATGCTGAACTGGTCGCATTGTGGATTTTGGTTAAAACATGATTTTGGACAATGTTCATGGAACTCAGCTTAAAACGTACTTGCAGACTTGAAAACACTTGCCTATTGTAGAGCGCGCCTCCTACTTCCACTGCTGAACGAAAACCCATGATTTTGGACCCTGTTTTCATGCGAAAAGGCTAAAAGAAATGTTTCACGTTTGTTACACTCAAACAGTGTCTCATCTCATATGCTGAACTGGTTGCATTGTGGATTTTGGTTAAAACATGATTTTGGACAATGTTCATGGAACTCAGCTTAAAACGTACTTGCAGACTTGAAAACCCTTGCCTATTGTAGAGCGCGCCTCCTACTTCCACTGCTGAACGAAAACCCATGATTTTGGACCCTGTTTTCATAAGAAAAGGCTAAAAGAAATGTTTCACTTTTGTTACACTCAAACAGTGTCTCCTCTCATATGCTGAACTGGTTGCATTGTGGATTTTGGTTAAAACATGATTTTGGACAATGTTCATGGAACTCAGCTTAAAACGTACTTGCAGACTTGAAAACACTTGCCTATTGTAGAGCGCGCCTCCTACTTCCACTGCTGAACGAAAACCCATGATTTTGGACCCTGTTTTCATAAGAAAAGGCTAAAAGAAATGTTTCACTTTTGTTACACTCAAACAGTGTCTCCTCTCATATGCTGAACTAGTCGCATTGTGGATTTTGGTTAAAACATGATTTTGGACAATGTTCATGGAACTCAGCTTAAAACGTACTTGCAGACTTGAAAACCCTTGCCTATTGTAGAGCGCGCCTCCTACTTCCACTGCTGAACGAAAACCCATGATTTTGGACCCTGTTTTCATAAGAAAAGGCTAAAAGAAATGTTTCACTTTTGTTACACTCAAACAGTGTCTCCTCTCATATGCTGAACTAGTCGCATTGTGGATTTTGGTTAAAACATGATTTTGGACAATGTTCATGGAACTCAGCTTAAAACGTACTTGCAGACTTGAAAACCCTTGCCTATTGTAGAGCGCGCCTCCTACTTCCACTGCTGAACGAAAACCCATGATTTTGGACCCTGTTTTCATAAGAAAAGGCTAAAAGAAATGTTTCACTTTTGTTACACTCAAACAGTGTCTCCTCTCATATGCTGAACTAGTCGCATTGTGGATTTTGGTTAAAACATGATTTTGGACAATGTTCATGGAACTCAGCTTAAAACGTACTTGCAGACTTGAAAACCCTTGCCTATTGTAGAGCGCGCCTCCTACTTCCACTGCTGAACGAAAACCCATGATTTTGGACCCTGTTTTCATGCGAAAAGGCTAAAAGAAATGTTTCACGTTTGTTACACTCAAACAGTGTCTCCTCTCATATGCTGAACTGGTCGCATTGTGGATTTTGGTTAAAACATGATTTTGGACAATGTTCATGGAACTCAGCTTAAAACGTACTTGCAGACTTGAAAACACTTGCCTATTGTAGAGCGCGCCTCCTACTTCCACTGCTGAACGAAAACCCATGATTTTGGACCCTGTTTTCATAAGAAAAGGCTAAAAGAAATGTTTCACTTTTGTTACACTCAAACAGTGTCTCCTCTCATATGCTGAACTAGTCGCATTGTGGATTTTGGTTAAAACATGATTTTGGACAATGTTCATGGAACTCAGCTTAAAACGTACTTGCAGACTTGAAAACCCTTGCCTATTGTAGAGCGCGCCTCCTACTTCCACTGCTGAACGAAAACCCATGATTTTGGACCCTGTTTTCATAAGAAAAGGCTAAAAGAAATGTTTCACTTTTGTTACACTCAAACAGTGTCTCCTCTCATATGCTGAACTAGTCGCATTGTGGATTTTGGTTAAAACATGATTTTGGACAATGTTCATGGAACTCAGCTTAAAACGTACTTGCAGACTTGAAAACCCTTGCCTATTGTAGAGCGCGCCTCCTACTTCCACTGCTGAACGAAAACCCATGATTTTGGACCCTGTTTTCATGCGAAAAGGCTAAAAGAAATGTTTCACGTTTGTTACACTCAAACAGTGTCTCCTCTCATATGCTGAACTGGTCGCATTGTGGATTTTGGTTAAAACATGATTTTGGACAATGTTCATGGAACTCAGCTTAAAACGTACTTGCAGACTTGAAAACACTTGCCTATTGTAGAGCGCGCCTCCTACTTCCACTGCTGAACGAAAACCCATGATTTTGGACCCTGTTTTCATGCGAAAAGGCTAAAAGAAATGTTTCACGTTTGTTACACTCAAACAGTGTCTCATCTCATATGCTGAACTGGTTGCATTGTGGATTTTGGTTAAAACATGATTTTGGACAATGTTCATGGAACTCAGCTTAAAACGTACTTGCAGACTTGAAAACCCTTGCCTATTGTAGAGCGCGCCTCCTACTTCCACTGCTGAACGAAAACCCATGATTTTGGACCCTGTTTTCATAAGAAAAGGCTAAAAGAAATGTTTCACTTTTGTTACACTCAAACAGTGTCTCCTCTCATATGCTGAACTGGTTGCATTGTGGATTTTGGTTAAAACATGATTTTGGACAATGTTCATGGAACTCAGCTTAAAACGTACTTGCAGACTTGAAAACACTTGCCTATTGTAGAGCGCGCCTCCTACTTCCACTGCTGAACGAAAACCCATGATTTTGGACCCTGTTTTCATAAGAAAAGGCTAAAAGAAATGTTTCACTTTTGTTACACTCAAACAGTGTCTCCTCTCATATGCTGAACTAGTCGCATTGTGGATTTTGGTTAAAACATGATTTTGGACAATGTTCATGGAACTCAGCTTAAAACGTACTTGCAGACTTGAAAACCCTTGCCTATTGTAGAGCGCGCCTCCTACTTCCACTGCTGAACGAAAACCCATGATTTTGGACCCTGTTTTCATAGGAAAAGGCTAAAAGAAATGTTTCACTTTTGTTACACTCAAACAGTGTCTCCTCTCATATGCTGAACTAGTCGCATTGTGGATTTTGGTTAAAACATGATTTTGGACAATGTTCATGGAACTCAGCTTAAAACGTACTTGCAGACTTGAAAACCCTTGCCTATTGTAGAGCGCGCCTCCTACTTCCACTGCTGAACGAAAACCCATGATTTTGGACCCTGTTTTCATAAGAAAAGGCTAAAAGAAATGTTTCACGTTTGTTACACTCAAACAGTGTCTCCTCTCATATGCTGAACTAGTCGCATTGTGGATTTTGGTTAAAACATGATTTTGGACAATGTTCATGGAACTCAGCTTAAAACGTACTTGCAGACTTGAAAACCCTTGCCTATTGTAGAGCGCGCCTCCTACTTCCACTGCTGAACGAAAACCCATGATTTTGGACCCTGTTTTCATGCGAAAAGGCTAAAAGAAATGTTTCACGTTTGTTACACTCAAACAGTGTCTCCTCTCATATGCTGAACTGGTCGCATTGTGGATTTTGGTTAAAACATGATTTTGGACAATGTTCATGGAACTCAGCTTAAAACGTACTTGCAGACTTGAAAACACTTGCCTATTGTAGAGCGCGCCTCCTACTTCCACTGCTGAACGAAAACCCATGATTTTGGACCCTGTTTTCATGCGAAAAGGCTAAAAGAAATGTTTCACGTTTGTTACACTCAAACAGTGTCTCATCTCATATGCTGAACTGGTTGCATTGTGGATTTTGGTTAAAACATGATTTTGGACAATGTTCATGGAACTCAGCTTAAAACGTACTTGCAGACTTGAAAACCCTTGCCTATTGTAGAGCGCGCCTCCTACTTCCACTGCTGAACGAAAACCCATGATTTTGGACCCTGTTTTCATAAGAAAAGGCTAAAAGAAATGTTTCACTTTTGTTACACTCAAACAGTGTCTCCTCTCATATGCTGAACTGGTTGCATTGTGGATTTTGGTTAAAACATGATTTTGGACAATGTTCATGGAACTCAGCTTAAAACGTACTTGCAGACTTGAAAACACTTGCCTATTGTAGAGCGCGCCTCCTACTTCCACTGCTGAACGAAAACCCATGATTTTGGACCCTGTTTTCATAAGAAAAGGCTAAAAGAAATGTTTCACTTTTGTTACACTCAAACAGTGTCTCCTCTCATATGCTGAACTAGTCGCATTGTGGATTTTGGTTAAAACATGATTTTGGACAATGTTCATGGAACTCAGCTTAAAACGTACTTGCAGACTTGAAAACCCTTGCCTATTGTAGAGCGCGCCTCCTACTTCCACTGCTGAACGAAAACCCATGATTTTGGACCCTGTTTTCATAAGAAAAGGCTAAAAGAAATGTTTCACTTTTGTTACACTCAAACAGTGTCTCCTCTCATATGCTGAACTAGTCGCATTGTGGATTTTGGTTAAAACATGATTTTGGACAATGTTCATGGAACTCAGCTTAAAACGTACTTGCAGACTTGAAAACCCTTGCCTATTGTAGAGCGCGCCTCCTACTTCCACTGCTGAACGAAAACCCATGATTTTGGACCCTGTTTTCATAAGAAAAGGCTAAAAGAAATGTTTCACTTTTGTTACACTCAAACAGTGTCTCCTCTCATATGCTGAACTAGTCGCATTGTGGATTTTGGTTAAAACATGATTTTGGACAATGTTCATGGAACTCAGCTTAAAACGTACTTGCAGACTTGAAAACCCTTGCCTATTGTAGAGCGCGCCTCCTACTTCCACTGCTGAACGAAAACCCATGATTTTGGACCCTGTTTTCATGCGAAAAGGCTAAAAGAAATGTTTCACGTTTGTTACACTCAAACAGTGTCTCCTCTCATATGCTGAACTGGTCGCATTGTGGATTTTGGTTAAAACATGATTTTGGACAATGTTCATGGAACTCAGCTTAAAACGTACTTGCAGACTTGAAAACACTTGCCTATTGTAGAGCGCGCCTCCTACTTCCACTGCTGAACGAAAACCCATGATTTTGGACCCTGTTTTCATGCGAAAAGGCTAAAAGAAATGTTTCACGTTTGTTACACTCAAACAGTGTCTCCTCTCATATGCTGAACTGGTCGCATTGTGGATTTTGGTTAAAACATGATTTTGGACAATGTTCGTGGAACTCAGCTTAAAACGTACTTGCAGACTTGAAAACCCTTGCCTATTGTAGAGCGCGCCTCCTACTTCCACTGCTGAACGAAAACCCATGATTTTGGACCCTGTTTTCATAAGAAAAGGCTAAAAGAAATGTTTCACTTTTGTTATACTCAAACAGTGTCTCCTCTCATATGCTGAACTAGTCGCATTGTGGATTTTGGTTAAAACATGATTTTGGACAATGTTCATGGAACTCAGCTTAAAACGTACTTGCAGACTTGAAAACACTTGCCTATTGTAGAGCGCGCCTCCTACTTCCACTGCTGAACGAAAACCCATGATTTTGGACCCTGTTTTCATGCGAAAAGGCTAAAAGAAATGTTTCACGTTTGTTACACTCAAACAGTGTCTCCTCTCATATGCTGAACTGGTCGCATTGTGGATTTTGGTTAAAACATGATTTTGGACAATGTTCGTGGAACTCAGCTTAAAACGTACTTGCAGACTTGAAAACCCTTGCCTATTGTAGAGCGCGCCTCCTACTTCCACTGCTGAACGAAAACCCATGATTTTGGACCCTGTTTTCATAAGAAAAGGCTAAAAGAAATGTTTCACTTTTGTTACACTCAAACAGTGTCTCATCTCATATGCTGAACTGGTTGCATTGTGGATTTTGGTTAAAACATGATTTTGGACAATGTTCATGGAACTCAGCTTAAAACGTACTTGCAGACTTGAAAACCCTTGCCTATTGTAGAGCGCGCCTCCTACTTCCACTGCTGAACGAAAACCCATGATTTTGGACCCTGTTTTCATAAGAAAAGGCTAAAAGAAATGTTTCACTTTTGTTACACTCAAACAGTGTCTCCTCTCATATGCTGAACTGGTTGCATTGTGGATTTTGGTTAAAACATGATTTTGGACAATGTTCATGGAACTCAGCTTAAAACGTACTTGCAGACTTGAAAACACTTGCCTATTGTAGAGCGCGCCTCCTACTTCCACTGCTGAACGAAAACCCATGATTTTGGACCCTGTTTTCATAAGAAAAGGCTAAAAGAAATGTTTCACTTTTGTTACACTCAAACAGTGTCTCCTCTCATATGCTGAACTAGTCGCATTGTGGATTTTGGTTAAAACATGATTTTGGACAATGTTCATGGAACTCAGCTTAAAACGTACTTGCAGACTTGAAAACCCTTGCCTATTGTAGAGCGCGCCTCCTACTTCCACTGCTGAACGAAAACCCATGATTTTGGACCCTGTTTTCATAAGAAAAGGCTAAAAGAAATGTTTCACTTTTGTTACACTCAAACAGTGTCTCATCTCATATGCTGAACTGGTTGCATTGTGGATTTTGGTTAAAACATGATTTTGGACAATGTTCATGGAACTCAGCTTAAAACGTACTTGCAGACTTGAAAACCCTTGCCTATTGTAGAGCGCGCCTCCTACTTCCACTGCTGAACGAAAACCCATGATTTTGGACCCTGTTTTCATAAGAAAAGGCTAAAAGAAATGTTTCACTTTTGTTACACTCAAACAGTGTCTCCTCTCATATGCTGAACTGGTTGCATTGTGGATTTTGGTTAAAACATGATTTTGGACAATGTTCATGGAACTCAGCTTAAAACGTACTTGCAGACTTGAAAACACTTGCCTATTGTAGAGCGCGCCTCCTACTTCCACTGCTGAACGAAAACCCATGATTTTGGACCCTGTTTTCATAAGAAAAGGCTAAAAGAAATGTTTCACTTTTGTTACACTCAAACAGTGTCTCCTCTCATATGCTGAACTAGTCGCATTGTGGATTTTGGTTAAAACATGATTTTGGACAATGTTCATGGAACTCAGCTTAAAACGTACTTGCAGACTTGAAAACCCTTGCCTATTGTAGAGCGCGCCTCCTACTTCCACTGCTGAACGAAAACCCATGATTTTGGACCCTGTTTTCATAAGAAAAGGCTAAAAGAAATGTTTCACTTTTGTTACACTCAAACAGTGTCTCCTCTCATATGCTGAACTGGTTGCATTGTGGATTTTGGTTAAAACATGATTTTGGACAATGTTCATGGAACTCAGCTTAAAACGTACTTGCAGACTTGAAAACCCTTGCCTATTGTAGAGCGTGCCTCCTACTTCCACTGCTGAACGAAAACCCATGATTTTGGACCCTGTTTTCATAAGAAAAGGCTAAAAGAAATGTTTCACTTTTGTTACACTCAAACAGTGTCTCCTCTCATATGCTGAACTAGTCGCATTGTGGATTTTGGTTAAAACATGATTTTGGACAATGTTCATGGAACTCAGCTTAAAACGTACTTGCAGACTTGAAAACCCTTGCCTATTGTAGAGCGCGCCTCCTACTTCCACTGCTGAACGAAAACCCATGATTTTGGACCCTGTTTTCATAAGAAAAGGCTAAAAGAAATGTTTCACTTTTGTTACACTCAAACAGTGTCTCCTCTCATATGCTGAACTAGTCGCATTGTGGATTTTGGTTAAAACATGATTTTGGACAATGTTCATGGAACTCAGCTTAAAACGTACTTGCAGACTTGAAAACCCTTGCCTATTGTAGAGCGCGCCTCCTACTTCCACTGCTGAACGAAAACCCATGATTTTGGACCCTGTTTTCATAAGAAAAGGCTAAAAGAAATGTTTCACTTTTGTTACACTCAAACAGTGTCTCCTCTCATATGCTGAACTGGTTGCATTGTGGATTTTGGTTAAAACATGATTTTGGACAATGTTCATGGAACTCAGCTTAAAACGTACTTGCAGACTTGAAAACCCTTGCCTATTGTAGAGCGCGCCTCCTACTTCCACTGCTGAACGAAAACCCATGATTTTGGACCCTGTTTTCATAAGAAAAGGCTAAAAGAAATGTTTCACTTTTGTTACACTCAAACAGTGTCTCCTCTCATATGCTGAACTAGTCGCATTGTGGATTTTGGTTAAAACATGATTTTGGACAATGTTCATGGAACTCAGCTTAAAACGTACTTGCAGACTTGAAAACCCTTGCCTATTGTAGAGCGCGCCTCCTACTTCCACTGCTGAACGAAAACCCATGATTTTGGACCCTGTTTTCATAAGAAAAGGCTAAAAGAAATGTTTCACTTTTGTTACACTCAAACAGTGTCTCCTCTCATATGCTGAACTGGTTGCATTGTGGATTTTGGTTAAAACATGATTTTGGACAATGTTCATGGAACTCAGCTTAAAACGTACTTGCAGACTTGAAAACCCTTGCCTATTGTAGAGCGCGCCTCCTACTTCCACTGCTGAACGAAAACCCATGATTTTGGACCCTGTTTTCATAAGAAAAGGCTAAAAGAAATGTTTCACTTTTGTTACACTCAAACAGTGTCTCCTCTCATATGCTGAACTGGTTGCATTGTGGATTTTGGTTAAAACATGATTTTGGACAATGTTCATGGAACTCAGCTTAAAACGTACTTGCAGACTTGAAAACCCTTGCCTATTGTAGAGCGCGCCTCCTACTTCCACTGCTGAACGAAAACCCATGATTTTGGACCCTGTTTTCATAAGAAAAGGCTAAAAGAAATGTTTCACTTTTGTTACACTCAAACAGTGTCTCCTCTCATATGCTGAACTAGTCGCATTGTGGATTTTGGTTAAAACATGATTTTGGACAATGTTCATGGAACTCAGCTTAAAACGTACTTGCAGACTTGAAAACCCTTGCCTATTGTAGAGCGCGCCTCCTACTTCCACTGCTGAACGAAAACCCATGATTTTGGACCCTGTTTTCATGCGAAAAGGCTAAAAGAAATGTTTCACGTTTGTTACACTCAAACAGTGTCTCCTCTCATATGCTGAACTGGTCGCATTGTGGATTTTGGTTAAAACATGATTTTGGACAATGTTCATGGAACTCAGCTTAAAACGTACTTGCAGACTTGAAAACCCTTGCCTATTGTAGAGCGCGCCTCCTACTTCCACTGCTGAACGAAAACCCATGATTTTGGACCCTGTTTTCATAAGAAAAGGCTAAAAGAAATGTTTCACTTTTGTTACACTCAAACAGTGTCTCCTCTCATATGCTGAACTGGTTGCATTGTGGATTTTGGTTAAAACATGATTTTGGACAATGTTCATGGAACTCAGCTTAAAACGTACTTGCAGACTTGAAAACCCTTGCCTATTGTAGAGCGCGCCTCCTACTTCCACTGCTGAACGAAAACCCATGATTTTGGACCCTGTTTTCATGCGAAAAGGCTAAAAGAAATGTTTCACGTTTGTTACACTCAAACAGTGTCTCCTCTCATATGCTGAACTGGTCGCATTGTGGATTTTGGTTAAAACATGATTTTGGACAATGTTCATGGAACTCAGCTTAAAACGTACTTGCAGACTTGAAAACACTTGCCTATTGTAGAGCGCGCCTCCTACTTCCACTGCTGAACGAAAACCCATGATTTTGGACCCTGTTTTCATGCGAAAAGGCTAAAAGAAATGTTTCACGTTTGTTACACTCAAACAGTGTCTCCTCTCATATGCTGAACTGGTCGCATTGTGGATTTTGGTTAAAACATGATTTTGGACAATGTTCGTGGAACTCAGCTTAAAACGTACTTGCAGACTTGAAAACCCTTGCCTATTGTAGAGCGCGCCTCCTACTTCCACTGCTGAACGAAAACCCATGATTTTGGACCCTGTTTTCATAAGAAAAGGCTAAAAGAAATGTTTCACTTTTGTTATACTCAAACAGTGTCTCCTCTCATATGCTGAACTAGTCGCATTGTGGATTTTGGTTAAAACATGATTTTGGACAATGTTCATGGAACTCAGCTTAAAACGTACTTGCAGACTTGAAAACACTTGCCTATTGTAGAGCGCGCCTCCTACTTCCACTGCTGAACGAAAACCCATGATTTTGGACCCTGTTTTCATGCGAAAAGGCTAAAAGAAATGTTTCACGTTTGTTACACTCAAACAGTGTCTCCTCTCATATGCTGAACTGGTCGCATTGTGGATTTTGGTTAAAACATGATTTTGGACAATGTTCGTGGAACTCAGCTTAAAACGTACTTGCAGACTTGAAAACCCTTGCCTATTGTAGAGCGCGCCTCCTACTTCCACTGCTGAACGAAAACCCATGATTTTGGACCCTGTTTTCATAAGAAAAGGCTAAAAGAAATGTTTCACTTTTGTTACACTCAAACAGTGTCTCATCTCATATGCTGAACTGGTTGCATTGTGGATTTTGGTTAAAACATGATTTTGGACAATGTTCATGGAACTCAGCTTAAAACGTACTTGCAGACTTGAAAACCCTTGCCTATTGTAGAGCGCGCCTCCTACTTCCACTGCTGAACGAAAACCCATGATTTTGGACCCTGTTTTCATAAGAAAAGGCTAAAAGAAATGTTTCACTTTTGTTACACTCAAACAGTGTCTCCTCTCATATGCTGAACTGGTTGCATTGTGGATTTTGGTTAAAACATGATTTTGGACAATGTTCATGGAACTCAGCTTAAAACGTACTTGCAGACTTGAAAACACTTGCCTATTGTAGAGCGCGCCTCCTACTTCCACTGCTGAACGAAAACCCATGATTTTGGACCCTGTTTTCATAAGAAAAGGCTAAAAGAAATGTTTCACTTTTGTTACACTCAAACAGTGTCTCCTCTCATATGCTGAACTAGTCGCATTGTGGATTTTGGTTAAAACATGATTTTGGACAATGTTCATGGAACTCAGCTTAAAACGTACTTGCAGACTTGAAAACCCTTGCCTATTGTAGAGCGCGCCTCCTACTTCCACTGCTGAACGAAAACCCATGATTTTGGACCCTGTTTTCATAAGAAAAGGCTAAAAGAAATGTTTCACTTTTGTTACACTCAAACAGTGTCTCATCTCATATGCTGAACTGGTTGCATTGTGGATTTTGGTTAAAACATGATTTTGGACAATGTTCATGGAACTCAGCTTAAAACGTACTTGCAGACTTGAAAACCCTTGCCTATTGTAGAGCGCGCCTCCTACTTCCACTGCTGAACGAAAACCCATGATTTTGGACCCTGTTTTCATAAGAAAAGGCTAAAAGAAATGTTTCACTTTTGTTACACTCAAACAGTGTCTCCTCTCATATGCTGAACTGGTTGCATTGTGGATTTTGGTTAAAACATGATTTTGGACAATGTTCATGGAACTCAGCTTAAAACGTACTTGCAGACTTGAAAACACTTGCCTATTGTAGAGCGCGCCTCCTACTTCCACTGCTGAACGAAAACCCATGATTTTGGACCCTGTTTTCATAAGAAAAGGCTAAAAGAAATGTTTCACTTTTGTTACACTCAAACAGTGTCTCCTCTCATATGCTGAACTAGTCGCATTGTGGATTTTGGTTAAAACATGATTTTGGACAATGTTCATGGAACTCAGCTTAAAACGTACTTGCAGACTTGAAAACCCTTGCCTATTGTAGAGCGCGCCTCCTACTTCCACTGCTGAACGAAAACCCATGATTTTGGACCCTGTTTTCATAAGAAAAGGCTAAAAGAAATGTTTCACTTTTGTTACACTCAAACAGTGTCTCCTCTCATATGCTGAACTGGTTGCATTGTGGATTTTGGTTAAAACATGATTTTGGACAATGTTCATGGAACTCAGCTTAAAACGTACTTGCAGACTTGAAAACCCTTGCCTATTGTAGAGCGTGCCTCCTACTTCCACTGCTGAACGAAAACCCATGATTTTGGACCCTGTTTTCATAAGAAAAGGCTAAAAGAAATGTTTCACTTTTGTTACACTCAAACAGTGTCTCCTCTCATATGCTGAACTAGTCGCATTGTGGATTTTGGTTAAAACATGATTTTGGACAATGTTCATGGAACTCAGCTTAAAACGTACTTGCAGACTTGAAAACCCTTGCCTATTGTAGAGCGCGCCTCCTACTTCCACTGCTGAACGAAAACCCATGATTTTGGACCCTGTTTTCATAAGAAAAGGCTAAAAGAAATGTTTCACTTTTGTTACACTCAAACAGTGTCTCCTCTCATATGCTGAACTAGTCGCATTGTGGATTTTGGTTAAAACATGATTTTGGACAATGTTCATGGAACTCAGCTTAAAACGTACTTGCAGACTTGAAAACCCTTGCCTATTGTAGAGCGCGCCTCCTACTTCCACTGCTGAACGAAAACCCATGATTTTGGACCCTGTTTTCATAAGAAAAGGCTAAAAGAAATGTTTCACTTTTGTTACACTCAAACAGTGTCTCCTCTCATATGCTGAACTGGTTGCATTGTGGATTTTGGTTAAAACATGATTTTGGACAATGTTCATGGAACTCAGCTTAAAACGTACTTGCAGACTTGAAAACCCTTGCCTATTGTAGAGCGCGCCTCCTACTTCCACTGCTGAACGAAAACCCATGATTTTGGACCCTGTTTTCATAAGAAAAGGCTAAAAGAAATGTTTCACTTTTGTTACACTCAAACAGTGTCTCCTCTCATATGCTGAACTAGTCGCATTGTGGATTTTGGTTAAAACATGATTTTGGACAATGTTCATGGAACTCAGCTTAAAACGTACTTGCAGACTTGAAAACCCTTGCCTATTGTAGAGCGCGCCTCCTACTTCCACTGCTGAACGAAAACCCATGATTTTGGACCCTGTTTTCATAAGAAAAGGCTAAAAGAAATGTTTCACTTTTGTTACACTCAAACAGTGTCTCCTCTCATATGCTGAACTGGTTGCATTGTGGATTTTGGTTAAAACATGATTTTGGACAATGTTCATGGAACTCAGCTTAAAACGTACTTGCAGACTTGAAAACCCTTGCCTATTGTAGAGCGCGCCTCCTACTTCCACTGCTGAACGAAAACCCATGATTTTGGACCCTGTTTTCATAAGAAAAGGCTAAAAGAAATGTTTCACTTTTGTTACACTCAAACAGTGTCTCCTCTCATATGCTGAACTGGTTGCATTGTGGATTTTGGTTAAAACATGATTTTGGACAATGTTCATGGAACTCAGCTTAAAACGTACTTGCAGACTTGAAAACCCTTGCCTATTGTAGAGCGCGCCTCCTACTTCCACTGCTGAACGAAAACCCATGATTTTGGACCCTGTTTTCATAAGAAAAGGCTAAAAGAAATGTTTCACTTTTGTTACACTCAAACAGTGTCTCCTCTCATATGCTGAACTAGTCGCATTGTGGATTTTGGTTAAAACATGATTTTGGACAATGTTCATGGAACTCAGCTTAAAACGTACTTGCAGACTTGAAAACCCTTGCCTATTGTAGAGCGCGCCTCCTACTTCCACTGCTGAACGAAAACCCATGATTTTGGACCCTGTTTTCATGCGAAAAGGCTAAAAGAAATGTTTCACGTTTGTTACACTCAAACAGTGTCTCCTCTCATATGCTGAACTGGTCGCATTGTGGATTTTGGTTAAAACATGATTTTGGACAATGTTCATGGAACTCAGCTTAAAACGTACTTGCAGACTTGAAAACCCTTGCCTATTGTAGAGCGCGCCTCCTACTTCCACTGCTGAACGAAAACCCATGATTTTGGACCCTGTTTTCATAAGAAAAGGCTAAAAGAAATGTTTCACTTTTGTTACACTCAAACAGTGTCTCCTCTCATATGCTGAACTGGTTGCATTGTGGATTTTGGTTAAAACATGATTTTGGACAATGTTCATGGAACTCAGCTTAAAACGTACTTGCAGACTTGAAAACACTTGCCTATTGTAGAGCGCGCCTCCTACTTCCACTGCTGAACGAAAACCCATGATTTTGGACCCTGTTTTCATAAGAAAAGGCTAAAAGAAATGTTTCACTTTTGTTACACTCAAACAGTGTCTCCTCTCATATGCTGAACTAGTCGCATTGTGGATTTTGGTTAAAACATGATTTTGGACAATGTTCATGGAACTCAGCTTAAAACGTACTTGCAGACTTGAAAACCCTTGCCTATTGTAGAGCGCGCCTCCTACTTCCACTGCTGAACGAAAACCCATGATTTTGGACCCTGTTTTCATAAGAAAAGGCTAAAAGAAATGTTTCACTTTTGTTACACTCAAACAGTGTCTCCTCTCATATGCTGAACTAGTCGCATTGTGGATTTTGGTTAAAACATGATTTTGGACAATGTTCATGGAACTCAGCTTAAAACGTACTTGCAGACTTGAAAACCCTTGCCTATTGTAGAGCGCGCCTCCTACTTCCACTGCTGAACGAAAACCCATGATTTTGGACCCTGTTTTCATAAGAAAAGGCTAAAAGAAATGTTTCACTTTTGTTACACTCAAACAGTGTCTCCTCTCATATGCTGAACTAGTCGCATTGTGGATTTTGGTTAAAACATGATTTTGGACAATGTTCATGGAACTCAGCTTAAAACGTACTTGCAGACTTGAAAACCCTTGCCTATTGTAGAGCGCGCCTCCTACTTCCACTGCTGAACGAAAACCCATGATTTTGGACCCTGTTTTCATGCGAAAAGGCTAAAAGAAATGTTTCACGTTTGTTACACTCAAACAGTGTCTCCTCTCATATGCTGAACTGGTCGCATTGTGGATTTTGGTTAAAACATGATTTTGGACAATGTTCATGGAACTCAGCTTAAAACGTACTTGCAGACTTGAAAACACTTGCCTATTGTAGAGCGCGCCTCCTACTTCCACTGCTGAACGAAAACCCATGATTTTGGACCCTGTTTTCATGCGAAAAGGCTAAAAGAAATGTTTCACGTTTGTTACACTCAAACAGTGTCTCCTCTCATATGCTGAACTGGTCGCATTGTGGATTTTGGTTAAAACATGATTTTGGACAATGTTCGTGGAACTCAGCTTAAAACGTACTTGCAGACTTGAAAACCCTTGCCTATTGTAGAGCGCGCCTCCTACTTCCACTGCTGAACGAAAACCCATGATTTTGGACCCTGTTTTCATAAGAAAAGGCTAAAAGAAATGTTTCACTTTTGTTATACTCAAACAGTGTCTCCTCTCATATGCTGAACTAGTCGCATTGTGGATTTTGGTTAAAACATGATTTTGGACAATGTTCATGGAACTCAGCTTAAAACGTACTTGCAGACTTGAAAACACTTGCCTATTGTAGAGCGCGCCTCCTACTTCCACTGCTGAACGAAAACCCATGATTTTGGACCCTGTTTTCATGCGAAAAGGCTAAAAGAAATGTTTCACGTTTGTTACACTCAAACAGTGTCTCCTCTCATATGCTGAACTGGTCGCATTGTGGATTTTGGTTAAAACATGATTTTGGACAATGTTTGTGGAACTCAGCTTAAAACGTACTTGCAGACTTGAAAACCCTTGCCTATTGTAGAGCGCGCCTCCTACTTCCACTGCTGAACGAAAACCCATGATTTTGGACCCTGTTTTCATAAGAAAAGGCTAAAAGAAATGTTTCACTTTTGTTACACTCAAACAGTGTCTCATCTCATATGCTGAACTGGTTGCATTGTGGATTTTGGTTAAAACATGATTTTGGACAATGTTCATGGAACTCAGCTTAAAACGTACTTGCAGACTTGAAAACCCTTGCCTATTGTAGAGCGCGCCTCCTACTTCCACTGCTGAACGAAAACCCATGATTTTGGACCCTGTTTTCATAAGAAAAGGCTAAAAGAAATGTTTCACTTTTGTTACACTCAAACAGTGTCTCCTCTCATATGCTGAACTGGTTGCATTGTGGATTTTGGTTAAAACATGATTTTGGACAATGTTCATGGAACTCAGCTTAAAACGTACTTGCAGACTTGAAAACACTTGCCTATTGTAGAGCGCGCCTCCTACTTCCACTGCTGAACGAAAACCCATGATTTTGGACCCTGTTTTCATAAGAAAAGGCTAAAAGAAATGTTTCACTTTTGTTACACTCAAACAGTGTCTCCTCTCATATGCTGAACTAGTCGCATTGTGGATTTTGGTTAAAACATGATTTTGGACAATGTTCATGGAACTCAGCTTAAAACGTACTTGCAGACTTGAAAACCCTTGCCTATTGTAGAGCGCGCCTCCTACTTCCACTGCTGAACGAAAACCCATGATTTTGGACCCTGTTTTCATAAGAAAAGGCTAAAAGAAATGTTTCACTTTTGTTACACTCAAACAGTGTCTCCTCTCATATGCTGAACTAGTCGCATTGTGGATTTTGGTTAAAACATGATTTTGGACAATGTTCATGGAACTCAGCTTAAAACGTACTTGCAGACTTGAAAACCCTTGCCTATTGTAGAGCGCGCCTCCTACTTCCACTGCTGAACGAAAACCCATGATTTTGGACCCTGTTTTCATGCGAAAAGGCTAAAAGAAATGTTTCACGTTTGTTACACTCAAACAGTGTCTCCTCTCATATGCTGAACTGGTCGCATTGTGGATTTTGGTTAAAACATGATTTTGGACAATGTTCGTGGAACTCAGCTTAAAACGTACTTGCAGACTTGAAAACCCTTGCCTATTGTAGAGCGCGCCTCCTACTTCCACTGCTGAACAAAAACCCATGATTTTGGACCCTGTTTTCATGCGAAAAGGCTAAAAGAAATGTTTCACGTTTGTTACACTCAAACAGTGTCTCCTCTCATATGCTGAACTGGTCGCATTGTGGATTTTGGTTAAAACATGATTTTGGACAATGTTCGTGGAACTCAGCTTAAAACGTACTTGCAGACTTGAAAACCCTTGCCTATTGTAGAGCGCGCCTCCTACTTCCACTGCTGAACGAAAACCCATGATTTTGGACCCTGTTTTCATAAGAAAAGGCTAAAAGAAATGTTTCACTTTTGTTACACTCAAACAGTGTCTCCTCTCATATGCTGAACTGGTTGCATTGTGGATTTTGGTTAAAACATGATTTTGGACAATGTTCATGGAACTCAGCTTAAAACGTACTTGCAGACTTGAAAACCCTTGCCTATTGTAGAGCGCGCCTCCTACTTCCACTGCTGAACGAAAACCCATGATTTTGGACCCTGTTTTCATAAGAAAAGGCTAAAAGAAATGTTTCACTTTTGTTACACTCAAACAGTGTCTCCTCTCATATGCTGAACTAGTCGCATTGTGGATTTTGGTTAAAACATGATTTTGGACAATGTTCATGGAACTCAGCTTAAAACGTACTTGCAGACTTGAAAACCCTTGCCTATTGTAGAGCGCGCCTCCTACTTCCACTGCTGAACGAAAACCCATGATTTTGGACCCTGTTTTCATAAGAAAAGGCTAAAAGAAATGTTTCACTTTTGTTACACTCAAACAGTGTCTCCTCTCATATGCTGAACTAGTCGCATTGTGGATTTTGGTTAAAACATGATTTTGGACAATGTTCATGGAACTCAGCTTAAAACGTACTTGCAGACTTGAAAACCCTTGCCTATTGTAGAGCGCGCCTCCTACTTCCACTGCTGAACGAAAACCCATGATTTTGGACCCTGTTTTCATAAGAAAAGGCTAAAAGAAATGTTTCACTTTTGTTACACTCAAACAGTGTCTCCTCTCATATGCTGAACTGGTTGCATTGTGGATTTTGGTTAAAACATGATTTTGGACAATGTTCATGGAACTCAGCTTAAAACGTACTTGCAGACTTGAAAACCCTTGCCTATTGTAGAGCGCGCCTCCTACTTCCACTGCTGAACGAAAACCCATGATTTTGGACCCTGTTTTCATAAGAAAAGGCTAAAAGAAATGTTTCACTTTTGTTACACTCAAACAGTGTCTCCTCTCATATGCTGAACTGGTTGCATTGTGGATTTTGGTTAAAACATGATTTTGGACAATGTTCATGGAACTCAGCTTAAAACGTACTTGCAGACTTGAAAACCCTTGCCTATTGTAGAGCGCGCCTCCTACTTCCACTGCTGAACGAAAACCCATGATTTTGGACCCTGTTTTCATAAGAAAAGGCTAAAAGAAATGTTTCACTTTTGTTACACTCAAACAGTGTCTCCTCTCATATGCTGAACTAGTCGCATTGTGGATTTTGGTTAAAACATGATTTTGGACAATGTTCATGGAACTCAGCTTAAAACGTACTTGCAGACTTGAAAACCCTTGCCTATTGTAGAGCGCGCCTCCTACTTCCACTGCTGAACGAAAACCCATGATTTTGGACCCTGTTTTCATGCGAAAAGGCTAAAAGAAATGTTTCACGTTTGTTACACTCAAACAGTGTCTCCTCTCATATGCTGAACTGGTCGCATTGTGGATTTTGGTTAAAACATGATTTTGGACAATGTTCGTGGAACTCAGCTTAAAACGTACTTGCAGACTTGAAAACCCTTGCCTATTGTAGAGCGCGCCTCCTACTTCCACTGCTGAACGAAAACCCATGATTTTGGACCCTGTTTTCATGCGAAAAGGCTAAAAGAAATGTTTCACGTTTGTTACACTCAAACAGTGTCTCCTCTCATATGCTGAACTGGTTGCATTGTGGATTTTGGTTAAAACATGATTTTGGACAATGTTCATGGAACTCAGCTTAAAACGTACTTGCAGACTTGAAAACACTTGCCTATTGTAGAGCGCGCCTCCTACTTCCACTGCTGAACGAAAACCCATGATTTTGGACCCTGTTTTCATAAGAAAAGGCTAAAAGAAATGTTTCACTTTTGTTACACTCAAACAGTGTCTCCTCTCATATGCTGAACTAGTCGCATTGTGGATTTTGGTTAAAACATGATTTTGGACAATGTTCATGGAACTCAGCTTAAAACGTACTTGCAGACTTGAAAACCCTTGCCTATTGTAGAGCGCGCCTCCTACTTCCACTGCTGAACGAAAACCCATGATTTTGGACCCTGTTTTCATGCGAAAAGGCTAAAAGAAATGTTTCACGTTTGTTACACTCAAACAGTGTCTCCTCTCATATGCTGAACTGGTCGCATTGTGGATTTTGGTTAAAACATGATTTTGGACAATGTTCATGGAACTCAGCTTAAAACGTACTTGCAGACTTGAAAACCCTTGCCTATTGTAGAGCGCGCCTCCTACTTCCACTGCTGAACGAAAACCCATGATTTTGGACCCTGTTTTCATAAGAAAAGGCTAAAAGAAATGTTTCACTTTTGTTACACTCAAACAGTGTCTCCTCTCATATGCTGAACTGGTTGCATTGTGGATTTTGGTTAAAACATGATTTTGGACAATGTTCATGGAACTCAGCTTAAAACGTACTTGCAGACTTGAAAACCCTTGCCTATTGTAGAGCGCGCCTCCTACTTCCACTGCTGAACGAAAACCCATGATTTTGGACCCTGTTTTCATAAGAAAAGGCTAAAAGAAATGTTTCACTTTTGTTACACTCAAACAGTGTCTCCTCTCATATGCTGAACTGGTTGCATTGTGGATTTTGGTTAAAACATGATTTTGGACAATGTTCATGGAACTCAGCTTAAAACGTACTTGCAGACTTGAAAACCCTTGCCTATTGTAGAGCGCGCCTCCTACTTCCACTGCTGAACGAAAACCCATGATTTTGGACCCTGTTTTCATAAGAAAAGGCTAAAAGAAATGTTTCACTTTTGTTACACTCAAACAGTGTCTCCTCTCATATGCTGAACTAGTCGCATTGTGGATTTTGGTTAAAACATGATTTTGGACAATGTTCATGGAACTCAGCTTAAAACGTACTTGCAGACTTGAAAACCCTTGCCTATTGTAGAGCGCGCCTCCTACTTCCACTGCTGAACGAAAACCCATGATTTTGGACCCTGTTTTCATGCGAAAAGGCTAAAAGAAATGTTTCACGTTTGTTACACTCAAACAGTGTCTCCTCTCATATGCTGAACTGGTCGCATTGTGGATTTTGGTTAAAACATGATTTTGGACAATGTTCGTGGAACTCAGCTTAAAACGTACTTGCAGACTTGAAAACCCTTGCCTATTGTAGAGCGCGCCTCCTACTTCCACTGCTGAACGAAAACCCATGATTTTGGACCCTGTTTTCATGCGAAAAGGCTAAAAGAAATGTTTCACGTTTGTTACACTCAAACAGTGTCTCCTCTCATATGCTGAACTGGTTGCATTGTGGATTTTGGTTAAAACATGATTTTGGACAATGTTCATGGAACTCAGCTTAAAACGTACTTGCAGACTTGAAAACACTTGCCTATTGTAGAGCGCGCCTCCTACTTCCACTGCTGAACGAAAACCCATGATTTTGGACCCTGTTTTCATGCGAAAAGGCTAAAAGAAATGTTTCACGTTTGTTACACTCAAACAGTGTCTCCTCTCATATGCTGAACTGGTTGCATTGTGGATTTTGGTTAAAACATGATTTTGGACAATGTTCATGGAACTCAGCTTAAAACGTACTTGCAGACTTGAAAACACTTGCCTATTGTAGAGCGCGCCTCCTACTTCCACTGCTGAACGAAAACCCATGATTTTGGACCCTGTTTTCATAAGAAAAGGCTAAAAGAAATGTTTCACTTTTGTTACACTCAAACAGTGTCTCCTCTCATATGCTGAACTAGTCGCATTGTGGATTTTGGTTAAAACATGATTTTGGACAATGTTCATGGAACTCAGCTTAAAACGTACTTGCAGACTTGAAAACCCTTGCCTATTGTAGAGCGCGCCTCCTACTTCCACTGCTGAACGAAAACCCATGATTTTGGACCCTGTTTTCATGCGAAAAGGCTAAAAGAAATGTTTCACGTTTGTTACACTCAAACAGTGTCTCCTCTCATATGCTGAACTGGTCGCATTGTGGATTTTGGTTAAAACATGATTTTGGACAATGTTCATGGAACTCAGCTTAAAACGTACTTGCAGACTTGAAAACACTTGCCTATTGTAGAGCGCGCCTCCTACTTCCACTGCTGAACGAAAACCCATGATTTTGGACCCTGTTTTCATGCGAAAAGGCTAAAAGAAATGTTTCACGTTTGTTACACTCAAACAGTGTCTCCTCTCATATGCTGAACTGGTCGCATTGTGGATTTTGGTTAAAACATGATTTTGGACAATGTTCGTGGAACTCAGCTTAAAACGTACTTGCAGACTTGAAAACCCTTGCCTATTGTAGAGCGCGCCTCCTACTTCCACTGCTGAACGAAAACCCATGATTTTGGACCCTGTTTTCATAAGAAAAGGCTAAAAGAAATGTTTCACTTTTGTTATACTCAAACAGTGTCTCCTCTCATATGCTGAACTAGTCGCATTGTGGATTTTGGTTAAAACATGATTTTGGACAATGTTCATGGAACTCAGCTTAAAACGTACTTGCAGACTTGAAAACACTTGCCTATTGTAGAGCGCGCCTCCTACTTCCACTGCTGAACGAAAACCCATGATTTTGGACCCTGTTTTCATGCGAAAAGGCTAAAAGAAATGTTTCACGTTTGTTACACTCAAACAGTGTCTCCTCTCATATGCTGAACTGGTCGCATTGTGGATTTTGGTTAAAACATGATTTTGGACAATGTTCGTGGAACTCAGCTTAAAACGTACTTGCAGACTTGAAAACCCTTGCCTATTGTAGAGCGCGCCTCCTACTTCCACTGCTGAACGAAAACCCATGATTTTGGACCCTGTTTTCATAAGAAAAGGCTAAAAGAAATGTTTCACTTTTGTTACACTCAAACAGTGTCTCATCTCATATGCTGAACTGGTTGCATTGTGGATTTTGGTTAAAACATGATTTTGGACA
Source organism: Coregonus lavaretus (assembly GCF_964263955.1). Classification (NCBI taxonomy): domain Eukaryota; kingdom Metazoa; phylum Chordata; class Actinopteri; order Salmoniformes; family Salmonidae; genus Coregonus; species Coregonus lavaretus. Next base: position 76,644,496 of record NC_139988.1, on the reverse strand, counting down.
ATGTTCATGGAACTCAGCTTAAAACGTACTTGCAGACTTGAAAACCCTTGCCTATTGTAGAGCGCGCCTCCTACTTCCACTGCTGAACGAAAACCCATGATTTTGGACCCTGTTTTCATAAGAAAAGGCTAAAAGAAATGTTTCACTTTTGTTACACTCAAACAGTGTCTCCTCTCATATGCTGAACTGGTTGCATTGTGGATTTTGGTTAAAACATGATTTTGGACAATGTTCATGGAACTCAGCTTAAAACGTACTTGCAGACTTGAAAACACTTGCCTATTGTAGAGCGCGCCTCCTACTTCCACTGCTGAACGAAAACCCATGATTTTGGACCCTGTTTTCATAAGAAAAGGCTAAAAGAAATGTTTCACTTTTGTTACACTCAAACAGTGTCTCCTCTCATATGCTGAACTGGTTGCATTGTGGATTTTGGTTAAAACATGATTTTGGACAATGTTCATGGAACTCAGCTTAAAACGTACTTGCAGACTTGAAAACCCTTGCCTATTGTAGAGCGCGCCTCCTACTTCCACTGCTGAACGAAAACCCATGATTTTGGACCCTGTTTTCATAAGAAAAGGCTAAAAGAAATGTTTCACTTTTGTTACACTCAAACAGTGTCTCCTCTCATATGCTGAACTGGTTGCATTGTGGATTTTGGTTAAAACATGATTTTGGACAATGTTCATGGAACTCAGCTTAAAACGTACTTGCAGACTTGAAAACCCTTGCCTATTGTAGAGCGCGCCTCCTACTTCCACTGCTGAACGAAAACCCATGATTTTGGACCCTGTTTTCATAAGAAAAGGCTAAAAGAAATGTTTCACTTTTGTTACACTCAAACAGTGTCTCCTCTCATATGCTGAACTAGTCGCATTGTGGATTTTGGTTAAAACATGATTTTGGACAATGTTCATGGAACTCAGCTTAAAACGTACTTGCAGACTTGAAAACCCTTGCCTATTGTAGAGCGCGCCTCCTACTTCCACTGCTGAACGAAAACCCATGATTTTGGACCCTGTTTTCATAAGAAAAGGCTAAAAGAAATGTTTCACTTTTGTTACACTCAAACAGTGTCTCCTCTCATATGCTGAACTAGTCGCATTGTGGATTTTGGTTAAAACATGATTTTGGACAATGTTCATGGAACTCAGCTTAAAACGTACTTGCAGACTTGAAAACCCTTGCCTATTGTAGAGCGCGCCTCCTACTTCCACTGCTGAACGAAAACCCATGATTTTGGACCCTGTTTTCATAAGAAAAGGCTAAAAGAAATGTTTCACTTTTGTTACACTCAAACAGTGTCTCCTCTCATATGCTGAACTGGTTGCATTGTGGATTTTGGTTAAAACATGATTTTGGACAATGTTCATGGAACTCAGCTTAAAACGTACTTGCAGACTTGAAAACCCTTGCCTATTGTAGAGCGCGCCTCCTACTTCCACTGCTGAACGAAAACCCATGATTTTGGACCCTGTTTTCATAAGAAAAGGCTAAAAGAAATGTTTCACTTTTGTTACACTCAAACAGTGTCTCCTCTCATATGCTGAACTGGTTGCATTGTGGATTTTGGTTAAAACATGATTTTGGACAATGTTCATGGAACTCAGCTTAAAACGTACTTGCAGACTTGAAAACCCTTGCCTATTGTAGAGCGCGCCTCCTACTTCCACTGCTGAACGAAAACCCATGATTTTGGACCCTGTTTTCATAAGAAAAGGCTAAAAGAAATGTTTCACTTTTGTTACACTCAAACAGTGTCTCCTCTCATATGCTGAACTAGTCGCATTGTGGATTTTGGTTAAAACATGATTTTGGACAATGTTCATGGAACTCAGCTTAAAACGTACTTGCAGACTTGAAAACCCTTGCCTATTGTAGAGCGCGCCTCCTACTTCCACTGCTGAACGAAAACCCATGATTTTGGACCCTGTTTTCATGCGAAAAGGCTAAAAGAAATGTTTCACGTTTGTTACACTCAAACAGTGTCTCCTCTCATATGCTGAACTGGTCGCATTGTGGATTTTGGTTAAAACATGATTTTGGACAATGTTCGTGGAACTCAGCTTAAAACGTACTTGCAGACTTGAAAACCCTTGCCTATTGTAGAGCGCGCCTCCTACTTCCACTGCTGAACGAAAACCCATGATTTTGGACCCTGTTTTCATGCGAAAAGGCTAAAAGAAATGTTTCACGTTTGTTACACTCAAACAGTGTCTCCTCTCATATGCTGAACTGGTCGCATTGTGGATTTTGGTTAAAACATGATTTTGGACAATGTTCGTGGAACTCAGCTTAAAACGTACTTGCAGACTTGAAAACCCTTGCCTATTGTAGAGCGCGCCTCCTACTTCCACTGCTGAACGAAAACCCATGATTTTGGACCCTGTTTTCATAAGAAAAGGCTAAAAGAAATGTTTCACTTTTGTTAAACTCAAACAGTGTCTCCTCTCATATGCTGAACTGGTTGCATTGTGGATTTTGGTTAAAACATGATTTTGGACAATGTTCATGGAACTCAGCTTAAAACGTACTTGCAGACTTGAAAACCCTTGCCTATTGTAGAGCGCGCCTCCTACTTCCACTGCTGAACGAAAACCCATGATTTTGGACCCTGTTTTCATAAGAAAAGGCTAAAAGAAATGTTTCACTTTTGTTACACTCAAACAGTGTCTCCTCTCATATGCTGAACTAGTCGCATTGTGGATTTTGGTTAAAACATGATTTTGGACAATGTTCATGGAACTCAGCTTAAAACGTACTTGCAGACTTGAAAACCCTTGCCTATTGTAGAGCGCGCCTCCTACTTCCACTGCTGAACGAAAACCCATGATTTTGGACCCAGTTTTCATAAGAAAAGGCTAAAAGAAATGTTTCACTTTTGTTACACTCAAACAGTGTCTCCTCTCATATGCTGAACTAGTCGCATTGTGGATTTTGGTTAAAACATGATTTTGGACAATGTTCATGGAACTCAGCTTAAAACGTACTTGCAGACTTGAAAACCCTTGCCTATTGTAGAGCGCGCCTCCTACTTCCACTGCTGAACGAAAACCCATGATTTTGGACCCTGTTTTCATAAGAAAAGGCTAAAAGAAATGTTTCACTTTTGTTACACTCAAACAGTGTCTCCTCTCATATGCTGAACTAGTCGCATTGTGGATTTTGGTTAAAACATGATTTTGGACAATGTTCATGGAACTCAGCTTAAAACGTACTTGCAGACTTGAAAACCCTTGCCTATTGTAGAGCGCGCCTCCTACTTCCACTGCTGAACGAAAACCCATGATTTTGGACCCTGTTTTCATGCGAAAAGGCTAAAAGAAATGTTTCACGTTTGTTACACTCAAACAGTGTCTCCTCTCATATGCTGAACTGGTCGCATTGTGGATTTTGGTTAAAACATGATTTTGGACAATGTTCATGGAACTCAGCTTAAAACGTACTTGCAGACTTGAAAACACTTGCCTATTGTAGAGCGCGCCTCCTACTTCCACTGCTGAACGAAAACCCATGATTTTGGACCCTGTTTTCATGCGAAAAGGCTAAAAGAAATGTTTCACGTTTGTTACACTCAAACAGTGTCTCCTCTCATATGCTGAACTGGTCGCATTGTGGATTTTGGTTAAAACATGATTTTGGACAATGTTCGTGGAACTCAGCTTAAAACGTACTTGCAGACTTGAAAACCCTTGCCTATTGTAGAGCGCGCCTCCTACTTCCACTGCTGAACGAAAACCCATGATTTTGGACCCTGTTTTCATAAGAAAAGGCTAAAAGAAATGTTTCACTTTTGTTATACTCAAACAGTGTCTCCTCTCATATGCTGAACTAGTCGCATTGTGGATTTTGGTTAAAACATGATTTTGGACAATGTTCATGGAACTCAGCTTAAAACGTACTTGCAGACTTGAAAACACTTGCCTATTGTAGAGCGCGCCTCCTACTTCCACTGCTGAACGAAAACCCATGATTTTGGACCCTGTTTTCATGCGAAAAGGCTAAAAGAAATGTTTCACGTTTGTTACACTCAAACAGTGTCTCCTCTCATATGCTGAACTGGTCGCATTGTGGATTTTGGTTAAAACATGATTTTGGACAATGTTCGTGGAACTCAACTTAAAACGTACTTGCAGACTTGAAAACCCTTGCCTATTGTAGAGCGCGCCTCCTACTTCCACTGCTGAACGAAAACCCATGATTTTGGACCCTGTTTTCATAAGAAAAGGCTAAAAGAAATGTTTCACTTTTGTTACACTCAAACAGTGTCTCCTCTCATATGCTGAACTGGTTGCATTGTGGATTTTGGTTAAAACATGATTTTGGACAATGTTCATGGAACTCAGCTTAAAACGTACTTGCAGACTTGAAAACCCTTGCCTATTGTAGAGCGCGCCTCCTACTTCCACTGCTGAACGAAAACCCATGATTTTGGACCCTGTTTTCATAAGAAAAGGCTAAAAGAAATGTTTCACTTTTGTTACACTCAAACAGTGTCTCCTCTCATATGCTGAACTGGTTGCATTGTGGATTTTGGTTAAAACATGATTTTGGACAATGTTCATGGAACTCAGCTTAAAACGTACTTGCAGACTTGAAAACACTTGCCTATTGTAGAGCGCGCCTCCTACTTCCACTGCTGAACGAAAACCCATGATTTTGGACCCTGTTTTCATGCGAAAAGGCTAAAAGAAATGTTTCACGTTTGTTACACTCAAACAGTGTCTCCTCTCATATGCTGAACTGGTCGCATTGTGGATTTTGGTTAAAACATGATTTTGGACAATGTTCGTGGAACTCAGCTTAAAACGTACTTGCAGACTTGAAAACCCTTGCCTATTGTAGAGCGCGCCTCCTACTTCCACTGCTGAACGAAAACCCATGATTTTGGACCCTGTTTTCATAAGAAAAGGCTAAAAGAAATGTTTCACTTTTGTTACACTCAAACAGTGTCTCCTCTCATATGCTGAACTGGTTGCATTGTGGATTTTGGTTAAAACATGATTTTGGACAATGTTCATGGAACTCAGCTTAAAACGTACTTGCAGACTTGAAAACCCTTGCCTATTGTAGAGCGCGCCTCCTACTTCCACTGCTGAACGAAAACCCATGATTTTGGACCCTGTTTTCATAAGAAAAGGCTAAAAGAAATGTTTCACTTTTGTTACACTCAAACAGTGTCTCCTCTCATATGCTGAACTGGTTGCATTGTGGATTTTGGTTAAAACATGATTTTGGACAATGTTCATGGAACTCAGCTTAAAACGTACTTGCAGACTTGAAAACACTTGCCTATTGTAGAGCGCGCCTCCTACTTCCACTGCTGAACGAAAACCCATGATTTTGGACCCTGTTTTCATGCGAAAAGGCTAAAAGAAATGTTTCACGTTTGTTACACTCAAACAGTGTCTCCTCTCATATGCTGAACTGGTCGCATTGTGGATTTTGGTTAAAACATGATTTTGGACAATGTTCGTGGAACTCAGCTTAAAACGTACTTGCAGACTTGAAAACCCTTGCCTATTGTAGAGCGCGCCTCCTACTTCCACTGCTGAACGAAAACCCATGATTTTGGACCCTGTTTTCATAAGAAAAGGCTAAAAGAAATGTTTCACTTTTGTTATACTCAAACAGTGTCTCCTCTCATATGCTGAACTAGTCGCATTGTGGATTTTGGTTAAAACATGATTTTGGACAATGTTCATGGAACTCAGCTTAAAACGTACTTGCAGACTTGAAAACACTTGCCTATTGTAGAGCGCGCCTCCTACTTCCACTGCTGAACGAAAACCCATGATTTTGGACCCTGTTTTCATGCGAAAAGGCTAAAAGAAATGTTTCACGTTTGTTACACTCAAACAGTGTCTCCTCTCATATGCTGAACTGGTCGCATTGTGGATTTTGGTTAAAACATGATTTTGGACAATGTTCGTGGAACTCAGCTTAAAACGTACTTGCAGACTTGAAAACCCTTGCCTATTGTAGAGCGCGCCTCCTACTTCCACTGCTGAACGAAAACCCATGATTTTGGACCCTGTTTTCATAAGAAAAGGCTAAAAGAAATGTTTCACTTTTGTTACACTCAAACAGTGTCTCCTCTCATATGCTGAACTGGTTGCATTGTGGATTTTGGTTAAAACATGATTTTGGACAATGTTCATGGAACTCAGCTTAAAACGTACTTGCAGACTTGAAAACCCTTGCCTATTGTAGAGCGCGCCTCCTACTTCCACTGCTGAACGAAAACCCATGATTTTGGACCCTGTTTTCATAAGAAAAGGCTAAAAGAAATGTTTCACTTTTGTTACACTCAAACAGTGTCTCCTCTCATATGCTGAACTGGTTGCATTGTGGATTTTGGTTAAAACATGATTTTGGACAATGTTCATGGAACTCAGCTTAAAACGTACTTGCAGACTTGAAAACACTTGCCTATTGTAGAGCGCGCCTCCTACTTCCACTGCTGAACGAAAACCCATGATTTTGGACCCTGTTTTCATGCGAAAAGGCTAAAAGAAATGTTTCACGTTTGTTACACTCAAACAGTGTCTCCTCTCATATGCTGAACTGGTCGCATTGTGGATTTTGGTTAAAACATGATTTTGGACAATGTTCGTGGAACTCAGCTTAAAACGTACTTGCAGACTTGAAAACCCTTGCCTATTGTAGAGCGCGCCTCCTACTTCCACTGCTGAACGAAAACCCATGATTTTGGACCCTGTTTTCATAAGAAAAGGCTAAAAGAAATGTTTCACTTTTGTTATACTCAAACAGTGTCTCCTCTCATATGCTGAACTAGTCGCATTGTGGATTTTGGTTAAAACATGATTTTGGACAATGTTCATGGAACTCAGCTTAAAACGTACTTGCAGACTTGAAAACACTTGCCTATTGTAGAGCGCGCCTCCTACTTCCACTGCTGAACGAAAACCCATGATTTTGGACCCTGTTTTCATGCGAAAAGGCTAAAAGAAATGTTTCACGTTTGTTACACTCAAACAGTGTCTCCTCTCATATGCTGAACTGGTCGCATTGTGGATTTTGGTTAAAACATGATTTTGGACAATGTTCGTGGAACTCAGCTTAAAACGTACTTGCAGACTTGAAAACCCTTGCCTATTGTAGAGCGCGCCTCCTACTTCCACTGCTGAACGAAAACCCATGATTTTGGACCCTGTTTTCATAAGAAAAGGCTAAAAGAAATGTTTCACTTTTGTTACACTCAAACAGTGTCTCATCTCATATGCTGAACTGGTTGCATTGTGGATTTTGGTTAAAACATGATTTTGGACAATGTTCATGGAACTCAGCTTAAAACGTACTTGCAGACTTGAAAACCCTTGCCTATTGTAGAGCGCGCCTCCTACTTCCACTGCTGAACGAAAACCCATGATTTTGGACCCTGTTTTCATAAGAAAAGGCTAAAAGAAATGTTTCACTTTTGTTACACTCAAACAGTGTCTCCTCTCATATGCTGAACTGGTTGCATTGTGGATTTTGGTTAAAACATGATTTTGGACAATGTTCATGGAACTCAGCTTAAAACGTACTTGCAGACTTGAAAACACTTGCCTATTGTAGAGCGCGCCTCCTACTTCCACTGCTGAACGAAAACCCATGATTTTGGACCCTGTTTTCATAAGAAAAGGCTAAAAGAAATGTTTCACTTTTGTTACACTCAAACAGTGTCTCCTCTCATATGCTGAACTAGTCGCATTGTGGATTTTGGTTAAAACATGATTTTGGACAATGTTCATGGAACTCAGCTTAAAACGTACTTGCAGACTTGAAAACCCTTGCCTATTGTAGAGCGCGCCTCCTACTTCCACTGCTGAACGAAAACCCATGATTTTGGACCCTGTTTTCATAAGAAAAGGCTAAAAGAAATGTTTCACTTTTGTTACACTCAAACAGTGTCTCCTCTCATATGCTGAACTAGTCGCATTGTGGATTTTGGTTAAAACATGATTTTGGACAATGTTCATGGAACTCAGCTTAAAACGTACTTGCAGACTTGAAAACCCTTGCCTATTGTAGAGCGCGCCTCCTACTTCCACTGCTGAACGAAAACCCATGATTTTGGACCCTGTTTTCATGCGAAAAGGCTAAAAGAAATGTTTCACGTTTGTTACACTCAAACAGTGTCTCCTCTCATATGCTGAACTGGTCGCATTGTGGATTTTGGTTAAAACATGATTTTGGACAATGTTCGTGGAACTCAGCTTAAAACGTACTTGCAGACTTGAAAACCCTTGCCTATTGTAGAGCGCGCCTCCTACTTCCACTGCTGAACGAAAACCCATGATTTTGGACCCTGTTTTCATGCGAAAAGGCTAAAAGAAATGTTTCACGTTTGTTACACTCAAACAGTGTCTCCTCTCATATGCTGAACTGGTCGCATTGTGGATTTTGGTTAAAACATGATTTTGGACAATGTTCGTGGAACTCAGCTTAAAACGTACTTGCAGACTTGAAAACCCTTGCCTATTGTAGAGCGCGCCTCCTACTTCCACTGCTGAACGAAAACCCATGATTTTGGACCCTGTTTTCATAAGAAAAGGCTAAAAGAAATGTTTCACTTTTGTTACACTCAAACAGTGTCTCCTCTCATATGCTGAACTGGTTGCATTGTGGATTTTGGTTAAAACATGATTTTGGACAATGTTCATGGAACTCAGCTTAAAACGTACTTGCAGACTTGAAAACCCTTGCCTATTGTAGAGCGCGCCTCCTACTTCCACTGCTGAACGAAAACCCATGATTTTGGACCCTGTTTTCATAAGAAAAGGCTAAAAGAAATGTTTCACTTTTGTTACACTCAAACAGTGTCTCCTCTCATATGCTGAACTAGTCGCATTGTGGATTTTGGTTAAAACATGATTTTGGACAATGTTCATGGAACTCAGCTTAAAACGTACTTGCAGACTTGAAAACCCTTGCCTATTGTAGAGCGCGCCTCCTACTTCCACTGCTGAACGAAAACCCATGATTTTGGACCCTGTTTTCATAAGAAAAGGCTAAAAGAAATGTTTCACTTTTGTTACACTCAAACAGTGTCTCCTCTCATATGCTGAACTAGTCGCATTGTGGATTTTGGTTAAAACATGATTTTGGACAATGTTCATGGAACTCAGCTTAAAACGTACTTGCAGACTTGAAAACCCTTGCCTATTGTAGAGCGCGCCTCCTACTTCCACTGCTGAACGAAAACCCATGATTTTGGACCCTGTTTTCATAAGAAAAGGCTAAAAGAAATGTTTCACTTTTGTTACACTCAAACAGTGTCTCCTCTCATATGCTGAACTGGTTGCATTGTGGATTTTGGTTAAAACATGATTTTGGACAATGTTCATGGAACTCAGCTTAAAACGTACTTGCAGACTTGAAAACCCTTGCCTATTGTAGAGCGCGCCTCCTACTTCCACTGCTGAACGAAAACCCATGATTTTGGACCCTGTTTTCATAAGAAAAGGCTAAAAGAAATGTTTCACTTTTGTTACACTCAAACAGTGTCTCCTCTCATATGCTGAACTGGTTGCATTGTGGATTTTGGTTAAAACATGATTTTGGACAATGTTCATGGAACTCAGCTTAAAACGTACTTGCAGACTTGAAAACCCTTGCCTATTGTAGAGCGCGCCTCCTACTTCCACTGCTGAACGAAAACCCATGATTTTGGACCCTGTTTTCATAAGAAAAGGCTAAAAGAAATGTTTCACTTTTGTTACACTCAAACAGTGTCTCCTCTCATATGCTGAACTAGTCGCATTGTGGATTTTGGTTAAAACATGATTTTGGACAATGTTCATGGAACTCAGCTTAAAACGTACTTGCAGACTTGAAAACCCTTGCCTATTGTAGAGCGCGCCTCCTACTTCCACTGCTGAACGAAAACCCATGATTTTGGACCCTGTTTTCATGCGAAAAGGCTAAAAGAAATGTTTCACGTTTGTTACACTCAAACAGTGTCTCCTCTCATATGCTGAACTGGTCGCATTGTGGATTTTGGTTAAAACATGATTTTGGACAATGTTCGTGGAACTCAGCTTAAAACGTACTTGCAGACTTGAAAACCCTTGCCTATTGTAGAGCGCGCCTCCTACTTCCACTGCTGAACGAAAACCCATGATTTTGGACCCTGTTTTCATGCGAAAAGGCTAAAAGAAATGTTTCACGTTTGTTACACTCAAACAGTGTCTCCTCTCATATGCTGAACTGGTCGCATTGTGGATTTTGGTTAAAACATGATTTTGGACAATGTTCGTGGAACTCAGCTTAAAACGTACTTGCAGACTTGAAAACCCTTGCCTATTGTAGAGCGCGCCTCCTACTTCCACTGCTGAACGAAAACCCATGATTTTGGACCCTGTTTTCATAAGAAAAGGCTAAAAGAAATGTTTCACTTTTGTTACACTCAAACAGTGTCTCCTCTCATATGCTGAACTGGTTGCATTGTGGATTTTGGTTAAAACATGATTTTGGACAATGTTCATGGAACTCAGCTTAAAACGTACTTGCAGACTTGAAAACACTTGCCTATTGTAGAGCGCGCCTCCTACTTCCACTGCTGAACGAAAACCCATGATTTTGGACCCTGTTTTCATAAGAAAAGGCTAAAAGAAATGTTTCACTTTTGTTACACTCAAACAGTGTCTCCTCTCATATGCTGAACTAGTCGCATTGTGGATTTTGGTTAAAACATGATTTTGGACAATGTTCATGGAACTCAGCTTAAAACGTACTTGCAGACTTGAAAACCCTTGCCTATTGTAGAGCGCGCCTCCTACTTCCACTGCTGAACGAAAACCCATGATTTTGGACCCAGTTTTCATAAGAAAAGGCTAAAAGAAATGTTTCACTTTTGTTACACTCAAACAGTGTCTCCTCTCATATGCTGAACTAGTCGCATTGTGGATTTTGGTTAAAACATGATTTTGGACAATGTTCATGGAACTCAGCTTAAAACGTACTTGCAGACTTGAAAACCCTTGCCTATTGTAGAGCGCGCCTCCTACTTCCACTGCTGAACGAAAACCCATGATTTTGGACCCTGTTTTCATAAGAAAAGGCTAAAAGAAATGTTTCACTTTTGTTACACTCAAACAGTGTCTCCTCTCATATGCTGAACTAGTCGCATTGTGGATTTTGGTTAAAACATGATTTTGGACAATGTTCATGGAACTCAGCTTAAAACGTACTTGCAGACTTGAAAACCCTTGCCTATTGTAGAGCGCGCCTCCTACTTCCACTGCTGAACGAAAACCCATGATTTTGGACCCTGTTTTCATGCGAAAAGGCTAAAAGAAATGTTTCACGTTTGTTACACTCAAACAGTGTCTCCTCTCATATGCTGAACTGGTCGCATTGTGGATTTTGGTTAAAACATGATTTTGGACAATGTTCATGGAACTCAGCTTAAAACGTACTTGCAGACTTGAAAACACTTGCCTATTGTAGAGCGCGCCTCCTACTTCCACTGCTGAACGAAAACCCATGATTTTGGACCCTGTTTTCATGCGAAAAGGCTAAAAGAAATGTTTCACGTTTGTTACACTCAAACAGTGTCTCCTCTCATATGCTGAACTGGTCGCATTGTGGATTTTGGTTAAAACATGATTTTGGACAATGTTCGTGGAACTCAGCTTAAAACGTACTTGCAGACTTGAAAACCCTTGCCTATTGTAGAGCGCGCCTCCTACTTCCACTGCTGAACGAAAACCCATGATTTTGGACCCTGTTTTCATAAGAAAAGGCTAAAAGAAATGTTTCACTTTTGTTATACTCAAACAGTGTCTCCTCTCATATGCTGAACTAGTCGCATTGTGGATTTTGGTTAAAACATGATTTTGGACAATGTTCATGGAACTCAGCTTAAAACGTACTTGCAGACTTGAAAACACTTGCCTATTGTAGAGCGCGCCTCCTACTTCCACTGCTGAACGAAAACCCATGATTTTGGACCCTGTTTTCATGCGAAAAGGCTAAAAGAAATGTTTCACGTTTGTTACACTCAAACAGTGTCTCCTCTCATATGCTGAACTGGTCGCATTGTGGATTTTGGTTAAAACATGATTTTGGACAATGTTCGTGGAACTCAGCTTAAAACGTACTTGCAGACTTGAAAACCCTTGCCTATTGTAGAGCGCGCCTCCTACTTCCACTGCTGAACGAAAACCCATGATTTTGGACCCTGTTTTCATAAGAAAAGGCTAAAAGAAATGTTTCACTTTTGTTACACTCAAACAGTGTCTCCTCTCATATGCTGAACTGGTTGCATTGTGGATTTTGGTTAAAACATGATTTTGGACAATGTTCATGGAACTCAGCTTAAAACGTACTTGCAGACTTGAAAACCCTTGCCTATTGTAGAGCGCGCCTCCTACTTCCACTGCTGAACGAAAACCCATGATTTTGGACCCTGTTTTCATAAGAAAAGGCTAAAAGAAATGTTTCACTTTTGTTACACTCAAACAGTGTCTCCTCTCATATGCTGAACTGGTTGCATTGTGGATTTTGGTTAAAACATGATTTTGGACAATGTTCATGGAACTCAGCTTAAAACGTACTTGCAGACTTGAAAACACTTGCCTATTGTAGAGCGCGCCTCCTACTTCCACTGCTGAACGAAAACCCATGATTTTGGACCCTGTTTTCATGCGAAAAGGCTAAAAGAAATGTTTCACGTTTGTTACACTCAAACAGTGTCTCCTCTCATATGCTGAACTGGTCGCATTGTGGATTTTGGTTAAAACATGATTTTGGACAATGTTCGTGGAACTCAGCTTAAAACGTACTTGCAGACTTGAAAACCCTTGCCTATTGTAGAGCGCGCCTCCTACTTCCACTGCTGAACGAAAACCCATGATTTTGGACCCTGTTTTCATAAGAAAAGGCTAAAAGAAATGTTTCACTTTTGTTACACTCAAACAGTGTCTCCTCTCATATGCTGAACTGGTTGCATTGTGGATTTTGGTTAAAACATGATTTTGGACAATGTTCATGGAACTCAGCTTAAAACGTACTTGCAGACTTGAAAACCCTTGCCTATTGTAGAGCGCGCCTCCTACTTCCACTGCTGAACGAAAACCCATGATTTTGGACCCTGTTTTCATAAGAAAAGGCTAAAAGAAATGTTTCACTTTTGTTACACTCAAACAGTGTCTCCTCTCATATGCTGAACTGGTTGCATTGTGGATTTTGGTTAAAACATGATTTTGGACAATGTTCATGGAACTCAGCTTAAAACGTACTTGCAGACTTGAAAACACTTGCCTATTGTAGAGCGCGCCTCCTACTTCCACTGCTGAACGAAAACCCATGATTTTGGACCCTGTTTTCATAAGAAAAGGCTAAAAGAAATGTTTCACTTTTGTTACACTCAAACAGTGTCTCCTCTCATATGCTGAACTAGTCGCATTGTGGATTTTGGTTAAAACATGATTTTGGACAATGTTCATGGAACTCAGCTTAAAACGTACTTGCAGACTTGAAAACCCTTGCCTATTGTAGAGCGCGCCTCCTACTTCCACTGCTGAACGAAAACCCATGATTTTGGACCCAGTTTTCATAAGAAAAGGCTAAAAGAAATGTTTCACTTTTGTTACACTCAAACAGTGTCTCCTCTCATATGCTGAACTAGTCGCATTGTGGATTTTGGTTAAAACATGATTTTGGACAATGTTCATGGAACTCAGCTTAAAACGTACTTGCAGACTTGAAAACCCTTGCCTATTGTAGAGCGCGCCTCCTACTTCCACTGCTGAACGAAAACCCATGATTTTGGACCCTGTTTTCATAAGAAAAGGCTAAAAGAAATGTTTCACTTTTGTTACACTCAAACAGTGTCTCCTCTCATATGCTGAACTAGTCGCATTGTGGATTTTGGTTAAAACATGATTTTGGACAATGTTCATGGAACTCAGCTTAAAACGTACTTGCAGACTTGAAAACCCTTGCCTATTGTAGAGCGCGCCTCCTACTTCCACTGCTGAACGAAAACCCATGATTTTGGACCCTGTTTTCATGCGAAAAGGCTAAAAGAAATGTTTCACGTTTGTTACACTCAAACAGTGTCTCCTCTCATATGCTGAACTGGTCGCATTGTGGATTTTGGTTAAAACATGATTTTGGACAATGTTCATGGAACTCAGCTTAAAACGTACTTGCAGACTTGAAAACACTTGCCTATTGTAGAGCGCGCCTCCTACTTCCACTGCTGAACGAAAACCCATGATTTTGGACCCTGTTTTCATGCGAAAAGGCTAAAAGAAATGTTTCACGTTTGTTACACTCAAACAGTGTCTCCTCTCATATGCTGAACTGGTCGCATTGTGGATTTTGGTTAAAACATGATTTTGGACAATGTTCGTGGAACTCAGCTTAAAACGTACTTGCAGACTTGAAAACCCTTGCCTATTGTAGAGCGCGCCTCCTACTTCCACTGCTGAACGAAAACCCATGATTTTGGACCCTGTTTTCATAAGAAAAGGCTAAAAGAAATGTTTCACTTTTGTTATACTCAAACAGTGTCTCCTCTCATATGCTGAACTAGTCGCATTGTGGATTTTGGTTAAAACATGATTTTGGACAATGTTCATGGAACTCAGCTTAAAACGTACTTGCAGACTTGAAAACACTTGCCTATTGTAGAGCGCGCCTCCTACTTCCACTGCTGAACGAAAACCCATGATTTTGGACCCTGTTTTCATGCGAAAAGGCTAAAAGAAATGTTTCACGTTTGTTACACTCAAACAGTGTCTCCTCTCATATGCTGAACTGGTCGCATTGTGGATTTTGGTTAAAACATGATTTTGGACAATGTTCGTGGAACTCAGCTTAAAACGTACTTGCAGACTTGAAAACCCTTGCCTATTGTAGAGCGCGCCTCCTACTTCCACTGCTGAACGAAAACCCATGATTTTGGACCCTGTTTTCATAAGAAAAGGCTAAAAGAAATGTTTCACTTTTGTTACACTCAAACAGTGTCTCCTCTCATATGCTGAACTGGTTGCATTGTGGATTTTGGTTAAAACATGATTTTGGACAATGTTCATGGAACTCAGCTTAAAACGTACTTGCAGACTTGAAAACCCTTGCCTATTGTAGAGCGCGCCTCCTACTTCCACTGCTGAACGAAAACCCATGATTTTGGACCCTGTTTTCATAAGAAAAGGCTAAAAGAAATGTTTCACTTTTGTTACACTCAAACAGTGTCTCCTCTCATATGCTGAACTGGTTGCATTGTGGATTTTGGTTAAAACATGATTTTGGACAATGTTCATGGAACTCAGCTTAAAACGTACTTGCAGACTTGAAAACACTTGCCTATTGTAGAGCGCGCCTCCTACTTCCACTGCTGAACGAAAACCCATGATTTTGGACCCTGTTTTCATGCGAAAAGGCTAAAAGAAATGTTTCACGTTTGTTACACTCAAACAGTGTCTCCTCTCATATGCTGAACTGGTCGCATTGTGGATTTTGGTTAAAACATGATTTTGGACAATGTTCGTGGAACTCAGCTTAAAACGTACTTGCAGACTTGAAAACCCTTGCCTATTGTAGAGCGCGCCTCCTACTTCCACTGCTGAACGAAAACCCATGATTTTGGACCCTGTTTTCATAAGAAAAGGCTAAAAGAAATGTTTCACTTTTGTTACACTCAAACAGTGTCTCCTCTCATATGCTGAACTGGTTGCATTGTGGATTTTGGTTAAAACATGATTTTGGACAATGTTCATGGAACTCAGCTTAAAACGTACTTGCAGACTTGAAAACCCTTGCCTATTGTAGAGCGCGCCTCCTACTTCCACTGCTGAACGAAAACCCATGATTTTGGACCCTGTTTTCATAAGAAAAGGCTAAAAGAAATGTTTCACTTTTGTTACACTCAAACAGTGTCTCCTCTCATATGCTGAACTGGTTGCATTGTGGATTTTGGTTAAAACATGATTTTGGACAATGTTCATGGAACTCAGCTTAAAACGTACTTGCAGACTTGAAAACCCTTGCCTATTGTAGAGCGCGCCTCCTACTTCCACTGCTGAACGAAAACCCATGATTTTGGACCCTGTTTTCATAAGAAAAGGCTAAAAGAAATGTTTCACTTTTGTTACACTCAAACAGTGTCTCCTCTCATATGCTGAACTGGTTGCATTGTGGATTTTGGTTAAAACATGATTTTGGACAATGTTCATGGAACTCAGCTTAAAACGTACTTGCAGACTTGAAAACCCTTGCCTATTGTAGAGCGCGCCTCCTACTTCCACTGCTGAACGAAAACCCATGATTTTGGACCCTGTTTTCATAAGAAAAGGCTAAAAGAAATGTTTCACTTTTGTTACACTCAAACAGTGTCTCCTCTCATATGCTGAACTGGTTGCATTGTGGATTTTGGTTAAAACATGATTTTGGACAATGTTCATGGAACTCAGCTTAAAACGTACTTGCAGACTTGAAAACCCTTGCCTATTGTAGAGCGCGCCTCCTACTTCCACTGCTGAACGAAAACCCATGATTTTGGACCCTGTTTTCATAAGAAAAGGCTAAAAGAAATGTTTCACTTTTGTTACACTCAAACAGTGTCTCCTCTCATATGCTGAACTAGTCGCATTGTGGATTTTGGTTAAAACATGATTTTGGACAATGTTCATGGAACTCAGCTTAAAACGTACTTGCAGACTTGAAAACCCTTGCCTATTGTAGAGCGCGCCTCCTACTTCCACTGCTGAACGAAAACCCATGATTTTGGACCCTGTTTTCATAAGAAAAGGCTAAAAGAAATGTTTCACTTTTGTTACACTCAAACAGTGTCTCCTCTCATATGCTGAACTGGTCGCATTGTGGATTTTGGTTAAAACATGATTTTGGACAATGTTCGTGGAACTCAGCTTAAAACGTACTTGCAGACTTGAAAACCCTTGCCTATTGTAGAGCGCGCCTCCTACTTCCACTGCTGAACGAAAACCCATGATTTTGGACCCTGTTTTCATAAGAAAAGGCTAAAAGAAATGTTTCACTTTTGTTACACTCAAACAGTGTCTCCTCTCATATGCTGAACTAGTCGCATTGTGGATTTTGGTTAAAACATGATTTTGGACAATGTTCATGGAACTCAGCTTAAAACGTACTTGCAGACTTGAAAACCCTTGCCTATTGTAGAGCGCGCCTCCTACTTCCACTGCTGAACGAAAACCCATGATTTTGGACCCTGTTTTCATAAGAAAAGGCTAAAAGAAATGTTTCACTTTTGTTACACTCAAACAGTGTCTCCTCTCATATGCTGAACTAGTCGCATTGTGGATTTTGGTTAAAACATGATTTTGGACAATGTTCATGGAACTCAGCTTAAAACGTACTTGCAGACTTGAAAACCCTTGCCTATTGTAGAGCGCGCCTCCTACTTCCACTGCTGAACGAAAACCCATGATTTTGGACCCTGTTTTCATGCGAAAAGGCTAAAAGAAATGTTTCACGTTTGTTACACTCAAACAGTGTCTCCTCTCATATGCTGAACTGGTCGCATTGTGGATTTTGGTTAAAACATGATTTTGGACAATGTTCATGTAACTCAGCTTAAAACGTACTTGCAGACTTGAAAACACTTGCCTATTGTAGAGCGCGCCTCCTACTTCCACTGCTGAACGAAAACCCATGATTTTGGACCCTGTTTTCATAAGAAAAGGCTAAAAGAAATGTTTCACTTTTGTTACACTCAAACAGTGTCTCCTCTCATATGCTGAACTGGTTGCATTGTGGATTTTGGTTAAAACATGATTTTGGACAATGTTCATGGAACTCAGCTTAAAACGTACTTGCAGACTTGAAAACCCTTGCCTATTGTAGAGCGCGCCTCCTACTTCCACTGCTGAACGAAAACCCATGATTTTGGACCCTGTTTTCATAAGAAAAGGCTAAAAGAAATGTTTCACTTTTGTTACACTCAAACAGTGTCTCCTCTCATATGCTGAACTAGTCGCATTGTGGATTTTGGTTAAAACATGATTTTGGACAATGTTCATGGAACTCAGCTTAAAACGTACTTGCAGACTTGAAAACCCTTGCCTATTGTAGAGCGCGCCTCCTACTTCCACTGCTGAACGAAAACCCATGATTTTGGACCCTGTTTTCATAAGAAAAGGCTAAAAGAAATGTTTCACTTTTGTTACACTCAAACAGTGTCTCCTCTCATATGCTGAACTAGTCGCATTGTGGATTTTGGTTAAAACATGATTTTGGACAATGTTCATGGAACTCAGCTTAAAACGTACTTGCAGACTTGAAAACCCTTGCCTATTGTAGAGCGCGCCTCCTACTTCCACTGCTGAACGAAAACCCATGATTTTGGACCCTGTTTTCATAAGAAAAGGCTAAAAGAAATGTTTCACTTTTGTTACACTCAAACAGTGTCTCCTCTCATATGCTGAACTGGTCGCATTGTGGATTTTGGTTAAAACATGATTTTGGACAATGTTCGTGGAACTCAGCTTAAAACGTACTTGCAGACTTGAAAACCCTTGCCTATTGTAGAGCGCGCCTCCTACTTCCACTGCTGAACGAAAACCCATGATTTTGGACCCTGTTTTCATAAGAAAAGGTTAAAAGAAATGTTTCACTTTTGTTACACTCAAACAGTGTCTCCTCTCATATGCTGAACTGGTTGCATTGTGGATTTTGGTTAAAACATGATTTTGGACAATGTTCATGGAACTCAGCTTAAAACGTACTTGCAGACTTGAAAACCCTTGCCTATTGTAGAGCGCGCCTCCTACTTCCACTGCTGAACGAAAACCCATGATTTTGGACCCTGTTTTCATAAGAAAAGGCTAAAAGAAATGTTTCACTTTTGTTACACTCAAACAGTGTCTCCTCTCATATGCTGAACTGGTCGCATTGTGGATTTTGGTTAAAACATGATTTTGGACAATGTTCGTGGAACTCAGCTTAAAACGTACTTGCAGACTTGAAAACCCTTGCCTATTGTAGAGCGCGCCTCCTACTTCCACTGCTGAACGAAAACCCATGATTTTGGACCCTGTTTTCATAAGAAAAGGCTAAAAGAAATGTTTCACTTTTGTTACACTCAAACAGTGTCTCCTCTCATATGCTGAACTAGTCGCATTGTGGATTTTGGTTAAAACATGATTTTGGACAATGTTCATGGAACTCAGCTTAAAACGTACTTGCAGACTTGAAAACCCTTGCCTATTGTAGAGCGCGCCTCCTACTTCCACTGCTGAACGAAAACCCATGATTTTGGACCCTGTTTTCATAAGAAAAGGCTAAAAGAAATGTTTCACTTTTGTTACACTCAAACAGTGTCTCCTCTCATATGCTGAACTAGTCGCATTGTGGATTTTGGTTAAAACATGATTTTGGACAATGTTCATGGAACTCAGCTTAAAACGTACTTGCAGACTTGAAAACCCTTGCCTATTGTAGAGCGCGCCTCCTACTTCCACTGCTGAACGAAAACCCATGATTTTGGACCCTGTTTTCATGCGAAAAGGCTAAAAGAAATGTTTCACGTTTGTTACACTCAAACAGTGTCTCCTCTCATATGCTGAACTGGTCGCATTGTGGATTTTGGTTAAAACATGATTTTGGACAATGTTCATGTAACTCAGCTTAAAACGTACTTGCAGACTTGAAAACACTTGCCTATTGTAGAGCGCGCCTCCTACTTCCACTGCTGAACGAAAACCCATGATTTTGGACCCTGTTTTCATAAGAAAAGGCTAAAAGAAATGTTTCACTTTTGTTACACTCAAACAGTGTCTCCTCTCATATGCTGAACTGGTTGCATTGTGGATTTTGGTTAAAACATGATTTTGGACAATGTTCATGGAACTCAGCTTAAAACGTACTTGCAGACTTGAAAACCCTTGCCTATTGTAGAGCGCGCCTCCTACTTCCACTGCTGAACGAAAACCCATGATTTTGGACCCTGTTTTCATAAGAAAAGGCTAAAAGAAATGTTTCACTTTTGTTACACTCAAACAGTGTCTCCTCTCATATGCTGAACTAGTCGCATTGTGGATTTTGGTTAAAACATGATTTTGGACAATGTTCATGGAACTCAGCTTAAAACGTACTTGCAGACTTGAAAACCCTTGCCTATTGTAGAGCGCGCCTCCTACTTCCACTGCTGAACGAAAACCCATGATTTTGGACCCTGTTTTCATAAGAAAAGGCTAAAAGAAATGTTTCACTTTTGTTACACTCAAACAGTGTCTCCTCTCATATGCTGAACTAGTCGCATTGTGGATTTTGGTTAAAACATGATTTTGGACAATGTTCATGGAACTCAGCTTAAAACGTACTTGCAGACTTGAAAACCCTTGCCTATTGTAGAGCGCGCCTCCTACTTCCACTGCTGAACGAAAACCCATGATTTTGGACCCTGTTTTCATAAGAAAAGGCTAAAAGAAATGTTTCACTTTTGTTACACTCAAACAGTGTCTCCTCTCATATGCTGAACTGGTCGCATTGTGGATTTTGGTTAAAACATGATTTTGGACAATGTTCGTGGAACTCAGCTTAAAACGTACTTGCAGACTTGAAAACCCTTGCCTATTGTAGAGCGCGCCTCCTACTTCCACTGCTGAACGAAAACCCATGATTTTGGACCCTGTTTTCATAAGAAAAGGCTAAAAGAAATGTTTCACTTTTGTTACACTCAAACAGTGTCTCCTCTCATATGCTGAACTAGTCGCATTGTGGATTTTGGTTAAAACATGATTTTGGACAATGTTCATGGAACTCAGCTTAAAACGTACTTGCAGACTTGAAAACCCTTGCCTATTGTAGAGCGCGCCTCCTACTTCCACTGCTGAACGAAAACCCATGATTTTGGACCCTGTTTTCATAAGAAAAGGCTAAAAGAAATGTTTCACTTTTGTTACACTCAAACAGTGTCTCCTCTCATATGCTGAACTAGTC
Source organism: Coregonus lavaretus (assembly GCF_964263955.1). NCBI lineage: Eukaryota > Metazoa > Chordata > Actinopteri > Salmoniformes > Salmonidae > Coregonus > Coregonus lavaretus. The sequence goes on along the minus strand of NC_139988.1, from coordinate 76,623,556 downwards.
GCATTGTGGATTTTGGTTAAAACATGATTTTGGACAATGTTCATGGAACTCAGCTTAAAACGTACTTGCAGACTTGAAAACCCTTGCCTATTGTAGAGCGCGCCTCCTACTTCCACTGCTGAACGAAAACCCATGATTTTGGACCCTGTTTTCATGCGAAAAGGCTAAAAGAAATGTTTCACGTTTGTTACACTCAAACAGTGTCTCCTCTCATATGCTGAACTGGTCGCATTGTGGATTTTGGTTAAAACATGATTTTGGACAATGTTCATGTAACTCAGCTTAAAACGTACTTGCAGACTTGAAAACACTTGCCTATTGTAGAGCGCGCCTCCTACTTCCACTGCTGAACGAAAACCCATGATTTTGGACCCTGTTTTCATAAGAAAAGGCTAAAAGAAATGTTTCACTTTTGTTACACTCAAACAGTGTCTCCTCTCATATGCTGAACTGGTTGCATTGTGGATTTTGGTTAAAACATGATTTTGGACAATGTTCATGGAACTCAGCTTAAAACGTACTTGCAGACTTGAAAACCCTTGCCTATTGTAGAGCGCGCCTCCTACTTCCACTGCTGAACGAAAACCCATGATTTTGGACCCTGTTTTCATAAGAAAAGGCTAAAAGAAATGTTTCACTTTTGTTACACTCAAACAGTGTCTCCTCTCATATGCTGAACTAGTCGCATTGTGGATTTTGGTTAAAACATGATTTTGGACAATGTTCATGGAACTCAGCTTAAAACGTACTTGCAGACTTGAAAACCCTTGCCTATTGTAGAGCGCGCCTCCTACTTCCACTGCTGAACGAAAACCCATGATTTTGGACCCTGTTTTCATAAGAAAAGGCTAAAAGAAATGTTTCACTTTTGTTACACTCAAACAGTGTCTCCTCTCATATGCTGAACTAGTCGCATTGTGGATTTTGGTTAAAACATGATTTTGGACAATGTTCATGGAACTCAGCTTAAAACGTACTTGCAGACTTGAAAACCCTTGCCTATTGTAGAGCGCGCCTCCTACTTCCACTGCTGAACGAAAACCCATGATTTTGGACCCTGTTTTCATAAGAAAAGGCTAAAAGAAATGTTTCACTTTTGTTACACTCAAACAGTGTCTCCTCTCATATGCTGAACTGGTCGCATTGTGGATTTTGGTTAAAACATGATTTTGGACAATGTTCGTGGAACTCAGCTTAAAACGTACTTGCAGACTTGAAAACCCTTGCCTATTGTAGAGCGCGCCTCCTACTTCCACTGCTGAACGAAAACCCATGATTTTGGACCCTGTTTTCATAAGAAAAGGTTAAAAGAAATGTTTCACTTTTGTTACACTCAAACAGTGTCTCCTCTCATATGCTGAACTGGTTGCATTGTGGATTTTGGTTAAAACATGATTTTGGACAATGTTCATGGAACTCAGCTTAAAACGTACTTGCAGACTTGAAAACCCTTGCCTATTGTAGAGCGCGCCTCCTACTTCCACTGCTGAACGAAAACCCATGATTTTGGACCCTGTTTTCATAAGAAAAGGCTAAAAGAAATGTTTCACTTTTGTTACACTCAAACAGTGTCTCCTCTCATATGCTGAACTGGTCGCATTGTGGATTTTGGTTAAAACATGATTTTGGACAATGTTCGTGGAACTCAGCTTAAAACGTACTTGCAGACTTGAAAACCCTTGCCTATTGTAGAGCGCGCCTCCTACTTCCACTGCTGAACGAAAACCCATGATTTTGGACCCTGTTTTCATAAGAAAAGGCTAAAAGAAATGTTTCACTTTTGTTACACTCAAACAGTGTCTCCTCTCATATGCTGAACTAGTCGCATTGTGGATTTTGGTTAAAACATGATTTTGGACAATGTTCATGGAACTCAGCTTAAAACGTACTTGCAGACTTGAAAACCCTTGCCTATTGTAGAGCGCGCCTCCTACTTCCACTGCTGAACGAAAACCCATGATTTTGGACCCTGTTTTCATAAGAAAAGGCTAAAAGAAATGTTTCACTTTTGTTACACTCAAACAGTGTCTCCTCTCATATGCTGAACTAGTCGCATTGTGGATTTTGGTTAAAACATGATTTTGGACAATGTTCATGGAACTCAGCTTAAAACGTACTTGCAGACTTGAAAACCCTTGCCTATTGTAGAGCGCGCCTCCTACTTCCACTGCTGAACGAAAACCCATGATTTTGGACCCTGTTTTCATGCGAAAAGGCTAAAAGAAATGTTTCACGTTTGTTACACTCAAACAGTGTCTCCTCTCATATGCTGAACTGGTCGCATTGTGGATTTTGGTTAAAACATGATTTTGGACAATGTTCATGTAACTCAGCTTAAAACGTACTTGCAGACTTGAAAACACTTGCCTATTGTAGAGCGCGCCTCCTACTTCCACTGCTGAACGAAAACCCATGATTTTGGACCCTGTTTTCATAAGAAAAGGCTAAAAGAAATGTTTCACTTTTGTTACACTCAAACAGTGTCTCCTCTCATATGCTGAACTGGTTGCATTGTGGATTTTGGTTAAAACATGATTTTGGACAATGTTCATGGAACTCAGCTTAAAACGTACTTGCAGACTTGAAAACCCTTGCCTATTGTAGAGCGCGCCTCCTACTTCCACTGCTGAACGAAAACCCATGATTTTGGACCCTGTTTTCATAAGAAAAGGCTAAAAGAAATGTTTCACTTTTGTTACACTCAAACAGTGTCTCCTCTCATATGCTGAACTAGTCGCATTGTGGATTTTGGTTAAAACATGATTTTGGACAATGTTCATGGAACTCAGCTTAAAACGTACTTGCAGACTTGAAAACCCTTGCCTATTGTAGAGCGCGCCTCCTACTTCCACTGCTGAACGAAAACCCATGATTTTGGACCCTGTTTTCATAAGAAAAGGCTAAAAGAAATGTTTCACTTTTGTTACACTCAAACAGTGTCTCCTCTCATATGCTGAACTAGTCGCATTGTGGATTTTGGTTAAAACATGATTTTGGACAATGTTCATGGAACTCAGCTTAAAACGTACTTGCAGACTTGAAAACCCTTGCCTATTGTAGAGCGCGCCTCCTACTTCCACTGCTGAACGAAAACCCATGATTTTGGACCCTGTTTTCATAAGAAAAGGCTAAAAGAAATGTTTCACTTTTGTTACACTCAAACAGTGTCTCCTCTCATATGCTGAACTGGTCGCATTGTGGATTTTGGTTAAAACATGATTTTGGACAATGTTCGTGGAACTCAGCTTAAAACGTACTTGCAGACTTGAAAACCCTTGCCTATTGTAGAGCGCGCCTCCTACTTCCACTGCTGAACGAAAACCCATGATTTTGGACCCTGTTTTCATAAGAAAAGGCTAAAAGAAATGTTTCACTTTTGTTACACTCAAACAGTGTCTCCTCTCATATGCTGAACTAGTCGCATTGTGGATTTTGGTTAAAACATGATTTTGGACAATGTTCATGGAACTCAGCTTAAAACGTACTTGCAGACTTGAAAACCCTTGCCTATTGTAGAGCGCGCCTCCTACTTCCACTGCTGAACGAAAACCCATGATTTTGGACCCTGTTTTCATAAGAAAAGGCTAAAAGAAATGTTTCACTTTTGTTACACTCAAACAGTGTCTCCTCTCATATGCTGAACTAGTCGCATTGTGGATTTTGGTTAAAACATGATTTTGGACAATGTTCATGGAACTCAGCTTAAAACGTACTTGCAGACTTGAAAACCCTTGCCTATTGTAGAGCGCGCCTCCTACTTCCACTGCTGAACGAAAACCCATGATTTTGGACCCTGTTTTCATGCGAAAAGGCTAAAAGAAATGTTTCACGTTTGTTACACTCAAACAGGGTCTCCTCTCATATGCTGAACTGGTCGCATTGTGGATTTTGGTTAAAACATGATTTTGGACAATGTTCATGGAACTCAGCTTAAAACGTACTTGCAGACTTGAAAACACTTGCCTATTGTAGAGCGCGCCTCCTACTTCCATTGCTGAACGAAAACCCATGATTTTGGACCCTGTTTTCATGCGAAAAGGCTAAAAGAAATGTTTCACGTTTGTTACACTCAAACAGTGTCTCCTCTCATATGCTGAACTGGTCGCATTGTGGATTTTGGTTAAAACATGATTTTGGACAATGTTCGTGGAACTCAGCTTAAAACGTACTTGCAGACTTGAAAACCCTTGCCTATTGTAGAGCGCGCCTCCTACTTCCACTGCTGAACGAAAACCCATGATTTTGGACCCTGTTTTCATAAGAAAAGGCTAAAAGAAATGTTTCACTTTTGTTACACTCAAACAGTGTCTCCTCTCATATGCTGAACTGGTTGCATTGTGGATTTTGGTTAAAACATGATTTTGGACAATGTTCATGGAACTCAGCTTAAAACGTACTTGCAGACTTGAAAACCCTTGCCTATTGTAGAGCGCGCCTCCTACTTCCACTGCTGAACGAAAACCCATGATTTTGGACCCTGTTTTCATAAGAAAAGGCTAAAAGAAATGTTTCACTTTTGTTACACTCAAACAGTGTCTCCTCTCATATGCTGAACTGGTTGCATTGTGGATTTTGGTTAAAACATGATTTTGGACAATGTTCATGGAACTCAGCTTAAAACGTACTTGCAGACTTGAAAACACTTGCCTATTGTAGAGCGCGCCTCCTACTTCCACTGCTGAACGAAAACCCATGATTTTGGACCCTGTTTTCATGCGAAAAGGCTAAAAGAAATGTTTCACGTTTGTTACACTCAAACAGTGTCTCCTCTCATATGCTGAACTGGTCGCATTGTGGATTTTGGTTAAAACATGATTTTGGACAATGTTCATGGAACTCAGCTTAAAACGTACTTGCAGACTTGAAAACACTTGCCTATTGTAGAGCGCGCCTCCTACTTCCACTGCTGAACGAAAACCCATGATTTTGGACCCTGTTTTCATAAGAAAAGGCTAAAAGAAATGTTTCACTTTTGTTACACTCAAACAGTGTCTCCTCTCATATGCTGAACTGGTTGCATTGTGGATTTTGGTTAAAACATGATTTTGGACAATGTTCATGGAACTCAGCTTAAAACGTACTTGCAGACTTGAAAACCCTTGCCTATTGTAGAGCGCGCCTCCTACTTCCACTGCTGAACGAAAACCCATGATTTTGGACCCTGTTTTCATAAGAAAAGGCTAAAAGAAATGTTTCACTTTTGTTACACTCAAACAGTGTCTCCTCTCATATGCTGAACTAGTCGCATTGTGGATTTTGGTTAAAACATGATTTTGGACAATGTTCATGGAACTCAGCTTAAAACGTACTTGCAGACTTGAAAACCCTTGCCTATTGTAGAGCGCGCCTCCTACTTCCACTGCTGAACGAAAACCCATGATTTTGGACCCTGTTTTCATAAGAAAAGGCTAAAAGAAATGTTTCACTTTTGGTACACTCAAACAGTGTCTCCTCTCATATGCTGAACTAGTCGCATTGTGGATTTTGGTTAAAACATGATTTTGGACAATGTTCATGGAACTCAGCTTAAAACGTACTTGCAGACTTGAAAACCCTTGCCTATTGTAGAGCGCGCCTCCTACTTCCACTGCTGAACGAAAACCCATGATTTTGGACCCTGTTTTCATAAGAAAAGGCTAAAAGAAATGTTTCACTTTTGTTACACTCAAACAGTGTCTCCTCTCATATGCTGAACTGGTCGCATTGTGGATTTTGGTTAAAACATGATTTTGGACAATGTTCGTGGAACTCAGCTTAAAACGTACTTGCAGACTTGAAAACCCTTGCCTATTGTAGAGCGCGCCTCCTACTTCCACTGCTGAACGAAAACCCATGATTTTGGACCCTGTTTTCATAAGAAAAGGCTAAAAGAAATGTTTCACTTTTGTTACACTCAAACAGTGTCTCCTCTCATATGCTGAACTAGTCGCATTGTGGATTTTGGTTAAAACATGATTTTGGACAATGTTCATGGAACTCAGCTTAAAACGTACTTGCAGACTTGAAAACCCTTGCCTATTGTAGAGCGCGCCTCCTACTTCCACTGCTGAACGAAAACCCATGATTTTGGACCCTGTTTTCATAAGAAAAGGCTAAAAGAAATGTTTCACTTTTGTTACACTCAAACAGTGTCTCCTCTCATATGCTGAACTAGTCGCATTGTGGATTTTGGTTAAAACATGATTTTGGACAATGTTCATGGAACTCAGCTTAAAACGTACTTGCAGACTTGAAAACCCTTGCCTATTGTAGAGCGCGCCTCCTACTTCCACTGCTGAACGAAAACCCATGATTTTGGACCCTGTTTTCATGCGAAAAGGCTAAAAGAAATGTTTCACGTTTGTTACACTCAAACAGTGTCTCCTCTCATATGCTGAACTGGTCGCATTGTGGATTTTGGTTAAAACATGATTTTGGACAATGTTCATGGAACTCAGCTTAAAACGTACTTGCAGACTTGAAAACACTTGCCTATTGTAGAGCGCGCCTCCTACTTCCACTGCTGAACGAAAACCCATGATTTTGGACCCTGTTTTCATGCGAAAAGGCTAAAAGAAATGTTTCACGTTTGTTACACTCAAACAGTGTCTCCTCTCATATGCTGAACTGGTCGCATTGTGGATTTTGGTTAAAACATGATTTTGGACAATGTTCGTGGAACTCAGCTTAAAACGTACTTGCAGACTTGAAAACCCTTGCCTATTGTAGAGCGCGCCTCCTACTTCCACTGCTGAACGAAAACCCATGATTTTGGACCCTGTTTTCATAAGAAAAGGCTAAAAGAAATGTTTCACTTTTGTTACACTCAAACAGTGTCTCCTCTCATATGCTGAACTGGTTGCATTGTGGATTTTGGTTAAAACATGATTTTGGACAATGTTCATGGAACTCAGCTTAAAACGTACTTGCAGACTTGAAAACCCTTGCCTATTGTAGAGTGCGCCTCCTACTTCCACTGCTGAACGAAAACCCATGATTTTGGACCCTGTTTTCATAAGAAAAGGCTAAAAGAAATGTTTCACTTTTGTTACACTCAAACAGTGTCTCCTCTCATATGCTGAACTGGTTGCATTGTGGATTTTGGTTAAAACATGATTTTGGACAATGTTCATGGAACTCAGCTTAAAACGTACTTGCAGACTTGAAAACACTTGCCTATTGTAGAGCGCGCCTCCTACTTCCACTGCTGAACGAAAACCCATGATTTTGGACCCTGTTTTCATGCGAAAAGGCTAAAAGAAATGTTTCACGTTTGTTACACTCAAACAGTGTCTCCTCTCATATGCTGAACTGGTTGCATTGTGGATTTTGGTTAAAACATGATTTTGGACAATGTTCGTGGAACTCAGCTTAAAACGTACTTGCAGACTTGAAAACCCTTGCCTATTGTAGAGCGCGCCTCCTACTTCCACTGCTGAACGAAAACCCATGATTTTGGACCCTGTTTTCATAAGAAAAGGCTAAAAGAAATGTTTCACTTTTGTTACACTCAAACAGTGTCTCCTCTCATATGCTGAACTGGTTGCATTGTGGATTTTGGTTAAAACATGATTTTGGACAATGTTCATGGAACTCAGCTTAAAACGTACTTGCAGACTTGAAAACACTTGCCTATTAAAGAGCGCGCCTCCTACTTCCACTGCTGAACGAAAACCCATGATTTTGGACCCTGTTTTCATGCGAAAAGGCTAAAAGAAATGTTTCACGTTTGTTACACTCAAACAGTGTCTCCTCTCATATGCTGAACTGGTCGCATTGTGGATTTTGGTTAAAACATGATTTTGGACAATGTTCGTGGAACTCAGCTTAAAACGTACTTGCAGACTTGAAAACCCTTGCCTATTGTAGAGCGCGCCTCCTACTTCCACTGCTGAACGAAAACCCATGATTTTGGACCCTGTTTTCATAAGAAAAGGCTAAAAGAAATGTTTCACTTTTGTTACACTCAAACAGTGTCTCCTCTCATATGCTGAACTGGTTGCATTGTGGATTTTGGTTAAAACATGTTTTTGGACAATGTTCATGGAACTCAGCTTAAAACGTACTTGCAGACTTGAAAACCCTTGCCTATTGTAGAGCGCGCCTCCTACTTCCACTGCTGAACGAAAACCCATGATTTTGGACCCTGTTTTCATAAGAAAAGGCTAAAAGAAATGTTTCACTTTTGTTACACTCAAACAGTGTCTCCTCTCATATGCTGAACTGGTTGCATTGTGGATTTTGGTTAAAACATGATTTTGGACAATGTTCATGGAACTCAGCTTAAAACGTACTTGCAGACTTGAAAACCCTTGCCTATTGTAGAGCGCGCCTCCTACTTCCACTGCTGAACGAAAACCCATGATTTTGGACCCTGTTTTCATAAGAAAAGGCTAAAAGAAATGTTTCACTTTTGTTACACTCAAACAGTGTCTCCTCTCATATGCTGAACTGGTCGCACTGTGGATTTTGGTTAAAACATGATTTTGGACAATGTTCATGGAACTCAGCTTAAAACGTACTTGCAGACTTGAAAACCCTTGCCTATTGTAGAGCGCGCCTCCTACTTCCACTGCTGAATGAAAACCCATGATTTTGGACCCTGTTTTCATAAGAAAAGGCTAAAAGAAATGTTTCACTTTTGTTACACTCAAACAGTGTCTCCTCTCATATGCTGAACTAGTCGCATTGTGGATTTTGGTTAAAACATGATTTTGGACAATGTTCATGGAACTCAGCTTAAAACGTACTTGCAGACTTGAAAACACTTGCCTATTGTAGAGCGCGCCTCCTACTTCCACTGCTGAACGAAAACCCATGATTTTGGACCCTGTTTTCATGCGAAAAGGCTAAAAGAAATGTTTCACGTTTGTTACACTCAAACAGTGTCTCCTCTCATATGCTGAACTGGTTGCATTGTGGGTTTTGGTTAAAACATGATTTTGGACAATGTTCATGGAACTCAGCTTAAAACGTACTTGCAGACTTGAAAACCCTTGCCTATTGTAGAGCGCGCCTCCTACTTCCACTGCTGAACGAAAACCCATGATTTTGGACCCTGTTTTCATAAGAAAAGGCTAAAAGAAATGTTTCACTTTTGTTACACTCAAACAGTGTCTCCTCTCATATGCTGAACTGGTTGCATTGTGGATTTTGGTTAAAACATGATTTTGGACAATGTTCATGGAACTCAGCTTAAAACGTACTTGCAGACTTGAAAACACTTGCCTATTAAAGAGCGCGCCTCCTACTTCCACTGCTGAACGAAAACCCATGATTTTGGACCCTGTTTTCATGCGAAAAGGCTAAAAGAAATGTTTCACGTTTGTTACACTCAAACAGTGTCTCCTCTCATATGCTGAACTGGTCGCATTGTGGATTTTGGTTAAAACATGATTTTGGACAATGTTCGTGGAACTCAGCTTAAAACGTACTTGCAGACTTGAAAACCCTTGCCTATTGTAGAGCGCGCCTCCTACTTCCACTGCTGAACGAAAACCCATGATTTTGGACCCTGTTTTCATAAGAAAAGGCTAAAAGAAATGTTTCACTTTTGTTACACTCAAACAGTGTCTCCTCTCATATGCTGAACTAGTCGCATTGTGGATTTTGGTTAAAACATGATTTTGGACAATGTTCATGGAACTCAGCTTAAAACGTACTTGCAGACTTGAAAACCCTTGCCTATTGTAGAGCGCGCCTCCTACTTCCACTGCTGAACGAAAACCCATGATTTTGGACCCTGTTTTCATAAGAAAAGGCTAAAAGAAATGTTTCACTTTTGTTACACTCAAACAGTGTCTCCTCTCATATGCTGAACTAGTCGCATTGTGGATTTTGGTTAAAACATGATTTTGGACAATGTTCATGGAACTCAGCTTAAAACGTACTTGCAGACTTGAAAACCCTTGCCTATTGTAGAGCGCGCCTCCTACTTCCACTGCTGAACGAAAACCCATGATTTTGGACCCTGTTTTCATAAGAAAAGGCTAAAAGAAATGTTTCACTTTTGTTACACTCAAACAGTGTCTCCTCTCATATGCTGAACTGGTTGCATTGTGGATTTTGGTTAAAACATGATTTTGGACAATGTTCATGGAACTCAGCTTAAAACGTACTTGCAGACTTGAAAACCCTTGCCTATTGTAGAGCGCGCCTCCTACTTCCACTGCTGAATGAAAACCCATGATTTTGGACCCTGTTTTCATAAGAAAAGGCTAAAAGAAATGTTTCACTTTTGTTACACTCAAACAGTGTCTCCTCTCATATGCTGAACTAGTCGCATTGTGGATTTTGGTTAAAACATGATTTTGGACAATGTTCATGGAACTCAGCTTAAAACGTACTTGCAGACTTGAAAACACTTGCCTATTGTAGAGCGCGCCTCCTACTTCCACTGCTGAACGAAAACCCATGATTTTGGACCCTGTTTTCATGCGAAAAGGCTAAAAGAAATGTTTCACGTTTGTTACACTCAAACAGTGTCTCCTCTCATATGCTGAACTGGTTGCATTGTGGGTTTTGGTTAAAACATGATTTTGGACAATGTTCATGGAACTCAGCTTAAAACGTACTTGCAGACTTGAAAACCCTTGCCTATTGTAGAGCGCGCCTCCTACTTCCACTGCTGAACGAAAACCCATGATTTTGGACCCTGTTTTCATAAGAAAAGGCTAAAAGAAATGTTTCACTTTTGTTACACTCAAACAGTGTCTCCTCTCATATGCTGAACTGGTTGCATTGTGGATTTTGGTTAAAACATGATTTTGGACAATGTTCATGGAACTCAGCTTAAAACGTACTTGCAGACTTGAAAACACTTGCCTATTAAAGAGCGCGCCTCCTACTTCCACTGCTGAACGAAAACCCATGATTTTGGACCCTGTTTTCATGCGAAAAGGCTAAAAGAAATGTTTCACGTTTGTTACACTCAAACAGTGTCTCCTCTCATATGCTGAACTGGTCGCATTGTGGATTTTGGTTAAAACATGATTTTGGACAATGTTCGTGGAACTCAGCTTAAAACGTACTTGCAGACTTGAAAACCCTTGCCTATTGTAGAGCGCGCCTCCTACTTCCACTGCTGAACGAAAACCCATGATTTTGGACCCTGTTTTCATAAGAAAAGGCTAAAAGAAATGTTTCACTTTTGTTACACTCAAACAGTGTCTCCTCTCATATGCTGAACTGGTTGCATTGTGGATTTTGGTTAAAACATGATTTTGGACAATGTTCATGGAACTCAGCTTAAAACGTACTTGCAGACTTGAAAACCCTTGCCTATTGTAGAGCGCGCCTCCTACTTCCACTGCTGAACGAAAACCCATGATTTTGGACCCTGTTTTCATAAGAAAAGGCTAAAAGAAATGTTTCACTTTTGTTACACTCAAACAGTGTCTCCTCTCATATGCTGAACTGGTTGCATTGTGGATTTTGGTTAAAACATGATTTTGGACAATGTTCATGGAACTCAGCTTAAAACGTACTTGCAGACTTGAAAACCCTTGCCTATTGTAGAGCGCGCCTCCTACTTCCACTGCTGAACGAAAACCCATGATTTTGGACCCTGTTTTCATAAGAAAAGGCTAAAAGAAATGTTTCACTTTTGTTACACTCAAACAGTGTCTCCTCTCATATGCTGAACTGGTTGCACTGTGGATTTTGGTTAAAACATGATTTTGGACAATGTTCATGGAACTCAGCTTAAAACGTACTTGCAGACTTGAAAACCCTTGCCTATTGTAGAGCGCGCCTCCTACTTCCACTGCTGAACGAAAACCCATGATTTTGGACCCTGTTTTCATAAGAAAAGGCTAAAAGAAATGTTTCACTTTTGTTACACTCAAACAGTGTCTCCTCTCATATGCTGAACTGGTTGCATTGTGGATTTTGGTTAAAACATGATTTTGGACAATGTTCATGGAACTCAGCTTAAAACGTACTTGCAGACTTGAAAACCCTTGCCTATTGTAGAGCGCGCCTCCTACTTCCACTGCTGAATGAAAACCCATGATTTTGGACCCTGTTTTCATAAGAAAAGGCTAAAAGAAATGTTTCACTTTTGTTACACTCAAACAGTGTCTCCTCTCATATGCTGAACTGGTTGCATTGTGGATTTTGGTTAAAACATGATTTTGGACAATGTTCATGGAACTCAGCTTAAAACGTACTTGCAGACTTGAAAACCCTTGCCTATTGTAGAGCGCGCCTCCTACTTCCACTGCTGAATGAAAACCCATGATTTTGGACCCTGTTTTCATAAGAAAAGGCTAAAAGAAATGTTTCACTTTTGTTACACTCAAACAGTGTCTCCTCTCATATGCTGAACTAGTCGCATTGTGGATTTTGGTTAAAACATGATTTTGGACAATGTTCATGGAACTCAGCTTAAAACGTACTTGCAGACTTGAAAACCCTTGCCTATTGTAGAGCGCGCCTCCTACTTCCACTGCTGAACGAAAACCCATGATTTTGGACCCTGTTTTCATGCGAAAAGGCTAAAAGAAATGTTTCACTTTTGTTACACTCAAACAGTGTCTCCTCTCATATGCTGAACTGGTTGCATTGTGGGTTTTGGTTAAAACATGATTTTGGACAATGTTCATGGAACTCAGCTTAAAACGTACTTGCAGACTTGAAAACCCTTGCCTATTGTAGAGCGCGCCTCCTACTTCCACTGCTGAACGAAAACCCATGATTTTGGACCCTGTTTTCATAAGAAAAGGCTAAAAGAAATGTTTCACTTTTGTTACACTCAAACAGTGTCTCCTCTCATATGCTGAACTGGTTGCATTGTGGATTTTGGTTAAAACATGATTTTGGACAATGTTCATGGAACTCAGCTTAAAACGTACTTGCAGACTTGAAAACACTTGCCTATTAAAGAGCGCGCCTCCTACTTCCACTGCTGAACGAAAACCCATGATTTTGGACCCTGTTTTCATGCGAAAAGGCTAAAAGAAATGTTTCACGTTTGTTACACTCAAACAGTGTCTCCTCTCATATGCTGAACTGGTCGCATTGTGGATTTTGGTTAAAACATGATTTTGGACAATGTTCGTGGAACTCAGCTTAAAACGTACTTGCAGACTTGAAAACCCTTGCCTATTGTAGAGCGCGCCTCCTACTTCCACTGCTGAACGAAAACCCATGATTTTGGACCCTGTTTTCATAAGAAAAGGCTAAAAGAAATGTTTCACTTTTGTTACACTCAAACAGTGTCTCCTCTCATATGCTGAACTGGTTGCATTGTGGATTTTGGTTAAAACATGATTTTGGACAATGTTCATGGAACTCAGCTTAAAACGTACTTGCAGACTTGAAAACCCTTGCCTATTGTAGAGCGCGCCTCCTACTTCCACTGCTGAACGAAAACCCATGATTTTGGACCCTGTTTTCATAAGAAAAGGCTAAAAGAAATGTTTCACTTTTGTTACACTCAAACAGTGTCTCCTCTCATATGCTGAACTGGTTGCATTGTGGATTTTGGTTAAAACATGATTTTGGACAATGTTCATGGAACTCAGCTTAAAACGTACTTGCAGACTTGAAAACCCTTGCCTATTGTAGAGCGCGCCTCCTACTTCCACTGCTGAACGAAAACCCATGATTTTGGACCCTGTTTTCATAAGAAAAGGCTAAAAGAAATGTTTCACTTTTGTTACACTCAAACAGTGTCTCCTCTCATATGCTGAACTGGTTGCACTGTGGATTTTGGTTAAAACATGATTTTGGACAATGTTCATGGAACTCAGCTTAAAACGTACTTGCAGACTTGAAAACCCTTGCCTATTGTAGAGCGCGCCTCCTACTTCCACTGCTGAATGAAAACCCATGATTTTGGACCCTGTTTTCATAAGAAAAGGCTAAAAGAAATGTTTCACTTTTGTTACACTCAAACAGTGTCTCCTCTCATATGCTGAACTAGTCGCATTGTGGATTTTGGTTAAAACATGATTTTGGACAATGTTCATGGAACTCAGCTTAAAACGTACTTGCAGACTTGAAAACCCTTGCCTATTGTAGAGCGCGCCTCCTACTTCCACTGCTGAACGAAAACCCATGATTTTGGACCCTGTTTTCATAAGAAAAGGCTAAAAGAAATGTTTCACTTTTGTTACACTCAAACAGTGTCTCCTCTCATATGCTGAACTAGTCGCATTGTGGATTTTGGTTAAAACATGATTTTGGACAATGTTCATGGAACTCAGCTTAAAACGTACTTGCAGACTTGAAAACCCTTGCCTATTGTAGAGCGCGCCTCCTACTTCCACTGCTGAACGAAAACCCATGATTTTGGACCCTGTTTTCATAAGAAAAGGCTAAAAGAAATGTTTCACTTTTGTTACACTCAAACAGTGTCTCCTCTCATATGCTGAACTGGTTGCATTGTGGATTTTGGTTAAAACATGATTTTGGACAATGTTCATGGAACTCAGCTTAAAACGTACTTGCAGACTTGAAAACCCTTGCCTATTGTAGAGCGCGCCTCCTACTTCCACTGCTGAATGAAAACCCATGATTTTGGACCCTGTTTTCATAAGAAAAGGCTAAAAGAAATGTTTCACTTTTGTTACACTCAAACAGTGTCTCCTCTCATATGCTGAACTGGTTGCATTGTGGATTTTGGTTAAAACATGATTTTGGACAATGTTCATGGAACTCAGCTTAAAACGTACTTGCAGACTTGAAAACCCTTGCCTATTGTAGAGCGCGCCTCCTACTTCCACTGCTGAATGAAAACCCATGATTTTGGACCCTGTTTTCATAAGAAAAGGCTAAAAGAAATGTTTCACTTTTGTTACACTCACACAGTGTCTCCTCTCATATGCTGAACTAGTCGCATTGTGGATTTTGGTTAAAACATGATTTTGGACAATGTTCATGGATCTCAGCTTAAAACGTACTTGCAGACTTGAAAACACTTGCCTATTGTAGAGCGCGCCTCCTACTTCCACTGCTGAACGAAAACCCATGATTTTGGACCCTGTTTTCATGCGAAAAGGCTAAAAGAAATGTTTCACGTTTGTTACACTCAAACAGTGTCTCCTCTCATATGCTGAACTGGTTGCATTGTGGGTTTTGGTTAAAACATGATTTTGGACAATGTTCATGGAACTCAGCTTAAAACGTACTTGCAGACTTGAAAACCCTTGCCTATTGTAGAGCGCGCCTCCTACTTCCACTGCTGAACGAAAACCCATGATTTTGGACCCTGTTTTCATAAGAAAAGGCTAAAAGAAATGTTTCACCTTTTGTTACACTCAAACAGTGTCTCCTCTCATATGCTGAACTGGTTGCATTGTGGATTTTGGTTAAAACATGATTTTGGACAATGTTCATGGAACTCAGCTTAAAACGTACTTGCAGACTTGAAAACACTTGCCTATTAAAGAGCGCGCCTCCTACTTCCACTGCTGAACGAAAACCCATGATTTTGGACCCTGTTTTCATGCGAAAAGGCTAAAAGAAATGTTTCACGTTTGTTACACTCAAACAGTGTCTCCTCTCATATGCTGAACTGGTCGCATTGTGGATTTTGGTTAAAACATGATTTTGGACAATGTTCGTGGAACTCAGCTTAAAACGTACTTGCAGACTTGAAAACCCTTGCCTATTGTAGAGCGCGCCTCCTACTTCCACTGCTGAACGAAAACCCATGATTTTGGACCCTGTTTTCATAAGAAAAGGCTAAAAGAAATGTTTCACTTTTGTTACACTCAAACAGTGTCTCCTCTCATATGCTGAACTGGTTGCATTGTGGATTTTGGTTAAAACATGATTTTGGACAATGTTCATGGAACTCAGCTTAAAACGTACTTGCAGACTTGAAAACCCTTGCCTATTGTAGAGCGCGCCTCCTACTTCCACTGCTGAACGAAAACCCATGATTTTGGACCCTGTTTTCATAAGAAAAGGCTAAAAGAAATGTTTCACTTTTGTTACACTCAAACAGTGTCTCCTCTCATATGCTGAACTGGTTGCATTGTGGATTTTGGTTAAAACATGATTTTGGACAATGTTCATGGAACTCAGCTTAAAACGTACTTGCAGACTTGAAAACCCTTGCCTATTGTAGAGCGCGCCTCCTACTTCCACTGCTGAACGAAAACCCATGATTTTGGACCCTGTTTTCATAAGAAAAGGCTAAAAGAAATGTTTCACTTTTGTTACACTCAAACAGTGTCTCCTCTCATATGCTGAACTGGTTGCACTGTGGATTTTGGTTAAAACATGATTTTGGACAATGTTCATGGAACTCAGCTTAAAACGTACTTGCAGACTTGAAAACCCTTGCCTATTGTAGAGCGCGCCTCCTACTTCCACTGCTGAATGAAAACCCATGATTTTGGACCCTGTTTTCATAAGAAAAGGCTAAAAGAAATGTTTCACTTTTGTTACACTCAAACAGTGTCTCCTCTCATATGCTGAACTAGTCGCATTGTGGATTTTGGTTAAAACATGATTTTGGACAATGTTCATGGAACTCAGCTTAAAACGTACTTGCAGACTTGAAAACCCTTGCCTATTGTAGAGCGCGCCTCCTACTTCCACTGCTGAACGAAAACCCATGATTTTGGACCCTGTTTTCATAAGAAAAGGCTAAAAGAAATGTTTCACTTTTGTTACACTCAAACAGTGTCTCCTCTCATATGCTGAACTAGTCGCATTGTGGATTTTGGTTAAAACATGATTTTGGACAATGTTCATGGAACTCAGCTTAAAACGTACTTGCAGACTTGAAAACCCTTGCCTATTGTAGAGCGCGCCTCCTACTTCCACTGCTGAACGAAAACCCATGATTTTGGACCCTGTTTTCATAAGAAAAGGCTAAAAGAAATGTTTCACTTTTGTTACACTCAAACAGTGTCTCCTCTCATATGCTGAACTGGTTGCATTGTGGATTTTGGTTAAAACATGATTTTGGACAATGTTCATGGAACTCAGCTTAAAACGTACTTGCAGACTTGAAAACCCTTGCCTATTGTAGAGCGCGCCTCCTACTTCCACTGCTGAATGAAAACCCATGATTTTGGACCCTGTTTTCATAAGAAAAGGCTAAAAGAAATGTTTCACTTTTGTTACACTCAAACAGTGTCTCCTCTCATATGCTGAACTAGTCGCATTGTGGATTTTGGTTAAAACATGATTTTGGACAATGTTCATGGAACTCAGCTTAAAACGTACTTGCAGACTTGAAAACCCTTGCCTATTGTAGAGCGCGCCTCCTACTTCCACTGCTGAACGAAAACCCATGATTTTGGACCCTGTTTTCATAAGAAAAGGCTAAAAGAAATGTTTCACTTTTGTTACACTCAAACAGTGTCTCCTCTCATATGCTGAACTGGTCGCATTGTGGATTTTGGTTAAAACATGATTTTGGACAATGTTCGTGGAACTCAGCTTAAAACGTACTTGCAGACTTGAAAACCCTTGCCTATTGTAGAGCGCGCCTCCTACTTCCACTGCTGAACGAAAACCCATGATTTTGGACCCTGTTTTCATAAGAAAAGGCTAAAAGAAATGTTTCACTTTTGTTACACTCAAACAGTGTCTCCTCTCATATGCTGAACTAGTCGCATTGTGGATTTTGGTTAAAACATGATTTTGGACAATGTTCATGGAACTCAGCTTAAAACGTACTTGCAGACTTGAAAACCCTTGCCTATTGTAGAGCGCGCCTCCTACTTCCACTGCTGAACGAAAACCCATGATTTTGGACCCTGTTTTCATAAGAAAAGGCTAAAAGAAATGTTTCACTTTTGTTACACTCAAACAGTGTCTCCTCTCATATGCTGAACTAGTCGCATTGTGGATTTTGGTTAAAACATGATTTTGGACAATGTTCATGGAACTCAGCTTAAAACGTACTTGCAGACTTGAAAACCCTTGCCTATTGTAGAGCGCGCCTCCTACTTCCACTGCTGAACGAAAACCTATGATTTTGGACCCTGTTTTCATGCGAAAAGGCTAAAAGAAATGTTTCACGTTTGTTACACTCAAACAGTGTCTCCTCTCATATGCTGAACTGGTCGCATTGTGGATTTTGGTTAAAACATGATTTTGGACAATGTTCATGGAACTCAGCTTAAAACGTACTTGCAGACTTGAAAACACTTGCCTATTGTAGAGCGCGCCTCCTACTTCCACTGCTGAACGAAAACCCATGATTTTGGACCCTGTTTTCATGCGAAAAGGCTAAAAGAAATGTTTCACGTTTGTTACACTCAAACAGTGTCTCCTCTCATATGCTGAACTGGTCGCATTGTGGATTTTGGTTAAAACATGATTTTGGACAATGTTCGTGGAACTCAGCTTAAAACGTACTTGCAGACTTGAAAACCCTTGCCTATTGTAGAGCGCGCCTCCTACTTCCACTGCTGAACGAAAACCCATGATTTTGGACCCTGTTTTCATAAGAAAAGGCTAAAAGAAATGTTTCACTTTTGTTATACTCAAACAGTGTCTCCTCTCATATGCTGAACTAGTCGCATTGTGGATTTTGGTTAAAACATGATGTTGGACAATGTTCATGGAACTCAGCTTAAAACGTACTTGCAGACTTGAAAACCCTTGCCTATTGTAGAGCGCGCCTCCTACTTCCACTGCTGAACGAAAACCCATGATTTTGGACCCTGTTTTCATGCGAAAAGGCTAAAAGAAATGTTTCACGTTTGTTACACTCAAACAGTGTCTCCTCTCATATGCTGAACTGGTCGCATTGTGGATTTTGGTTAAAACATGATTTTGGACAATGTTCATGGAACTCAGCTTAAAACGTACTTGCAGACTTGAAAACACTTGCCTATTGTAGAGCGCGCCTCCTACTTCCACTGCTGAACGAAAACCCATGATTTTGGACCCTGTTTTAATGCGAAAAGGCTAAAAGAAATGTTTCACGTTTGTTACACTCAAACAGTGTCTCCTCTCATATGCTGAACTGGTCGCATTGTGGATTTTGGTTAAAACATGATTTTGGACAATGTTCGTGGAACTCAGCTTAAAACGTACTTGCAGACTTGAAAACCCTTGCCTATTGTAGAGCGCGCCTCCTACTTCCACTGCTGAACGAAAACCCATGATTTTGGACCCTGTTTTCATAAGAAAAGGCTAAAAGAAATGTTTCACGTTTGTTACACTCAAACAGTGTCTCCTCTCATATGCTGAACTAGTCGCATTGTGGATTTTGGTTAAAACATGATGTTGGATAATGTTCATGGAACTCAGCTTAAAACGTACTTGCAGACTTGAAAACACTTGCCTATTGTAGAGCGCGCCTCCTACTTCCACTGCTGAACGAAAACCCATGATTTTGGACCCTGTTTTAATGCGAAAAGGCTAAAAGAAATGTTTCACGTTTGTTACACTCAAAGAGTGTCTCCTCTCATATGCTGAACTGGTCGCATTGTGGATTTTGGTTAAAACATGATTTTGGACAATGTTCGTGGAACTCAGCTTAAAACGTACTTGCAGACTTGAAAACCCTTGCCTATTGTAGAGCGCGCCTCCTACTTCCACTGCTGAACGAAAACCCATGATTTTGGACCCTGTTTTCATAAGAAAAGGCTAAAAGAAATGTTTCACTTTTGTTATACTCAAACAGTGTCTCCTCTCATATGCTGAACTAGTCGCATTGTGGATTTTGGTTAAAACATGATGTTGGACAATGTTCATGGAACTCAGCTTAAAACGTACTTGCAGACTTGAAAACCCTTGCCTATTGTAGAGCGCGCCTCCTACTTCCACTGCTGAACGAAAACCCATGATTTTGGACCCTGTTTTCATGCGAAAAGGCTAAAAGAAATGTTTCACGTTTGTTACACTCAAACAGTGTCTCCTCTCATATGCTGAACTGGTCGCATTGTGGATTTTGGTTAAAACATGATTTTGGACAATGTTCGTGGAACTCCGCTTAAAACGTACTTGCAGACTTGAAAACCCTTGCCTATTGTAGAGCGCGCCTCCTACTTCCACTGCTGAACGAAAACCCATGATTTTGGACCCTGTTTTCATGCGAAAAGGCTAAAAGAAATGTTTCACGTTTGTTACACTCAAACAGTGTCTCCTATCATATGCTGAACTGGTCGCATTGTGGATTTTGGTTAAAACATGATTTTGGACAACGTTCGTGGAACTCAGCTTAAAACGTACTTGCAGACTTGAAAACCCTTGCCTATTGTAGAGCGCGCCTCCTACTTCCACTGCTGAACGAAAACCCATGATTTTGGACCCTGTTTTCATGCGAAAAGGCTAAAAGAAATGTTTCACGTTTGTTACACTCAAACAGTGTCTCCTCTCATATGCTGAACTGGTCGCATTGTGGATTTTGGTTAAAACATGATTTTGGACAATGTTCGTGGAACTCAGCTTAAAACGTACTTGCAGACTTGAAAACCCTTGCCTATTGTAGAGCGCGCCTCCTACTTCCA
The DNA here is from genome assembly GCF_964263955.1 of Coregonus lavaretus. Classification (NCBI taxonomy): domain Eukaryota; kingdom Metazoa; phylum Chordata; class Actinopteri; order Salmoniformes; family Salmonidae; genus Coregonus; species Coregonus lavaretus. Next base: position 76,603,148 of record NC_139988.1, on the reverse strand, counting down.
CTGCTGAACGAAAACCCATGATTTTGGACCCTGTTTTCATAAGAAAAGGCTAAAAGAAATGTTTCACTTTTGTTACACTCAAACAGTGTCTCCTCTCATATGCTGAACTGGTTGCATTGTGGATTTTGGTTAAAACATGATTTTGGACAATGTTCATGGAACTCAGCTTAAAACGTACTTGCAGACTTGAAAACCCTTGCCTATTGTAGAGCGCGCCTCCTACTTCCACTGCTGAACGAAAACCCATGATTTTGGACCCTGTTTTCATAAGAAAAGGCTAAAAGAAATGTTTCACTTTTGTTACACTCAAACAGTGTCTCCTCTCATATGCTGAACTAGTCGCATTGTGGATTTTGGTTAAAACATGATTTTGGACAATGTTCATGGAACTCAGCTTAAAACGTACTTGCAGACTTGAAAACCCTTGCCTATTGTAGAGCGCGCCTCCTACTTCCACTGCTGAACGAAAACCCATGATTTTGGACCCTGTTTTCATAAGAAAAGGCTAAAAGAAATGTTTCACTTTTGTTACACTCAAACAGTGTCTCCTCTCATATGCTGAACTGGTTGCATTGTGGATTTTGGTTAAAACATGATTTTGGACAATGTTCATGGAACTCAGCTTAAAACGTACTTGCAGACTTGAAAACCCTTGCCTATTGTAGAGCGCGCCTCCTACTTCCACTGCTGAACGAAAACCCATGATTTTGGACCCTGTTTTCATGCGAAAAGGCTAAAAGAAATGTTTCACGTTTGTTACACTCAAACAGTGTCTCCTATCATATGCTGAACTGGTCGCATTGTGGATTTTGGTTAAAACATGATTTTGGACAATGTTCGTGGAACTCAGCTTAAAACGTACTTGCAGACTTGAAAACCCTTGCCTATTGTAGAGCGCGCCTCCTACTTCCACTGCTGAACGAAAACCCATGATTTTGGACCCTGTTTTCATAAGAAAAGGCTAAAAGAAATGTTTCACTTTTGTTACACTCAAACAGTGTCTCCTCTCATATGCTGAACTGGTTGCATTGTGGATTTTGGTTAAAACATGATTTTGGACAATGTTCATGGAACTCAGCTTAAAACGTACTTGCAGACTTGAAAACCCTTGCCTATTGTAGAGCGCGCCTCCTACTTCCACTGCTGAACGAAAACCCATGATTTTGGACCCTGTTTTCATAAGAAAAGGCTAAAAGAAATGTTTCACTTTTGTTACACTCAAACAGTGTCTCCTCTCATATGCTGAACTAGTCGCATTGTGGATTTTGGTTAAAACATGATTTTGGACAATGTTCATGGAACTCAGCTTAAAACGTACTTGCAGACTTGAAAACCCTTGCCTATTGTAGAGCGCGCCTCCTACTTCCACTGCTGAACGAAAACCCATGATTTTGGACCCTGTTTTCATAAGAAAAGGCTAAAAGAAATGTTTCACTTTTGTTACACTCAAACAGTGTCTCCTCTCATATGCTGAACTGGTTGCATTGTGGATTTTGGTTAAAACATGATTTTGGACAATGTTCATGGAACTCAGCTTAAAACGTACTTGCAGACTTGAAAACCCTTGCCTATTGTAGAGCGCGCCTCCTACTTCCACTGCTGAACGAAAACCCATGATTTTGGACCCTGTTTTCATAAGAAAAGGCTAAAAGAAATGTTTCACTTTTGTTACACTCAAACAGTGTCTCCTCTCATATGCTGAACTAGTCGCATTGTGGATTTTGGTTAAAACATGATTTTGGACAATGTTCATGGAACTCAGCTTAAAACGTACTTGCAGACTTGAAAACACTTGCCTATTGTAGAGCGCGCCTCCTACTTCCACTGCTGAACGAAAACCCATGATTTTGGACCCTGTTTTCATGCGAAAAGGCTAAAAGAAATGTTTCACGTTTGTTACACTCAAACAGTGTCTCCTCTCATATGCTGAACTGGTCGCATTGTGGATTTTGGTTAAAACATGATTTTGGACAATGTTCGTGGAACTCAGCTTAAAACGTACTTGCAGACTTGAAAACCCTTGCCTATTGTAGAGCGCGCCTCCTACTTCCACTGCTGAACGAAAACCCATGATTTTGGACCCTGTTTTCATAAGAAAAGGCTAAAAGAAATGTTTCACTTTTGTTACACTCAAACAGTGTCTCCTCTCATATGCTGAACTAGTCGCATTGTGGATTTTGGTTAAAACATGATTTTGGACAATGTTCATGGAACTCAGCTTAAAATGTACTTGCAGACTTGAAAACCCTTGCCTATTGTAGAGCGCGCCTCCTACTTCCACTGCTGAACGAAAACCCATGATTTTGGACCCTGTTTTCATGCGAAAAGGCTAAAAGAAATGTTTCACGTTTGTTACACTCAAACAGTGTCTCCTCTCATATGCTGAACTGGTCGCATTGTGGATTTTGGTTAAAACATGATTTTGGACAATGTTCATGGAACTCAGCTTAAAACGTACTTGCAGACTTGAAAACACTTGCCTATTGTAGAGCGCGCCTCCTACTTCCACTGCTGAACGAAAACCCATGATTTTGGACCCTGTTTTCATGCGAAAAGGCTAAAAGAAATGTTTCACGTTTGTTACACTCAAACAGTGTCTCCTCTCATATGCTGAACTGGTCGCATTGTGGATTTTGGTTAAAACATGATTTTGGACAATGTTCGTGGAACTCAGCTTAAAATGTACTTGCAGACTTGAAAACCCTTGCCTATTGTAGAGCGCGCCTCCTACTTCCACTGCTGAACGAAAACCCATGATTTTGGACCCTGTTTTCATGCGAAAAGGCTAAAAGAAATGTTTCACGTTTGTTACACTCAAACAGTGTCTCCTCTCATATGCTGAACTGGTCGCATTGTGGATTTTGGTTAAAACATGATTTTGGACAATGTTCGTGGAACTCAGCTTAAAACGTACTTGCAGACTTGAAAACCCTTGCCTATTGTAGAGCGCGCCTCCTACTTCCACTGCTGAACGAAAACCCATGATTTTGGACCCTGTTTTCATGCGAAAAGGCTAAAAGAAATGTTTCACGTTTGTTACACTCAAACAGTGTCTCCTCTCATATGCTGAACTGGTCGCATTGTGGATTTTGGTTAAAACATGATTTTGGACAATGTTCATGGAACTCAGCTTAAAACGTACTTGCAGACTTGAAAACACTTGCCTATTGTAGAGCGCGCCTCCTACTTCCACTGCTGAACGAAAACCCATGATTTTGGACCCTGTTTTCATGCGAAAAGGCTAAAAGAAATGTTTCACGTTTGTTACACTCAAACAGTGTCTCCTATCATATGCTGAACTGGTCGCATTGTGGATTTTGGTTAAAACATGATTTTGGACAATGTTCGTGGAACTCAGCTTAAAACGTACTTGCAGACTTGAAAACCCTTGCCTATTGTAGAGCGCGCCTCCTACTTCCACTGCTGAACGAAAACCCATGATTTTGGACCCTGTTTTCATAAGAAAAGGCTAAAAGAAATGTTTCACGTTTGTTACACTCAAACAGTGTCTCCTCTCATATGCTGAACTGGTCGCATTGTGGATTTTGGTTAAAACATGATTTTGGACAATGTTCGTGGAACTCAGCTTAAAACGTACTTGCAGACTTGAAAACCCTTGCCTATTGTAGAGCGCGCCTCCTACTTCCACTGCTGAACGAAAACCCATGATTTTGGACCCTGTTTTCATAAGAAAAGGCTAAAAGAAATGTTTCACTTTTGTTACACTCAAACAGTGTCTCCTCTCATATGCTGAACTGGTTGCATTGTGGATTTTGGTTAAAACATGATTTTGGACAATGTTCATGGAACTCAGCTTAAAACGTACTTGCAGACTTGAAAACCCTTGCCTATTGTAGAGCGCGCCTCCTACTTCCACTGCTGAACGAAAACCCATGATTTTGGACCCTGTTTTCATAAGAAAAGGCTAAAAGAAATGTTTCACTTTTGTTACACTCAAACAGTGTCTCCTCTCATATGCTGAACTGGTTGCATTGTGGATTTTGGTTAAAACATGATTTTGGACAATGTTCATGGAACTCAGCTTAAAACGTACTTGCAGACTTGAAAACCCTTGCCTATTGTAGAGCGCGCCTCCTACTTCCACTGCTGAACGAAAACCCATGATTTTGGACCCTGTTTTCATAAGAAAAGGCTAAAAGAAATGTTTCACTTTTGTTACACTCAAACAGTGTCTCCTCTCATATGCTGAACTAGTCGCATTGTGGATTTTGGTTAAAACATGATTTTGGACAATGTTCATGGAACTCAGCTTAAAACGTACTTGCAGACTTGAAAACCCTTGCCTATTGTAGAGCGCGCCTCCTACTTCCACTGCTGAACGAAAACCCATGATTTTGGACCCTGTTTTCATAAGAAAAGGCTAAAAGAAATGTTTCACTTTTGTTACACTCAAACAGTGTCTCCTCTCATATGCTGAACTGGTTGCATTGTGGATTTTGGTTAAAACATGATTTTGGACAATGTTCATGGAACTCAGCTTAAAACGTACTTGCAGACTTGAAAACCCTTGCCTATTGTAGAGCGCGCCTCCTACTTCCACTGCTGAACGAAAACCCATGATTTTGGACCCTGTTTTCATAAGAAAAGGCTAAAAGAAATGTTTCACTTTTGTTACACTCAAACAGTGTCTCCTCTCATATGCTGAACTAGTCGCATTGTGGATTTTGGTTAAAACATGATTTTGGACAATGTTCATGGAACTCAGCTTAAAACGTACTTGCAGACTTGAAAACCCTTGCCTATTGTAGAGCGCGCCTCCTACTTCCACTGCTGAACGAAAACCCATGATTTTGGACCCTGTTTTCATGCGAAAAGGCTAAAAGAAATGTTTCACGTTTGTTACACTCAAACAGTGTCTCCTCTCATATGCTGAACTGGTCGCATTGTGGATTTTGGTTAAAACATGATTTTGGACAATGTTCGTGGAACTCAGCTTAAAACGTACTTGCAGACTTGAAAACCCTTGCCTATTGTAGAGCGCGCCTCCTACTTCCACTGCTGAACGAAAACCCATGATTTTGGACCCTGTTTTCATAAGAAAAGGCTAAAAGAAATGTTTCACTTTTGTTACACTCAAACAGTGTCTCCTCTCATATGCTGAACTAGTCGCATTGTGGATTTTGGTTAAAACATGATTTTGGACAATGTTCATGGAACTCAGCTTAAAATGTACTTGCAGACTTGAAAACCCTTGCCTATTGTAGAGCGCGCCTCCTACTTCCACTGCTGAACGAAAACCCATGATTTTGGACCCTGTTTTCATGCGAAAAGGCTAAAAGAAATGTTTCACGTTTGTTACACTCAAACAGTGTCTCCTCTCATATGCTGAACTGGTCGCATTGTGGATTTTGGTTAAAACATGATTTTGGACAATGTTCATGGAACTCAGCTTAAAACGTACTTGCAGACTTGAAAACACTTGCCTATTGTAGAGCGCGCCTCCTACTTCCACTGCTGAACGAAAACCCATGATTTTGGACCCTGTTTTCATGCGAAAAGGCTAAAAGAAATGTTTCACGTTTGTTACACTCAAACAGTGTCTCCTCTCATATGCTGAACTGGTCGCATTGTGGATTTTGGTTAAAACATGATTTTGGACAATGTTCATGGAACTCAGCTTAAAACGTACTTGCAGACTTGAAAACACTTGCCTATTGTAGAGCGCGCCTCCTACTTCCACTGCTGAACGAAAACCCATGATTTTGGACCCTGTTTTCATGCGAAAAGGCTAAAAGAAATGTTTCACGTTTGTTACACTGAAACAGTGTCTCCTATCATATGCTGAACTGGTCGCATTGTGGATTTTGGTTAAAACATGATTTTGGACAATGTTCGTGGAACTCAGCTTAAAACGTACTTGCAGACTTGAAAACCCTTGCCTATTGTAGAGCGCGCCTCCTACTTCCACTGCTGAACGAAAACCCATGATTTTGGACCCTGTTTTCATAAGAAAAGGCTAAAAGAAATGTTTCACGTTTGTTACACTCAAACAGTGTCTCCTCTCATATGCTGAACTGGTCGCATTGTGGATTTTGGTTAAAACATGATTTTGGACAATGTTCGTGGAACTCAGCTTAAAACGTACTTGCAGACTTGAAAACCCTTGCCTATTGTAGAGCGCGCCTCCTACTTCCACTGCTGAACGAAAACCCATGATTTTGGACCCTGTTTTCATGCGAAAAGGCTAAAAGAAATGTTTCACGTTTGTTACACTCAAACAGTGTCTCCTCTCATATGCTGAACTGGTCGCATTGTGGATTTTGGTTAAAACATGATTTTGGACAATGTTCATGGAACTCAGCTTAAAACGTACTTGCAGACTTGAAAACACTTGCCTATTGTAGAGCGCGCCTCCTACTTCCACTGCTGAACGAAAACCCATGATTTTGGACCCTGTTTTCATGCGAAAAGGCTAAAAGAAATGTTTCACGTTTGTTACACTCAAACAGTGTCTCCTCTCATATGCTGAACTGGTCGCATTGTGGATTTTGGTTAAAACATGATTTTGGACAATGTTCATGGAACTCAGCTTAAAACGTACTTGCAGACTTGAAAACACTTGCCTATTGTAGAGCGCGCCTCCTACTTCCACTGCTGAACGAAAACCCATGATTTTGGACCCTGTTTTCATGCGAAAAGGCTAAAAGAAATGTTTCACGTTTGTTACACTCAAACTGTGTCTCCTATCATATGCTGAACTGGTCGCATTGTGGATTTTGGTTAAAACATGATTTTGGACAATGTTCGTGGAACTCAGCTTAAAACGTACTTGCAGACTTGAAAACCCTTGCCTATTGTAGAGCGCGCCTCCTACTTCCACTGCTGAACGAAAACCCATGATTTTGGACCCTGTTTTCATAAGAAAAGGCTAAAAGAAATGTTTCACGTTTGTTACACTCAAACAGTGTCTCCTCTCATATGCTGAACTGGTCGCATTGTGGATTTTGGTTAAAACATGATTTTGGACAATGTTCGTGGAACTCAGCTTAAAACGTACTTGCAGACTTGAAAACCCTTGCCTATTGTAGAGCGCGCCTCCTACTTCCACTGCTGAACGAAAACCCATGATTTTGGACCCTGTTTTCATAAGAAAAGGCTAAAAGAAATGTTTCACTTTTGTTACACTCAAACAGTGTCTCCTCTCATATGCTGAACTGGTTGCATTGTGGATTTTGGTTAAAACATGATTTTGGACAATGTTCATGGAACTCAGCTTAAAACGTACTTGCAGACTTGAAAACCCTTGCCTATTGTAGAGCGCGCCTCCTACTTCCACTGCTGAACGAAAACCCATGATTTTGGACCCTGTTTTCATAAGAAAAGGCTAAAAGAAATGTTTCACTTTTGTTACACTCAAACAGTGTCTCCTCTCATATGCTGAACTGGTTGCATTGTGGATTTTGGTTAAAACATGATTTTGGACAATGTTCATGGAACTCAGCTTAAAACGTACTTGCAGACTTGAAAACCCTTGCCTATTGTAGAGCGCGCCTCCTACTTCCACTTCTGAACGAAAACCCATGATTTTGGACCCTGTTTTCATAAGAAAAGGCTAAAAGAAATGTTTCACTTTTGTTACACTCAAACAGTGTCTCCTCTCATATGCTGAACTAGTCGCATTGTGGATTTTGGTTAAAACATGATTTTGGACAATGTTCATGGAACTCAGCTTAAAACGTACTTGCAGACTTGAAAACCCTTGCCTATTGTAGAGCGCGCCTCCTACTTCCACTGCTGAACGAAAACCCATGATTTTGGACCCTGTTTTCATAAGAAAAGGCTAAAAGAAATGTTTCACTTTTGTTACACTCAAACAGTGTCTCCTCTCATATGCTGAACTGGTTGCATTTTGGATTTTGGTTAAAACATGATTTTGGACAATGTTCATGGAACTCAGCTTAAAACGTACTTGCAGACTTGAAAACCCTTGCCTATTGTAGAGCGCGCCTCCTACTTCCACTGCTGAACGAAAACCCATGATTTTGGACCCTGTTTTCATAAGAAAAGGCTAAAAGAAATGTTTCACTTTTGTTACACTCAAACAGTGTCTCCTCTCATATGCTGAACTAGTCGCATTGTGGATTTTGGTTAAAACATGATTTTGGACAATGTTCATGGAACTCAGCTTAAAACGTACTTGCAGACTTGAAAACCCTTGCCTATTGTAGAGCGCGCCTCCTACTTCCACTGCTGAACGAAAACCCATGATTTTGGACCCTGTTTTCATGCGAAAAGGCTAAAAGAAATGTTTCACGTTTGTTACACTCAAACAGTGTCTCCTCTCATATGCTGAACTGGTCGCATTGTGGATTTTGGTTAAAACATGATTTTGGACAATGTTCGTGGAACTCAGCTTAAAACGTACTTGCAGACTTGAAAACCCTTGCCTATTGTAGAGCGCGCCTCCTACTTCCACTGCTGAACGAAAACCCATGATTTTGGACCCTGTTTTCATAAGAAAAGGCTAAAAGAAATGTTTCACTTTTGTTACACTCAAACAGTGTCTCCTCTCATATGCTGAACTAGTCGCATTGTGGATTTTGGTTAAAACATGATTTTGGACAATGTTCATGGAACTCAGCTTAAAATGTACTTGCAGACTTGAAAACCCTTGCCTATTGTAGAGCGCGCCTCCTACTTCCACTGCTGAACGAAAACCCATGATTTTGGACCCTGTTTTCATGCGAAAAGGCTAAAAGAAATGTTTCACGTTTGTTACACTCAAACAGTGTCTCCTCTCATATGCTGAACTGGTCGCATTGTGGATTTTGGTTAAAACATGATTTTGGACAATGTTCATGGAACTCAGCTTAAAACGTACTTGCAGACTTGAAAACACTTGCCTATTGTAGAGCGCGCCTCCTACTTCCACTGCTGAACGAAAACCCATGATTTTGGACCCTGTTTTCATGCGAAAAGGCTAAAAGAAATGTTTCACGTTTGTTACACTCAAACAGTGTCTCCTCTCATATGCTGAACTGGTCGCATTGTGGATTTTGGTTAAAACATGATTTTGGACAATGTTCGTGGAACTCAGCTTAAAATGTACTTGCAGACTTGAAAACCCTTGCCTATTGTAGAGCGCGCCTCCTACTTCCACTGCTGAACGAAAACCCATGATTTTGGACCCTGTTTTCATGCGAAAAGGCTAAAAGAAATGTTTCACGTTTGTTACACTCAAACAGTGTCTCCTCTCATATGCTGAACTGGTCGCATTGTGGATTTTGGTTAAAACATGATTTTGGACAATGTTCGTGGAACTCAGCTTAAAACGTACTTGCAGACTTGAAAACCCTTGCCTATTGTAGAGCGCGCCTCCTACTTCCACTGCTGAACGAAAACCCATGATTTTGGACCCTGTTTTCATGCGAAAAGGCTAAAAGAAATGTTTCACGTTTGTTACACTCAAACAGTGTCTCCTCTCATATGCTGAACTGGTCGCATTGTGGATTTTGGTTAAAACATGATTTTGGACAATGTTCATGGAACTCAGCTTAAAACGTACTTGCAGACTTGAAAACACTTGCCTATTGTAGAGCGCGCCTCCTACTTCCACTGCTGAACGAAAACCCATGATTTTGGACCCTGTTTTCATGCGAAAAGGCTAAAAGAAATGTTTCACGTTTGTTACACTCAAACAGTGTCTCCTATCATATGCTGAACTGGTCGCATTGTGGATTTTGGTTAAAACATGATTTTGGACAATGTTCGTGGAACTCAGCTTAAAACGTACTTGCAGACTTGAAAACCCTTGCCTATTGTAGAGCGCGCCTCCTACTTCCACTGCTGAACGAAAACCCATGATTTTGGACCCTGTTTTCATAAGAAAAGGCTAAAAGAAATGTTTCACGTTTGTTACACTCAAACAGTGTCTCCTCTCATATGCTGAACTGGTCGCATTGTGGATTTTGGTTAAAACATGATTTTGGACAATGTTCGTGGAACTCAGCTTAAAACGTACTTGCAGACTTGAAAACCCTTGCCTATTGTAGAGCGCGCCTCCTACTTCCACTGCTGAACGAAAACCCATGATTTTGGACCCTGTTTTCATGCGAAAAGGCTAAAAGAAATGTTTCACGTTTGTTACACTCAAACAGTGTCTCCTCTCATATGCTGAACTGGTCGCATTGTGGATTTTGGTTAAAACATGATTTTGGACAATGTTCGTGGAACTCAGCTTAAAACGTACTTGCAGACTTGAAAACCCTTGCCTATTGTAGAGCGCGCCTCCTACTTCCACTGCTGAACGAAAACCCATGATTTTGGACCCTGTTTTCATAAGAAAAGGCTAAAAGAAATGTTTCACTTTTGTTACACTCAAACAGTGTCTCCTCTCATATGCTGAACTGGTTGCATTGTGGATTTTGGTTAAAACATGATTTTGGACAATGTTCATGGAACTCAGCTTAAAACGTACTTGCAGACTTGAAAACCCTTGCCTATTGTAGAGCGCGCCTCCTACTTCCACTGCTGAACGAAAACCCATGATTTTGGACCCTGTTTTCATAAGAAAAGGCTAAAAGAAATGTTTCACTTTTGTTACACTCAAACAGTGTCTCCTCTCATATGCTGAACTGGTTGCATTGTGGATTTTGGTTAAAACATGATTTTGGACAATGTTCATGGAACTCAGCTTAAAACGTACTTGCAGACTTGAAAACCCTTGCCTATTGTAGAGCGCGCCTCCTACTTCCACTGCTGAACGAAAACCCATGATTTTGGACCCTGTTTTCATAAGAAAAGGCTAAAAGAAATGTTTCACTTTTGTTACACTCAAACAGTGTCTCCTCTCATATGCTGAACTAGTCGCATTGTGGATTTTGGTTAAAACATGATTTTGGACAATGTTCATGGAACTCAGCTTAAAACGTACTTGCAGACTTGAAAACCCTTGCCTATTGTAGAGCGCGCCTCCTACTTCCACTGCTGAACGAAAACCCATGATTTTGGACCCTGTTTTCATAAGAAAAGGCTAAAAGAAATGTTTCACTTTTGTTACACTCAAACAGTGTCTCCTCTCATATGCTGAACTAGTCGCATTGTGGATTTTGGTTAAAACATGATTTTGGACAATGTTCATGGAACTCAGCTTAAAATGTACTTGCAGACTTGAAAACCCTTGCCTATTGTAGAGCGCGCCTCCTACTTCCACTGCTGAACGAAAACCCATGATTTTGGACCCTGTTTTCATGCGAAAAGGCTAAAAGAAATGTTTCACGTTTGTTACACTCAAACAGTGTCTCCTCTCATATGCTGAACTGGTCGCATTGTGGATTTTGGTTAAAACATGATTTTGGACAATGTTCGTGGAACTCAGCTTAAAACGTACTTGCAGACTTGAAAACCCTTGCCTATTGTAGAGCGCGCCTCCTACTTCCACTGCTGAAGGAAAACCCATGATTTTGGACCCTGTTTTCATGCGAAAAGGCTAAAAGAAATGTTTCACGTTTGTTACACTCAAACAGTGTCTCCTCTCATATGCTGAACTGGTCGCATTGTGGATTTTGGTTAAAACATGATTTTGGACAATGTTCATGGAACTCAGCTTAAAACGTACTTGCAGACTTGAAAACACTTGCCTATTGTAGAGCGCGCCTCCTACTTCCACTGCTGAACGAAAACCCATGATTTTGGACCCTGTTTTCATAAGAAAAGGCTAAAAGAAATGTTTCACTTTTGTTACACTCAAACAGTGTCTCCTCTCATATGCTGAACTGGTTGCATTGTGGATTTTGGTTAAAACATGATTTTGGACAATGTTCATGGAACTCAGCTTAAAACGTACTTGCAGACTTGAAAACCCTTGCCTATTGTAGAGCGCGCCTCCTACTTCCACTGCTGAACGAAAACCCATGATTTTGGACCCTGTTTTCATAAGAAAAGGCTAAAAGAAATGTTTCACTTTTGTTACACTCAAACAGTGTCTCCTCTCATATGCTGAACTGGTTGCATTGTGGATTTTGGTTAAAACATGATTTTGGACAATGTTCATGGAACTCAGCTTAAAACGTACTTGCAGACTTGAAAACCCTTGCCTATTGTAGAGCGCGCCTCCTACTTCCACTGCTGAACGAAAACCCATGATTTTGGACCCTGTTTTCATAAGAAAAGGCTAAAAGAAATGTTTCACTTTTGTTACACTCAAACAGTGTCTCCTCTCATATGCTGAACTGGTTGCATTGTGGATTTTGGTTAAAACATGATTTTGGACAATGTTCATGGAACTCAGCTTAAAACGTACTTGCAGACTTGAAAACCCTTGCCTATTGTAGAGCGCGCCTCCTACTTCCACTGCTGAACGAAAACCCATGATTTTGGACCCTGTTTTCATAAGAAAAGGCTAAAAGAAATGTTTCACTTTTGTTACACTCAAACAGTGTCTCCTCTCATATGCTGAACTAGTCGCATTGTGGATTTTGGTTAAAACATGATTTTGGACAATGTTCATGGAACTCAGCTTAAAACGTACTTGCAGACTTGAAAACCCTTGCCTATTGTAGAGCGCGCCTCCTACTTCCACTGCTGAACGAAAACCCATGATTTTGGACCCTGTTTTCATAAGAAAAGGCTAAAAGAAATGTTTCACTTTTGTTACACTCAAACAGTGTCTCCTCTCATATGCTGAACTAGTCGCATTGTGGATTTTGGTTAAAACATGATTTTGGACAATGTTCATGGAACTCAGCTTAAAATGTACTTGCAGACTTGAAAACCCTTGCCTATTGTAGAGCGCGCCTCCTACTTCCACTGCTGAACGAAAACCCATGATTTTGGACCCTGTTTTCATGCGAAAAGGCTAAAAGAAATGTTTCACGTTTGTTACACTCAAACAGTGTCTCCTCTCATATGCTGAACTGGTCGCATTGTGGATTTTGGTTAAAACATGATTTTGGACAATGTTCGTGGAACTCAGCTTAAAACGTACTTGCAGACTTGAAAACCCTTGCCTATTGTAGAGCGCGCCTCCTACTTCCACTGCTGAAGGAAAACCCATGATTTTGGACCCTGTTTTCATGCGAAAAGGCTAAAAGAAATGTTTCACGTTTGTTACACTCAAACAGTGTCTCCTCTCATATGCTGAACTGGTCGCATTGTGGATTTTGGTTAAAACATGATTTTGGACAATGTTCATGGAACTCAGCTTAAAACGTACTTGCAGACTTGAAAACACTTGCCTATTGTAGAGCGCGCCTCCTACTTCCACTGCTGAACGAAAACCCATGATTTTGGACCCTGTTTTCATAAGAAAAGGCTAAAAGAAATGTTTCACTTTTGTTACACTCAAACAGTGTCTCCTCTCATATGCTGAACTGGTTGCATTGTGGATTTTGGTTAAAACATGATTTTGGACAATGTTCATGGAACTCAGCTTAAAACGTACTTGCAGACTTGAAAACCCTTGCCTATTGTAGAGCGCGCCTCCTACTTCCACTGCTGAACGAAAACCCATGATTTTGGACCCTGTTTTCATAAGAAAAGGCTAAAAGAAATGTTTCACTTTTGTTACACTCAAACAGTGTCTCCTCTCATATGCTGAACTGGTTGCATTGTGGATTTTGGTTAAAACATGATTTTGGACAATGTTCATGGAACTCAGCTTAAAACGTACTTGCAGACTTGAAAACCCTTGCCTATTGTAGAGCGCGCCTCCTACTTCCACTGCTGAACGAAAACCCATGATTTTGGACCCTGTTTTCATAAGAAAAGGCTAAAAGAAATGTTTCACTTTTGTTACACTCAAACAGTGTCTCCTCTCATATGCTGAACTAGTCGCATTGTGGATTTTGGTTAAAACATGATTTTGGACAATGTTCATGGAACTCAGCTTAAAACGTACTTGCAGACTTGAAAACCCTTGCCTATTGTAGAGCGCGCCTCCTACTTCCACTGCTGAACGAAAACCCATGATTTTGGACCCTGTTTTCATAAGAAAAGGCTAAAAGAAATGTTTCACTTTTGTTACACTCAAACAGTGTCTCCTCTCATATGCTGAACTGGTTGCATTGTGGATTTTGGTTAAAACATGATTTTGGACAATGTTCATGGAACTCAGCTTAAAACGTACTTGCAGACTTGAAAACCCTTGCCTATTGTAGAGCGCGCCTCCTACTTCCACTGCTGAACGAAAACCCATGATTTTGGACCCTGTTTTCATAAGAAAAGGCTAAAAGAAATGTTTCACTTTTGTTACACTCAAACAGTGTCTCCTCTCATATGCTGAACTAGTCGCATTGTGGATTTTGGTTAAAACATGATTTTGGACAATGTTCATGGAACTCAGCTTAAAACGTACTTGCAGACTTGAAAACCCTTGCCTATTGTAGAGCGCGCCTCCTACTTCCACTGCTGAACGAAAACCCATGATTTTGGACCCTGTTTTCATAAGAAAAGGCTAAAAGAAATGTTTCACTTTTGTTACACTCAAACAGTGTCTCCTCTCATATGCTGAACTGGTTGCATTGTGGATTTTGGTTAAAACATGATTTTGGACAATGTTCATGGAACTCAGCTTAAAACGTACTTGCAGACTTGAAAACCCTTGCCTATTGTAGAGCGCGCCTCCTACTTCCACTGCTGAACGAAAACCCATGATTTTGGACCCTGTTTTCATAAGAAAAGGCTAAAAGAAATGTTTCACTTTTGTTACACTCAAACAGTGTCTCCTCTCATATGCTGAACTAGTCGCATTGTGGATTTTGGTTAAAACATGATTTTGGACAATGTTCATGGAACTCAGCTTAAAACGTACTTGCAGACTTGAAAACCCTTGCCTATTGTAGAGCGCGCCTCCTACTTCCACTGCTGAACGAAAACCCATGATTTTGGACCCTGTTTTCATAAGAAAAGGCTAAAAGAAATGTTTCACTTTTGTTACACTCAAACAGTGTCTCCTCTCATATGCTGAACTGGTTGCATTGTGGATTTTGGTTAAAACATGATTTTGGACAATGTTCATGGAACTCAGCTTAAAACGTACTTGCAGACTTGAAAACCCTTGCCTATTGTAGAGCGCGCCTCCTACTTCCACTGCTGAACGAAAACCCATGATTTTGGACCCTGTTTTCATAAGAAAAGGCTAAAAGAAATGTTTCACTTTTGTTACACTCAAACAGTGTCTCCTCTCATATGCTGAACTAGTCGCATTGTGGATTTTGGTTAAAACATGATTTTGGACAATGTTCATGGAACTCAGCTTAAAATGTACTTGCAGACTTGAAAACCCTTGCCTATTGTAGAGCGCGCCTCCTACTTCCACTGCTGAACGAAAACCCATGATTTTGGACCCTGTTTTCATGCGAAAAGGCTAAAAGAAATGTTTCACGTTTGTTACACTCAAACAGTGTCTCCTCTCATATGCTGAACTGGTCGCATTGTGGATTTTGGTTAAAACATGATTTTGGACAATGTTCATGGAACTCAGCTTAAAACGTACTTGCAGACTTGAAAACCCTTGCCTATTGTAGAGCGCGCCTCCTACTTCCACTGCTGAACGAAAACCCATGATTTTGGACCCTGTTTTCATGCGAAAAGGCTAAAAGAAATGTTTCACGTTTGTTACACTCAAACAGTGTCTCCTCTCATATGCTGAACTGGTCGCATTGTGGATTTTGGTTAAAACATGATTTTGGACAATGTTCGTGGAACTCAGCTTAAAACGTACTTGCAGACTTGAAAACCCTTGCCTATTGTAGAGCGCGCCTCCTACTTCCACTGCTGAAGGAAAACCCATGATTTTGGACCCTGTTTTCATGCGAAAAGGCTAAAAGAAATGTTTCACGTTTGTTACACTCAAACAGTGTCTCCTCTCATATGCTGAACTGGTCGCATTGTGGATTTTGGTTAAAACATGATTTTGGACAATGTTCATGGAACTCAGCTTAAAACGTACTTGCAGACTTGAAAACACTTGCCTATTGTAGAGCGCGCCTCCTACTTCCACTGCTGAACGAAAACCCATGATTTTGGACCCTGTTTTCATGCGAAAAGGCTAAAAGAAATGTTTCACGTTTGTTACACTCAAACAGTGTCTCCTATCATATGCTGAACTGGTCGCATTGTGGATTTTGGTTAAAACATGATTTTGGACAATGTTCGTGGAACTCAGCTTAAAACGTACTTGCAGACTTGAAAACCCTTGCCTATTGTAGAGCGCGCCTCCTACTTCCACTGCTGAACGAAAACCCATGATTTTGGACCCTGTTTTCATGCGAAAAGGCTAAAAGAAATGTTTCACGTTTGTTACACTCAAACAGTGTCTCCTCTCATATGCTGAACTGGTCGCATTGTGGATTTTGGTTAAAACATGATTTTGGACAATGTTCGTGGAACTCAGCTTAAAACGTACTTGCAGACTTGAAAACCCTTGCCTATTGTAGAGTGCGCCTCCTACTTCCACTGCTGAACGAAAACCCATGATTTTGGACCCTGTTTTCATGCGAAAAGGCTAAAAGAAATGTTTCACGTTTGTTACACTCAAACAGTGTCTCCTCTCATATGCTGAACTGGTCGCATTGTGGATTTTGGTTAAAACATGATTTTGGACAATGTTCGTGGAACTCAGCTTAAAACGTACTTGCAGACTTGAAAACCCTTGCCTATTGTAGAGCGCGCCTCCTAATTCCACTGCTGAACGAAAACCCATGATTTTGGACCCTGTTTTCATAAGAAAAGGCTAAAAGAAATGTTTCACTTTTGTTACACTCAAACAGTGTCTCCTCTCATATGCTGAACTGGTTGCATTGTGGATTTTGGTTAAAACATGATTTTGGACAATGTTCATGGAACTCAGCTTAAAACGTACTTGCAGACTTGAAAACCCTTGCCTATTGTAGAGCGCGCCTCCTACTTCCACTGCTGAACGAAAACCCATGATTTTGGACCCTGTTTTCATAAGAAAAGGCTAAAAGAAATGTTTCACTTTTGTTACACTCAAACAGTGTCTCCTCTCATATGCTGAACTAGTCGCATTGTGGATTTTGGTTAAAACATGATTTTGGACAATGTTCATGGAACTCAGCTTAAAACGTACTTGCAGACTTGAAAACCCTTGCCTATTGTAGAGTGCGCCTCCTACTTCCACTGCTGAACGAAAACCCATGATTTTGGACCCTGTTTTCATGCGAAAAGGCTAAAAGAAATGTTTCACGTTTGTTACACTCAAACAGTGTCTCCTCTCATATGCTGAACTGGTCGCATTGTGGATTTTGGTTAAAACATGATTTTGGACAATGTTCGTGGAACTCAGCTTAAAACGTACTTGCAGACTTGAAAACCCTTGCCTATTGTAGAGCGCGCCTCCTAATTCCACTGCTGAACGAAAACCCATGATTTTGGACCCTGTTTTCATAAGAAAAGGCTAAAAGAAATGTTTCACTTTTGTTACACTCAAACAGTGTCTCCTCTCATATGCTGAACTGGTTGCATTGTGGATTTTGGTTAAAACATGATTTTGGACAATGTTCATGGAACTCAGCTTAAAACGTACTTGCAGACTTGAAAACCCTTGCCTATTGTAGAGCGCGCCTCCTACTTCCACTGCTGAACGAAAACCCATGATTTTGGACCCTGTTTTCATAAGAAAAGGCTAAAAGAAATGTTTCACTTTTGTTACACTCAAACAGTGTCTCCTCTCATATGCTGAACTAGTCGCATTGTGGATTTTGGTTAAAACATGATTTTGGACAATGTTCATGGAACTCAGCTTAAAACGTACTTGCAGACTTGAAAACCCTTGCCTATTGTAGAGTGCGCCTCCTACTTCCACTGCTGAACGAAAACCCATGATTTTGGACCCTGTTTTCATGCGAAAAGGCTAAAAGAAATGTTTCACGTTTGTTACACTCAAACAGTGTCTCCTCTCATATGCTGAACTGGTCGCATTGTGGATTTTGGTTAAAACATGATTTTGGACAATGTTCATGGAACTCAGCTTAAAACGTACTTGCAGACTTGAAAACACTTGCCTATTGTAGAGCGCGCCTCCTACTTCCACTGCTGAACGAAAACCCATGATTTTGGACCCTGTTTTCATGCGAAAAGGCTAAAAGAAATGTTTCACGTTTGTTACACTCAAACAGTGTCTCCTATCATATGCTGAACTGGTCGCATTGTGGATTTTGGTTAAAACATGATTTTGGACAATGTTCGTGGAACTCAGCTTAAAACGTACTTGCAGACTTGAAAACCCTTGCCTATTGTAGAGCGCGCCTCCTACTTCCACTGCTGAACGAAAACCCATGATTTTGGACCCTGTTTTCATTCGAAAAGGCTAAAAGAAATGTTTCACGTTTGTTACACTCAAACAGTGTCTCCTCTCATATGCTGAACTGGTCGCATTGTGGATTTTGGTTAAAACATGATTTTGGACAATGTTCGTGGAACTCAGCTTAAAACGTACTTGCAGACTTGAAAACCCTTGCCTATTGTAGAGTGCGCCTCCTACTTCCACTGCTGAACGAAAACCCATGATTTTGGACCCTGTTTTCATGCGAAAAGGCTAAAAGAAATGTTTCACGTTTGTTACACTCAAACAGTGTCTCCTCTCATATGCTGAACTGGTCGCATTGTGGATTTTGGTTAAAACATGATTTTGGACAATGTTCGTGGAACTCAGCTTAAAACGTACTTGCAGACTTGAAAACCCTTGCCTATTGTAGAGCGCGCCTCCTAATTCCACTGCTGAACGAAAACCCATGATTTTGGACCCTGTTTTCATAAGAAAAGGCTAAAAGAAATGTTTCACTTTTGTTACACTCAAACAGTGTCTCCTCTCATATGCTGAACTGGTTGCATTGTGGATTTTGGTTAAAACATGATTTTGGACAATGTTCATGGAACTCAGCTTAAAACGTACTTGCAGACTTGAAAACCCTTGCCTATTGTAGAGCGCGCCTCCTACTTCCACTGCTGAACGAAAACCCATGATTTTGGACCCTGTTTTCATAAGAAAAGGCTAAAAGAAATGTTTCACTTTTGTTACACTCAAACAGTGTCTCCTCTCATATGCTGAACTAGTCGCATTGTGGATTTTGGTTAAAACATGATTTTGGACAATGTTCATGGAACTCAGCTTAAAACGTACTTGCAGACTTGAAAACCCTTGCCTATTGTAGAGCGCGCCTCCTACTTCCACTGCTGAACGAAAACCCATGATTTTGGACCCTGTTTTCATAAGAAAAGGCTAAAAGAAATGTTTCACTTTTGTTACACTCAAACAGTGTCTCCTCTCATATGCTGAACTAGTCGCATTGTGGATTTTGGTTAAAACATGATTTTGGACAATGTTCATGGAACTCAGCTTAAAACGTACTTGCAGACTTGAAAACCCTTGCCTATTGTAGAGCGCACCTCCTACTTCCACTGCTGAACGAAAACCCATGATTTTGGACCCTGTTTTCATAAGAAAAGGCTAAAAGAAATGTTTCACTTTTGTTACACTCAAACAGTGTCTCCTCTCATATGCTGAACTAGTCGCATTGTGGATTTTGGTTAAAACATGATTTTGGACAATGTTCATGGAACTCAGCTTAAAACGTACTTGCAGACTTGAAAACCCTTGCCTATTGTAGAGCGCGCCTCCTACTTCCACTGCTGAACGAAAACCCATGATTTTGGACCCTGTTTTCATGCGAAAAGGCTAAAAGAAATGTTTCACGTTTGTTACACTCAAACAGTGTCTCCTCTCATATGCTGAACTGGTCGCATTGTGGATTTTGGTTAAAACATGATTTTGGACAATGTTCATGGAACTCAGCTTAAAAAGTACTTGCAGACTTGAAAACCCTTGCCTATTGTAGAGCGCGCCTCCTACTTCCACTGCTGAACGAAAACCCATGATTTTGGACCCTGTTTTCATAAGAAAAGGCTAAAAGAAATGTTTCACTTTTGTTACACTCAAACAGTGTCTCCTCTCATATGCTGAACTAGTCTCATTGTGGATTTTGGTTAAAACATGATTTTGGACAATGTTCATGGAACTCAGCTTAAAACGTACTTGCAGACTTGAAAACCCTTGCCTATTGTAGAGCGCGCCTCCTACTTCCACTGCTGAACGAAAACCCATGATTTTGGACCCTGTTTTCATAAGAAAAGGCTAAAAGAAATGTTTCACTTTTGTTACACTCAAACAGTGTCTCCTCTCATATGCTGAACTGGTCGCATTGTGGATTTTGGTTAAAACATGATTTTGGACAATGTTCGTGGAACTCAGCTTAAAACGTACTTGCAGACTTGAAAACCCTTGCCTATTGTAGAGCGCACCTCCTACTTCCACTGCTGAACGAAAACCCATGATTTTGGACCCTGTTTTCATAAGAAAAGGCTAAAAGAAATGTTTCACTTTTGTTACACTCAAACAGTGTCTCCTCTCATATGCTGAACTAGTCGCATTGTGGATTTTGGTTAAAACATGATTTTGGACAATGTTCATGGAACTCAGCTTAAAACGTACTTGCAGACTTGAAAACCCTTGCCTATTGTAGAGCGCGCCTCCTACTTCCACTGCTGAACGAAAACCCATGATTTTGGACCCTGTTTTCATGCGAAAAGGCTAAAAGAAATGTTTCACGTTTGTTACACTCAAACAGTGTCTCCTCTCATATGCTGAACTGGTCGCATTGTGGATTTTGGTTAAAACATGATTTTGGACAATGTTCATGGAACTCAGCTTAAAAAGTACTTGCAGACTTGAAAACCCTTGCCTATTGTAGAGCGCGCCTCCTACTTCCACTGCTGAACGAAAACCCATGATTTTGGACCCTGTTTTCATAAGAAAAGGCTAAAAGAAATGTTTCACTTTTGTTACACTCAAACAGTGTCTCCTCTCATATGCTGAACTAGTCTCATTGTGGATTTTGGTTAAAACATGATTTTGGACAATGTTCATGGAACTCAGCTTAAAACGTACTTGCAGACTTGAAAACCCTTGCCTATTGTAGAGCGCGCCTCCTACTTCCACTGCTGAACGAAAACCCATGATTTTGGACCGTGTTTTCATAAGAAAAGGCTAAAAGAAATGTTTCACTTTTGTTACACTCAAACAGTGTCTCCTCTCATATGCTGAACTGGTCGCATTGTGGATTTTGGTTAAAACATGATTTTGGACAATGTTCGTGGAACTCAGCTTAAAACGTACTTGCAGACTTGAAAACCCTTGCCTATTGTAGAGCGCGCCTCCTACTTCCACTGCTGAACGAAAACCCATGATTTTGGACCCTGTTTTCATAAGAAAAGGCTAAAAGAAATGTTTCACTTTTGTTACACTCAAACAGTGTCTCCTCTCATATGCTGAACTAGTCGCATTGTGGATTTTGGTTAAAACATGATTTTGGACAATGTTCATGGAACTCAGCTTAAAACGTACTTGCAGACTTGAAAACCCTTGCCTATTGTAGAGCGCGCCTCCTACTTCCACTGCTGAACGAAAACCCATGATTTTGGACCCTGTTTTCATAAGAAAAGGCTAAAAGAAATGTTTCACTTTTGTTACACTCAAACAGTGTCTCCTCTCATATGCTGAACTAGTCGCATTGTGGATTTTGGTTAAAACATGATTTTGGACAATGTTCATGGAACTCAGCTTAAAACGTACTTGCAGACTTGAAAACCCTTGCCTATTGTAGAGCGCGCCTCCTACTTCCACTGCTGAACGAAAACCCATGATTTTGGACCCTGTTTTCATAAGAAAAGGCTAAAAGAAATGTTTCACTTTTGTTACACTCAAACAGTGTCTCCTCTCATATGCTGAACTGGTCGCATTGTGGATTTTGGTTAAAACATGATTTTGGACAATGTTCGTGGAACTCAGCTTAAAACGTACTTGCAGACTTGAAAACCCTTGCCTATTGTAGAGCGCGCCTCCTACTTCCACTGCTGAACGAAAACCCATGATTTTGGACCCTGTTTTCATAAGAAAAGGCTAAAAGAAATGTTTCACTTTTGTTACACTCAAACAGTGTCTCCTCTCATATGCTGAACTAGTCGCATTGTGGATTTTGGTTAAAACATGATTTTGGACAATGTTCATGGAACTCAGCTTAAAACGTACTTGCAGACTTGAAAACCCTTGCCTATTGTAGAGCGCGCCTCCTACTTCCACTGCTGAACGAAAACCCATGATTTTGGACCCTGTTTTCATAAGAAAAGGCTAAAAGAAATGTTTCACTTTTGTTACACTCAAACAGTGTCTCCTCTCATATGCTGAACTAGTCGCATTGTGGATTTTGGTTAAAACATGATTTTGGACAATGTTCATGGAACTCAGCTTAAAACGTACTTGCAGACTTGAAAACCCTTGCCTATTGTAGAGCGCGCCTCCTACTTCCACTGCTGAACGAAAACCCATGATTTTGGACCCTGTTTTCATAAGAAAAGGCTAAAAGAAATGTTTCACTTTTGTTACACTCAAACAGTGTCTCCTCTCATATGCTGAACTAGTCGCATTGTGGATTTTGGTTAAAACATGATTTTGGACAATGTTCATGGAACTCAGCTTAAAACGTACTTGCAGACTTGAAAACCCTTGCCTATTGTAGAGCGCGCCTCCTACTTCCACTGCTGAACGAAAACCCATGATTTTGGACCCTGTTTTCATAAGAAAAGGCTAAAAGAAATGTTTCACTTTTGTTACACTCAAACAGTGTCTCCTCTCATATGCTGAACTGGTCGCATTGTGGATTTTGGTTAAAACATGATTTTGGACAATGTTCGTGGAACTCAGCTTAAAACGTACTTGCAGACTTGAAAACCCTTGCCTATTGTAGAGCGCGCCTCCTACTTCCACTGCTGAACGAAAACCCATGATTTTGGACCCTGTTTTCATAAGAAAAGGCTAAAAGAAATGTTTCACTTTTGTTACACTCAAACAGTGTCTCCTCTCATATGCTGAACTAGTCGCATTGTGGATTTTGGTTAAAACATGATTTTGGACAATGTTCATGGAACTCAGCTTAAAACGTACTTGCAGACTTGAAAACCCTTGCCTATTGTAGAGCGCGCCTCCTACTTCCACTGCTGAACGAAAACCCATGATTTTGGACCCTGTTTTCATAAGAAAAGGCTAAAAGAAATGTTTCACTTTTGTTACACTCAAACAGTGTCTCCTCTCATATGCTGAACTAGTCGCATTGTGGATTTTGGTTAAAACATGATTTTGGACAATGTTCATGGAACTCAGCTTAAAACGTACTTGCAGACTTGAAAACCCTTGCCTATTGTAGAGCGCGCCTCCTACTTCCACTGCTGAACGAAAACCCATGATTTTGGACCCTGTTTTCATAAGAAAAGGCTAAAAGAAATGTTTCACTTTTGTTACACTCAAACAGTGTCTCCTCTCATATGCTGAACTGGTCGCATTGTGGATTTTGGTTAAAACATGATTTTGGACAATGTTCATGGAACTCAGCTTAAAACGTACTTGCAGACTTGAAAACACTTGCCTATTGTAGAGCGCGCCTCCTACTTCCACTGCTGAATGAAAACCCATGATTTTGGACCCTGTTTTCATGCGAAAAGGCTAAAAGAAATGTTTCACGTTTGTTACACTCAAACAGTGTCTCCTCTCATATGCTGAACTGGTCGCATTGTGGATTTTGGTTAAAACATGATTTTGGACAATGTTCGTGGAACTCAGCTTAAAACGTACTTGCAGACTTGAAAACCCTTGCCTATTGTAGAGCGCGCCTCCTACTTCCACTGCTGAACGAAAACCCATGATTTTGGACCCTGTTTTCATAAGAAAAGGCTAAAAGAAATGTTTCACTTTTGTTACACTCAAACAGTGTCTCCTCTCATATGCTGAACTGGTTGCATTGTGGATTTTGGTTAAAACATGATTTTGGACAATGTTCATGGAACTCAGCTTAAAACGTACTTGCAGACTTGAAAACCCTTGCCTATTGTAGAGCGCGCCTCATACTTCCACTGCTGAACGAAAACCCATGATTTTGGACCCTGTTTTCATAAGAAAAGGCTAAAAGAAATGTTTCACTTTTGTTACACTCAAACAGTGTCTCCTCTCATATGCTGAACTGGTTGCATTGTGGATTTTGGTTAAAACATGATTTTGGACAATGTTCATGGAACTCAGCTTAAAATGTACTTGCAGACTTGAAAACCCTTGCCTATTGTAGAGCGCGCCTCCTACTTCCACTGCTGAACGAAAACCCATGATTTTGGACCCTGTTTTCATAAGAAAAGGCTAAAAGAAATGTTTCACTTTTGTTACACTCAAACAGTGTCTCCTCTCATATGCTGAACTAGTCGCATTGTGGATTTTGGTTAAAACATGATTTTGGACAATGTTCATGGAACTCAGCTTAAAACGTACTTGCAGACTTGAAAACCCTTGCCTATTGTAGAGCGCGCCTCCTACTTCCACTGCTGAACGAAAACCCATGATTTTGGACCCTGTTTTCATAAGAAAAGGCTAAAAGAAATGTTTCACTTTTGTTACACTCAAACAGTGTCTCCTCTCATATGCTGAACTAGTCGCATTGTGGATTTTGGTTAAAACATGATTTTGGACAATGTTCATGGAACTCAGCTTAAAACGTACTTGCAGACTTGAAAACCCTTGCCTATTGTAGAGCGCGCCTCCTACTTCCACTGCTGAACGAAAACCCATGATTTTGGACCCTGTTTTCATAAGAAAAGGCTAAAAGAAATGTTTCACTTTTGTTACACTCAAACAGTGTCTCCTCTCATATGCTGAACTAGTCGCATTGTGGATTTTGGTTAAAACATGATTTTGGACAATGTTCATGGAACTCAGCTTAAAACGTACTTGCAGACTTGAAAACCCTTGCCTATTGTAGAGCGCGCCTCCTACTTCCACTGCTGAACGAAAACCCATGATTTTGGACCCTGTTTTCATAAGAAAAGGCTAAAAGAAATGTTTCACTTTTGTTACACTCAAACAGTGTCTCCTCTCATATGCTGAACTAGTCGCATTGTGGATTTTGGTTAAAACATGATTTTGGACAATGTTCATGGAACTCAGCTTAAAACGTACTTGCAGACTTGAAAACCCTTGCCTATTGTAGAGCGCGCCTCCTACTTCCACTGCTGAACGAAAACCCATGATTTTGGACCCTTTTTTCATAAGAAAAGGCTAAAAGAAATGTTTCACTTTTGTTACACTCAAACAGTGTCTCCTCTCATATGCTGAACTGGTTGCATTGTGGATTTTGGTTAAAACATGATTTTGGACAATGTTCATGGAACTCAGCTTAAAACGTACTTGCAGACTTGAAAACCCTTGCCTATTGTAGAGCGCGCCTCCTACTTCCACTGCTGAACGAAAACCCATGATTTTGGACCCTGTTTTCATAAGAAAAGGCTAAAAGAAATGTTTCACTTTTGTTACACTCAAACAGTGTCTCCTCTCATATGCTGAACTAGTCGCATTGTGGATTTTGGTTAAAACATGATTTTGGACAATGTTCATGGAACTCAGCTTAAAACGTACTTGCAGACTTGAAAACCCTTGCCTATTGTAGAGCGCGCCTCCTACTTCCACTGCTGAACGAAAACCCATGATTTTGGACCCTGTTTTCATAAGAAAAGGCTAAAAGAAATGTTTCACTTTTGTTACACTCAAACAGTGTCTCCTCTCATATGCTGAACTAGTCGCATTGTGGATTTTGGTTAAAACATGATTTTGGACAATGTTCATGGAACTCAGCTTAAAATGTACTTGCAGACTTGAAAACCCTTGCCTATTGTAGAGCGCGCCTCCTACTTCCACTGCTGAACGAAAACCCATGATTTTGGACCCTGTTTTCATAAGAAAAGGCTAAAAGAAATGTTTCACTTTTGTTACACTCAAACAGTGTCTCCTCTCATATGCTGAACTAGTCGCATTGTGGATTTTGGTTAAAACATGATTTTGGACAATGTTCATGGAACTCAGCTTAAAACGTACTTGCAGACTTGAAAACCCTTGCCTATTGTAGAGCGCGCCTCCTACTTCCACTGCTGAACGAAAACCCATGATTTTGGACCCTGTTTTCATAAGAAAAGGCTAAAAGAAATGTTTCACTTTTGTTACACTCAAACAGTGTCTCCTCTCATATGCTGAACTAGTCGCATTGTGGATTTTGGTTAAAACATGATTTTGGACAATGTTCATGGAACTCAGCTTAAAACGTACTTGCAGACTTGAAAACCCTTGCCTATTGTAGAGCGCGCCTCCTACTTCCACTGCTGAACGAAAACCCATGATTTTGGACCCTGTTTTCATAAGAAAAGGCTAAAAGAAATGTTTCACTTTTGTTACACTCAAACAGTGTCTCCTCTCATATGCTGAACTAGTCGCATTGTGGATTTTGGTTAAAACATGATTTTGGACAATGTTCATGGAACTCAGCTTAAAACGTACTTGCAGACTTGAAAACCCTTGCCTATTGTAGAGCGCGCCTCCTACTTCCACTGCTGAACGAAAACCCATGATTTTGGACCCTGTTTTCATAAGAAAAGGCTAAAAGAAATGTTTCACTTTTGTTACACTCAAACAGTGTCTCCTCTCATATGCTGAACTAGTCGCATTGTGGATTTTGGTTAAAACATGATTTTGGACAATGTTCATGGAACTCAGCTTAAAACGTACTTGCAGACTTGAAAACCCTTGCCTATTGTAGAGCGCGCCTCCTACTTCCACTGCTGAACGAAAACCCATGATTTTGGACCCTGTTTTCATAAGAAAAGGCTAAAAGAAATGTTTCACTTTTGTTACACTCAAACAGTGTCTCCTCTCATATGCTGAACTAGTCGCATTGTGGATTTTGGTTAAAACATGATTTTGGACAATGTTCATGGAACTCAGCTTAAAACGTACTTGCAGACTTGAAAACCCTTGCCTATTGTAGAGCGCGCCTCCTACTTCCACTGCTGAACGAAAACCCATGATTTTGGACCCTGTTTTCATAAGAAAAGGCTAAAAGAAATGTTTCACTTTTGTTACACTCAAACAGTGTCTCCTCTCATATGCTGAACTAGTCGCATTGTGGATTTTGGTTAAAACATGATTTTGGACAATGTTCATGGAACTCAGCTTAAAACGTACTTGCAGACTTGAAAACCCTTGCCTATTGTAGAGCGCGCCTCCTACTTCCACTGCTGAACGAAAACCCATGATTTTGGACCCTGTTTTCATAAGAAAAGGCTAAAAGAAATGTTTCACTTTTGTTACACTCAAACAGTGTCTCCTCTCATATGCTGAACTGGTCGCATTGTGGATTTTGGTTAAAACATGATTTTGGACAATGTTCGTGGAACTCAGCTTAAAACGTACTTGCAGACTTGAAAACCCTTGCCTATTGTAGAGCGCGCCTCCTACTTCCACTGCTGAACGAAAACCCATGATTTTGGACCCTGTTTTCATAAGAAAAGGCTAAAAGAAATGTTTCACTTTTGTTACACTCAAACAGTGTCTCCTCTCATATGCTGAACTAGTCGCATTGTGGATTTTGGTTAAAACATGATTTTGGACAATGTTCATGGAACTCAGCTTAAAACGTACTTGCAGACTTGAAAACCCTTGCCTATTGTAGAGCGCGCCTCCTACTTCCACTGCTGAACGAAAACCCATGATTTTGGACCCTGTTTTCATGCGAAAAGGCTAAAAGAAATGTTTCACGTTTGTTACACTCAAACAGTGTCTCCTCTCATATGCTGAACTGGTCGCATTGTGGATTTTGGTTAAAACATGATTTTGGACAATGTTCGTGGAACTCAGCTTAAAACGTACTTGCAGACTTGAAAACCCTTGCCTATTGTAGAGCGCGCCTCCTACTTCCACTGCTGAACGAAAACCCATGATTTTGGACCCTTTTTTCATAAGAAAAGGCTAAAAGAAATGTTTCACTTTTGTTACACTCAAACAGTGTCTCCTCTCATATGCTGAACTGGTTGCATTGTGGATTTTGGTTAAAACATGATTTTGGACAATGTTCATGGAACTCAGCTTAAAACGTACTTGCAGACTTGAAAACCCTTGCCTATTGTAGAGCGCGCCTCCTACTTCCACTGCTGAACGAAAACCCATGATTTTGGACCCTGTTTTCATAAGAAAAGGCTAAAAGAAATGTTTCACTTTTGTTACACTCAAACAGTGTCTCCTCTCATATGCTGAACTAGTCGCATTGTGGATTTTGGTTAAAACATGATTTTGGACAATGTTCATGGAACTCAGCTTAAAACGTACTTGCACACTTGAAAACCCTTGCCTATTGTAGAGCGCGCCTCCTACTTCCACTGCTGAACGAAAACCCATGATTTTGGACCCTGTTTTCATAAGAAAAGGCTAAAAGAAATGTTTCACTTTTGTTACACTCAAACAGTGTCTCCTCTCATATGCTGAACTAGTCGCATTGTGGATTTTGGTTAAAACATGATTTTGGACAATGTTCATGGAACTCAGCTTAAAACGTACTTGCAGACTTGAAAACCCTTGCCTATTGTAGAGCGCGCCTCCTACTTCCACTGCTGAACGAAAACCCATGATTTTGGACCCTATTTTCATAAGAAAAGGCTAAAAGAAATGTTTCACTTTTGTTACACTCAAACAGTGTCTCCTCTCATATGCTGAACTAGTCGCATTGTGGATTTTGGTTAAAACATGATTTTGGACAATGTTCATGGAACTCAGCTTAAAACGTACTTGCAGACTTGAAAACCCTTGCCTATTGTAGAGCGCGCCTCCTACTTCCACTGCTGAACGAAAACCCATGATTTTGGACCCTGTTTTCATAAGAAAAGGCTAAAAGAAATGTTTCACTTTTGTTACACTCAAACAGTGTCTCCTCTCATATGCTGAACTAGTCGCATTGTGGATTTTGGTTAAAACATGATTTTGGACAATGTTCATGGAACTCAGCTTAAAACGTACTTGCAGACTTGAAAACCCTTGCCTATTGTAGAGCGCGCCTCCTACTTCCACTGCTGAACGAAAACCCATGATTTTGGACCCTGTTTTCATAAGAAAAGGCTAAAAGAAATGTTTCACTTTTGTTACACTCAAACAGTGTCTCCTCTCATATGCTGAACTAGTCGCATTGTGGATTTTGGTTAAAACATGATTTTGGACAATGTTCATGGAACTCAGCTTAAAACGTACTTGCAGACTTGAAAACCCTTGCCTATTGTAGAGCGCGCCTCCTACTTCCACTGCTGAACGAAAACCCATGATTTTGGACCCTGTTTTCATAAGAAAAGGCTAAAAGAAATGTTTCACTTTTGTTACACTCAAACAGTGTCTCCTCTCATATGCTGAACTGGTCGCATTGTGGATTTTGGTTAAAACATGATTTTGGACAATGTTCGTGGAACTCAGCTTAAAACGTACTTGCAGACTTGAAAACCCTTGCCTATTGTAGAGCGCGCCTCCTACTTCCACTGCTGAACGAAAACCCATGATTTTGGACCCTTTTTTCATAAGAAAAGGCTAAAAGAAATGTTTCACTTTTGTTACACTCAAACAGTGTCTCCTCTCATATGCTGAACTGGTTGCATTGTGGATTTTGGTTAAAACATGATTTTGGACAATGTTCATGGAACTCAGCTTAAAACGTACTTGCAGACTTGAAAACCCTTGCCTATTGTAGAGCGCGCCTCCTACTTCCACTGCTGAACGAAAACCCATGATTTTGGACCCTTTTTTCATAAGAAAAGGCTAAAAGAAATGTTTCACTTTTGTTACACTCAAACAGTGTCTCCTCTCATATGCTGAACTGGTTGCATTGTGGATTTTGGTTAAAACATGATTTTGGACAATGTTCATGGAACTCAGCTTAAAACGTACTTGCAGACTTGAAAACCCTTGCCTATTGTAGAGCGCGCCTCCTACTTCCACTGCTGAACGAAAACCCATGATTTTGGACCCTGTTTTCATAAGAAAAGGCTAAAAGAAATGTTTCACTTTTGTTACACTCAAACAGTGTCTCCTCTCATATGCTGAACTGGTCGCATTGTGGATTTTGGTTAAAACATGATTTTGGACAATGTTCGTGGAACTCAGCTTAAAACGTACTTGCAGACTTGAAAACCCTTGCCTATTGTAGAGCGCACCTCCTACTTCCACTGCTGAACGAAAACCCATGATTTTGGACCCTGTTTTCATAAGAAAAGGCTAAAAGAAATGTTTCACTTTTGTTACACTCAAACAGTGTCTCCTCTCATATGCTGAACTAGTCGCATTGTGGATTTTGGTTAAAACATGATTTTGGACAATGTTCATGGAACTCAGCTTAAAACGTACTTGCAGACTTGAAAACCCTTGCCTATTGTAGAGCGCGCCTCCTACTTCCACTGCTGAACGAAAACCCATGATTTTGGACCCTGTTTTCATGCGAAAAGGCTAAAAGAAATGTTTCACGTTTGTTACACTCAAACAGTGTCTCCTCTCATATGCTGAACTGGTCGCATTGTGGATTTTGGTTAAAACATGATTTTGGACAATGTTCATGGAACTCAGCTTAAAAAGTACTTGCAGACTTGAAAACCCTTGCCTATTGTAGAGCGCGCCTCCTACTTCCACTGCTGAACGAAAACCCATGATTTTGGACCCTGTTTTCATAAGAAAAGGCTAAAAGAAATGTTTCACTTTTGTTACACTCAAACAGTGTCTCCTCTCATATGCTGAACTAGTCTCATTGTGGATTTTGGTTAAAACATGATTTTGGACAATGTTCATGGAACTCAGCTTAAAACGTACTTGCAGACTTGAAAACCCTTGCCTATTGTAGAGCGCGCCTCCTACTTCCACTGCTGAACGAAAACCCATGATTTTGGACCGTGTTTTCATAAGAAAAGGCTAAAAGAAATGTTTCACTTTTGTTACACTCAAACAGTGTCTCCTCTCATATGCTGAACTGGTCGCATTGTGGATTTTGGTTAAAACATGATTTTGGACAATGTTCGTGGAACTCAGCTTAAAACGTACTTGCAGACTTGAAAACCCTTGCCTATTGTAGAGCGCGCCTCCTACTTCCACTGCTGAACGAAAACCCATGATTTTGGACCCTGTTTTCATAAGAAAAGGCTAAAAGAAATGTTTCACTTTTGTTACACTCAAACAGTGTCTCCTCTCATATGCTGAACTAGTCGCATTGTGGATTTTGGTTAAAACATGATTTTGGACAATGTTCATGGAACTCAGCTTAAAACGTACTTGCAGACTTGAAAACCCTTGCCTATTGTAGAGCGCGCCTCCTACTTCCACTGCTGAACGAAAACCCATGATTTTGGACCCTGTTTTCATAAGAAAAGGCTAAAAGAAATGTTTCACTTTTGTTACACTCAAACAGTGTCTCCTCTCATATGCTGAACTAGTCGCATTGTGGATTTTGGTTAAAACATGATTTTGGACAATGTTCATGGAACTCAGCTTAAAACGTACTTGCAGACTTGAAAACCCTTGCCTATTGTAGAGCGCGCCTCCTACTTCCACTGCTGAACGAAAACCCATGATTTTGGACCCTGTTTTCATAAGAAAAGGCTAAAAGAAATGTTTCACTTTTGTTACACTCAAACAGTGTCTCCTCTCATATGCTGAACTGGTCGCATTGTGGATTTTGGTTAAAACATGATTTTGGACAATGTTCGTGGAACTCAGCTTAAAACGTACTTGCAGACTTGAAAACCCTTGCCTATTGTAGAGCGCGCCTCCTACTTCCACTGCTGAACGAAAACCCATGATTTTGGACCCTGTTTTCATAAGAAAAGGCTAAAAGAAATGTTTCACTTTTGTTACACTCAAACAGTGTCTCCTCTCATATGCTGAACTAGTCGCATTGTGGATTTTGGTTAAAACATGATTTTGGACAATGTTCATGGAACTCAGCTTAAAACGTACTTGCAGACTTGAAAACCCTTGCCTATTGTAGAGCGCGCCTCCTACTTCCACTGCTGAACGAAAACCCATGATTTTGGACCCTGTTTTCATAAGAAAAGGCTAAAAGAAATGTTTCACTTTTGTTACACTCAAACAGTGTCTCCTCTCATATGCTGAACTAGTCGCATTGTGGATTTTGGTTAAAACATGATTTTGGACAATGTTCATGGAACTCAGCTTAAAACGTACTTGCAGACTTGAAAACCCTTGCCTATTGTAGAGCGCGCCTCCTACTTCCACTGCTGAACGAAAACCCATGATTTTGGACCCTGTTTTCATAAGAAAAGGCTAAAAGAAATGTTTCACTTTTGTTACACTCAAACAGTGTCTCCTCTCATATGCTGAACTAGTCGCATTGTGGATTTTGGTTAAAACATGATTTTGGACAATGTTCATGGAACTCAGCTTAAAACGTACTTGCAGACTTGAAAACCCTTGCCTATTGTAGAGCGCGCCTCCTACTTCCACTGCTGAACGAAAACCCATGATTTTGGACCCTGTTTTCATAAGAAAAGGCTAAAAGAAATGTTTCACTTTTGTTACACTCAAACAGTGTCTCCTCTCATATGCTGAACTGGTCGCATTGTGGATTTTGGTTAAAACATGATTTTGGACAATGTTCGTGGAACTCAGCTTAAAACGTACTTGCAGACTTGAAAACCCTTGCCTATTGTAGAGCGCGCCTCCTACTTCCACTGCTGAACGAAAACCCATGATTTTGGACCCTGTTTTCATAAGAAAAGGCTAAAAGAAATGTTTCACTTTTGTTACACTCAAACAGTGTCTCCTCTCATATGCTGAACTAGTCGCATTGTGGATTTTGGTTAAAACATGATTTTGGACAATGTTCATGGAACTCAGCTTAAAACGTACTTGCAGACTTGAAAACCCTTGCCTATTGTAGAGCGCGCCTCCTACTTCCACTGCTGAACGAAAACCCATGATTTTGGACCCTGTTTTCATAAGAAAAGGCTAAAAGAAATGTTTCACTTTTGTTACACTCAAACAGTGTCTCCTCTCATATGCTGAACTAGTCGCATTGTGGATTTTGGTTAAAACATGATTTTGGACAATGTTCATGGAACTCAGCTTAAAACGTACTTGCAGACTTGAAAACCCTTGCCTATTGTAGAGCGCGCCTCCTACTTCCACTGCTGAACGAAAACCCATGATTTTGGACCCTGTTTTCATAAGAAAAGGCTAAAAGAAATGTTTCACTTTTGTTACACTCAAACAGTGTCTCCTCTCATATGCTGAACTGGTCGCATTGTGGATTTTGGTTAAAACATGATTTTGGACAATGTTCATGGAACTCAGCTTAAAACGTACTTGCAGACTTGAAAACACTTGCCTATTGTAGAGCGCGCCTCCTACTTCCACTGCTGAATGAAAACCCATGATTTTGGACCCTGTTTTCATGCGAAAAGGCTAAAAGAAATGTTTCACGTTTGTTACACTCAAACAGTGTCTCCTCTCATATGCTGAACTGGTCGCATTGTGGATTTTGGTTAAAACATGATTTTGGACAATGTTCGTGGAACTCAGCTTAAAACGTACTTGCAGACTTGAAAACCCTTGCCTATTGTAGAGCGCGCCTCCTACTTCCACTGCTGAACGAAAACCCATGATTTTGGACCCTGTTTTCATAAGAAAAGGCTAAAAGAAATGTTTCACTTTTGTTACACTCAAACAGTGTCTCCTCTCATATGCTGAACTGGTTGCATTGTGGATTTTGGTTAAAACATGATTTTGGACAATGTTCATGGAACTCAGCTTAAAACGTACTTGCAGACTTGAAAACCCTTGCCTATTGTAGAGCGCGCCTCATACTTCCACTGCTGAACGAAAACCCATGATTTTGGACCCTGTTTTCATAAGAAAAGGCTAAAAGAAATGTTTCACTTTTGTTACACTCAAACAGTGTCTCCTCTCATATGCTGAACTGGTTGCATTGTGGATTTTGGTTAAAACATGATTTTGGACAATGTTCATGGAACTCAGCTTAAAATGTACTTGCAGACTTGAAAACCCTTGCCTATTGTAGAGCGCGCCTCCTACTTCCACTGCTGAACGAAAACCCATGATTTTGGACCCTGTTTTCATAAGAAAAGGCTAAAAGAAATGTTTCACTTTTGTTACACTCAAACAGTGTCTCCTCTCATATGCTGAACTAGTCGCATTGTGGATTTTGGTTAAAACATGATTTTGGACAATGTTCATGGAACTCAGCTTAAAACGTACTTGCAGACTTGAAAACCCTTGCCTATTGTAGAGCGCGCCTCCTACTTCCACTGCTGAACGAAAACCCATGATTTTGGACCCTGTTTTCATAAGAAAAGGCTAAAAGAAATGTTTCACTTTTGTTACACTCAAACAGTGTCTCCTCTCATATGCTGAACTAGTCGCATTGTGGATTTTGGTTAAAACATGATTTTGGACAATGTTCATGGAACTCAGCTTAAAACGTACTTGCAGACTTGAAAACCCTTGCCTATTGTAGAGCGCGCCTCCTACTTCCACTGCTGAACGAAAACCCATGATTTTGGACCCTGTTTTCATAAGAAAAGGCTAAAAGAAATGTTTCACTTTTGTTACACTCAAACAGTGTCTCCTCTCATATGCTGAACTAGTCGCATTGTGGATTTTGGTTAAAACATGATTTTGGACAATGTTCATGGAACTCAGCTTAAAACGTACTTGCAGACTTGAAAACCCTTGCCTATTGTAGAGCGCGCCTCCTACTTCCACTGCTGAACGAAAACCCATGATTTTGGACCCTGTTTTCATAAGAAAAGGCTAAAAGAAATGTTTCACTTTTGTTACACTCAAACAGTGTCTCCTCTCATATGCTGAACTAGTCGCATTGTGGATTTTGGTTAAAACATGATTTTGGACAATGTTCATGGAACTCAGCTTAAAACGTACTTGCAGACTTGAAAACCCTTGCCTATTGTAGAGCGCGCCTCCTACTTCCACTGCTGAACGAAAACCCATGATTTTGGACCCTTTTTTCATAAGAAAAGGCTAAAAGAAATGTTTCACTTTTGTTACACTCAAACAGTGTCTCCTCTCATATGCTGAACTGGTTGCATTGTGGATTTTGGTTAAAACATGATTTTGGACAATGTTCATGGAACTCAGCTTAAAACGTACTTGCAGACTTGAAAACCCTTGCCTATTGTAGAGCGCGCCTCCTACTTCCACTGCTGAACGAAAACCCATGATTTTGGACCCTGTTTTCATAAGAAAAGGCTAAAAGAAATGTTTCACTTTTGTTACACTCAAACAGTGTCTCCTCTCATATGCTGAACTAGTCGCATTGTGGATTTTGGTTAAAACATGATTTTGGACAATGTTCATGGAACTCAGCTTAAAACGTACTTGCAGACTTGAAAACCCTTGCCTATTGTAGAGCGCGCCTCCTACTTCCACTGCTGAACGAAAACCCATGATTTTGGACCCTGTTTTCATAAGAAAAGGCTAAAAGAAATGTTTCACTTTTGTTACACTCAAACAGTGTCTCCTCTCATATGCTGAACTAGTCGCATTGTGGATTTTGGTTAAAACATGATTTTGGACAATGTTCATGGAACTCAGCTTAAAATGTACTTGCAGACTTGAAAACCCTTGCCTATTGTAGAGCGCGCCTCCTACTTCCACTGCTGAACGAAAACCCATGATTTTGGACCCTGTTTTCATAAGAAAAGGCTAAAAGAAATGTTTCACTTTTGTTACACTCAAACAGTGTCTCCTCTCATATGCTGAACTAGTCGCATTGTGGATTTTGGTTAAAACATGATTTTGGACAATGTTCATGGAACTCAGCTTAAAACGTACTTGCAGACTTGAAAACCCTTGCCTATTGTAGAGCGCGCCTCCTACTTCCACTGCTGAACGAAAACCCATGATTTTGGACCCTGTTTTCATAAGAAAAGGCTAAAAGAAATGTTTCACTTTTGTTACACTCAAACAGTGTCTCCTCTCATATGCTGAACTAGTCGCATTGTGGATTTTGGTTAAAACATGATTTTGGACAATGTTCATGGAACTCAGCTTAAAACGTACTTGCAGACTTGAAAACCCTTGCCTATTGTAGAGCGCGCCTCCTACTTCCACTGCTGAACGAAAACCCATGATTTTGGACCCTGTTTTCATAAGAAAAGGCTAAAAGAAATGTTTCACTTTTGTTACACTCAAACAGTGTCTCCTCTCATATGCTGAACTAGTCGCATTGTGGATTTTGGTTAAAACATGATTTTGGACAATGTTCATGGAACTCAGCTTAAAACGTACTTGCAGACTTGAAAACCCTTGCCTATTGTAGAGCGCGCCTCCTACTTCCACTGCTGAACGAAAACCCATGATTTTGGACCCTGTTTTCATAAGAAAAGGCTAAAAGAAATGTTTCACTTTTGTTACACTCAAACAGTGTCTCCTCTCATATGCTGAACTAGTCGCATTGTGGATTTTGGTTAAAACATGATTTTGGACAATGTTCATGGAACTCAGCTTAAAACGTACTTGCAGACTTGAAAACCCTTGCCTATTGTAGAGCGCGCCTCCTACTTCCACTGCTGAACGAAAACCCATGATTTTGGACCCTGTTTTCATAAGAAAAGGCTAAAAGAAATGTTTCACTTTTGTTACACTCAAACAGTGTCTCCTCTCATATGCTGAACTAGTCGCATTGTGGATTTTGGTTAAAACATGATTTTGGACAATGTTCATGGAACTCAGCTTAAAACGTACTTGCAGACTTGAAAACCCTTGCCTATTGTAGAGCGCGCCTCCTACTTCCACTGCTGAACGAAAACCCATGATTTTGGACCCTGTTTTCATAAGAAAAGGCTAAAAGAAATGTTTCACTTTTGTTACACTCAAACAGTGTCTCCTCTCATATGCTGAACTAGTCGCATTGTGGATTTTGGTTAAAACATGATTTTGGACAATGTTCATGGAACTCAGCTTAAAACGTACTTGCAGACTTGAAAACCCTTGCCTATTGTAGAGCGCGCCTCCTACTTCCACTGCTGAACGAAAACCCATGATTTTGGACCCTGTTTTCATAAGAAAAGGCTAAAAGAAATGTTTCACTTTTGTTACACTCAAACAGTGTCTCCTCTCATATGCTGAACTGGTCGCATTGTGGATTTTGGTTAAAACATGATTTTGGACAATGTTCGTGGAACTCAGCTTAAAACGTACTTGCAGACTTGAAAACCCTTGCCTATTGTAGAGCGCGCCTCCTACTTCCACTGCTGAACGAAAACCCATGATTTTGGACCCTGTTTTCATAAGAAAAGGCTAAAAGAAATGTTTCACTTTTGTTACACTCAAACAGTGTCTCCTCTCATATGCTGAACTAGTCGCATTGTGGATTTTGGTTAAAACATGATTTTGGACAATGTTCATGGAACTCAGCTTAAAACGTACTTGCAGACTTGAAAACCCTTGCCTATTGTAGAGCGCGCCTCCTACTTCCACTGCTGAACGAAAACCCATGATTTTGGACCCTGTTTTCATGCGAAAAGGCTAAAAGAAATGTTTCACGTTTGTTACACTCAAACAGTGTCTCCTCTCATATGCTGAACTGGTCGCATTGTGGATTTTGGTTAAAACATGATTTTGGACAATGTTCGTGGAACTCAGCTTAAAACGTACTTGCAGACTTGAAAACCCTTGCCTATTGTAGAGCGCGCCTCCTACTTCCACTGCTGAACGAAAACCCATGATTTTGGACCCTTTTTTCATAAGAAAAGGCTAAAAGAAATGTTTCACTTTTGTTACACTCAAACAGTGTCTCCTCTCATATGCTGAACTGGTTGCATTGTGGATTTTGGTTAAAACATGATTTTGGACAATGTTCATGGAACTCAGCTTAAAACGTACTTGCAGACTTGAAAACCCTTGCCTATTGTAGAGCGCGCCTCCTACTTCCACTGCTGAACGAAAACCCATGATTTTGGACCCTGTTTTCATAAGAAAAGGCTAAAAGAAATGTTTCACTTTTGTTACACTCAAACAGTGTCTCCTCTCATATGCTGAACTAGTCGCATTGTGGATTTTGGTTAAAACATGATTTTGGACAATGTTCATGGAACTCAGCTTAAAACGTACTTGCACACTTGAAAACCCTTGCCTATTGTAGAGCGCGCCTCCTACTTCCACTGCTGAACGAAAACCCATGATTTTGGACCCTGTTTTCATAAGAAAAGGCTAAAAGAAATGTTTCACTTTTGTTACACTCAAACAGTGTCTCCTCTCATATGCTGAACTAGTCGCATTGTGGATTTTGGTTAAAACATGATTTTGGACAATGTTCATGGAACTCAGCTTAAAACGTACTTGCAGACTTGAAAACCCTTGCCTATTGTAGAGCGCGCCTCCTACTTCCACTGCTGAACGAAAACCCATGATTTTGGACCCTATTTTCATAAGAAAAGGCTAAAAGAAATGTTTCACTTTTGTTACACTCAAACAGTGTCTCCTCTCATATGCTGAACTAGTCGCATTGTGGATTTTGGTTAAAACATGATTTTGGACAATGTTCATGGAACTCAGCTTAAAACGTACTTGCAGACTTGAAAACCCTTGCCTATTGTAGAGCGCGCCTCCTACTTCCACTGCTGAACGAAAACCCATGATTTTGGACCCTGTTTTCATAAGAAAAGGCTAAAAGAAATGTTTCACTTTTGTTACACTCAAACAGTGTCTCCTCTCATATGCTGAACTAGTCGCATTGTGGATTTTGGTTAAAACATGATTTTGGACAATGTTCATGGAACTCAGCTTAAAACGTACTTGCAGACTTGAAAACCCTTGCCTATTGTAGAGCGCGCCTCCTACTTCCACTGCTGAACGAAAACCCATGATTTTGGACCCTGTTTTCATAAGAAAAGGCTAAAAGAAATGTTTCACTTTTGTTACACTCAAACAGTGTCTCCTCTCATATGCTGAACTAGTCGCATTGTGGATTTTGGTTAAAACATGATTTTGGACAATGTTCATGGAACTCAGCTTAAAACGTACTTGCAGACTTGAAAACCCTTGCCTATTGTAGAGCGCGCCTCCTACTTCCACTGCTGAACGAAAACCCATGATTTTGGACCCTGTTTTCATAAGAAAAGGCTAAAAGAAATGTTTCACTTTTGTTACACTCAAACAGTGTCTCCTCTCATATGCTGAACTGGTCGCATTGTGGATTTTGGTTAAAACATGATTTTGGACAATGTTCGTGGAACTCAGCTTAAAACGTACTTGCAGACTTGAAAACCCTTGCCTATTGTAGAGCGCGCCTCCTACTTCCACTGCTGAACGAAAACCCATGATTTTGGACCCTTTTTTCATAAGAAAAGGCTAAAAGAAATGTTTCACTTTTGTTACACTCAAACAGTGTCTCCTCTCATATGCTGAACTGGTTGCATTGTGGATTTTGGTTAAAACATGATTTTGGACAATGTTCATGGAACTCAGCTTAAAACGTACTTGCAGACTTGAAAACCCTTGCCTATTGTAGAGCGCGCCTCCTACTTCCACTGCTGAACGAAAACCCATGATTTTGGACCCTTTTTTCATAAGAAAAGGCTAAAAGAAATGTTTCACTTTTGTTACACTCAAACAGTGTCTCCTCTCATATGCTGAACTGGTTGCATTGTGGATTTTGGTTAAAACATGATTTTGGACAATGTTCATGGAACTCAGCTTAAAACGTACTTGCAGACTTGAAAACCCTTGCCTATTGTAGAGCGCGCCTCCTACTTCCACTGCTGAACGAAAACCCATGATTTTGGACCCTGTTTTCATAAGAAAAGGCTAAAAGAAATGTTTCACTTTTGTTACACTCAAACAGTGTCTCCTCTCATATGCTGAACTGGTCGCATTGTGGATTTTGGTTAAAACATGATTTTGGACAATGTTCGTGGAACTCAGCTTAAAACGTACTTGCAGACTTGAAAACCCTTGCCTATTGTAGAGCGCGCCTCCTACTTCCACTGCTGAACGAAAACCCATGATTTTGGACCCTTTTTTCATAAGAAAAGGCTAAAAGAAATGTTTCACTTTTGTTACACTCAAACAGTGTCTCCTCTCATATGCTGAACTGGTTGCATTGTGGATTTTGGTTAAAACATGATTTTGGACAATGTTCATGGAACTCAGCTTAAAACGTACTTGCAGACTTGAAAACCCTTGCCTATTGTAGAGCGCGCCTCCTACTTCCACTGCTGAACGAAAACCCATGATTTTGGACCCTGTTTTCATAAGAAAAGGCTAAAAGAAATGTTTCACTTTTGTTACACTCAAACAGTGTCTCCTCTCATATGCTGAACTAGTCGCATTGTGGATTTTGGTTAAAACATGATTTTGGACAATGTTCATGGAACTCAGCTTAAAACGTACTTGCAGACTTGAAAACCCTTGCCTATTGTAGAGCGCGCCTCCTACTTCCACTGCTGAACGAAAACCCATGATTTTGGACCCTGTTTTCATAAGAAAAGGCTAAAAGAAATGTTTCACTTTTGTTACACTCAAACAGTGTCTCCTCTCATATGCTGAACTAGTCGCATTGTGGATTTTGGTTAAAACATGATTTTGGACAATGTTCATGGAACTCAGCTTAAAACGTACTTGCAGACTTGAAAACCCTTGCCTATTGTAGAGCGCGCCTCCTACTTCCACTGCTGAACGAAAACCCATGATTTTGGACCCTGTTTTCATAAGAAAAGGCTAAAAGAAATGTTTCACTTTTGTTACACTCAAACAGTGTCTCCTCTCATATGCTGAACTAGTCGCATTGTGGATTTTGGTTAAAACATGATTTTGGACAATGTTCATGGAACTCAGCTTAAAACGTACTTGCAGACTTGAAAACCCTTGCCTATTGTAGAGCGCGCCTCCTACTTCCACTGCTGAACGAAAACCCATGATTTTGGACCCTGTTTTCATAAGAAAAGGCTAAAAGAAATGTTTCACTTTTGTTACACTCAAACAGTGTCTCCTCTCATATGCTGAACTAGTCGCATTGTGGATTTTGGTTAAAACATGATTTTGGACAATGTTCATGGAACTCAGCTTAAAACGTACTTGCAGACTTGAAAACCCTTGCCTATTGTAGAGCGCGCCTCCTACTTCCACTGCTGAACGAAAACCCATGATTTTGGACCCTGTTTTCATAAGAAAAGGCTAAAAGAAATGTTTCACTTTTGTTACACTCAAACAGTGTCTCCTCTCATATGCTGAACTGGTCGCATTGTGGATTTTGGTTAAAACATGATTTTGGACAATGTTCGTGGAACTCAGCTTAAAACGTACTTGCAGACTTGAAAACCCTTGCCTATTGTAGAGCGCGCCTCCTACTTCCACTGCTGAACGAAAACCCATGATTTTGGACCCTGTTTTCATAAGAAAAGGCTAAAAGAAATGTTTCACTTTTGTTACACTCAAACAGTGTCTCCTCTCATATGCTGAACTAGTCGCATTGTGGATTTTGGTTAAAACATGATTTTGGACAATGTTCATGGAACTCAGCTTAAAACGTACTTGCAGACTTGAAAACCCTTGCCTATTGTAGAGCGCGCCTCCTACTTCCACTGCTGAACGAAAACCCATGATTTTGGACCCTGTTTTCATGCGAAAAGGCTAAAAGAAATGTTTCACGTTTGTTACACTCAAACAGTGTCTCCTCTCATATGCTGAACTGGTCGCATTGTGGATTTTGGTTAAAACATGATTTTGGACAATGTTCGTGGAACTCAGCTTAAAACGTACTTGCAGACTTGAAAACCCTTGCCTATTGTAGAGCGCGCCTCCTACTTCCACTGCTGAACGAAAACCCATGATTTTGGACCCTTTTTTCATAAGAAAAGGCTAAAAGAAATGTTTCACTTTTGTTACACTCAAACAGTGTCTCCTCTCATATGCTGAACTGGTTGCATTGTGGATTTTGGTTAAAACATGATTTTGGACAATGTTCATGGAACTCAGCTTAAAACGTACTTGCAGACTTGAAAACCCTTGCCTATTGTAGAGCGCGCCTCCTACTTCCACTGCTGAACGAAAACCCATGATTTTGGACCCTGTTTTCATAAGAAAAGGCTAAAAGAAATGTTTCACTTTTGTTACACTCAAACAGTGTCTCCTCTCATATGCTGAACTAGTCGCATTGTGGATTTTGGTTAAAACATGATTTTGGACAATGTTCATGGAACTCAGCTTAAAACGTACTTGCACACTTGAAAACCCTTGCCTATTGTAGAGCGCGCCTCCTACTTCCACTGCTGAACGAAAACCCATGATTTTGGACCCTGTTTTCATAAGAAAAGGCTAAAAGAAATGTTTCACTTTTGTTACACTCAAACAGTGTCTCCTCTCATATGCTGAACTAGTCGCATTGTGGATTTTGGTTAAAACATGATTTTGGACAATGTTCATGGAACTCAGCTTAAAACGTACTTGCAGACTTGAAAACCCTTGCCTATTGTAGAGCGCGCCTCCTACTTCCACTGCTGAACGAAAACCCATGATTTTGGACCCTATTTTCATAAGAAAAGGCTAAAAGAAATGTTTCACTTTTGTTACACTCAAACAGTGTCTCCTCTCATATGCTGAACTAGTCGCATTGTGGATTTTGGTTAAAACATGATTTTGGACAATGTTCATGGAACTCAGCTTAAAACGTACTTGCAGACTTGAAAACCCTTGCCTATTGTAGAGCGCGCCTCCTACTTCCACTGCTGAACGAAAACCCATGATTTTGGACCCTGTTTTCATAAGAAAAGGCTAAAAGAAATGTTTCACTTTTGTTACACTCAAACAGTGTCTCCTCTCATATGCTGAACTAGTCGCATTGTGGATTTTGGTTAAAACATGATTTTGGACAATGTTCATGGAACTCAGCTTAAAACGTACTTGCAGACTTGAAAACCCTTGCCTATTGTAGAGCGCGCCTCCTACTTCCACTGCTGAACGAAAACCCATGATTTTGGACCCTGTTTTCATAAGAAAAGGCTAAAAGAAATGTTTCACTTTTGTTACACTCAAACAGTGTCTCCTCTCATATGCTGAACTAGTCGCATTGTGGATTTTGGTTAAAACATGATTTTGGACAATGTTCATGGAACTCAGCTTAAAACGTACTTGCAGACTTGAAAACCCTTGCCTATTGTAGAGCGCGCCTCCTACTTCCACTGCTGAACGAAAACCCATGATTTTGGACCCTGTTTTCATAAGAAAAGGCTAAAAGAAATGTTTCACTTTTGTTACACTCAAACAGTGTCTCCTCTCATATGCTGAACTGGTCGCATTGTGGATTTAGTTAAAACATGATTTTGGACAATGTTCGTGGAACTCAGCTTAAAACGTACTTGCAGACTTGAAAACCCTTGCCTATTGTAGAGCGCGCCTCCTACTTCCACTGCTGAACGAAAACCCATGATTTTGGACCCTTTTTTCATAAGAAAAGGCTAAAAGAAATGTTTCACTTTTGTTACACTCAAACAGTGTCTCCTCTCATATGCTGAACTGGTTGCATTGTGGATTTTGGTTAAAACATGATTTTGGACAATGTTCATGGAACTCAGCTTAAAACGTACTTGCAGACTTGAAAACCCTTGCCTATTGTAGAGCGCGCCTCCTACTTCCACTGCTGAACGAAAACCCATGATTTTGGACCCTTTTTTCATAAGAAAAGGCTAAAAGAAATGTTTCACTTTTGTTACACTCAAACAGTGTCTCCTCTCATATGCTGAACTGGTTGCATTGTGGATTTTGGTTAAAACATGATTTTGGACAATGTTCATGGAACTCAGCTTAAAACGTACTTGCAGACTTGAAAACCCTTGCCTATTGTAGAGCGCGCCTCCTACTTCCACTGCTGAACGAAAACCCATGATTTTGGACCCTGTTTTCATAAGAAAAGGCTAAAAGAAATGTTTCACTTTTGTTACACTCAAACAGTGTCTCCTCTCATATGCTGAACTGGTCGCATTGTGGATTTTGGTTAAAACATGATTTTGGACAATGTTCGTGGAACTCAGCTTAAAACGTACTTGCAGACTTGAAAACCCTTGCCTATTGTAGAGCGCGCCTCCTACTTCCACTGCTGAACGAAAACCCATGATTTTGGACCCTTTTTTCATAAGAAAAGGCTAAAAGAAATGTTTCACTTTTGTTACACTCAAACAGTGTCTCCTCTCATATGCTGAACTGGTTGCATTGTGGATTTTGGTTAAAACATGATTTTGGACAATGTTCATGGAACTCAGCTTAAAACGTACTTGCAGACTTGAAAACCCTTGCCTATTGTAGAGCGCGCCTCCTACTTCCACTGCTGAACGAAAACCCATGATTTTGGACCCTGTTTTCATAAGAAAAGGCTAAAAGAAATGTTTCACTTTTGTTACACTCAAACAGTGTCTCCTCTCATATGCTGAACTAGTCGCATTGTGGATTTTGGTTAAAACATGATTTTGGACAATGTTCATGGAACTCAGCTTAAAACGTACTTGCAGACTTGAAAACCCTTGCCTATTGTAGAGCGCGCCTCCTACTTCCACTGCTGAACGAAAACCCATGATTTTGGACCCTGTTTTCATAAGAAAAGGCTAAAAGAAATGTTTCACTTTTGTTACACTCAAACAGTGTCTCCTCTCATATGCTGAACTAGTCGCATTGTGGATTTTGGTTAAAACATGATTTTGGACAATGTTCATGGAACTCAGCTTAAAACGTACTTGCAGACTTGAAAACCCTTGCCTATTGTAGAGCGCGCCTCCTACTTCCACTGCTGAACGAAAACCCATGATTTTGGACCCTGTTTTCATAAGAAAAGGCTAAAATAAATGTTTCACTTTTGTTACACTCAAACAGTGTCTCCTCTCATATGCTGAACTGGTCGCATTGTGGATTTTGGTTAAAACATGATTTTGGACAATGTTCGTGGAACTCAGCTTAAAACGTACTTGCAGACTTGAAA
Organism: Coregonus lavaretus; assembly: GCF_964263955.1. Taxonomy (NCBI): domain Eukaryota; kingdom Metazoa; phylum Chordata; class Actinopteri; order Salmoniformes; family Salmonidae; genus Coregonus; species Coregonus lavaretus. The sequence continues at coordinate 76,558,269 of NC_139988.1, read as the reverse complement.
ACCCTTGCCTATTGTAGAGCGCGCCTCCTACTTCCACTGCTGAACGAAAACCCATGATTTTGGACCCTTTTTTCATAAGAAAAGGCTAAAAGAAATGTTTCACTTTTGTTACACTCAAACAGTGTCTCCTCTCATATGCTGAACTGGTTGCATTGTGGATTTTGGTTAAAACATGATTTTGGACAATGTTCATGGAACTCAGCTTAAAACGTACTTGCAGACTTGAAAACCCTTGCCTATTGTAGAGCGCGCCTCCTACTTCCACTGCTGAACGAAAACCCATGATTTTGGACCCTTTTTTCATAAGAAAAGGCTAAAAGAAATGTTTCACTTTTGTTACACTCAAACAGTGTCTCCTCTCATATGCTGAACTGGTTGCATTGTGGATTTTGGTTAAAACATGATTTTGGACAATGTTCATGGAACTCAGCTTAAAACGTACTTGCAGACTTGAAAACCCTTGCCTATTGTAGAGCGCGCCTCCTACTTCCACTGCTGAACGAAAACCCATGATTTTGGACCCTGTTTTCATAAGAAAAGGCTAAAAGAAATGTTTCACTTTTGTTACACTCAAACAGTGTCTCCTCTCATATGCTGAACTGGTCGCATTGTGGATTTTGGTTAAAACATGATTTTGGACAATGTTCGTGGAACTCAGCTTAAAACGTACTTGCAGACTTGAAAACCCTTGCCTATTGTAGAGCGCGCCTCCTACTTCCACTGCTGAACGAAAACCCATGATTTTGGACCCTTTTTTCATAAGAAAAGGCTAAAAGAAATGTTTCACTTTTGTTACACTCAAACAGTGTCTCCTCTCATATGCTGAACTGGTTGCATTGTGGATTTTGGTTAAAACATGATTTTGGACAATGTTCATGGAACTCAGCTTAAAACGTACTTGCAGACTTGAAAACCCTTGCCTATTGTAGAGCGCGCCTCCTACTTCCACTGCTGAACGAAAACCCATGATTTTGGACCCTGTTTTCATAAGAAAAGGCTAAAAGAAATGTTTCACTTTTGTTACACTCAAACAGTGTCTCCTCTCATATGCTGAACTAGTCGCATTGTGGATTTTGGTTAAAACATGATTTTGGACAATGTTCATGGAACTCAGCTTAAAACGTACTTGCAGACTTGAAAACCCTTGCCTATTGTAGAGCGCGCCTCCTACTTCCACTGCTGAACGAAAACCCATGATTTTGGACCCTGTTTTCATAAGAAAAGGCTAAAAGAAATGTTTCACTTTTGTTACACTCAAACAGTGTCTCCTCTCATATGCTGAACTAGTCGCATTGTGGATTTTGGTTAAAACATGATTTTGGACAATGTTCATGGAACTCAGCTTAAAACGTACTTGCAGACTTGAAAACCCTTGCCTATTGTAGAGCGCGCCTCCTACTTCCACTGCTGAACGAAAACCCATGATTTTGGACCCTGTTTTCATAAGAAAAGGCTAAAAGAAATGTTTCACTTTTGTTACACTCAAACAGTGTCTCCTCTCATATGCTGAACTAGTCGCATTGTGGATTTTGGTTAAAACATGATTTTGGACAATGTTCATGGAACTCAGCTTAAAACGTACTTGCAGACTTGAAAACCCTTGCCTATTGTAGAGCGCGCCTCCTACTTCCACTGCTGAACGAAAACCCATGATTTTGGACCCTGTTTTCATGCGAAAAGGCTAAAAGAAATGTTTCACGTTTGTTACACTCAAACAGTGTCTCCTCTCATATGCTGAACTGGTCGCATTGTGGATTTTGGTTAAAACATGATTTTGGACAATGTTCGTGGAACTCAGCTTAAAACGTACTTGCAGACTTGAAAACCCTTGCCTATTGTAGAGCGCGCCTCCTACTTCCACTGCTGAACGAAAACCCATGATTTTGGACCCTTTTTTCATAAGAAAAGGCTAAAAGAAATGTTTCACTTTTGTTACACTCAAACAGTGTCTCCTCTCATATGCTGAACTGGTTGCATTGTGGATTTTGGTTAAAACATGATTTTGGACAATGTTCATGGAACTCAGCTTAAAACGTACTTGCAGACTTGAAAACCCTTGCCTATTGTAGAGCGCGCCTCCTACTTCCACTGCTGAACGAAAACCCATGATTTTGGACCCTGTTTTCATAAGAAAAGGCTAAAAGAAATGTTTCACTTTTGTTACACTCAAACAGTGTCTCCTCTCATATGCTGAACTAGTCGCATTGTGGATTTTGGTTAAAACATGATTTTGGACAATGTTCATGGAACTCAGCTTAAAACGTACTTGCACACTTGAAAACCCTTGCCTATTGTAGAGCGCGCCTCCTACTTCCACTGCTGAACGAAAACCCATGATTTTGGACCCTGTTTTCATAAGAAAAGGCTAAAAGAAATGTTTCACTTTTGTTACACTCAAACAGTGTCTCCTCTCATATGCTGAACTAGTCGCATTGTGGATTTTGGTTAAAACATGATTTTGGACAATGTTCATGGAACTCAGCTTAAAACGTACTTGCAGACTTGAAAACCCTTGCCTATTGTAGAGCGCGCCTCCTACTTCCACTGCTGAACGAAAACCCATGATTTTGGACCCTGTTTTCATAAGAAAAGGCTAAAAGAAATGTTTCACTTTTGTTACACTCAAACAGTGTCTCCTCTCATATGCTGAACTAGTCGCATTGTGGATTTTGGTTAAAACATGATTTTGGACAATGTTCATGGAACTCAGCTTAAAACGTACTTGCAGACTTGAAAACCCTTGCCTATTGTAGAGCGCGCCTCCTACTTCCACTGCTGAACGAAAACCCATGATTTTGGACCCTGTTTTCATAAGAAAAGGCTAAAAGAAATGTTTCACTTTTGTTACACTCAAACAGTGTCTCCTCTCATATGCTGAACTAGTCGCATTGTGGATTTTGGTTAAAACATGATTTTGGACAATGTTCATGGAACTCAGCTTAAAACGTACTTGCAGACTTGAAAACCCTTGCCTATTGTAGAGCGCGCCTCCTACTTCCACTGCTGAACGAAAACCCATGATTTTGGACCCTGTTTTCATAAGAAAAGGCTAAAAGAAATGTTTCACTTTTGTTACACTCAAACAGTGTCTCCTCTCATATGCTGAACTAGTCGCATTGTGGATTTTGGTTAAAACATGATTTTGGACAATGTTCATGGAACTCAGCTTAAAACGTACTTGCAGACTTGAAAACCCTTGCCTATTGTAGAGCGCGCCTCCTACTTCCACTGCTGAACGAAAACCCATGATTTTGGACCCTGTTTTCATAAGAAAAGGCTAAAAGAAATGTTTCACTTTTGTTACACTCAAACAGTGTCTCCTCTCATATGCTGAACTGGTCGCATTGTGGATTTTGGTTAAAACATGATTTTGGACAATGTTCGTGGAACTCAGCTTAAAACGTACTTGCAGACTTGAAAACCCTTGCCTATTGTAGAGCGCGCCTCCTACTTCCACTGCTGAACGAAAACCCATGATTTTGGACCCTTTTTTCATAAGAAAAGGCTAAAAGAAATGTTTCACTTTTGTTACACTCAAACAGTGTCTCCTCTCATATGCTGAACTGGTTGCATTGTGGATTTTGGTTAAAACATGATTTTGGACAATGTTCATGGAACTCAGCTTAAAACGTACTTGCAGACTTGAAAACCCTTGCCTATTGTAGAGCGCGCCTCCTACTTCCACTGCTGAACGAAAACCCATGATTTTGGACCCTTTTTTCATAAGAAAAGGCTAAAAGAAATGTTTCACTTTTGTTACACTCAAACAGTGTCTCCTCTCATATGCTGAACTGGTTGCATTGTGGATTTTGGTTAAAACATGATTTTGGACAATGTTCATGGAACTCAGCTTAAAACGTACTTGCAGACTTGAAAACCCTTGCCTATTGTAGAGCGCGCCTCCTACTTCCACTGCTGAATGAAAACCCATGATTTTGGACCCTGTTTTCATAAGAAAAGGCTAAAAGAAATGTTTCACTTTTGTTACACTCAAACAGTGTCTCCTCTCATATGCTGAACTAGTCGCATTGTGGATTTTGGTTAAAACATGATTTTGGACAATGTTCATGGAACTCAGCTTAAAACGTACTTGCAGACTTGAAAACCCTTGCCTATTGTAGAGCGCGCCTCCTACTTCCACTGCTGAACGAAAACCCATGATTTTGGACCCTGTTTTCATAAGAAAAGGCTAAAAGAAATGTTTCACTTTTGTTACACTCAAACAGTGTCTCCTCTCATATGCTGAACTGGTCGCATTGTGGATTTTGGTTAAAACATGATTTTGGACAATGTTCGTGGAACTCAGCTTAAAACGTACTTGCAGACTTGAAAACCCTTGCCTATTGTAGAGCGCGCCTCCTACTTCCACTGCTGAACGAAAACCCATGATTTTGGACCCTTTTTTCATAAGAAAAGGCTAAAAGAAATGTTTCACTTTTGTTACACTCAAACAGTGTCTCCTCTCATATGCTGAACTGGTTGCATTGTGGATTTTGGTTAAAACATGATTTTGGACAATGTTCATGGAACTCAGCTTAAAACGTACTTGCAGACTTGAAAACCCTTGCCTATTGTAGAGCGCGCCTCCTACTTCCACTGCTGAACGAAAACCCATGATTTTGGACCCTGTTTTCATAAGAAAAGGCTAAAAGAAATGTTTCACTTTTGTTACACTCAAACAGTGTCTCCTCTCATATGCTGAACTAGTCGCATTGTGGATTTTGGTTAAAACATGATTTTGGACAATGTTCATGGAACTCAGCTTAAAACGTACTTGCAGACTTGAAAACCCTTGCCTATTGTAGAGCGCGCCTCCTACTTCCACTGCTGAACGAAAACCCATGATTTTGGACCCTGTTTTCATAAGAAAAGGCTAAAAGAAATGTTTCACTTTTGTTACACTCAAACAGTGTCTCCTCTCATATGCTGAACTAGTCGCATTGTGGATTTTGGTTAAAACATGATTTTGGACAATGTTCATGGAACTCAGCTTAAAACGTACTTGCAGACTTGAAAACCCTTGCCTATTGTAGAGCGCGCCTCCTACTTCCACTGCTGAACGAAAACCCATGATTTTGGACCCTGTTTTCATAAGAAAAGGCTAAAAGAAATGTTTCACTTTTGTTACACTCAAACAGTGTCTCCTCTCATATGCTGAACTAGTCGCATTGTGGATTTTGGTTAAAACATGATTTTGGACAATGTTCATGGAACTCAGCTTAAAACGTACTTGCAGACTTGAAAACCCTTGCCTATTGTAGAGCGCGCCTCCTACTTCCACTGCTGAACGAAAACCCATGATTTTGGACCCTGTTTTCATAAGAAAAGGCTAAAAGAAATGTTTCACTTTTGTTACACTCAAACAGTGTCTCCTCTCATATGCTGAACTAGTCGCATTGTGGATTTTGGTTAAAACATGATTTTGGACAATGTTCATGGAACTCAGCTTAAAACGTACTTGCAGACTTGAAAACCCTTGCCTATTGTAGAGCGCGCCTCCTACTTCCACTGCTGAACGAAAACCCATGATTTTGGACCCTGTTTTCATAAGAAAAGGCTAAAAGAAATGTTTCACTTTTGTTACACTCAAACAGTGTCTCCTCTCATATGCTGAACTGGTCGCATTGTGGATTTTGGTTAAAACATGATTTTGGACAATGTTCGTGGAACTCAGCTTAAAACGTACTTGCAGACTTGAAAACCCTTGCCTATTGTAGAGCGCGCCTCCTACTTCCACTGCTGAACGAAAACCCATGATTTTGGACCCTTTTTTCATAAGAAAAGGCTAAAAGAAATGTTTCACTTTTGTTACACTCAAACAGTGTCTCCTCTCATATGCTGAACTGGTTGCATTGTGGATTTTGGTTAAAACATGATTTTGGACAATGTTCATGGAACTCAGCTTAAAACGTACTTGCAGACTTGAAAACCCTTGCATATTGTAGAGCGCGCCTCCTACTTCCACTGCTGAACGAAAACCCATGATTTTGGACCCTTTTTTCATAAGAAAAGTCTAAAAGAAATGTTTCACTTTTGTTACACTCAAACAGTGTCTCCTCTCATATGCTGAACTGGTTGCATTGTGGATTTTGGTTAAAACATGATTTTGGACAATGTTCATGGAACTCAGCTTAAAACGTACTTGCAGACTTGAAAACCCTTGCCTATTGTAGAGCGCGCCTCCTACTTCCACTGCTGAACGAAAACCCATGATTTTGGACCCTGTTTTCATAAGAAAAGGCTAAAAGAAATGTTTCACTTTTGTTACACTCAAACAGTGTCTCCTCTCATATGCTGAACTAGTCGCATTGTGGATTTTGGTTAAAACATGATTTTGGACAATGTTCATGGAACTCAGCTTAAAACGTACTTGCAGACTTGAAAACCCTTGCCTATTGTAGAGCGCGCCTCCTACTTCCACTGCTGAACGAAAACCCATGATTTTGGACCCTGTTTTCATAAGAAAAGGCTAAAAGAAATGTTTCACTTTTGTTACACTCAAACAGTGTCTCCTCTCATATGCTGAACTAGTCGCATTGTGGATTTTGGTTAAAACATGATTTTGGACAATGTTCATGGAACTCAGCTTAAAACGTACTTGCAGACTTGAAAACCCTTGCCTATTGTAGAGCGCGCCTCCTACTTCCACTGCTGAACGAAAACCCATGATTTTGGACCCTGTTTTCATAAGAAAAGGCTAAAAGAAATGTTTCACTTTTGTTACACTCAAACAGTGTCTCCTCTCATATGCTGAACTAGTCGCATTGTGGATTTTGGTTAAAACATGATTTTGGACAATGTTCATGGAACTCAGCTTAAAACGTACTTGCAGACTTGAAAACCCTTGCCTATTGTAGAGCGCGCCTCCTACTTCCACTGCTGAACGAAAACCCATGATTTTGGACCCTGTTTTCATAAGAAAAGGCTAAAAGAAATGTTTCACTTTTGTTACACTCAAACAGTGTCTCCTCTCATATGCTGAACTAGTCGCATTGTGGATTTTGGTTAAAACATGATTTTGGACAATGTTCATGGAACTCAGCTTAAAACGTACTTGCAGACTTGAAAACCCTTGCCTATTGTAGAGCGCGCCTCCTACTTCCACTGCTGAACGAAAACCCATGATTTTGGACCCTGTTTTCATAAGAAAAGGCTAAAAGAAATGTTTCACTTTTGTTACACTCAAACAGTGTCTCCTCTCATATGCTGAACTAGTCGCATTGTGGATTTTGGTTAAAACATGATTTTGGACAATGTTCATGGAACTCAGCTTAAAACGTACTTGCAGACTTGAAAACCCTTGCCTATTGTAGAGCGCGCCTCCTACTTCCACTGCTGAACGAAAACCCATGATTTTGGACCCTGTTTTCATAAGAAAAGGCTAAAAGAAATGTTTCACTTTTGTTACACTCAAACAGTGTCTCCTCTCATATGCTGAACTGGTCGCATTGTGGATTTTGGTTAAAACATGATTTTGGACAATGTTCGTGGAACTCAGCTTAAAACGTACTTGCAGACTTGAAAACCCTTGCCTATTGTAGAGCGCGCCTCCTACTTCCACTGCTGAACGAAAACCCATGATTTTGGACCCTTTTTTCATAAGAAAAGGCTAAAAGAAATGTTTCACTTTTGTTACACTCAAACAGTGTCTCCTCTCATATGCTGAACTGGTTGCATTGTGGATTTTGGTTAAAACATGATTTTGGACAATGTTCATGGAACTCAGCTTAAAACGTACTTGCAGACTTGAAAACCCTTGCATATTGTAGAGCGCGCCTCCTACTTCCACTGCTGAACGAAAACCCATGATTTTGGACCCTTTTTTCATAAGAAAAGTCTAAAAGAAATGTTTCACTTTTGTTACACTCAAACAGTGTCTCCTCTCATATGCTGAACTGGTTGCATTGTGGATTTTGGTTAAAACATGATTTTGGACAATGTTCATGGAACTCAGCTTAAAACGTACTTGCAGACTTGAAAACCCTTGCCTATTGTAGAGCGCGCCTCCTACTTCCACTGCTGAACGAAAACCCATGATTTTGGACCCTGTTTTCATAAGAAAAGGCTAAAAGAAATGTTTCACTTTTGTTACACTCAAACAGTGTCTCCTCTCATATGCTGAACTAGTCGCATTGTGGATTTTGGTTAAAACATGATTTTGGACAATGTTCATGGAACTCAGCTTAAAACGTACTTGCAGACTTGAAAACCCTTGCCTATTGTAGAGCGCGCCTCCTACTTCCACTGCTGAACGAAAACCCATGATTTTGGACCCTGTTTTCATAAGAAAAGGCTAAAAGAAATGTTTCACTTTTGTTACACTCAAACAGTGTCTCCTCTCATATGCTGAACTAGTCGCATTGTGGATTTTGGTTAAAACATGATTTTGGACAATGTTCATGGAACTCAGCTTAAAACGTACTTGCAGACTTGAAAACCCTTGCCTATTGTAGAGCGCGCCTCCTACTTCCACTGCTGAACGAAAACCCATGATTTTGGACCCTGTTTTCATAAGAAAAGGCTAAAAGAAATGTTTCACTTTTGTTACACTCAAACAGTGTCTCCTCTCATATGCTGAACTAGTCGCATTGTGGATTTTGGTTAAAACATGATTTTGGACAATGTTCATGGAACTCAGCTTAAAACGTACTTGCAGACTTGAAAACCCTTGCCTATTGTAGAGCGCGCCTCCTACTTCCACTGCTGAACGAAAACCCATGATTTTGGACCCTGTTTTCATAAGAAAAGGCTAAAAGAAATGTTTCACTTTTGTTACACTCAAACAGTGTCTCCTCTCATATGCTGAACTAGTCGCATTGTGGATTTTGGTTAAAACATGATTTTGGACAATGTTCATGGAACTCAGCTTAAAACGTACTTGCAGACTTGAAAACCCTTGCCTATTGTAGAGCGCGCCTCCTACTTCCACTGCTGAACGAAAACCCATGATTTTGGACCCTGTTTTCATAAGAAAAGGCTAAAAGAAATGTTTCACTTTTGTTACACTCAAACAGTGTCTCCTCTCATATGCTGAACTAGTCGCATTGTGGATTTTGGTTAAAACATGATTTTGGACAATGTTCATGGAACTCAGCTTAAAACGTACTTGCAGACTTGAAAACCCTTGCCTATTGTAGAGCGCGCCTCCTACTTCCACTGCTGAACGAAAACCCATGATTTTGGACCCTGTTTTCATAAGAAAAGGCTAAAAGAAATGTTTCACTTTTGTTACACTCAAACAGTGTCTCCTCTCATATGCTGAACTGGTCGCATTGTGGATTTTGGTTAAAACATGATTTTGGACAATGTTCGTGGAACTCAGCTTAAAACGTACTTGCAGACTTGAAAACCCTTGCCTATTGTAGAGCGCGCCTCCTACTTCCACTGCTGAACGAAAACCCATGATTTTGGACCCTTTTTTCATAAGAAAAGGCTAAAAGAAATGTTTCACTTTTGTTACACTCAAACAGTGTCTCCTCTCATATGCTGAACTGGTTGCATTGTGGATTTTGGTTAAAACATGATTTTGGACAATGTTCATGGAACTCAGCTTAAAACGTACTTGCAGACTTGAAAACCCTTGCATATTGTAGAGCGCGCCTCCTACTTCCACTGCTGAACGAAAACCCATGATTTTGGACCCTTTTTTCATAAGAAAAGTCTAAAAGAAATGTTTCACTTTTGTTACACTCAAACAGTGTCTCCTCTCATATGCTGAACTGGTTGCATTGTGGATTTTGGTTAAAACATGATTTTGGACAATGTTCATGGAACTCAGCTTAAAACGTACTTGCAGACTTGAAAACCCTTGCCTATTGTAGAGCGCGCCTCCTACTTCCACTGCTGAATGAAAACCCATGATTTTGGACCCTGTTTTCATAAGAAAAGGCTAAAAGAAATGTTTCACTTTTGTTACACTCAAACAGTGTCTCCTCTCATATGCTGAACTAGTCGCATTGTGGATTTTGGTTAAAACATGATTTTGGACAATGTTCATGGAACTCAGCTTAAAACGTACTTGCAGACTTGAAAACCCTTGCCTATTGTAGAGCGCGCCTCCTACTTCCACTGCTGAACGAAAACCCATGATTTTGGACCCTGTTTTCATAAGAAAAGGCTAAAAGAAATGTTTCACTTTTGTTACACTCAAACAGTGTCTCCTCTCATATGCTGAACTAGTCGCATTGTGGATTTTGGTTAAAACATGATTTTGGACAATGTTCATGGAACTCAGCTTAAAACGTACTTGCAGACTTGAAAACCCTTGCCTATTGTAGAGCGCGCCTCCTACTTCCACTGCTGAACGAAAACCCATGATTTTGGACCCTGTTTTCATAAGAAAAGGCTAAAAGAAATGTTTCACTTTTGTTACACTCAAACAGTGTCTCCTCTCATATGCTGAACTGGTCGCATTGTGGATTTTGGTTAAAACATGATTTTGGACAATGTTTGTGGAACTCAGCTTAAAACGTACTTGCAGACTTGAAAACCCTTGCCTATTGTAGAGCGCGCCTCCTACTTCCACTGCTGAATGAAAACCCATGATTTTGGACCCTTTTTTCATAAGAAAAGGCTAAAAGAAATGTTTCACTTTTGTTACACTCAAACAGTGTCTCCTCTCATATGCTGAACTGGTTGCATTGTGGATTTTGGTTAAAACATGATTTTGGACAATGTTCATGGAACTCAGCTTAAAACGTACTTGCAGACTTGAAAACCCTTGCCTATTGTAGAGCGCGCCTCCTACTTCCACTGCTGAACGAAAACCCATGATTTTGGACCCTTTTTTCATAAGAAAAGGCTAAAAGAAATGTTTCACTTTTGTTACACTCAAACAGTGTCTCCTCTCATATGCTGAACTGGTTGCATTGTGGATTTTGGTTAAAACATGATTTTGGACAATGTTCATGGAACTCAGCTTAAAACGTACTTGCAGACTTGAAAACCCTTGCCTATTGTAGAGCGCGCCTCCTACTTCCACTGCTGAACGAAAACCCATGATTTTGGACCCTGTTTTCATAAGAAAAGGCTAAAAGAAATGTTTCACTTTTGTTACACTCAAACAGTGTCTCCTCTCATATGCTGAACTAGTCGCATTGTGGATTTTGGTTAAAACATGATTTTGGACAATGTTCATGGAACTCAGTTTAAAACGTACTTGCAGACTTGAAAACCCTTGCCTATTGTAGAGCGCGCCTCCTACTTCCACTGCTGAACGAAAACCCATGATTTTGGACCCTGTTTTCATAAGAAAAGGCTAAAAGAAATGTTTCACTTTTGTTACACTCAAACAGTGTCTCCTCTCATATGCTGAACTAGTCGCATTGTGGATTTTGGTTAAAACATGATTTTGGACAATGTTCATGGAACTCAGCTTAAAACGTACTTGCAGACTTGAAAACCCTTGCCTATTGTAGAGCGCGCCTCCTACTTCCACTGCTGAACGAAAACCCATGATTTTGGACCCTGTTTTCATAAGAAAAGGCTAAAAGAAATGTTTCACTTTTGTTACACTCAAACAGTGTCTCCTCTCATATGCTGAACTAGTCGCATTGTGGATTTTGGTTAAAACATGATTTTGGACAATGTTCATGGAACTCAGCTTAAAACGTACTTGCAGACTTGAAAACCCTTGCCTATTGTAGAGCGCGCCTCCTACTTCCACTGCTGAACGAAAACCCATGATTTTGGACCCTGTTTTCATAAGAAAAGGCTAAAAGAAATGTTTCACTTTTGTTACACTCAAACAGTGTCTCCTCTCATATGCTGAACTAGTCGCATTGTGGATTTTGGTTAAAACATGATTTTGGACAATGTTCATGGAACTCAGCTTAAAACGTACTTGCAGACTTGAAAACCCTTGCCTATTGTAGAGCGCGCCTCCTACTTCCACTGCTGAACGAAAACCCATGATTTTGGACCCTGTTTTCATAAGAAAAGGCTAAAAGAAATGTTTCACTTTTGTTACACTCAAACAGTGTCTCCTCTCATATGCTGAACTAGTCGCATTGTGGATTTTGGTTAAAACATGATTTTGGACAATGTTCATGGAACTCAGCTTAAAACGTACTTGCAGACTTGAAAACCCTTGCCTATTGTAGAGCGCGCCTCCTACTTCCACTGCTGAACGAAAACCCATGATTTTGGACCCTGTTTTCATAAGAAAAGGCTAAAAGAAATGTTTCACTTTTGTTACACTCAAACAGTGTCTCCTCTCATATGCTGAACTGGTCGCATTGTGGATTTTGGTTAAAACATGATTTTGGACAATGTTCGTGGAACTCAGCTTAAAACGTACTTGCAGACTTGAAAACCCTTGCCTATTGTAGAGCGCGCCTCCTACTTCCACTGCTGAACGAAAACCCATGATTTTGGACCCTGTTTTCATAAGAAAAGGCTAAAAGAAATGTTTCACTTTTGTTACACTCAAACAGTGTCTCCTCTCATATGCTGAACTAGTCGCATTGTGGATTTTGGTTAAAACATGATTTTGGACAATGTTCATGGAACTCAGCTTAAAACGTACTTGCAGACTTGAAAACCCTTGCCTATTGTAGAGCGCGCCTCCTACTTCCACTGCTGAACGAAAACCCATGATTTTGGACCCTGTTTTCATAAGAAAAGGCTAAAAGAAATGTTTCACTTTTGTTACACTCAAACAGTGTCTCCTCTCATATGCTGAACTAGTCGCATTGTGGATTTTGGTTAAAACATGATTTTGGACAATGTTCATGGAACTCAGCTTAAAACGTACTTGCAGACTTGAAAACCCTTGCCTATTGTAGAGCGCGCCTCCTACTTCCACTGCTGAACGAAAACCCATGATTTTGGACCCTGTTTTCATAAGAAAAGGCTAAAAGAAATGTTTCACGTTTGTTACACTCAAACAGTGTCTCCTCTCATATGCTGAACTGGTCGCATTGTGGATTTTGGTTAAAACATGATTTTGGACAATGTTCATGGAACTCAGCTTAAAACGTACTTGCAGACTTGAAAACACTTGCCTATTGTAGAGCGCGCCTCCTACTTCCACTGCTGAATGAAAACCCATGATTTTGGACCCTGTTTTCATGCGAAAAGGCTAAAAGAAATGTTTCACGTTTGTTACACTCAAACAGTGTCTCCTCTCATATGCTGAACTGGTCGCATTGTGGATTTTGGTTAAAACATGATTTTGGACAATGTTCATGGAACTCAGCTTAAAACGTACTTGCAGACTTGAAAACCCTTGCCTATTGTAGAGCGCGCCTCCTACTTCCACTGCTGAACGAAAACCCATGATTTTGGACCCTGTTTTCATAAGAAAAGGCTAAAAGAAATGTTTCACTTTTGTTACACTCAAACAGTTTCTCCTCTCATATGCTGAACTAGTCGCATTGTGGATTTTGGTTAAAACATGATTTTGGACAATGTTCATGGAACTCAGCTTAAAACGTACTTGCAGACTTGAAAACCCTTGCCTATTGTAGAGCGCGCCTCCTACTTCCACTGCTGAACGAAAACCCATGATTTTGGACCCTGTTTTCATAAGAAAAGGCTAAAAGAAATGTTTCACTTTTGTTACACTCAAACAGTGTCTCCTCTCATATGCTGAACTGGTCGCATTGTGGATTTTGGTTAAAACATGATTTTGGACAATGTTCGTGGAACTCAGCTTAAAACGTACTTGCAGACTTGAAAACCCTTGCCTATTGTAGAGCGCGCCTCCTACTTCCACTGCTGAACGAAAACCCATGATTTTGGACCCTTTTTTCATAAGAAAAGGCTAAAAGAAATGTTTCACTTTTGTTAATCTCAAACAGTGTCTCCTCTCATATGCTGAACTGGTTGCATTGTGGATTTTGGTTAAAACATGATTTTGGACAATGTTCATGGAACTCAGCTTAAAACGTACTTGCAGACTTGAAAACCCTTGCCTATTGTAGAGCGCGCCTCCTACTTCCACTGCTGAACGAAAACCCATGATTTTGGACCCTGTTTTCATAAGAAAAGGCTAAAAGAAATGTTTCACTTTTGTTACACACAAACAGTGTCTCCTCTCATATGCTGAACTAGTCGCATTGTGGATTTTGGTTAAAACATGATTTTGGACAATGTTCATGGAACTCAGCTTAAAACGTACTTGCAGACTTGAAAACCCTTGCCTATTGTAGAGCGCGCCTCCTACTTCCACTGCTGAACGAAAACCCATGATTTTGGACCCTGTTTTCATAAGAAAAGGCTAAAAGAAATGTTTCACTTTTGTTACACTCAAACAGTGTCTCCTCTCATATGCTGAACTAGTCGCATTGTGGATTTTGGTTAAAACATGATTTTGGACAATGTTCATGGAACTCAGCTTAAAACGTACTTGCAGACTTGAAAACCCTTGCCTATTGTAGAGCGCGCCTCCTACTTCCACTGCTGAACGAAAACCCATGATTTTGGACCCTGTTTTCATAAGAAAAGGCTAAAAGAAATGTTTCACTTTTGTTACACTCAAACAGTGTCTCCTCTCATATGCTGAACTAGTCGCATTGTGGATTTTGGTTAAAACATGATTTTGGACAATGTTCATGGAACTCAGCTTAAAACGTACTTGCAGACTTGAAAACCCTTGCCTATTGTAGAGCGCGCCTCCTACTTCCACTGCTGAACGAAAACCCATGATTTTGGACCCTGTTTTCATAAGAAAAGGCTAAAAGAAATGTTTCACTTTTGTTACACTCAAACAGTTTCTCCTCTCATATGCTGAACTAGTCGCATTGTGGATTTTGGTTAAAACATGATTTTGGACAATGTTCATGGAACTCAGCTTAAAACGTACTTGCAGACTTGAAAACCCTTGCCTATTGTAGAGCGCGCCTCCTACTTCCACTGCTGAACGAAAACCCATGATTTTGGACCCTGTTTTCATAAGAAAAGGCTAAAAGAAATGTTTCACTTTTGTTACACTCAAACAGTGTCTCCTCTCATATGCTGAACTGGTCGCATTGTGGATTTTGGTTAAAACATGATTTTGGACAATGTTCGTGGAACTCAGCTTAAAACGTACTTGCAGACTTGAAAACCCTTGCCTATTGTAGAGCGCGCCTCCTACTTCCACTGCTGAACGAAAACCCATGATTTTGGACCCTTTTTTCATAAGAAAAGGCTAAAAGAAATGTTTCACTTTTGTTAATCTCAAACAGTGTCTCCTCTCATATGCTGAACTGGTTGCATTGTGGATTTTGGTTAAAACATGATTTTGGACAATGTTCATGGAACTCAGCTTAAAACGTACTTGCAGACTTGAAAACCCTTGCCTATTGTAGAGCGCGCCTCCTACTTCCACTGCTGAACGAAAACCCATGATTTTGGACCCTGTTTTCATAAGAAAAGGCTAAAAGAAATGTTTCACTTTTGTTACACACAAACAGTGTCTCCTCTCATATGCTGAACTAGTCGCATTGTGGATTTTGGTTAAAACATGATTTTGGACAATGTTCATGGAACTCAGCTTAAAACGTACTTGCAGACTTGAAAACCCTTGCCTATTGTAGAGCGCGCCTCCTACTTCCACTGCTGAACGAAAACCCATGATTTTGGACCCTGTTTTCATAAGAAAAGGCTAAAAGAAATGTTTCACTTTTGTTACACTCAAACAGTGTCTCCTCTCATATGCTGAACTAGTCGCATTGTGGATTTTGGTTAAAACATGATTTTGGACAATGTTCATGGAACTCAGCTTAAAACGTACTTGCAGACTTGAAAACCCTTGCCTATTGTAGAGCGCGCCTCCTACTTCCACTGCTGAACGAAAACCCATGATTTTGGACCCTGTTTTCATAAGAAAAGGCTAAAAGAAATGTTTCACTTTTGTTACACTCAAACAGTGTCTCCTCTCATATGCTGAACTAGTCGCATTGTGGATTTTGGTTAAAACATGATTTTGGACAATGTTCATGGAACTCAGCTTAAAACGTACTTGCAGACTTGAAAACCCTTGCCTATTGTAGAGCGCGCCTCCTACTTCCACTGCTGAACGAAAACCCATGATTTTGGACCCTGTTTTCATAAGAAAAGGCTAAAAGAAATGTTTCACTTTTGTTACACTCAAACAGTGTCTCCTCTCATATGCTGAACTAGTCGCATTGTGGATTTTGGTTAAAACATGATTTTGGACAATGTTCATGGAACTCAGCTTAAAACGTACTTGCAGACTTGAAAACCCTTGCCTATTGTAGAGCGCGCCTCCTACTTCCACTGCTGAACGAAAACCCATGATTTTGGACCCTGTTTTCATAAGAAAAGGCTAAAAGAAATGTTTCACGTTTGTTACACTCAAACAGTGTCTCCTCTCATATGCTGAACTGGTCGCATTGTGGATTTTGGTTAAAACATGATTTTGGACAATGTTCATGGAACTCAGCTTAAAACGTACTTGCAGACTTGAAAACACTTGCCTATTGTAGAGCGCGCCTCCTACTTCCACTGCTGAATGAAAACCCATGATTTTGGACCCTGTTTTCATGCGAAAAGGCTAAAAGAAATGTTTCACGTTTGTTACACTCAAACAGTGTCTCCTCTCATATGCTGAACTGGTCGCATTGTGGATTTTGGTTAAAACATGATTTTGGACAATGTTCATGGAACTCAGCTTAAAACGTACTTGCAGACTTGAAAACCCTTGCCTATTGTAGAGCGCGCCTCCTACTTCCACTGCTGAACGAAAACCCATGATTTTGGACCCTGTTTTCATAAGAAAAGGCTAAAAGAAATGTTTCACTTTTGTTACACTCAAACAGTGTCTCCTCTCATATGCTGAACTAGTCGCATTGTGGATTTTGGTTAAAACATGATTTTGGACAATGTTCATGGAACTCAGCTTAAAACGTACTTGCAGACTTGAAAACCCTTGCCTATTGTAGAGCGCGCCTCCTACTTCCACTGCTGAACGAAAACCCATGATTTTGGACCCTGTTTTCATAAGAAAAGGCTAAAAGAAATGTTTCACTTTTGTTACACTCAAACAGTGTCTCCTCTCATATGCTGAACTGGTCGCATTGTGGATTTTGGTTAAAACATGATTTTGGACAATGTTCGTGGAACTCAGCTTAAAACGTACTTGCAGACTTGAAAACCCTTGCCTATTGTAGAGCGCGCCTCCTACTTCCACTGCTGAACGAAAACCCATGATTTTGGACCCTTTTTTCATAAGAAAAGGCTAAAAGAAATGTTTCACTTTTGTTACACTCAAACAGTGTCTCCTCTCATATGCTGAACTGGTTGCATTGTGGATTTTGGTTAAAACATGATTTTGGACAATGTTCATGGAACTCAGCTTAAAACGTACTTGCAGACTTGAAAACCCTTGCCTATTGTAGAGCGCGCCTCCTACTTCCACTGCTGAACGAAAACCCATGATTTTGGACCCTGTTTTCATAAGAAAAGGCTAAAAGAAATGTTTCACTTTTGTTACACTCAAACAGTGTCTCCTCTCATATGCTGAACTGGTCGCATTGTGGATTTTGGTTAAAACATGATTTTGGACAATGTTCGTGGAACTCAGCTTAAAACGTACTTGCAGACTTGAAAACCCTTGCCTATTGTAGAGCGCGCCTCCTACTTCCACTGCTGAACGAAAACCCATGATTTTGGACCCTGTTTTCATAAGAAAAGGCTAAAAGAAATGTTTCACTTTTGTTACACTCAAACAGTGTCTCCTCTCATATGCTGAACTGGTCGCATTGTGGATTTTGGTTAAAACATGATTTTGGACAATGTTCATGGAACTCAGCTTAAAACGTACTTGCAGACTTGAAAACCCTTGCCTATTGTAGAGCGCGCCTCCTACTTCCACTGCTGAACGAAAACCCATGATTTTGGACCCTGTTTTCATAAGAAAAGGCTAAAAGAAATGTTTCACTTTTGTTACACTCAAACAGTGTCTCCTCTCATATGCTGAACTAGTCGCATTGTGGATTTTGGTTAAAACATGATTTTGGACAATGTTCATGGAACTCAGCTTAAAACGTACTTGCAGACTTGAAAACCCTTGCCTATTGTAGAGCGCGCCTCCTACTTCCACTGCTGAACGAAAACCCATGATTTTGGACCCTGTTTTCATAAGAAAAGGCTAAAAGAAATGTTTCACGTTTGTTACACTCAAACAGTGTCTCCTCTCATATGCTGAACTGGTCGCATTGTGGATTTTGGTTAAAACATGATTTTGGACAATGTTCGTGGAACTCAGCTTAAAACGTACTTGCAGACTTGAAAACCCTTGCCTATTGTAGAGCGCGCCTCCTACTTCCACTGCTGAACGAAAACCCATGATTTTGGACCCTTTTTTCATAAGAAAAGGCTAAAAGAAATGTTTCACTTTTGTTACACTCAAACAGTGTCTCCTCTCATATGCTGAACTGGTTGCATTGTGGATTTTGGTTAAAACATGATTTTGGACAATGTTCATGGAACTCAGCTTAAAACGTACTTGCAGACTTGAAAACCCTTGCCTATTGTAGAGCGCGCCTCCTACTTCCACTGCTGAACGAAAACCCATGATTTTGGACCCTTTTTTCATAAGAAAAGGCTAAAAGAAATGTTTCACTTTTGTTACACTCAAACAGTGTCTCCTCTCATATGCTGAACTGGTTGCATTGTGGATTTTGGTTAAAACATGATTTTGGACAATGTTCATGGAACTCAGCTTAAAACGTACTTGCAGACTTGAAAACCCTTGCCTATTGTAGAGCTCGCCTCCTACTTCCACTGCTGAACGAAAACCCATGATTTTGGACCCTGTTTTCATAAGAAAAGGCTAAAAGAAATGTTTCACTTTTGTTACACTCAAACAGTGTCTCCTCTCATATGCTGAACTAGTCGCATTGTGGATTTTGGTTAAAACATGATTTTGGACAATGTTCATGGAACTCAGCTTAAAACGTACTTGCAGACTTGAAAACCCTTGCCTATTGTAGAGCGCGCCTCCTACTTCCACTGCTGAACGAAAACCCATGATTTTGGACCCTGTTTTAATAAGAAAAGGCTAAAAGAAATGTTTCACTTTTGTTACACTCAAACAGTGTCTCCTCTCATATGCTGAACTAGTCGCATTGTGGATTTTGGTTAAAACATGATTTTGGACAATGTTCATGGAACTCAGCTTAAAACGTACTTGCAGACTTGAAAACCCTTGCCTATTGTAGAGCGCGCCTCCTACTTCCACTGCTGAACGAAAACCCATGATTTTGGACCCTGTTTTCATAAGAAAAGGCTAAAAGAAATGTTTCACTTTTGTTACACTCAAACAGTGTCTCCTCTCATATGCTGAACTAGTCGCATTGTGGATTTTGGTTAAAACATGATTTTGGACAATGTTCATGGAACTCAGCTTAAAACGTACTTGCAGACTTGAAAACCCTTGCCTATTGTAGAGCGCGCCTCCTACTTCCACTGCTGAACGAAAACCCATGATTTTGGACCCTGTTTTCATAAGAAAAGGCTAAAAGAAATGTTTCACTTTTGTTACACTCAAACAGTGTCTCCTCTCATATGCTGAACTAGTCGCATTGTGGATTTTGGTTAAAACATGATTTTGGACAATGTTCATGGAACTCAGCTTAAAACGTACTTGCAGACTTGAAAACCCTTGCCTATTGTAGAGCGCGCCTCCTACTTCCACTGCTGAACGAAAACCCATGATTTTGGACCCTGTTTTCATAAGAAAAGGCTAAAAGAAATGTTTCACTTTTGTTACACTCAAACAGTGTCTCCTCTCATATGCTGAACTAGTCGCATTGTGGATTTTGGTTAAAACATGATTTTGGACAATGTTCATGGAACTCAGCTTAAAACGTACTTGCAGACTTGAAAACCCTTGCCTATTGTAGAGCGCGCCTCCTACTTCCACTGCTGAACGAAAACCCATGATTTTGGACCCTGTTTTCATAAGAAAAGGCTAAAAGAAATGTTTCACTTTTGTTACACTCAAACAGTGTCTCCTCTCATATGCTGAACTGGTCGCATTGTGGATTTTGGTTAAAACATGATTTTGGACAATGTTCGTGGAACTCAGCTTAAAACGTACTTGCAGACTTGAAAACCCTTGCCTATTGTAGAGCGCGCCTCCTACTTCCACTGCTGAACGAAAACCCATGATTTTGGACCCTGTTTTCATAAGAAAAGGCTAAAAGAAATGTTTCACTTTTGTTACACTCAAACAGTGTCTCCTCTCATATGCTGAACTAGTCGCATTGTGGATTTTGGTTAAAACATGATTTTGGACAATGTTCATGGAACTCAGCTTAAAACGTACTTGCAGACTTGAAAACCCTTGCCTATTGTAGAGCGCGCCTCCTACTTCCACTGCTGAACGAAAACCCATGATTTTGGACCCTGTTTTCATAAGAAAAGGCTAAAAGAAATGTTTCACTTTTGTTACACTCAAACAGTGTCTCCTCTCATATGCTGAACTAGTCGCATTGTGGATTTTGGTTAAAACATGATTTTGGACAATGTTCATGGAACTCAGCTTAAAACGTACTTGCAGACTTGAAAACCCTTGCCTATTGTAGAGCGCGCCTCCTACTTCCACTGCTGAACGAAAACCCATGATTTTGGACCCTGTTTTCATAAGAAAAGGCTAAAAGAAATGTTTCACGTTTGTTACACTCAAACAGTGTCTCCTCTCATATGCTGAACTGGTCGCATTGTGGATTTTGGTTAAAACATGATTTTGGACAATGTTCATGGAACTCAGCTTAAAACGTACTTGCAGACTTGAAAACACTTGCCTATTGTAGAGCGCGCCTCCTACTTCCACTGCTGAATGAAAACCCATGATTTTGGACCCTGTTTTCATGCGAAAAGGCTAAAAGAAATGTTTCACGTTTGTTACACTCAAACAGTGTCTCCTCTCATATGCTGAACTGGTCGCATTGTGGATTTTGGTTAAAACATGATTTTGGACAATGTTCATGGAACTCAGCTTAAAACGTACTTGCAGACTTGAAAACCCTTGCCTATTGTAGAGCGCGCCTCCTACTTCCACTGCTGAACGAAAACCCATGATTTTGGACCCTGTTTTCATAAGAAAAGGCTAAAAGAAATGTTTCACTTTTGTTACACTCAAACAGTGTCTCCTCTCATATGCTGAACTAGTCGCATTGTGGATTTTGGTTAAAACATGATTTTGGACAATGTTCATGGAACTCAGCTTAAAACGTACTTGCAGACTTGAAAACCCTTGCCTATTGTAGAGCGCGCCTCCTACTTCCACTGCTGAACGAAAACCCATGATTTTGGACCCTGTTTTCATAAGAAAAGGCTAAAAGAAATGTTTCACTTTTGTTACACTCAAACAGTGTCTCCTCTCATATGCTGAACTAGTCGCATTGTGGATTTTGGTTAAAACATGATTTTGGACAATGTTCATGGAACTCAGCTTAAAACGTACTTGCAGACTTGAAAACCCTTGCCTATTGTAGAGCGCGCCTCCTACTTCCACTGCTGAACGAAAACCCATGATTTTGGACCCTGTTTTCATAAGAAAAGGCTAAAAGAAATGTTTCACTTTTGTTACACTCAAACAGTGTCTCCTCTCATATGCTGAACTAGTCGCATTGTGGATTTTGGTTAAAACATGATTTTGGACAATGTTCATGGAACTCAGCTTAAAACGTACTTGCAGACTTGAAAACCCTTGCCTATTGTAGAGCGCGCCTCCTACTTCCACTGCTGAACGAAAACCCATGATTTTGGACCCTGTTTTCATAAGAAAAGGCTAAAAGAAATGTTTCACTTTTGTTACACTCAAACAGTGTCTCCTCTCATATGCTGAACTAGTCGCATTGTGGATTTTGGTTAAAACATGATTTTGGACAATGTTCATGGAACTCAGCTTAAAACGTACTTGCAGACTTGAAAACCCTTGCCTATTGTAGAGCGCGCCTCCTACTTCCACTGCTGAACGAAAACCCATGATTTTGGACCCTGTTTTCATAAGAAAAGGCTAAAAGAAATGTTTCACTTTTGTTACACTCAAACAGTGTCTCCTCTCATATGCTGAACTAGTCGCATTGTGGATTTTGGTTAAAACATGATTTTGGACAATGTTCATGGAACTCAGCTTAAAACGTACTTGCAGACTTGAAAACCCTTGCCTATTGTAGAGCGCGCCTCCTACTTCCACTGCTGAACGAAAACCCATGATTTTGGACCCTGTTTTCATAAGAAAAGGCTAAAAGAAATGTTTCACTTTTGTTACACTCAAACAGTGTCTCCTCTCATATGCTGAACTGGTCGCATTGTGGATTTTGGTTAAAACATGATTTTGGACAATGTTCGTGGAACTCAGCTTAAAACGTACTTGCAGACTTGAAAACCCTTGCCTATTGTAGAGCGCGCCTCCTACTTCCACTGCTGAACGAAAACCCATGATTTTGGACCCTGTTTTCATAAGAAAAGGCTAAAAGAAATGTTTCACTTTTGTTACACTCAAACAGTGTCTCCTCTCATATGCTGAACTAGTCGCATTGTGGATTTTGGTTAAAACATGATTTTGGACAATGTTCATGGAACTCAGCTTAAAACGTACTTGCAGACTTGAAAACCCTTGCCTATTGTAGAGCGCGCCTCCTACTTCCACTGCTGAACGAAAACCCATGATTTTGGACCCTGTTTTCATAAGAAAAGGCTAAAAGAAATGTTTCACTTTTGTTACACTCAAACAGTGTCTCCTCTCATATGCTGAACTAGTCGCATTGTGGATTTTGGTTAAAACATGATTTTGGACAATGTTCATGGAACTCAGCTTAAAACGTACTTGCAGACTTGAAAACCCTTGCCTATTGTAGAGCGCGCCTCCTACTTCCACTGCTGAACGAAAACCCATGATTTTGGACCCTGTTTTCATAAGAAAAGGCTAAAAGAAATGTTTCACGTTTGTTACACTCAAACAGTGTCTCCTCTCATATGCTGAACTGGTCGCATTGTGGATTTTGGTTAAAACATGATTTTGGACAATGTTCATGGAACTCAGCTTAAAACGTACTTGCAGACTTGAAAACACTTGCCTATTGTAGAGCGCGCCTCCTACTTCCACTGCTGAATGAAAACCCATGATTTTGGACCCTGTTTTCATGCGAAAAGGCTAAAAGAAATGTTTCACGTTTGTTACACTCAAACAGTGTCTCCTCTCATATGCTGAACTGGTCGCATTGTGGATTTTGGTTAAAACATGATTTTGGACAATGTTCATGGAACTCAGCTTAAAACGTACTTGCAGACTTGAAAACCCTTGCCTATTGTAGAGCGCGCCTCCTACTTCCACTGCTGAACGAAAACCCATGATTTTGGACCCTGTTTTCATAAGAAAAGGCTAAAAGAAATGTTTCACTTTTGTTACACTCAAACAGTGTCTCCTCTCATATGCTGAACTAGTCGCATTGTGGATTTTGGTTAAAACATGATTTTGGACAATGTTCATGGAACTCAGCTTAAAACTTACTTGCAGACTTGAAAACCCTTGCCTATTGTAGAGCGCGCCTCCTACTTCCACTGCTGAACGAAAACCCATGATTTTGGACCCTGTTTTCATAAGAAAAGGCTAAAAGAAATGTTTCACTTTTGTTACACTCAAACAGTGTCTCCTCTCATATGCTGAACTAGTCGCATTGTGGATTTTGGTTAAAACATGATTTTGGACAATGTTCATGGAACTCAGCTTAAAACGTACTTGCAGACTTGAAAACCCTTGCCTATTGTAGAGCGCGCCTCCTACTTCCACTGCTGAACGAAAACCCATGATTTTGGACCCTGTTTTCATAAGAAAAGGCTAAAAGAAATGTTTCACTTTTGTTACACTCAAACAGTGTCTCCTCTCATATGCTGAACTGGTCGCATTGTGGATTTTGGTTAAAACATGATTTTGGACAATGTTCGTGGAACTCAGCTTAAAACGTACTTGCAGACTTGAAAACCCTTGCCTATTGTAGAGCGCGCCTCCTACTTCCACTGCTGAACGAAAACCCATGATTTTGGACCCTGTTTTCATAAGAAAAGGCTAAAAGAAATGTTTCACTTTTGTTACACTCAAACAGTGTCTCCTCTCATATGCTGAACTAGTCGCATTGTGGATTTTGGTTAAAACATGATTTTGGACAATGTTCATGGAACTCAGCTTAAAACGTACTTGCAGACTTGAAAACCCTTGCCTATTGTAGAGCGCGCCTCCTACTTCCACTGCTGAACGAAAACCCATGATTTTGGACCCTGTTTTCATAAGAAAAGGCTAAAAGAAATGTTTCACTTTTGTTACACTCAAACAGTGTCTCCTCTCATATGCTGAACTGGTCGCATTGTGGATTTTGGTTAAAACATGATTTTGGACAATGTTCGTGGAACTCAGCTTAAAACGTACTTGCAGACTTGAAAACCCTTGCCTATTGTAGAGCGCGCCTCCTACTTCCACTGCTGAACGAAAACCCATGATTTTGGACCCTGTTTTCATAAGAAAAGGCTAAAAGAAATGTTTCACTTTTGTTACACTCAAACAGTGTCTCCTCTCATATGCTGAACTAGTCGCATTGTGGATTTTGGTTAAAACATGATTTTGGACAATGTTCATGGAACTCAGCTTAAAACGTACTTGCAGACTTGAAAACCCTTGCCTATTGTAGAGCGCGCCTCCTACTTCCACTGCTGAACGAAAACCCATGATTTTGGACCCTGTTTTCATAAGAAAAGGCTAAAAGAAATGTTTCACTTTTGTTACACTCAAACAGTGTCTCCTCTCATATGCTGAACTAGTCGCATTGTGGATTTTGGTTAAAACATGATTTTGGACAATGTTCATGGAACTCAGCTTAAAACGTACTTGCAGACTTGAAAACCCTTGCCTATTGTAGAGCGCGCCTCCTACTTCCACTGCTGAACGAAAACCCATGATTTTGGACCCTGTTTTCATAAGAAAAGGCTAAAAGAAATGTTTCACGTTTGTTACACTCAAACAGTGTCTCCTCTCATATGCTGAACTGGTCGCATTGTGGATTTTGGTTAAAACATGATTTTGGACAATGTTCATGGAACTCAGCTTAAAACGTACTTGCAGACTTGAAAACACTTGCCTATTGTAGAGCGCGCCTCCTACTTCCACTGCTGAATGAAAACCCATGATTTTGGACCCTGTTTTCATGCGAAAAGGCTAAAAGAAATGTTTCACGTTTGTTACACTCAAACAGTGTCTCCTCTCATATGCTGAACTGGTCGCATTGTGGATTTTGGTTAAAACATGATTTTGGACAATGTTCATGGAACTCAGCTTAAAACGTACTTGCAGACTTGAAAACCCTTGCCTATTGTAGAGCGCGCCTCCTACTTCCACTGCTGAACGAAAACCCATGATTTTGGACCCTGTTTTCATAAGAAAAGGCTAAAAGAAATGTTTCACTTTTGTTACACTCAAACAGTGTCTCCTCTCATATGCTGAACTAGTCGCATTGTGGATTTTGGTTAAAACATGATTTTGGACAATGTTCATGGAACTCAGCTTAAAACGTACTTGCAGACTTGAAAACCCTTGCCTATTGTAGAGCGCGCCTCCTACTTCCACTGCTGAACGAAAACCCATGATTTTGGACCCTGTTTTCATAAGAAAAGGCTAAAAGAAATGTTTCACTTTTGTTACACTCAAACAGTGTCTCCTCTCATATGCTGAACTAGTCGCATTGTGGATTTTGGTTAAAACATGATTTTGGACAATGTTCATGGAACTCAGCTTAAAACGTACTTGCAGACTTGAAAACCCTTGCCTATTGTAGAGCGCGCCTCCTACTTCCACTGCTGAACGAAAACCCATGATTTTGGACCCTGTTTTCATAAGAAAAGGCTAAAAGAAATGTTTCACTTTTGTTACACTCAAACAGTGTCTCCTCTCATATGCTGAACTAGTCGCATTGTGGATTTTGGTTAAAACATGATTTTGGACAATGTTCATGGAACTCAGCTTAAAACGTACTTGCAGACTTGAAAACCCTTGCCTATTGTAGAGCGCGCCTCCTACTTCCACTGCTGAACGAAAACCCATGATTTTGGACCCTGTTTTCATAAGAAAAGGCTAAAAGAAATGTTTCACGTTTGTTACACTCAAACAGTGTCTCCTCTCATATGCTGAACTGGTCGCATTGTGGATTTTGGTTAAAACATGATTTTGGACAATGTTCATGGAACTCAGCTTAAAACGTACTTGCAGACTTGAAAACCCTTGCCTATTGTAGAGCGCGCCTCCTACTTCCACTGCTGAACGAAAACCCATGATTTTGGACCCTGTTTTCATAAGAAAAGGCTAAAAGAAATGTTTCACTTTTGTTACACTCAAACAGTGTCTCCTCTCATATGCTGAACTAGTCGCATTGTGGATTTTGGTTAAAACATGATTTTGGACAATGTTCATGGAACTCAGCTTAAAACGTACTTGCAGACTTGAAAACCCTTGCCTATTGTAGAGCGCGCCTCCTACTTCCACTGCTGAACGAAAACCCATGATTTTGGACCCTGTTTTCATAAGAAAAGGCTAAAAGAAATGTTTCACTTTTGTTACACTCAAACAGTGTCTCCTCTCATATGCTGAACTAGTCGCATTGTGGATTTTGGTTAAAACATGATTTTGGACAATGTTCATGGAACTCAGCTTAAAACGTACTTGCAGACTTGAAAACCCTTGCCTATTGTAGAGCGCGCCTCCTACTTCCACTGCTGAACGAAAACCCATGATTTTGGACCCTGTTTTCATAAGAAAAGGCTAAAAGAAATGTTTCACTTTTGTTACACTCAAACAGTGTCTCCTCTCATATGCTGAACTGGTCGCATTGTGGATTTTGGTTAAAACATGATTTTGGACAATGTTCGTGGAACTCAGCTTAAAACGTACTTGCAGACTTGAAAACCCTTGCCTATTGTAGAGCGCGCCTCCTACTTCCACTGCTGAACGAAAACCCATGATTTTGGACCCTGTTTTCATAAGAAAAGGCTAAAAGAAATGTTTCACTTTTGTTACACTCAAACAGTGTCTCCTCTCATATGCTGAACTAGTCGCATTGTGGATTTTGGTTAAAACATGATTTTGGACAATGTTCATGGAACTCAGCTTAAAACGTACTTGCAGACTTGAAAACCCTTGCCTATTGTAGAGCGCGCCTCCTACTTCCACTGCTGAACGAAAACCCATGATTTTGGACCCTGTTTTCATAAGAAAAGGCTAAAAGAAATGTTTCACTTTTGTTACACTCAAACAGTGTCTCCTCTCATATGCTGAACTAGTCGCATTGTGGATTTTGGTTAAAACATGATTTTGGACAATGTTCATGGAACTCAGCTTAAAACGTACTTGCAGACTTGAAAACCCTTGCCTATTGTAGAGCGCGCCTCCTACTTCCACTGCTGAACGAAAACCCATGATTTTGGACCCTGTTTTCATAAGAAAAGGCTAAAAGAAATGTTTCACTTTTGTTACACTCAAACAGTGTCTCCTCTCATATGCTGAACTGGTCGCATTGTGGATTTTGGTTAAAACATGATTTTGGACAATGTTCGTGGAACTCAGCTTAAAACGTACTTGCAGACTTGAAAACCCTTGCCTATTGTAGAGCGCGCCTCCTACTTCCACTGCTGAACGAAAACCCATGATTTTGGACCCTGTTTTCATAAGAAAAGGCTAAAAGAAATGTTTCACTTTTGTTACACTCAAACAGTGTCTCCTCTCATATGCTGAACTAGTCGCATTGTGGATTTTGGTTAAAACATGATTTTGGACAATGTTCATGGAACTCAGCTTAAAACGTACTTGCAGACTTGAAAACCCTTGCCTATTGTAGAGCGCGCCTCCTACTTCCACTGCTGAACGAAAACCCATGATTTTGGACCCTGTTTTCATAAGAAAAGGCTAAAAGAAATGTTTCACTTTTGTTACACTCAAACAGTGTCTCCTCTCATATGCTGAACTGGTCGCATTGTGGATTTTGGTTAAAACATGATTTTGGACAATGTTCGTGGAACTCAGCTTAAAACGTACTTGCAGACTTGAAAACCCTTGCCTATTGTAGAGCGCGCCTCCTACTTCCACTGCTGAACGAAAACCCATGATTTTGGACCCTGTTTTCATAAGAAAAGGCTAAAAGAAATGTTTCACTTTTGTTACACTCAAACAGTGTCTCCTCTCATATGCTGAACTAGTCGCATTGTGGATTTTGGTTAAAACATGATTTTGGACAATGTTCATGGAACTCAGCTTAAAACGTACTTGCAGACTTGAAAACCCTTGCCTATTGTAGAGCGCGCCTCCTACTTCCACTGCTGAACGAAAACCCATGATTTTGGACCCTGTTTTCATAAGAAAAGGCTAAAAGAAATGTTTCACTTTTGTTACACTCAAACAGTGTCTCCTCTCATATGCTGAACTAGTCGCATTGTGGATTTTGGTTAAAACATGATTTTGGACAATGTTCATGGAACTCAGCTTAAAACGTACTTGCAGACTTGAAAACCCTTGCCTATTGTAGAGCGCGCCTCCTACTTCCACTGCTGAACGAAAACCCATGATTTTGGACCCTGTTTTCATAAGAAAAGGCTAAAAGAAATGTTTCACGTTTGTTACACTCAAACAGTGTCTCCTCTCATATGCTGAACTGGTCGCATTGTGGATTTTGGTTAAAACATGATTTTGGACAATGTTCATGGAACTCAGCTTAAAACGTACTTGCAGACTTGAAAACACTTGCCTATTGTAGAGCGCGCCTCCTACTTCCACTGCTGAATGAAAACCCATGATTTTGGACCCTGTTTTCATGCGAAAAGGCTAAAAGAAATGTTTCACGTTTGTTACACTCAAACAGTGTCTCCTCTCATATGCTGAACTGGTCGCATTGTGGATTTTGGTTAAAACATGATTTTGGACAATGTTCATGGAACTCAGCTTAAAACGTACTTGCAGACTTGAAAACCCTTGCCTATTGTAGAGCGCGCCTCCTACTTCCACTGCTGAACGAAAACCCATGATTTTGGACCCTGTTTTCATAAGAAAAGGCTAAAAGAAATGTTTCACTTTTGTTACACTCAAACAGTGTCTCCTCTCATATGCTGAACTAGTCGCATTGTGGATTTTGGTTAAAACATGATTTTGGACAATGTTCATGGAACTCAGCTTAAAACGTACTTGCAGACTTGAAAACCCTTGCCTATTGTAGAGCGCGCCTCCTACTTCCTCTGCTGAACGAAAACCCATGATTTTGGACCCTGTTTTCATAAGAAAAGGCTAAAAGAAATGTTTCACTTTTGTTACACTCAAACAGTGTCTCCTCTCATATGCTGAACTAGTCGCATTGTGGATTTTGGTTAAAACATGATTTTGGACAATGTTCATGGAACTCAGCTTAAAACGTACTTGCAGACTTGAAAACCCTTGCCTATTGTAGAGCGCGCCTCCTACTTCCACTGCTGAACGAAAACCCATGATTTTGGACCCTGTTTTCATAAGAAAAGGCTAAAAGAAATGTTTCACTTTTGTTACACTCAAACAGTGTCTCCTCTCATATGCTGAACTGGTCGCATTGTGGATTTTGGTTAAAACATGATTTTGGACAATGTTCGTGGAACTCAGCTTAAAACGTACTTGCAGACTTGAAAACCCTTGCCTATTGTAGAGCGCGCCTCCTACTTCCACTGCTGAACGAAAACCCATGATTTTGGACCCTGTTTTCATAAGAAAAGGCTAAAAGAAATGTTTCACTTTTGTTACACTCAAACAGTGTCTCCTCTCATATGCTGAACTAGTCGCATTGTGGATTTTGGTTAAAACATGATTTTGGACAATGTTCATGGAACTCAGCTTAAAACGTACTTGCAGACTTGAAAACCCTTGCCTATTGTAGAGCGCGCCTCCTACTTCCACTGCTGAACGAAAACCCATGATTTTGGACCCTGTTTTCATAAGAAAAGGCTAAAAGAAATGTTTCACTTTTGTTACACTCAAACAGTGTCTCCTCTCATATGCTGAACTAGTCGCATTGTGGATTTTGGTTAAAACATGATTTTGGACAATGTTCATGGAACTCAGCTTAAAACGTACTTGCAGACTTGAAAACCCTTGCCTATTGTAGAGCGCGCCTCCTACTTCCACTGCTGAACGAAAACCCATGATTTTGGACCCTGTTTTCATGCGAAAAGGCTAAAAGAAATGTTTCACGTTTGTTACACTCAAACAGTGTCTCCTCTCATATGCTGAACTGGTCGCATTGTGGATTTTGGTTAAAACATGATTTTGGACAATGTTCATGGAACTCAGCTTAAAACGTACTTGCAGACTTGAAAACACTTGCCTATTGTAGAGCGCGCCTCCTACTTCCACTGCTGAACGAAAACCCATGATTTTGGACCCTGTTTTCATGCGAAAAGGCTAAAAGAAATGTTTCACGTTTGTTACACTCAAACAGTGTCTCCTCTCATATGCTGAACTGGTCGCATTGTGGATTTTGGTTAAAACATGATTTTGGACAATGTTCATGGAACTCAGCTTAAAACGTACTTGCAGACTTGAAAACACTTGCCTATTGTAGAGCGCGCCTCCTACTTCCACTGCTGAATGAAAACCCATGATTTTGGACCCTGTTTTCATGCGAAAAGGCTAAAAGAAATGTTTCACGTTTGTTACACTCAAACAGTGTCTCCTCTCATATGCTGAACTGGTCGCATTGTGGATTTTGGTTAAAACATGATTTTGGACAATGTTCGTGGAACTCAGCTTAAAACGTACTTGCAGACTTGAAAACCCTTGCCTATTGTAGAGCGCGCCTCCTACTTCCACTGCTGAACGAAAACCCATGATTTTGGACCCTGTTTTCATGCGAAAAGGCTAAAAGAAATGTTTCACTTTTGTTACACTCAAACAGTGTCTCCTCTCATATGCTGAACTGGTCGCATTGTGGATTTTGGTTAAAACATGATTTTGGACAATGTTCATGGAACTCAGCTTAAAACGTACTTGCAGACTTGAAAACTCTTGCCTATTGTAGAGCGCGCCTCCTACTTCCACTGCTGAACGAAAACCCATGATTTTGGACCCTGTTTTCATAAGAAAAGGCTAAAAGAAATGTTTCACGTTTGTTACACTCAAACAGTGTCTCCTCTCATATGCTGAACTGGTCGCATTGTGGATTTTGGTTAAAACATGATTTTGGACAATGTTCGTGGAACTCAGCTTAAAACGTACTTGCAGACTTGAAAACCCTTGCCTATTGTAGAGCGCGCCTCCTACTTCCACTGCTGAACGAAAACCCATGATTTTGGACCCTGTTTTCATGCGAAAAGGCTAAAAGAAATGTTTCACTTTTGTTACACTCAAACAGTGTCTCCTCTCATATGCTGAACTGGTCGCATTGTGGATTTTGGTTAAAACATGATTTTGGACAATGTTCATGGAACTCAGCTTAAAACGTACTTGCAGACTTGAAAACCCTTGCCTATTGTAGAGCGCGCCTCCTACTTCCACTGCTGAACGAAAACCCATGATTTTGGACCCTGTTTTCATAAGAAAAGGCTAAAAGAAATGTTTCACTTTTGTTACACTCAAACAGTGTCTCCTCTCATATGCTGAACTAGTCGCATTGTGGATTTTGGTTAAAACATGATTTTGGACAATGTTCATGGAACTCAGCTTAAAACGTACTTGCAGACTTGAAAACCCTTGCCTATTGTAGAGCGCGCCTCCTACTTCCACTGCTGAACGAAAACCCATGATTTTGGACCCTGTTTTCATAAGAAAAGGCTAAAAGAAATGTTTCACTTTTGTTACACTCAAACAGTGTCTCCTCTCATATGCTGAACTAGTCGCATTGTGGATTTTGGTTAAAACATGATTTTGGACAATGTTCATGGAACTCAGCTTAAAACGTACTTGCAGACTTGAAAACCCTTGCCTATTGTAGAGCGCGCCTCCTACTTCCACTGCTGAACGAAAACCCATGATTTTGGACCCTGTTTTCATAAGAAAAGGCTAAAAGAAATGTTTCACTTTTGTTACACTCAAACAGTGTCTCCTCTCATATGCTGAACTAGTCGCATTGTGGATTTTGGTTAAAACATGATTTTGGACAATGTTCATGGAACTCAGCTTAAAACGTACTTGCAGACTTGAAAACCCTTGCCTATTGTAGAGCGCGCCTCCTACTTCCACTGCTGAACGAAAACCCATGATTTTGGACCCTGTTTTCATAAGAAAAGGCTAAAAGAAATGTTTCACTTTTGTTACACTCAAACAGTGTCTCCTCTCATATGCTGAACTGGTCGCATTGTGGATTTTGGTTAAAACATGATTTTGGACAATGTTCGTGGAACTCAGCTTAAAACGTACTTGCAGACTTGAAAACCCTTGCCTATTGTAGAGCGCGCCTCCTACTTCTACTGCTGAACGAAAACCCATGATTTTGGACCCTGTTTTCATAAGAAAAGGCTAAAAGAAATGTTTCACTTTTGTTACACTCAAACAGTGTCTCCTCTCATATGCTGAACTAGTCGCATTGTGGATTTTGGTTAAAACATGATTTTGGACAATGTTCATGGAACTCAGCTTAAAACGTACTTGCAGACTTGAAAACCCTTGCCTATTGTAGAGCGCGCCTCCTACTTCCACTGCTGAACGAAAACCCATGATTTTGGACCCTGTTTTCATAAGAAAAGGCTAAAAGAAATGTTTCACTTTTGTTACACTCAAACAGTGTCTCCTCTCATATGCTGAACTAGTCGCATTGTGGATTTTGGTTAAAACATGATTTTGGACAATGTTCATGGAACTCAGCTTAAAACGTACTTGCAGACTTGAAAACCCTTGCCTATTGTAGAGCGCGCCTCCTACTTCCACTGCTGAACGAAAACCCATGATTTTGGACCCTGTTTTCATGCGAAAAGGCTAAAAGAAATGTTTCACGTTTGTTACACTCAAACAGTGTCTCCTCTCATATGCTGAACTGGTCGCATTGTGGATTTTGGTTAAAACATGATTTTGGACAATGTTCATGGAACTCAGCTTAAAACGTACTTGCAGACTTGAAAACACTTGCCTATTGTAGAGCGCGCCTCCTACTTCCACTGCTGAACGAAAACCCATGATTTTGGACCCTGTTTTCATGCGAAAAGGCTAAAAGAAATGTTTCACGTTTGTTACACTCAAACAGTGTCTCCTCTCATATGCTGAACTGGTCGCATTGTGGATTTTGGTTAAAACATGATTTTGGACAATGTTCGTGGAACTCAGCTTAAAACGTACTTGCAGACTTGAAAACCCTTGCCTATTGTAGAGCGCGCCTCCTACTTCCACTGCTGAACGAAAACCCATGATTTTGGACCCTGTTTTCATAAGAAAAGGCTAAAAAAAATGTTTCACTTTTGTTACACTCAAACAGTGTCTCCTCTCATATGCTGAACTGGTTGCATTGTGGATTTTGGTTAAAACATGATTTTGGACAATTTTCATGGAACTCAGCTTAAAACGTACTTGCAGACTTGAAAACCCTTGCCTATTGTAGAGCGCGCCTCCTACTTCCACTGCTGAACGAAAACCCATGATTTTGGACCCTGTTTTCATAAGAAAAGGCTAAAAGAAATGTTTCACTTTTGTTACACTCAAACAGTGTCTCCTCTCATATGCTGAACTAGTCGCATTGTGGATTTTGGTTAAAACATGATTTTGGACAATGTTCATGGAACTCAGCTTAAAACGTACTTGCAGACTTGAAAACCCTTGCCTATTGTAGAGCGCGCCTCCTACTTCCACTGCTGAACGATACCCATGATTTTGGACCCTGTTTTCATAAGAAAAGGCTAAAAGAAATGTTTCACTTTTGTTACACTCAAACAGTGTCTCCTCTCATATGCTGAACTAGTCGCATTGTGGATTTTGGTTAAAACATGATTTTGGACAATGTTCATGGAACTCAGCTTAAAACGTACTTGCAGACTTGAAAACCCTTGCCTATTGTAGAGCGCGCCTCCTACTTCCACTGCTGAACGAAAACCCATGATTTTGGACCCTGTTTTCATGCGAAAAGGCTAAAAGAAATGTTTCACGTTTGTTACACTCAAACAGTGTCTCCTCTCATATGCTGAACTAGTCGCATTGTGGATTTTGGTTAAAACATGATTTTGGACAATGTTCATGGAACTCAGCTTAAAACGTACTTGCAGACTTGAAAACCCTTGCCTATTGTAGAGCGCGCCTCCTACTTCCACTGCTGAACGAAAACCCATGATTTTGGACCCTGTTTTCATAAGAAAAGGCTAAAAGAAATGTTTCACTTTTGTTACACTCAAACAGTGTCTCCTCTCATATGCTGAACTAGTCGCATTGTGGATTTTGGTTAAAACATGATTTTGGACAATGTTCGTGGAACTCAGCTTAAAACGTACTTGCAGACTTGAAAACCCTTGCCTATTGTAGAGCGCGCCTCCTACTTCCACTGCTGAACGAAAACCCATGATTTTGGACCCTGTTTTCATAAGAAAAGGCTAAAAGAAATGTTTCACTTTTGTTACACTCAAACAGTGTCTCCTCTCATATGCTGAACTGGTCGCATTGTGGATTTTGGTTAAAACATGATTTTGGACAATGTTCGTGGAACTCAGCTTAAAACGTACTTGCAGACTTGAAAACCCTTGCCTATTGTAGAGCGCGCCTCCTACTTCCACTGCTGAACGAAAACCCATGATTTTGGACCCTGTTTTCATAAGAAAAGGCTAAAAGAAATGTTTCACTTTTGTTACACTCAAACAGTGTCTCCTCTCATATGCTGAACTAGTCGCATTGTGGATTTTGGTTAAAACAT
This sequence comes from Coregonus lavaretus, assembly GCF_964263955.1. Classification (NCBI taxonomy): domain Eukaryota; kingdom Metazoa; phylum Chordata; class Actinopteri; order Salmoniformes; family Salmonidae; genus Coregonus; species Coregonus lavaretus. Next base: position 76,523,440 of record NC_139988.1, on the reverse strand, counting down.
GATTTTGGACAATGTTCATGGAACTCAGCTTAAAACGTACTTGCAGACTTGAAAACCCTTGCCTATTGTAGAGCGCGCCTCCTACTTCCACTGCTGAACGAAAACCCATGATTTTGGACCCTGTTTTCATAAGAAAAGGCTAAAAGAAATGTTTCACTTTTGTTACACTCAAACAGTGTCTCCTCTCATATGCTGAACTAGTCGCATTGTGGATTTTGGTTAAAACATGATTTTGGACAATGTTCATGGAACTCAGCTTAAAACGTACTTGCAGACTTGAAAACCCTTGCCTATTGTAGAGTGCGCCTCCTACTTCCACTGCTGAACGAAAACCCATGATTTTGGACCCTGTTTTCATGCGAAAAGGCTAAAAGAAATGTTTCACGTTTGTTACACTCAAACAGTGTCTCCTCTCATATGCTGAACTGGTCGCATTGTGGATTTTGGTTAAAACATGATTTTGGACAATGTTCATGGAACTCAGCTTAAAACGTACTTGCAGACTTGAAAACACTTGCCTCTTGTAGAGCGCGCCTCCTACTTCCACTGCTGAACGAAAACCCATGATTTTGGACCCTGTTTTCATAAGAAAAGGCTAAAAGAAATGTTTCACTTTTGTTACACTCAAACAGTGTCTCCTCTCATATGCTGAACTGGTCGCATTGTGGATTTTGGTTAAAACATGATTTTGGACAATGTTCGTGGAACTCAGCTTAAAACGTACTTGCAGACTTGAAAACCCTTGCCTATTGTAGAGCGCGCCTCCTACTTCCACTGCTGAACGAAAACCCATGATTTTGGACCCTGTTTTCATAAGAAAAGGCTAAAAGAAATGTTTCACTTTTGTTACACTCAAACAGTGTCTCCTCTCATATGCTGAACTGGTTGCATTGTGGATTTTGGTTAAAACATGATTTTGGACAATGTTCATGGAACTCAGCTTAAAACGTACTTGCAGACTTGAAAACCCTTGCCTATTGTAGAGCGCGCCTCCTACTTCCACTGCTGAACGAAAACCCATGATTTTGGACCCTGTTTTCATAAGAAAAGGCTAAAAGAAATGTTTCACTTTTGTTACACTCAAACAGTGTCTCCTCTCATATGCTGAACTAGTCGCATTGTGGATTTTGGTTAAAACATGATTTTGGACAATGTTCATGGAACTCAGCTTAAAACGTACTTGCAGACTTGAAAACCCTTGCCTATTGTAGAGCGCGCCTCCTACTTCCACTGCTGAACGATACCCATGATTTTGGACCCTGTTTTCATAAGAAAAGGCTAAAAGAAATGTTTCACTTTTGTTACACTCAAACAGTGTCTCCTCTCATATGCTGAACTAGTCGCATTGTGGATTTTGGTTAAAACATGATTTTGGACAATGTTCATGGAACTCAGCTTAAAACGTACTTGCAGAATTGAAAACCCTTGCCTATTGTAGAGCGCGCCTCCTACTTCCACTGCTGAACGAAAACCCATGATTTTGGACCCTGTTTTCATAAGAAAAGGCTAAAAGAAATGTTTCACGTTTGTTACACTCAAACAGTGTCTCCTCTCATATGCTGAACTGGTCGCATTGTGGATTTTGGTTAAAACATGATTTTGGACAATGTTCGTGGAACTCAGCTTAAAACGTACTTGCAGACTTGAAAACCCTTGCCTATTGTAGAGCGCGCCTCCTACTTCCACTGCTGAACGAAAACCCATGATTTTGGACCCTGTTTTCATAAGAAAAGGCTAAAAGAAATGTTTCACTTTTGTTACACTCAAACAGTGTCTCCTCTCATATGCTGAACTGGTTGCATTGTGGATTTTGGTTAAAACATGATTTTGGACAATGTTCATGGAACTCAGCTTAAAACGTACTTGCAGACTTGAAAACCCTTGCCTATTGTAGAGCGCGCCTCCTACTTCCACTGCTGAACGAAAACCCATGATTTTGGACCCTGTTTTCATGCGAAAAGGCTAAAAGAAATGTTTCACGTTTGTTACACTCAAACAGTGTCTCCTCTCATATGCTGAACTGGTTGCATTGTGGATTTTGGTTAAAACATGATTTTGGACAATGTTCATGGAACTCAGCTTAAAACGTACTTGCAGACTTGAAAACCCTTGCCTATTGTAGAGCGCGCCTCCTACTTCCACTTCTGAACGAAAACCCATGATTTTGGACCCTGTTTTTATAAGAAAAGGCTAAAAGAAATGTTTCACTTTTGTTACACTCAAACAGTGTCTCCTCTCATATGCTGAACTAGTCGCATTGTGGATTTTGGTTAAAACATGATTTTGGACAATGTTCATGGAACTCAGCTTAAAACGTACTTGCAGAATTGAAAACCCTTGCCTATTGTAGAGCGCGCCTCCTACTTCCACTGCTGAACGAAAACCCATGATTTTGGACCCTGTTTTCATGCGAAAAGGCTAAAAGAAATGTTTCACGTTTGTTACACTCAAACAGTGTCTCCTCTCATATGCTGAACTGGTCGCATTGTGGATTTTGGTTAAAACTAAATTTGGGACAATGTTCGTGGAACTCAGCTTAAAACGTACTTGCAGACTTGAAAACCCTTGCCTATTGTAGAGCGCGCCTCCTACTTCCACTGCTGAACGAAAACCCATGATTTTGGACCCTGTTTTCATGCGAAAAGGCTAAAAGAAATGTTTCACGTTTGTTACACTCAAACAGTGTCTCCTCTCATATGCTGAACTGGTCGCATTGTGGATTTTGGTTAAAACATGATTTTGGACAATGTTCGTGGAACTCAGCTTAAAACGTACTTGCAGACTTGAAAACCCTTGCCTATTGTAGAGCGCGCCTCCTACTTCCACTGCTGAACGAAAACCCATGATTTTGGACCCTGTTTTCATAAGAAAAGGCTAAAAGAAATGTTTCACTTTTGTTACACTCAAACAGTGTCTCCTCTCATATGCTGAACTGGTTGCATTGTGGATTTTGGTTAAAACATGATTTTGGACAATGTTCATGGAACTCAGCTTAAAACGTACTTGCAGACTTGAAAACCCTTGCCTATTGTAGAGCGCGCCTCCTACTTCCACTTTTGAACGAAAACCCATGATTTTGGACCCTGTTTTCATAAGAAAAGGCTAAAAGAAATGTTTCACTTTTGTTACACTCAAACAGTGTCTCCTCTCATATGCTGAACTAGTCGCATTGTGGATTTTGGTTAAAACATGATTTTGGACAATGTTCATGGAACTCAGCTTAAAACGTACTTGCAGACTTGAAAACCCTTGCCTATTGTAGAGCGCGCCTCCTACTTCCACTGCTGAACGAAAACCCATGATTTTGGACCCTGTTTTCATAAGAAAAGGCTAAAAGAAATGTTTCACTTTTGTTACACTCAAACAGTGTCTCCTCTCATATGCTGAACTAGTCGCATTGTGGATTTTGGTTAAAACATGATTTTGGACAATGTTCATGGAACTCAGTTTAAAACGTACTTGCAGACTTGAAAACCCTTGCCTATTGTAGAGCGCGCCTCCTACTTCCACTTTTGAACGAAAACCCATGATTTTGGACCCTGTTTTCATAAGAAAAGGCTAAAAGAAATGTTTCACTTTTGTTACACTCAAACAGTGTCTCCTCTCATATGCTGAACTAGTCGCATTGTGGATTTTGGTTAAAACATGATTTTGGACAATGTTCATGGAACTCAGCTTAAAACGTACTTGCAGACTTGAAAACCCTTGCCTATTGTAGAGCGCGCCTCCTACTTCCACTGCTGAACGAAAACCCATGATTTTGGACCCTGTTTTCATGCGAAAAGGCTAAAAGAAATGTTTCACGTTTGTTACACTCAAACAGTGTCTCCTCTCATATGCTGAACTGGTCGCATTGTGGATTTTGGTTAAAACATGATTTTGGACAATGTTCATGGAACTCAGCTTAAAACGTACTTGCAGACTTGAAAACCCTTGCCTATTGTAGAGCGCGCCTCCTACTTCCACTGCTGAACGAAAACCCATGATTTTGGACCCTGTTTTCATGCGAAAAGGCTAAAAGAAATGTTTCACGTTTGTTACACTCAAACAGTGTCTCCTCTCATAAGCTGAACTGGTCGCATTGTGGATTTTGGTTAAAACATGATTTTGGACAATGTTCGTGGAACTCAGCTTAAAACGTACTTGCAGACTTGAAAACCCTTGCCTATTGTAGAGCGCGCCTCCTACTTCCACTGCTGAACGAAAACCCATGATTTTGGACCCTGTTTTCATGCGAAAAGGCTAAAAGAAATGTTTCACGTTTGTTACACTCAAACAGTGTCTCCTCTCATATGCTGAACTGGTCGCATTGTGGATTTTGGTTAAAACATGATTTTGGACAATGTTCGTGGAACTCAGCTTAAAACGTACTTGCAGACTTGAAAACCCTTGCCTATTGTAGAGCGCGCCTCCTACTTCCACTGCTGAACGAAAACCCATGATTTTGGACCCTGTTTTCATAAGAAAAGGCTAAAAGAAATGTTTCACTTTTGTTACACTCAAACAGTGTCTCCTCTCATATGCTGAACTGGTTGCATTGTGGATTTTGGTTAAAACATGATTTTGGACAATGTTCATGGAACTCAGCTTAAAACGTACTTGCAGACTTGAAAACCCTTGCCTATTGTAGAGCGCGCCTCCTACTTCCACTTTTGAACGAAAACCCATGATTTTGGACCCTGTTTTCATAAGAAAAGGCTAAAAGAAATGTTTCACTTTTGTTACACTCAAACAGTGTCTCCTCTCATATGCTGAACTAGTCGCATTGTGGATTTTGGTTAAAACATGATTTTGGACAATGTTCATGGAACTCAGCTTAAAACGTACTTGCAGACTTGAAAACCCTTGCCTATTGTAGAGCGCGCCTCCTACTTCCACTGCTGAACGAAAACCCATGATTTTGGACCCTGTTTTCATAAGAAAAGGCTAAAAGAAATGTTTCACTTTTGTTACACTCAAACAGTGTCTCCTCTCATATGCTGAACTAGTCGCATTGTGGATTTTGGTTAAAACATGATTTTGGACAATGTTCATGGAACTCAGCTTAAAACGTACTTGCAGACTTGAAAACCCTTGCCTATTGTAGAGCGCGCCTCCTACTTCCACTTTTGAACGAAAACCCATGATTTTGGACCCTGTTTTCATAAGAAAAGGCTAAAAGAAATGTTTCACTTTTGTTACACTCAAACAGTGTCTCCTCTCATATGCTGAACTAGTCGCATTGTGGATTTTGGTTAAAACATGATTTTGGACAATGTTCATGGAACTCAGCTTAAAACGTACTTGCAGACTTGAAAACCCTTGCCTATTGTAGAGCGCGCCTCCTACTTCCACTGCTGAACGAAAACCCATGATTTTGGACCCTGTTTTCATGCGAAAAGGCTAAAAGAAATGTTTCACGTTTGTTACACTCAAACAGTGTCTCCTCTCATATGCTGAACTGGTCGCATTGTGGATTTTGGTTAAAACATGATTTTGGACAATGTTCATGGAACTCAGCTTAAAACGTACTTGCAGACTTGAAAACACTTGCCTATTGTAGAGCGCGCCTCCTACTTCCACTGCTGAACGAAAACCCATGATTTTGGACCCTGTTTTCATAAGAAAAGGCTAAAAGAAATGTTTCACTTTTGTTACACTCAAACAGTGTCTCCTCTCATATGCTGAACTGGTTGCATTGTGGATTTTGGTTAAAACATGATTTTGGACAATGTTCATGGAACTCAGCTTAAAACGTACTTGCAGACTTGAAAACCCTTGCCTATTGTAGAGCGCGCCTCCTACTTCCACTGCTGAACAAAAACCCATGATTTTGGACCCTGTTTTCATAAGAAAAGGCTAAAAGAAATGTTTCACTTTTGTTACACTCAAACAGTGTCTCCTCTCATATGCTGAACTGGTCGCATTGTGGATTTTGGTTAAAACATGATTTTGGACAATGTTCATGGAACTCAGCTTAAAACGTACTTGCAGACTTGAAAACCCTTGCCTATTGTAGAGCGCGCCTCCTACTTCCACTGCTGAACGAAAACCCATGATTTTGGACCCTGTTTTCATGTGAAAAGGCTAAAAGAAATGTTTCACGTTTGTTACACTCAAACAGTGTCTCCTCTCATATGCTGAACTGGTCGCATTGTGGATTTTGGTTAAAACATGATTTTGGACAATGTTCGTGGAACTCAGCTTAAAACGTACTTGCAGACTTGAAAACCCTTGCCTATTGTAGAGCGCGCCTCCTACTTCCACTGCTGAACGAAAACCCATGATTTTGGACCCTGTTTTCATAAGAAAAGGCTAAAAGAAATGTTTCACTTTTGTTACACTCAAACAGTGTCTCCTCTCATATGCTGAACTGGTCGCATTGTGGATTTTGGCTAAAACATGATTTTGGACAATGTTTGTGGAACTCAGCTGAAAACGTACTTGCAGACTTGAAAACCCTTGCCTATTGTAGAACGCGCCTCCTACTTCCACTGCTGAACGAAAACCCATGATTTTGGACCCTGTTTTCATAAGAAAAGGCTAAAAGAAATGTTTCACTTTTGTTACACTCAAACAGTGTCTCCTCTCATATGCTGAACTAGTCGCATTGTGGATTTTGGTTAAAACATGATTTTGGACAATGTTCATGGAACTCAGCTTAAAACGTACTTGCAGACTTGAAAACCCTTGCCTATTGTAGAGCGCGCCTCCTACTTCCACTGCTGAACGAAAACCCATGATTTTGGACCCTGTTTTCATAAGAAAAGGCTAAAAGAAATGTTTCACTTTTGTTACACTCAAACAGTGTCTCCTCTCATATGCTGAACTAGTCGCATTGTGGATTTTGGTTAAAACATGATTTTGGACAATGTTCATGGAACTCAGCTTAAAACGTACTTGCAGACTTGAAAACCCTTGCCTATTGTAGAGCGCGCCTCCTACTTCCACTGCTGAACGAAAACCCATGATTTTGGACCCTGTTTTCATAAGAAAAGGCTAAAAGAAATGTTTCACTTTTGTTACACTCAAACAGTGTCTCCTCTCATATGCTGAACTGTTCGCATTGTGGATTTTGGTTAAAACATGATTTTCGACAATGTTCATGGAACTCAGCTTAAAACGTACTTGCAGACTTGAAAACCCTTGCCTATTGTAGAGCGCGCCTCCTACTTCCACTGCTGAACGAAAACCCATGATTTTGGACCCTGTTTTCATAAGAAAAGGCTAAAAGAAATGTTTCACTTTTGTTACACTCAAACAGTGTCTCCTCTCATATGCTGAACTAGTCGCATTGTGGATTTTGGTTAAAACATGATTTTGGACAATGTTCATGGAACTCAGCTTAAAACGTACTTGCAGACTTGAAAACCCTTGCCTATTGTAGAGCGCGCCTCCTACTTCCACTGCTGAACGAAAACCCATGATTTTGGACCCTGTTTTCATGCGAAAAGGCTAAAAGAAATGTTTCACGTTTGTTACACTCAAACAGTGTCTCCTCTCATATGCTGAACTGGTCGCATTGTGGATTTTGGTTAAAACATGATTTTGGACAATGTTCATGGAACTCAGCTTAAAACGTACTTGCAGACTTGAAAACACTTGCCTATTGTAGAGCGCGCCTCCTACTTCCACTGCTGAACGAAAACCCATGATTTTGGACCCTGTTTTCATGCGAAAAGGCTAAAAGAAATGTTTCACGTTTGTTACACTCAAACAGTGTCTCCTCTCATATGCTGAACTGGTCGCATTGTGGATTTTGGTTAAAACATGATTTTGGACAATGTTCGTGGAACTCAGCTTAAAACGTACTTGCAGACTTGAAAACCCTTGCCTATTGTAGAGCGCGCCTCCTACTTCCACTGCTGAACGAAAACCCATGATTTTGGACCCTGTTTTCATGCGAAAAGGCTAAAATAAATGTTTCACGTTTGTTACACTCAAACAGTGTCTCCTCTCATATGCTGAACTGGTCGCATTATGGATTTTGGTTAAAACATGATTTTGGACAATGTTCGTGGAACTCAGCTTAAAACGTACTTGCAGACTTGAAAACCCTTGCCTATTGTAGAGCGCGCCTCCTACTTCCACTGCAGAACGAAAACCCATGATTTTGGACCCTGTTTTCATAAGAAAAGGCTAAAAGAAATGTTTCACGTTTGTTACACTCAAACAGTGTCTCCTCTCATATGCTGAACTGGTCGCATTGTGGATTTTGGTTAAAACATGATTTTGGACAATGTTCATGGAACTCAGCTTAAAACGTACTTGCAGACTTGAAAACACTTGCCTATTGTAGAGCGCGCCTCCTACTTCCACTGCTGAACGAAAACCCATGATTTTGGACCCTGTTTTCATAAGAAAAGGCTAAAAGAAATGTTTCACTTTTGTTACACTCAAACAGTGTCTCCTCTCATATGCTGAACTGGTCGCATTGTGGATTTTGGCTAAAACATGATTTTGGACAATGTTCGTGGAACTCAGCTGAAAACGTACTTGCAGACTTGAAAACCCTTGCCTATTGTAGAGCGCGCCTCCTACTTCCACTGCTGAACGAAAACCCATGATTTTGGACCCTGTTTTCATAAGAAAAGGCTAAAAGAAATGTTTCACTTTTGTTACACTCAAACAGTGTCTCCTCTCATATGCTGAACTAGTCGCATTGTGGATTTTGGTTAAAACATGATTTTGGACAATGTTCATGGAACTCAGCTTAAAACGTACTTGCAGACTTGAAAACCCTTGCCTATTGTAGAGCGCGCCTCCTACTTCCACTGCTGAACGAAAACCCATGATTTTGGACCCTGTTTTCATAAGAAAAGGCTAAAAGAAATGTTTCACTTTTGTTACACTCAAACAGTGTCTCCTCTCATTGGCTGAACTAGTCGCATTGTGGATTTTGGTTAAAACATGATTTTGGACAATGTTCATGGAACTCAGCTTAAAACGTACTTGCAGACTTGAAAACCCTTGCCTATTGTAGAGCGCGCCTCCTACTTCCACTGCTGAACGAAAACCCATGATTTTGGACCCTGTTTTCATAAGAAAAGGCTAAAAGAAATGTTTCACTTTTGTTACACTCAAACAGTGTCTCCTCTCATATGCTGAACTAGTCGCATTGTGGATTTTGGTTAAAACATGATTTTGGACAATGTTCATGGAACTCAGCTTAAAACGTACTTGCAGACTTGAAAACCCTTGCCTATTGTAGAGCGCGCCTCCTACTTCCACTGCTGAACGAAAACCCATGATTTTGGACCCTGTTTTCATAAGAAAAGGCTAAAAGAAATGTTTCACTTTTGTTACACTCAAACAGTGTCTCCTCTCATATGCTGAACTAGTCGCATTGTGGATTTTGGTTAAAACATGATTTTGGACAATGTTCATGGAACTCAGCTTAAAACGTACTTGCAGACTTGAAAACCCTTGCCTATTGTAGAGCGCGCCTCCTACTTCCACTGCTGAACGAAAACCCATGATTTTGGACCCTGTTTTCATGCGAAAAGGCTAAAAGAAATGTTTCACGTTTGTTACACTCAAACAGTGTCTCCTCTCATATGCTGAACTGGTCGCATTGTGGATTTTGGTTAAAACATGATTTTGGACAATGTTCATGGAACTCAGCTTAAAACGTACTTGCAGACTTGAAAACACTTGCCTATTGTAGAGCGCGCCTCCTACTTCCACTGCTGAACGAAAACCCATGATTTTGGACCCTGTTTTCATGCGAAAAGGCTAAAAGAAATGTTTCACGTTTGTTACACTCAAACAGTGTCTCCTCTCATATGCTGAACTGGTCGCATTGTGGATTTTGGTTAAAACATGATTTTGGACAATGTTCGTGGAACTCAGCTTAAAACGTACTTGCAGACTTGAAAACCCTTGCCTATTGTAGAGCGTGCCTCCTACTTCCACTGCTGAACGAAAACCCATGATTTTGGACCCTGTTTTCATGCGAAAAGGCTAAAATAAATGTTTCACGTTTGTTACACTCAAACAGTGTCTCCTCTCATATGCTGAACTGGTCGCATTGTGGATTTTGGTTAAAACATGATTTTGGACAATGTTCGTGGAACTCAGCTTAAAACGTACTTGCAGACTTGAAAACCCTTGCCTATTGTAGAGCGCGCCTCCTACTTCCACTGCAGAACGAAAACCCATGATTTTGGACCCTGTTTTCATAAGAAAAGGCTAAAAGAAATGTTTCACGTTTGTTACACTCAAACAGTGTCTCCTCTCATATGCTGAACTGGTCGCATTGTGGATTTTGGTTAAAACATGATTTTGGACAATGTTCATGGAACTCAGCTTAAAACGTACTTGCAGACTTGAAAACACTTGCCTATTGTAGAGCGCGCCTCCTACTTCCACTGCTGAACGAAAACCCATGATTTTGGACCCTGTTTTCATAAGAAAAGGCTAAAAGAAATGTTTCACGTTTGTTACACTCAAACAGTGTCTCCTCTCATATGCTGAACTGGTCGCATTGTGGATTTTGGTTAAAACATGATTTTGGACAATGTTCATGGAACTCAGCTTAAAACGTACTTGCAGACTTGAAAACACTTGCCTATTGTAGAGCGCGCCTCCTACTTCCACTGCTGAACGAAAACCCATGATTTTGGACCCTGTTTTCATGCGAAAAGGCTAAAAGAAATGTTTCACGTTTGTTACACTCAAACAGTGTCTCCTCTCATATGCTGAACTGGTCGCATTGTGGATTTTGGTTAAAACATGATTTTGGACAATGTTCGTGGAACTCAGCTTAAAACATACTTGCAGACTTGAAAACCCTTGCCTATTGTAGAGCGCGCCTCCTACTTCCACTGCTGAACGAAAACCCATGATTTTGGACCCTGTTTTCATGCGAAAAGGCTAAAATAAATGTTTCACGTTTGTTACACTCAAACAGTGTCTCCTCTCATATGCTGAACTGGTCGCATTGTGGATTTTGGTTAAAACATGATTTTGGACAATGTTCGTGGAACTCAGCTTAAAACGTACTTGCAGACTTCAAAACCCTTGCCTATTGTAGAGCGCGCCTCCTACTTCCACTGCAGAACGAAAACCCATGATTTTGGACCCTGTTTTCATAAGAAAAGGCTAAAATAAATGTTTCACGTTTGTTACACTCAAACAGTGTCTCCTCTCATATGCTGAACTGGTCGCATTGTGGATTTTGGTTAAAACATGATTTTGGACAATGTTCATGGAACTCAGCTTAAAACGTACTTGCAGACTTGAAAACACTTGCCTATTGTAGAGCGCGCCTCCTACTTCCACTGCTGAACGAAAACCCATGATTTTGGACCCTGTTTTCATGCGAAAAGGCTAAAATAAATGTTTCACGTTTGTTACACTCAAACAGTGTCTCCTCTCATATGCTGAACTGGTCGCATTGTGGATTTTGGTTAAAACATGATTTTGGACAATGTTCGTGGAACTCAGCTTAAAACGTACTTGCAGACTTGAAAACCCTTGCCTATTGTAGAGCGCGCCTCCTACTTCCACTGCAGAACGAAAACCCATGATTTTGGACCCTGTTTTCATAAGAAAAGGCTAAAAGAAATGTTTCACGTTTGTTACACTCAAACAGTGTCTCCTCTCATATGCTGAACTGGTCGCATTGTGGATTTTGGTTAAAACATGATTTTGGACAATGTTCATGGAACTCAGCTTAAAACGTACTTGCAGACTTGAAAACCCTTGCCTATTGTAGAGCGCGCCTCCTACTTCCACTGCTGAACGAAAACCCATGATTTTGGACCCTGTTTTCATGCGAAAAGGCTAAAAGAAATGTTTCACGTTTGTTACACTCAAACAGTGTCTCCTCTCATATGCTGAACTGGTCGCATTGTGGATTTTGGTTAAAACATGATTTTGGACAATGTTCGTGGAACTCAGCTTAAAACATACTTGCAGACTTGAAAACCCTTGCCTATTGTAGAGCGCGCCTCCTACTTCCACTGCTGAACGAAAACCCATGATTTTGGACCCTGTTTTCATGCGAAAAGGCTAAAAGAAATGTTTCACTTTTGTTACACTCAAACAGTGTCTCCTCTCATATGCTGAACTAGTCGCATTGTGGATTTTGGTTAAAACATGATTTTGGACAATGTTCATGGAACTCAGCTTAAAACGTACTTGCAGACTTGAAAACCCTTGCCTATTGTAGAGCGCGCCTCCTACTTCCACTGCTGAACGAAAACCCATGATTTTGGACCCTGTTTTTATAAGAAAAGGCTAAAAGAAATGTTTCACTTTTGTTACACTCAAACAGTGTCTCCTCTCATATGCTGAACTAGTCGCATTGTGGATTTTGGTTAAAACATGATTTTGGACAATGTTCATGGAACTCAGCTTAAAACGTACTTGCAGACTTGAAAACCCTTGCCTATTGTAGAGCGCGCCTCCTACTTCCACTGCTGAACGGAAACCCATGATTTTGGACCCTGTTTTCATAAGAAAAGGCTAAAAGAAATGTTTCACTTTTGTTACACTCAAACAGTGTCTCCTCTCATATGCTGAACTAGTCGCATTGTGGATTTTGGTTAAAACATGATTTTGGACAATGTTCATGGAACTCAGCTTAAAACGTACTTGCAGACTTGAAAACCCTTGCCTATTGTAGAGCGCGCCTCCTACTTCCACTGCTGAACGAAAACCCATGATTTTGGACCCTGTTTTCATAAGAAAAGGCTAAAAGAAATGTTTCACTTTTGTTACACTCAAACAGTGTCTCCTCTCATATGCTGAACTAGTCGCATTGTGGATTTTGGTTAAAACATGATTTTGGACAATGTTCATGGAACTCAGCTTAAAACGTACTTGCAGACTTGAAAACACTTGCCTATTGTAGAGCGCGCCTCCTACTTCCACTGCTGAACGAAAACCCATGATTTTGGACCCTGTTTTCATAAGAAAAGGCTAAAAGAAATGTTTCACGTTTGTTACACTCAAACAGTGTCTCCTCTCATATGCTGAACTGGTCGCATTGTGGATTTTGGTTAAAACATGATTTTGGACAATGTTCGTGGAACTCAGCTTAAAACGTACTTGCAGACTTGAAAACCCTTGCCTATTGTAGAGCGCGCCTCCTACTTCCACTGCTGAACGAAAACCCATGATTTTGGACCCTGTTTTCATGCGAAAAGGCTAAAATAAATGTTTCACGTTTGTTACACTCAAACAGTGTCTCCTCTCATATGCTGAACTGGTCGCATTGTGGATTTTGGTTAAAACATGATTTTGGACAATGTTCGTGGAACTCAGCTTAAAACGTACTTGCAGACTTGAAAACCCTTGCCTATTGTAGAGCGCGCCTCCTACTTCCACTGCAGAACGAAAACCCATGATTTTGGACCCTGTTTTCATAAGAAAAGGCTAAAAGAAATGTTTCACGTTTGTTACACTCAAACAGTGTCTCCTCTCATATGCTGAACTGGTCGCATTGTGGATTTTGGTTAAAACATGATTTTGGACAATGTTCATGGAACTCAGCTTAAAACGTACTTGCAGACTTGAAAACACTTGCCTATTGTAGAGCGCGCCTCCTACTTCCACTGCTGAACGAAAACCCATGATTTTGGACCCTGTTTTCATAAGAAAAGGCTAAAAGAAATGTTTCACTTTTGTTACACTCAAACAGTGTCTCCTCTCATATGCTGAACTGGTTGCATTGTGGATTTTGGTTAAAACATGATTTTGGACAATGTTCATGGAACTCAGCTTAAAACGTACTTGCAGACTTGAAAACCCTTGCCTATTGTAGAGCGCGCCTCCTACTTCCACTGCTGAACGAAAACCCATGATTTTGGACCCTGTTTTCATAAGAAAAGGCTAAAAGAAATGTTTCACTTTTGTTACACTCAAACAGTGTCTCCTCTCATATGCTGAACTGGTCGCATTGTGGATTTTGGTTAAAACATGATTTTGGACAATGTTCGTGGAACTCAGCTTAAAACGTACTTGCAGACTTGAAAACCCTTGCCTATTGTAGAGCGCGCCTCCTACTTCCACTGCTGAACGAAAACCCATGATTTTGGACCCTGTTTTCATAAGAAAAGGCTAAAAGAAATGTTTCACTTTTGTTACACTCAAACAGTGTCTCCTCTCATATGCTGAACTGGTTGCATTGTGGATTTTGGTTAAAACATGATTTTGGACAATGTTCATGGAACTCAGCTTAAAACGTACTTGCAGACTTGAAAACCCTTGCCTATTGTAGAGCGCGCCTCCTACTTCCACTGCTGAACGAAAACCCATGATTTTGGACCCTGTTTTCATAAGAAAAGGCTAAAAGAAATGTTTCACTTTTGTTACACTCAAACAGTGTCTCCTCTCATATGCTGAACTAGTCGCATTGTGGATTTTGGTTAAAACATGATTTTGGACAATGTTCATGGAACTCAGCTTAAAACGTACTTGCAGACTTGAAAACCCTTGCCTATTGTAGAGCGCGCCTCCTACTTCCACTGCTGAACGAAAACCCATGATTTTGGACCCTGTTTTCATGCGAAAAGGCTAAAAGAAATGTTTCACGTTTGTTACACTCAAACAGTGTCTCCTCTCATATGCTGAACTGGTCGCATTGTGGATTTTGGTTAAAACATGATTTTGGACAATGTTCGTGGAACTCAGCTTAAAACGTACTTGCAGACTTGAAAACCCTTGCCTATTGTAGAGCGCGCCTCCTACTTCCACTGCTGAACGAAAACCCATGATTTTGGACCCTGTTTTCATAAGAAAAGGCTAAAAGAAATGTTTCACTTTTGTTACACTCAAACAGTGTCTCCTCTCATATGCTGAACTGGTTGCATTGTGGATTTTGGTTAAAACATGATTTTGGACAATGTTCATGGAACTCAGCTTAAAACGTACTTGCAGACTTGAAAACCCTTGCCTATTGTAGAGCGCGCCTCCTACTTCCACTGCTGAACGAAAACCCATGATTTTGGACCCTGTTTTCATAAGAAAAGGCTAAAAGAAATGTTTCACTTTTGTTACACTTAAACAGTGTCTCCTCTCATATGCTGAACTGGTCGCATTGTGGATTTTGGCTAAAACATGATTTTGGACAATGTTCGTGGAACTCAGCTGAAAACGTACTTGCAGACTTGAAAACCCTTGCCTATTGTAGAGCGCGCCTCCTACTTCCACTGCTGAACGAAAACCCATGATTTTGGACCCTGTTTTCATAAGAAAAGGCTTAAAGAAATGTTTCACTTTTGTTACACTCAAACAGTGTCTCCTCTCATATGCTGAACTAGTCGCATTGTGGATTTTGGTTAAAACATGATTTTGGACAATGTTCATGGAACTCAGCTTAAAACGTACTTGCAGACTTGAAAACCCTTGCCTATTGTAGAGCGCGCCTCCTACTTCCACTGCTGAACGAAAACCCATGATTTTGGACCCTGTTTTCATAAGAAAAGGCTAAAAGAAATGTTTCACTTTTGTTACACTCAAACAGTGTCTCCTCTCATATGCTGAACTAGTCGCATTGTGGATTTTGGTTAAAACATGATTTTGGACAATGTTCATGGAACTCAGCTTAAAACGTACTTGCAGACTTGAAAACACTTGCCTATTGTAGAGCGCGCCTCCTACTTCCACTGCTGAACGAAAACCCATGATTTTGGACCCTGTTTTCATGCGAAAAGGCTAAAAGAAATGTTTCACGTTTGTTACACTCAAACAGTGTCTCCTCTCATATGCTGAACTGGTCGCATTGTGGATTTTGGTTAAAACATGATTTTGGACAATGTTCGTGGAACTCAGCTTAAAACGTACTTGCAGACTTGAAAACCCTTGCCTATTGTAGAGCGCGCCTCCTACTTCCACTGCTGAACGAAAACCCATGATTTTGGACCCTGTTTTCATGCGAAAAGGCTAAAATAAATGTTTCACGTTTGTTACACTCAAACAGTGTCTCCTCTCATATGCTGAACTGGTCGCATTGTGGATTTTGGTTAAAACATGATTTTGGACAATGTTCGTGGAACTCAGCTTAAAACGTACTTGCAGACTTGAAAACCCTTGCCTATTGTAGAGCGCGCCTCCTACTTCCACTGCAGAACGAAAACCCATGATTTTGGACCCTGTTTTCATAAGAAAAGGCTAAAAGAAATGTTTCACGTTTGTTACACTCAAACAGTGTCTCCTCTCATATGCTGAACTGGTCGCATTGTGGATTTTGGTTAAAACATGATTTTGGACAATGTTCGTGGAACTCAGCTTAAAACGTACTTGCAGACTTGAAAACCCTTGCCTATTGTAGAGCGCGCCTCCTACTTCCACTGCTGAACGAAAACCCATGATTTTGGACCCTGTTTTCATAAGAAAAGGCTAAAAGAAATGTTTCACTTTTGTTACACTCAAACAGTGTCTCCTCTCATATGCTGAACTGGTTGCATTGTGGATTTTGGTTAAAACATGATTTTGGACAATGTTCATGGAACTCAGCTTAAAACGTACTTGCAGACTTGAAAACCCTTGCCTATTGTAGAGCGCGCCTCCTACTTCCACTGCTGAACGAAAACCCATGATTTTGGACCCTGTTTTCATAAGAAAAGGCTAAAAGAAATGTTTCACTTTTGTTACACTCAAACAGTGTCTCCTCTCATATGCTGAACTAGTCGCATTGTGGATTTTGGTTAAAACATGATTTTGGACAATGTTCATGGAACTCAGCTTAAAACGTACTTGCAGACTTGAAAACCCTTGCCTATTGTAGAGCGCGCCTCCTACTTCCACTGCTGAACGAAAACCCATGATTTTGGACCCTGTTTTCATGCGAAAAGGCTAAAAGAAATGTTTCACGTTTGTTACACTCAAACAGTGTCTCCTCTCATATGCTGAACTGGTCGCATTGTGGATTTTGGTTAAAACATGATTTTGGACAATGTTCGTGGAACTCAGCTTAAAACGTACTTGCAGACTTGAAAACCCTTGCCTATTGTAGAGCGCGCCTCCTACTTCCACTGCTGAACGAAAACCCATGATTTTGGACCCTGTTTTCATAAGAAAAGGCTAAAAGAAATGTTTCACTTTTGTTACACTCAAACAGTGTCTCCTCTCATATGCTGAACTGGTTGCATTGTGGATTTTGGTTAAAACATGATTTTGGACAATGTTCATGGAACTCAGCTTAAAACGTACTTGCAGACTTGAAAACCCTTGCCTATTGTAGAGCGCGCCTCCTACTTCCACTGCTGAACGAAAACCCATGATTTTGGACCCTGTTTTCATAAGAAAAGGCTAAAAGAAATGTTTCACTTTTGTTACACTCAAACAGTGTCTCCTCTCATATGCTGAACTAGTCGCATTGTGGATTTTGGTTAAAACATGATTTTGGACAATGTTCATGGAACTCAGCTTAAAACGTACTTGCAGACTTGAAAACCCTTGCCTATTGTAGAGCGCGCCTCCTACTTCCACTGCTGAACGAAAACCCATGATTTTGGACCCTGTTTTCATAAGAAAAGGCTAAAAGAAATGTTTCACTTTTGTTACACTCAAACAGTGTCTCCTCTCATATGCTGAACTAGTCGCATTGTGGATTTTGGTTAAAACATGATTTTGGACAATGTTCATGGAACTCAGCTTAAAACGTACTTGCAGACTTGAAAACCCTTGCCTATTGTAGAGCGCGCCTCCTACTTCCACTGCTGAACGAAAACCCATGATTTTGGACCCTGTTTTCATGCGAAAAGGCTAAAAGAAATGTTTCACTTTTGTTACACTCAAACAGTGTCTCCTCTCATATGCTGAACTAGTCGCATTGTGGATTTTGGTTAAAACATGATTTTGGACAATGTTCATGGAACTCAGCTTAAAACGTACTTGCAGACTTGAAAACCCTTGCCTATTGTAGAGCGCGCCTCCTACTTCCACTGCTGACCGAAAACCCATGATTTTGGACCCTGTTTTCATGCGAAAAGGCTAAAAGAAATGTTTCACTTTTGTTACACTCAAACAGTGTCTCCTCTCATATGCTGAACTGGTCGCATTGTGGATTTTGGTTAAAACATGATTTTGGACAATGTTCATGGAACTCAGCTTAAAACGTACTTGCAGACTTGAAAACACCTGCCTATTGTAGAGCGCGCCTCCTACTTCCACTGCTGAACGAAAACCCATGATTTTGGACCCTGTTTTCATGCGAAAAGGCTAAAAGAAATGTTTCACGTTTGTTACACTCAAACAGTGTCTCCTCTCATATGCTGAACTGGTCGCATTGTGGATTTTGGTTAAAACATGATTTTGGACAATGTTCGTGGAACTCAGCTGAAAACGTACTTGCAGACTTGAAAACCCTTGCCTATTGTAGAGCGCGCCTCCTACTTCCACTGCTGAACGAAAACCCATGATTTTGGACCCTGTTTTCATAAGAAAAGGCTAAAAGAAATGTTTCACTTTTGTTACACTCAAACAGTGTCTCCTCTCATATGCTGAACTAGTCGCATTGTGGATTTTGGTTAAAACATGATTTTGGACAATGTTCATGGAACTCAGCTTAAAACGTACTTGCAGACTTGAAAACCCTTGCCTATTGTAGAGCGCGCCTCCTACTTCCACTGCTGAACGAAAACCCATGATTTTGGACCCTGTTTTCATAAGAAAAGGCTAAAAGAAATGTTTCACTTTTGTTACACTCAAACAGTGTCTCCTCTCATATGCTGAACTAGTCGCATTGTGGATTTTGGTTAAAACATGATTTTGGACAATGTTCATGGAACTCAGCTTAAAACGTACTTGCAGACTTGAAAACCCTTGCCTATTGTAGAGCGCGCCTCCTACTTCCACTGCTGAACGAAAACCCATGATTTTGGACCCTGTTTTCATGCGAAAAGGCTAAAAGAAATGTTTCACGTTTGTTACACTCAAACAGTGTCTCCTCTCATATGCTGAACTGGTCGCATTGTGGATTTTGGTTAAAACATGATTTTGGACAATGTTCGTGGAACTCAGCTTAAAACGTACTTGCAGACTTGAAAACCCTTGCCTATTGTAGAGCGCGCCTCCTACTTCCACTGCTGAACGAAAACCCATGATTTTGGACCCTGTTTTCATAAGAAAAGGCTAAAAGAAATGTTTCACTTTTGTTACACTCAAACAGTGTCTCCTCTCATATGCTGAACTGGTCGCATTGTGGATTTTGGCTAAAACATGATTTTGGACAATGTTCGTGGAACTCAGCTGAAAACGTACTTGCAGACTTGAAAACCCTTGCCTATTGTAGAGCGCGCCTCCTACTTCCACTGCTGACCGAAAACCCATGATTTTGGACCCTGTTTTCATGCGAAAAGGCTAAAAGAAATGTTTCACTTTTGTTACACTCAAACAGTGTCTCCTCTCATATGCTGAACTGGTCGCATTGTGGATTTTGGTTAAAACATGATTTTGGACAATGTTCATGGAACTCAGCTTAAAACGTACTTGCAGACTTGAAAACACCTGCCTATTGTAGAGCGCGCCTCCTACTTCCACTGCTGAACGAAAACCCATGATTTTGGACCCTGTTTTCATGCGAAAAGGCTAAAAGAAATGTTTCACGTTTGTTACACTCAAACAGTGTCTCCTCTCATATGCTGAACTGGTCGCATTGTGGATTTTGGTTAAAACATGATTTTGGACAATGTTCGTGGAACTCAGCTTAAAACGTACTTGCAGACTTGAAAACCCTTGCCTATTGTAGAGCGCGCCTCCTACTTCCACTGCTGAACGAAAACCCATGATTTTGGACCCTGTTTTCATAAGAAAAGGCTAAAAGAAATGTTTCACTTTTGTTACACTCAAACAGTGTCTCCTCTCATATGCTGAACTGGTCGCATTGTGGATTTTGGCTAAAACATGATTTTGGACAATGTTCGTGGAACTCAGCTGAAAACGTACTTGCAGACTTGAAAACCCTTGCCTATTGTAGAGCGCGCCTCCTACTTCCACTGCTGACCGAAAACCCATGATTTTGGACCCTGTTTTCATAAGAAAAGGCTAAAAGAAATGTTTCACTTTTGTTACACTCAAACAGTGTCTCCTCTCATATGCTGAACTGGTCGCATTGTGGATTTTGGTTAAAACATGATTTTGGACAATGTTCATGGAACTCAGCTTAAAACGTACTTGCAGACTTGAAAACACCTGCCTATTGTAGAGCGCGCCTCCTACTTCCACTGCTGAACGAAAACCCATGATTTTGGACCCTGTTTTCATGCGAAAAGGCTAAAAGAAATGTTTCACGTTTGTTACACTCAAACAGTGTCTCCTCTCATATGCTGAACTGGTCGCATTGTGGATTTTGGTTAAAACATGATTTTGGACAATGTTCGTGGAACTCAGCTGAAAACGTACTTGCAGACTTGAAAACCCTTGCCTATTGTAGAGCGCGCCTCCTACTTCCACTGCTGAACGAAAACCCATGATTTTGGACCCTGTTTTCATAAGAAAAGGCTAAAAGAAATGTTTCACTTTTGTTACACTCAAACAGTGTCTCCTCTCATATGCTGAACTAGTCGCATTGTGGATTTTGGTTAAAACATGATTTTGGACAATGTTCATGGAACTCAGCTTAAAACGTACTTGCAGACTTGAAAACCCTTGCCTATTGTAGAGCGCGCCTCCTACTTCCACTGCTGAACGAAAACCCATGATTTTGGACCCTGTTTTCATAAGAAAAGGCTAAAAGAAATGTTTCACTTTTGTTACACTCAAACAGTGTCTCCTCTCATATGCTGAACTAGTCGCATTGTGGATTTTGGTTAAAACATGATTTTGGACAATGTTCATGGAACTCAGCTTAAAACGTACTTGCAGACTTGAAAACCCTTGCCTATTGTAGAGCGCGCCTCCTACTTCCACTGCTGAACGAAAACCCATGATTTTGGACCCTGTTTTCATGCGAAAAGGCTAAAAGAAATGTTTCACGTTTGTTACACTCAAACAGTGTCTCCTCTCATATGCTGAACTGGTCGCATTGTGGATTTTGGTTAAAACATGATTTTGGACAATGTTCGTGGAACTCAGCTTAAAACGTACTTGCAGACTTGAAAACCCTTGCCTATTGTAGAGCGCGCCTCCTACTTCCACTGCTGAACGAAAACTCATGATTTTGGACCCTGTTTTCATAAGAAAAGGCTAAAAGAAATGTTTCACTTTTGTTACACTCAAACAGTGTCTCCTCTCATATGCTGAACTAGTCGCATTGTGGATTTTGGTTAAAACATGATTTTGGACAATGTTTATGGAACTCAGCTTAAAACGTACTTGCAGACTTGAAAACCCTTGCCTATTGTAGAGCGCGCCTCCTACTTCCACTGCTGAACGAAAACCCATGATTTTGGACCCTGTTTTCATAAGAAAAGGCTAAAAGAAATGTTTCACTTTTGTTACACTCAAACAGTGTCTCCTCTCATATGCTGAACTGGTCGCATTGTGGATTTTGGCTAAAACATGATTTTGGACAATGTTCGTGGAACTCAGCTGAAAACGTACTTGCAGACTTGAAAACCCTTGCCTATTGTAGAGCGCGCCTCCTACTTCCACTGCTGAACGAAAACCCATGATTTTGGACCCTGTTTTCATAAGAAAAGGCTAAAAGAAATGTTTCACTTTTGTTACACTCAAACAGTGTCTCCTCTCATATGCTGAACTAGTCGCATTGTGGATTTTGGTTAAAACATGATTTTGGACAATGTTCATGGAACTCAGCTTAAAACGTACTTGCAGACTTGAAAACCCTTGCCTATTGTAGAGCGCGCCTCCTACTTCCACTGCTGACCGAAAACCCATGATTTTCGACCCTGTTTTCATGCGAAAAGGCTAAAAGAAATGTTTCACTTTTGTTACACTCAAACAGTGTCTCCTCTCATATGCTGAACTGGTCGCATTGTGGATTTTGGTTAAAACATGATTTTGGACAATGTTCATGGAACTCAGCTTAAAACGTACTTGCAGACTTGAAAACACCTGCCTATTGTAGAGCGCGCCTCCTACTTCCACTGCTGAACGAAAACCCATGATTTTGGACCCTGTTTTCATGCGAAAAGGCTAAAAGAAATGTTTCACGTTTGTTACACTCAAACAGTGTCTCCTCTCATATGCTGAACTGGTCGCATTGTGGATTTTGGTTAAAACATGATTTTGGACAATGTTCGTGGAACTCAGCTTAAAACGTACTTGCAGACTTGAAAACCCTTGCCTATTGTAGAGCGCGCCTCCTACTTCCACTGCTGAACGAAAACCCATGATTTTGGACCCTGTTTTCATAAGAAAAGGCTAAAAGAAATGTTTCACTTTTGTTACACTCAAACAGTGTCTCCTCTCATATGCTGAACTAGTCGCATTGTGGATTTTGGTTAAAACATGATTTTGGACAATGTTCATGGAACTCAGCTTAAAACGTACTTGCATACTTGAAAACCCTTGCCTATTGTAGAGCGCGCCTCCTACTTCCACTGCTGAACGAAAACCCATGATTTTGGACCCTGTTTTCATGCGAAAAGGCTAAAAGAAATGTTTCACGTTTGTTACACTCAAACAGTGTCTCCTCTCATATGCTGAACTGGTCGCATTGTGGATTTTGGTTAAAACATGATTTTGGACAATGTTCGTGGAACTCAGCTTAAAACGTACTTGCAGACTTGAAAACCCTTGCCTATTGTAGAGCGCGCCTCCTACTTCCACTGCTGAACGAAAACTCATGATTTTGGACCCTGTTTTCATAAGAAAAGGCTAAAAGAAATGTTTCACTTTTGTTACACTCAAACAGTGTCTCCTCTCATATGCTGAACTAGTCGCATTGTGGATTTTGGTTAAAACATGATTTTGGACAATGTTTATGGAACTCAGCTTAAAACGTACTTGCAGACTTGAAAACCCTTGCCTATTGTAGAGCGCGCCTCCTACTTCCACTGCTGAACGAAAACCCATGATTTTGGAACCTGTTTTCATAAGAAAAGGCTAAAAGAAATGTTTCACTTTTGTTACACTCAAACAGTGTCTCCTCTCATATGCTGAACTGGTCGCATTGTGGATTTTGGCTAAAACATGATTTTGGACAATGTTCGTGGAACTCAGCTGAAAACGTACTTGCAGACTTGAAAACCCTTGCCTATTGTAGAGCGCGCCTCCTACTTCCACTGCTGAACGAAAACCCATGATTTTGGACCCTGTTTTCATAAGAAAAGGCTAAAAGAAATGTTTCACTTTTGTTACACTCAAACAGTGTCTCCTCTCATATGCTGAACTAGTCGCATTGTGGATTTTGGTTAAAACATGATTTTGGACAATGTTCATGGAACTCAGCTTAAAACGTACTTGCAGACTTGAAAACCCTTGCCTATTGTAGAGCGCGCCTCCTACTTCCACTGCTGAACGAAAACCCATGATTTTGGACCCTGTTTTCATAAGAAAAGGCTAAAAGAAATGTTTCACTTTTGTTACACTCAAACAGTGTCTCCTCTCATATGCTGAACTAGTCGCATTGTGGATTTTGGTTAAAACATGATTTTGGACAATGTTCATGGAACTCAGCTTAAAACGTACTTGCAGACTTGAAAACCCTTGCCTATTGTAGAGCGCGCCTCCTACTTCCACTGCTGAACGAAAACCCATGATTTTGGACCCTGTTTTCATGCGAAAAGGCTAAAAGAAATGTTTCACTTTTGTTACACTCAAACAGTGTCTCCTCTCATATGCTGAACTGGTCGCATTGTGGATTTTGGTTAAAACATGATTTTGGACAATGTTCATGGAACTCAGCTTAAAACGTACTTGCAGACTTGAAAACACCTGCCTATTGTAGAGCGCGCCTCCTACTTCCACTGCTGAACGAAAACCCATGATTTTGGACCCTGTTTTCATGCGAAAAGGCTAAAAGAAATGTTTCACGTTTGTTACACTCAAACAGTGTCTCCTCTCATATGCTGAACTGGTCGCATTGTGGATTTTGGTTAAAACATGATTTTGGACAATGTTCGTGGAACTCAGCTTAAAACGTACTTGCAGACTTGAAAACCCTTGCCTATTGTAGAGCGCGCCTCCTACTTCCACTGCTGAACGAAAACCCATGATTTTGGACCCTGTTTTCATAAGAAAAGGCTAAAAGAAATGTTTCACTTTTGTTACACTCAAACAGTGTCTCACCTCATATGCTGAACTAGTCGCATTGTGGATTTTGGTTAAAACATGATTTTGGACAATGTTCATGGAACTCAGCTTAAAACGTACTTGCAGACTTGAAAACCCTTGCCTATTGTAGAGCGCGCCTCCTACTTCCACTGCTGAACGAAAACCCATGATTTTGGACCCTGTTTTCATGCGAAAAGGCTAAAAGAAATGTTTCACGTTTGTTACACTCAAACAGTGTCTCCTCTCATATGATGAACTGGTCGCATTGTGGATTTTGGTTAAAACATGATTTTGGACAATGTTCGTGGAACTCAGCTTAAAACGTACTTGCAGACTTGAAAACCCTTGCCTATTGTAGAGCGCGCCTCCTACTTCCACTGCTGAACGAAAACCCATGATTTTGGACCCTGTTTTCATAAGAAAAGGCTAAAAGAAATGTTTCACTTTTGTTACACTCAAACAGTGTCTCCTCTCATATGCTGAACTGGTCGCATTGTGGATTTTGGTTAAAACATGATTTTGGACAATGTTCGTGGAACTCAGCTGAAAACGTACTTGCAGACTTGAAAACCCTTGCCTATTGTAGAGCGCGCCTCCTACTTCCACTGCTGAACGAAAACCCATGATTTTGGACCCTGTTTTCATAAGAAAAGGCTAAAAGAAATGTTTCACTTTTGTTACACTCAAACAGTGTCTCCTCTCATATGCTGAACTAGTCGCATTGTGGATTTTGGTTAAAACATGATTTTGGACAATGTTCATGGAACTCAGCTTAAAACGTACTTGCAGACTTGAAAACCCTTGCCTATTGTAGAGCGCGCCTCCTACTTCCACTGCTGAACGAAAACCCATGATTTTGGACCCTGTTTTCATAAGAAAAGGCTAAAAGAAATGTTTCACTTTTGTTACACTCAAACAGTGTCTCCTCTCATATGCTGAACTAGTCGCATTGTGGATTTTGGTTAAAACATGATTTTGGACAATGTTCATGGAACTCAGCTTAAAACGTACTTGCAGACTTGAAAACCCTTGCCTATTGTAGAGCGCGCCTCCTACTTCCACTGCTGAACGAAAACCCATGATTTTGGACCCTGTTTTCATGCGAAAAGGCTAAAAGAAATGTTTCACGTTTGTTACACTCAAACAGTGTCTCCTCTCATATGCTGAACTGGTCGCATTGTGGATTTTGGTTAAAACATGATTTTGGACAATGTTCGTGGAACTCAGCTTAAAACGTACTTGCAGACTTGAAAACCCTTGCCTATTGTAGAGCGCGCCTCCTACTTCCACTGCTGAACGAAAACTCATGATTTTGGACCCTGTTTTCATAAGAAAAGGCTAAAAGAAATGTTTCACTTTTGTTACACTCAAACAGTGTCTCCTCTCATATGCTGAACTAGTCGCATTGTGGATTTTGGTTAAAACATGATTTTGGACAATGTTTATGGAACTCAGCTTAAAACGTACTTGCAGACTTGAAAACCCTTGCCTATTGTAGAGCGCGCCTCCTACTTCCACTGCTGAACGAAAACCCATGATTTTGGACCCTGTTTTCATAAGAAAAGGCTAAAAGAAATGTTTCACTTTTGTTACACTCAAACAGTGTCTCCTCTCATATGCTGAACTGGTCGCATTGTGGATTTTGGCTAAAACATGATTTTGGACAATGTTCGTGGAACTCAGCTGAAAACGTACTTGCAGACTTGAAAACCCTTGCCTATTGTAGAGCGCGCCTCCTACTTCCACTGCTGAACGAAAACCCATGATTTTGGACCCTGTTTTCATAAGAAAAGGCTAAAAGAAATGTTTCACTTTTGTTACACTCAAACAGTGTCTCCTCTCATATGCTGAACTAGTCGCATTGTGGATTTTGGTTAAAACATGATTTTGGACAATGTTCATGGAACTCAGCTTAAAACGTACTTGCAGACTTGAAAACCCTTGCCTATTGTAGAGCGCGCCTCCTACTTCCACTGCTGACCGAAAACCCATGATTTTCGACCCTGTTTTCATGCGAAAAGGCTAAAAGAAATGTTTCACTTTTGTTACACTCAAACAGTGTCTCCTCTCATATGCTGAACTGGTCGCATTGTGGATTTTGGTTAAAACATGATTTTGGACAATGTTCATGGAACTCAGCTTAAAACGTACTTGCAGACTTGAAAACACCTGCCTATTGTAGAGCGCGCCTCCTACTTCCACTGCTGAACGAAAACCCATGATTTTGGACCCTGTTTTCATGCGAAAAGGCTAAAAGAAATGTTTCACGTTTGTTACACTCAAACAGTGTCTCCTCTCATATGCTGAACTGGTCGCATTGTGGATTTTGGTTAAAACATGATTTTGGACAATGTTCGTGGAACTCAGCTTAAAACGTACTTGCAGACTTGAAAACCCTTGCCTATTGTAGAGCGCGCCTCCTACTTCCACTGCTGAACGAAAACCCATGATTTTGGACCCTGTTTTCATAAGAAAAGGCTAAAAGAAATGTTTCACTTTTGTTACACTCAAACAGTGTCTCCTCTCATATGCTGAACTAGTCGCATTGTGGATTTTGGTTAAAACATGATTTTGGACAATGTTCATGGAACTCAGCTTAAAACGTACTTGCATACTTGAAAACCCTTGCCTATTGTAGAGCGCGCCTCCTACTTCCACTGCTGAACGAAAACCCATGATTTTGGACCCTGTTTTCATGCGAAAAGGCTAAAAGAAATGTTTCACGTTTGTTACACTCAAACAGTGTCTCCTCTCATATGCTGAACTGGTCGCATTGTGGATTTTGGTTAAAACATGATTTTGGACAATGTTCGTGGAACTCAGCTTAAAACGTACTTGCAGACTTGAAAACCCTTGCCTATTGTAGAGCGCGCCTCCTACTTCCACTGCTGAACGAAAACTCATGATTTTGGACCCTGTTTTCATAAGAAAAGGCTAAAAGAAATGTTTCACTTTTGTTACACTCAAACAGTGTCTCCTCTCATATGCTGAACTAGTCGCATTGTGGATTTTGGTTAAAACATGATTTTGGACAATGTTTATGGAACTCAGCTTAAAACGTACTTGCAGACTTGAAAACCCTTGCCTATTGTAGAGCGCGCCTCCTACTTCCACTGCTGAACGAAAACCCATGATTTTGGACCCTGTTTTCATAAGAAAAGGCTAAAAGAAATGTTTCACTTTTGTTACACTCAAACAGTGTCTCCTCTCATATGCTGAACTGGTCGCATTGTGGATTTTGGCTAAAACATGATTTTGGACAATGTTCGTGGAACTCAGCTGAAAACGTACTTGCAGACTTGAAAACCCTTGCCTATTGTAGAGCGCGCCTCCTACTTCCACTGCTGAACGAAAACCCATGATTTTGGACCCTGTTTTCATAAGAAAAGGCTAAAAGAAATGTTTCACTTTTGTTACACTCAAACAGTGTCTCCTCTCATATGCTGAACTAGTCGCATTGTGGATTTTGGTTAAAACATGATTTTGGACAATGTTCATGGAACTCAGCTTAAAACGTACTTGCAGACTTGAAAACCCTTGCCTATTGTAGAGCGCGCCTCCTACTTCCACTGCTGACCGAAAACCCATGATTTTCGACCCTGTTTTCATGCGAAAAGGCTAAAAGAAATGTTTCACTTTTGTTACACTCAAACAGTGTCTCCTCTCATATGCTGAACTGGTCGCATTGTGGATTTTGGTTAAAACATGATTTTGGACAATGTTCATGGAACTCAGCTTAAAACGTACTTGCAGACTTGAAAACACCTGCCTATTGTAGAGCGCGCCTCCTACTTCCACTGCTGAACGAAAACCCATGATTTTGGACCCTGTTTTCATGCGAAAAGGCTAAAAGAAATGTTTCACGTTTGTTACACTCAAACAGTGTCTCCTCTCATATGCTGAACTGGTCGCATTGTGGATTTTGGTTAAAACATGATTTTGGACAATGTTCGTGGAACTCAGCTTAAAACGTACTTGCAGACTTGAAAACCCTTGCCTATTGTAGAGCGCGCCTCCTACTTCCACTGCTGAACGAAAACCCATGATTTTGGACCCTGTTTTCATAAGAAAAGGCTAAAAGAAATGTTTCACTTTTGTTACACTCAAACAGTGTCTCCTCTCATATGCTGAACTAGTCGCATTGTGGATTTTGGTTAAAACATGATTTTGGACAATGTTCATGGAACTCAGCTTAAAACGTACTTGCATACTTGAAAACCCTTGCCTATTGTAGAGCGCGCCTCCTACTTCCACTGCTGAACGAAAACCCATGATTTTGGACCCTGTTTTCATGCGAAAAGGCTAAAAGAAATGTTTCACGTTTGTTACACTCAAACAGTGTCTCCTCTCATATGCTGAACTGGTCGCATTGTGGATTTTGGTTAAAACATGATTTTGGACAATGTTCGTGGAACTCAGCTTAAAACGTACTTGCAGACTTGAAAACCCTTGCCTATTGTAGAGCGCGCCTCCTACTTCCACTGCTGAACGAAAACTCATGATTTTGGACCCTGTTTTCATAAGAAAAGGCTAAAAGAAATGTTTCACTTTTGTTACACTCAAACAGTGTCTCCTCTCATATGCTGAACTAGTCGCATTGTGGATTTTGGTTAAAACATGATTTTGGACAATGTTTATGGAACTCAGCTTAAAACGTACTTGCAGACTTGAAAACCCTTGCCTATTGTAGAGCGCGCCTCCTACTTCCACTGCTGAACGAAAACCCATGATTTTGGAACCTGTTTTCATAAGAAAAGGCTAAAAGAAATGTTTCACTTTTGTTACACTCAAACAGTGTCTCCTCTCATATGCTGAACTGGTCGCATTGTGGATTTTGGCTAAAACATGATTTTGGACAATGTTCGTGGAACTCAGCTGAAAACGTACTTGCAGACTTGAAAACCCTTGCCTATTGTAGAGCGCGCCTCCTACTTCCACTGCTGAACGAAAACCCATGATTTTGGACCCTGTTTTCATAAGAAAAGGCTAAAAGAAATGTTTCACTTTTGTTACACTCAAACAGTGTCTCCTCTCATATGCTGAACTAGTCGCATTGTGGATTTTGGTTAAAACATGATTTTGGACAATGTTTATGGAACTCAGCTTAAAACGTACTTGCAGACTTGAAAACCCTTGCCTATTGTAGAGCGCGCCTCCTACTTCCACTGCTGAACGAAAACCCATGATTTTGGACCCTGTTTTCATAAGAAAAGGCTAAAAGAAATGTTTCACTTTTGTTACACTCAAACAGTGTCTCCTCTCATATGCTGAACTAGTCGCATTGTGGATTTTGGTTAAAACATGATTTTGGACAATGTTCATGGAACTCAGCTTAAAACGTACTTGCAGACTTGAAAACCCTTGCCTATTGTAGAGCGCGCCTCCTACTTCCACTGCTGAACGAAAACCCATGATTTTGGACCCTGTTTTCATGCGAAAAGGCTAAAAGAAATGTTTCACTTTTGTTACACTCAAACAGTGTCTCCTCTCATATGCTGAACTGGTCGCATTGTGGATTTTGGTTAAAACATGATTTTGGACAATGTTCATGGAACTCAGCTTAAAACGTACTTGCAGACTTGAAAACACCTGCCTATTGTAGAGCGCGCCTCCTACTTCCACTGCTGAACGAAAACCCATGATTTTGGACCCTGTTTTCATGCGAAAAGGCTAAAAGAAATGTTTCACGTTTGTTACACTCAAACAGTGTCTCCTCTCATATGCTGAACTGGTCGCATTGTGGATTTTGGTTAAAACATGATTTTGGACAATGTTCGTGGAACTCAGCTTAAAACGTACTTGCAGACTTGAAAACCCTTGCCTATTGTAGAGCGCGCCTCCTACTTCCACTGCTGAACGAAAACCCATGATTTTGGACCCTGTTTTCATAAGAAAAGGCTAAAAGAAATGTTTCACTTTTGTTACACTCAAACAGTGTCTCACCTCATATGCTGAACTAGTCGCATTGTGGATTTTGGTTAAAACATGATTTTGGACAATGTTCATGGAACTCAGCTTAAAACGTACTTGCAGACTTGAAAACCCTTGCCTATTGTAGAGCGCGCCTCCTACTTCCACTGCTGAACGAAAACCCATGATTTTGGACCCTGTTTTCATGCGAAAAGGCTAAAAGAAATGTTTCACGTTTGTTACACTCAAACAGTGTCTCCTCTCATATGATGAACTGGTCGCATTGTGGATTTTGGTTAAAACATGATTTTGGACAATGTTCGTGGAACTCAGCTTAAAACGTACTTGCAGACTTGAAAACCCTTGCCTATTGTAGAGCGCGCCTCCTACTTCCACTGCTGAACGAAAACCCATGATTTTGGACCCTGTTTTCATAAGAAAAGGCTAAAAGAAATGTTTCACTTTTGTTACACTCAAACAGTGTCTCCTCTCATATGCTGAACTGGTCGCATTGTGGATTTTGGCTAAAACATGATTTTGGACAATGTTCGTGGAACTCAGCTGAAAACGTACTTGCAGACTTGAAAACGGGGCGGCAGGTAGCTTAGTGGTTAAGAGTGTTGTGCCAGTAACCGAAAGGTCGCTGGTTCTAATCCCCGAGCCGACTAGGTGAAAAATCTGTCGATGTGCCCTTGAGCAAGGCACTTAACCCTAAATTGCTCCTGTAAGTCGCTCTGGATAAGAGCGTCTGCTAAATGACAAAAATGTAAATGTAAATGTAAAACCCTTGCCTATTGTAGAGCGCGCCTCCTACTTCCACTGCTGAACGAAAACCCATGATTTTGGACCCTGTTTTCATAAGAAAAGGCTAAAAGAAATGTTTCACTTTTGTTACACTCAAACAGTGTCTCCTCTCATATGCTGAACTAGTCGCATTGTGGATTTTGGTTAAAACATGATTTTGGACAATGTTCATGGAACTCAGCTTAAAACGTACTTGCAGACTTGAAAACCCTTGCCTATTGTAGAGCGCGCCTCCTACTTCCACTGCTGAACGAAAACCCATGATTTTGGACCCTGTTTTCATGCGAAAAGGCTAAAAGAAATGTTTCACTTTTGTTACACTCAAACAGTGTCTCCTCTCATATGCTGAACTAGTCGCATTGTGGATTTTGGTTAAAACATGATTTTGGACAATGTTCATGGAACTCAGCTTAAAACGTACTTGCAGACTTGAAAACACCTGCCTATTGTAGAGCGCGCCTCCTACTTCCACTGCTGAACGAAAACCCATGATTTTGGACCCTGTTTTCATGCGAAAAGGCTAAAAGAAATGTTTCATGTTTGTTACACTCAAACAGTGTCTCCTCTCATATGCTGAACTGGTCGCATTGTGGATTTTGGTTAAAACATGATTTTGGACAATGTTCGTGGAACTCAGCTTAAAACGTACTTGCAGACTTGAAAACCCTTGCCTATTGTAGAGCGCGCCTCCTACTTCCACTGCTGAACGAAAACCCATGATTTTGGACCCTGTTTTCATGCGAAAAGGCTAAAAGAAATGTTTCACGTTTGTTACACTCAAACAGTGTCTCCTCTCATATGCTGAACTGGTCGCATTGTGGATTTTGGTTAAAACATGATTTTGGACAACGTTCGTGGAACTCAGCTTAAAACGTACTTGCAGACTTGAAAACCCTTGCCTATTGTAGAGCGCGCCTCCTACTTCCACTGCTGAACGAAAACCCATGATTTTGGACCCTGTTTTCATAAGAAAAGGCTAAAAGAAATGTTTCACTTTTGTTACACTCAAACAGTGTCTCCTCTCATATGCTGAACTAGTCGCATTGTGGATTTTGGTTAAAACATGATTTTGGACAATGTTCATGGAACTCAGCTTAAAACGTACTTGCAGACTTGAAAACCCTTGCCTATTGTAGAGCGCGCCTCCTACTTCCACTGCTGAACGAAAACCCATGATTTTGGACCCTGTTTTCATAAGAAAAGGCTAAAAGAAATGTTTCACTTTTGTTACACTCAAACAGTGTCTCCTCTCATATGCTGAACTAGTCGCATTGTGGATTTTGGTTAAAACATGATTTTGGACAATGTTCATGGAACTCAGCTTAAAACGTACTTGCAGACTTGAAAACACCTGCCTATTGTAGAGCGCGCCTCCTACTTCCACTGCTGAACGAAAACCCATGATTTTGGACCCTGTTTTCATGCGAAAAGGCTAAAAGAAATGTTTCATGTTTGTTACACTCAAACAGTGTCTCCTCTCATATGCTGAACTGGTCGCATTGTGGATTTTGGTTAAAACATGATTTTGGACAATGTTCGTGGAACTCAGCTTAAAACGTACTTGCAGACTTGAAAACCCTTGCCTATTGTAGAGCGCGCCTCCTACTTCCACTGCTGAACGAAAACCCATGATTTTGGACCCTGTTTTCATGCGAAAAGGCTAAAAGAAATGTTTCACGTTTGTTACACTCAAACAGTGTCTCCTCTCATATGCTGAACTGGTCGCATTGTGGATTTTGGTTAAAACATGATTTTGGACAACGTTCGTGGAACTCAGCTTAAAACGTACTTGCAGACTTGAAAACCCTTGCCTATTGTAGAGCGCGCCTCCTACTTCCACTGCTGAACGAAAACCCATGATTTTGGACCCTGTTTTCATAAGAAAAGGCTAAAAGAAATGTTTCACTTTTGTTACACTCAAACAGTGTCTCCTCTCATATGCTGAACTAGTCGCATTGTGGATTTTGGTTAAAACATGATTTTGGACAATGTTCATGGAACTCAGCTTAAAACGTACTTGCAGACTTGAAAACCCTTGCCTATTGTAGAGCGCGCCTCCTACTTCCACTGCTGAACGAAAACCCATGATTTTGGACCCTGTTTTCATAAGAAAAGGCTAAAAGAAATGTTTCACTTTTGTTACACTCAAACAGTGTCTCCTCTCATATGCTGAACTAGTCGCATTGTGGATTTTGGTTAAAACATGATTTTGGACAATGTTCATGGAACTCAGCTTAAAACGTACTTGCAGACTTGAAAACCCTTGCCTATTGTAGAGCGCGCCTCCTACTTCCACTGCTGAACGAAAACCCATGATTTTGGACCCTGTTTTCATAAGAAAAGGCTAAAAGAAATGTTTCATGTTTGTTACACTCAAACAGTGTCTCCTCTCATATGCTGAACTGGTCGCATTGTGGATTTTGGTTAAAACATGATTTTGGACAATGTTCATGGAACTCAGCTTAAAACGTACTTGCAGACTTGAAAACCCTTGCCTATTGTAGAGCGCGCCTCCTACTTCCACTGCTGAACGAAAACCCATGATTTTGGACCCTGTTTTCATGCGAAAAGGCTAAAAGAAATGTTTCACGTTTGTTACACTCAAACAGTGTCTCCTCTCATATGCTGAACTGGTCGCATTGTGGATTTTGGTTAAAACATGATTTTGGACAACGTTCGTGGAACTCAGCTTAAAACGTACTTGCAGACTTGAAAACCCTTGCCTATTGTAGAGCGCGCCTCCTACTTCCACTGCTGAACGAAAACCCATGATTTTGGACCCTGTTTTCATAAGAAAAGGCTAAAAGAAATGTTTCACTTTTGTTACACTCAAACAGTGTCTCCTCTCATATGCTGAACTAGTCGCATTGTGGATTTTGGTTAAAACATGATTTTGGACAATGTTCATGGAACTCAGCTTAAAACGTACTTGCAGACTTGAAAACCCTTGCCTATTGTAGAGCGCGCCTCCTACTTCCACTGCTGAACGAAAACCCATGATTTTGGACCCTGTTTTCATAAGAAAAGGCTAAAAGAAATGTTTCACTTTTGTTACACTCAAACAGTGTCTCCTCTCATATGCTGAACTAGTCGCATTGTGGATTTTGGTTAAAACATGATTTTGGACAATGTTCATGGAACTCAGCTTAAAACGTACTTGCAGACTTGAAAACACCTGCCTATTGTAGAGCGCGCCTCCTACTTCCACTGCTGAACGAAAACCCATGATTTTGGACCCTGTTTTCATGCGAAAAGGCTAAAAGAAATGTTTCATGTTTGTTACACTCAAACAGTGTCTCCTCTCATATGCTGAACTGGTCGCATTGTGGATTTTGGTTAAAACATGATTTTGGACAATGTTCGTGGAACTCAGCTTAAAACGTACTTGCAGACTTGAAAACCCTTGCCTATTGTAGAGCGCGCCTCCTACTTCCACTGCTGAACGAAAACCCATGATTTTGGACCCTGTTTTCATGCGAAAAGGCTAAAAGAAATGTTTCACGTTTGTTACACTCAAACAGTGTCTCCTCTCATATGCTGAACTGGTCGCATTGTGGATTTTGGTTAAAACATGATTTTGGACAACGTTCGTGGAACTCAGCTTAAAACGTACTTGCAGACTTGAAAACCCTTGCCTATTGTAGAGCGCGCCTCCTACTTCCACTGCTGAACGAAAACCCATGATTTTGGACCCTGTTTTCATAAGAAAAGGCTAAAAGAAATGTTTCACTTTTGTTACACTCAAACAGTGTCTCCTCTCATATGCTGAACTAGTCGCATTGTGGATTTTGGTTAAAACATGATTTTGGACAATGTTCATGGAACTCAGCTTAAAACGTACTTGCAGACTTGAAAACCCTTGCCTATTGTAGAGCGCGCCTCCTACTTCCACTGCTGAACGAAAACCCATGATTTTGGACCCTGTTTTCATAAGAAAAGGCTAAAAGAAATGTTTCACTTTTGTTACACTCAAACAGTGTCTCCTCTCATATGCTGAACTAGTCGCATTGTGGATTTTGGTTAAAACATGATTTTGGACAATGTTCATGGAACTCAGCTTAAAACGTACTTGCAGACTTGAAAACCCTTGCCTATTGTAGAGCGCGCCTCCTACTTCCACTGCTGAACGAAAACCCATGATTTTGGACCCTGTTTTCATAAGAAAAGGCTAAAAGAAATGTTTCATGTTTGTTACACTCAAACAGTGTCTCCTCTCATATGCTGAACTGGTCGCATTGTGGATTTTGGTTAAAACATGATTTTGGACAATGTTCATGGAACTCAGCTTAAAACGTACTTGCAGACTTGAAAACACTTGCCTATTGTAGAGCGCGCCTCCTACTTCCACTGCTGAACGAAAACCCATGATTTTGGACCCTGTTTTCATAAGAAAAGGCTAAAAGAAATGTTTCACTTTTGTTACACTCAAACAGTGTCTCCTCTCATATGCTGAACTGGTTGCATTGTGGATTTTGGTTAAAACATGATTTTGGACAATGTTCATGGAACTCAGCTTAAAACGTACTTGCAGACTTGAAAACCCTTGCCTATTGTAGAGCGCGCCTCCTACTTCCACTGCTGAACGAAAACCCATGATTTTGGACCCTGTTTTCATAAGAAAAGGCTAAAAGAAATGTTTCACTTTTGTTACACTCAAACAGTGTCTCCTCTCATATGCTGAACTAGTCGCATTGTGGATTTTGGTTAAAACATGATTTTGGACAATGTTCATGGAACTCAGCTTAAAACGTACTTGCAGACTTGAAAACACTTGCCTATTGTAGAGCGCGCCTCCTACTTCCACTGCTGAACGAAAACCCATGATTTTGGACCCTGTTTTCATGCGAAAAGGCTAAAAGAAATGTTTCACGTTTGTTACACTCAAACAGTGTCTCCTCTCATATGCTGAACTGGTCGCATTGTGGATTTTGGTTAAAACATGATTTTGGACAATGTTCGTGGAACTCAGCTTAAAACGTACTTGCAGACTTGAAAACCCTTGCCTATTGTAGAGCGCGCCTCCTACTTCCACTGCAGAACGAAAACCCATGATTTTGGACCCTGTTTTCATAAGAAAAGGCTAAAAGAAATGTTTCACTTTTGTTACACTCAAACAGTGTCTCCTCTCATATGCTGAACTGGTCGCATTGTGGATTTTGGTTAAAACATGATTTTGGACAATGTTCGTGGAACTCAGCTTAAAACGTACTTGCAGACTTGAAAACCCTTGCCTATTGTAGAGCGCGCCTCCTACTTCCACTGCTGAACGAAAACCCATGATTTTGGACCCTGTTTTCATAAGAAAAGGCTAAAAGAAATGTTTCACGTTTGTTACACTCAAACAGTGTCTCCTCTCATATGCTGAACTGGTCGCATTGTGGATTTTGGTTAAAACATGATTTTGGACAATGTTCGTGGAACTCAGCTTAAAACGTACTTGCAGACTTGAAAACCCTTGCCTATTGTAGAGCGCGCCTCCTACTTCCACTGCTGAACGAAAACCCATGATTTTGGACCCTGTTTTCATGCGAAAAGGCTAAAATAAATGTTTCACGTTTGTTACACTCAAACAGTGTCTCCTCTCATATGCTGAACTGGTCGCATTGTGGATTTTGGTTAAAACATGATTTTGGACAATGTTCGTGGAACTCAGCTTAAAACGTACTTGCAGACTTGAAAACCCTTGCCTATTGTAGAGCGCGCCTCCTACTTCCACTGCTGAACGAAAACTCATGATTTTGGACCCTGTTTTCATAAGAAAAGGCTAAAAGAAATGTTTCACTTTTGTTACACTCAAACAGTGTCTCCTCTCATATGCTGAACTAGTCGCATTGTGGATTTTGGTTAAAACATGATTTTGGACAATGTTTATGGAACTCAGCTTAAAACGTACTTGCAGACTTGAAAACCCTTGCCTATTGTAGAGCGCGCCTCCTACTTCCACTGCTGAACGAAAACCCATGATTTTGGACCCTGTTTTCATAAGAAAAGGCTAAAAGAAATGTTTCACTTTTGTTACACTCAAACAGTGTCTCCTCTCATATGCTGAACTGGTCGCATTGTGGATTTTGGCTAAAACATGATTTTGGACAATGTTCGTGGAACTCAGCTGAAAACGTACTTGCAGACTTGAAAACGGGGCGGCAGGTAGCTTAGTGGTTAAGAGCGTTGTGCCAGTAACCGAAAGGTCGCTGGTTCTAATCCCCGAGCCGACTAGGTGAAAAATCTGTCGATGTGCCCTTGAGCAAGGCACTTAACCCTAAATTGCTCCTGTAAGTCGCTCTGGATAAGAGCGTCTGCTAAATGACAAAAATGTAAATGTAAATGTAAAACCCTTGCCTATTGTAGAGCGCGCCTCCTACTTCCACTGCTGAACGAAAACCCATGATTTTGGACCCTGTTTTCATAAGAAAAGGCTAAAAGAAATGTTTCACTTTTGTTACACTCAAACAGTGTCTCCTCTCATATGCTGAACTAGTCGCATTGTGGATTTTGGTTAAAACATGATTTTGGACAATGTTCATGGAACTCAGCTTAAAACGTACTTGCAGACTTGAAAACCCTTGCCTATTGTAGAGCGCGCCTCCTACTTCCACTGCTGAACGAAAACCCATGATTTTGGACCCTGTTTTCATGCGAAAAGGCTAAAAGAAATGTTTCACTTTTGTTACACTCAAACAGTGTCTCCTCTCATATGCTGAACTAGTCGCATTGTGGATTTTGGTTAAAACATGATTTTGGACAATGTTCATGGAACTCAGCTTAAAACGTACTTGCAGACTTGAAAACACCTGCCTATTGTAGAGCGCGCCTCCTACTTCCACTGCTGAACGAAAACCCATGATTTTGGACCCTGTTTTCATGCGAAAAGGCTAAAAGAAATGTTTCATGTTTGTTACACTCAAACAGTGTCTCCTCTCATATGCTGAACTGGTCGCATTGTGGATTTTGGTTAAAACATGATTTTGGACAATGTTCGTGGAACTCAGCTTAAAACGTACTTGCAGACTTGAAAACCCTTGCCTATTGTAGAGCGCGCCTCCTACTTCCACTGCTGAACGAAAACCCATGATTTTGGACCCTGTTTTCATGCGAAAAGGCTAAAAGAAATGTTTCACGTTTGTTACACTCAAACAGTGTCTCCTCTCATATGCTGAACTGGTCGCATTGTGGATTTTGGTTAAAACATGATTTTGGACAACGTTCGTGGAACTCAGCTTAAAACGTACTTGCAGACTTGAAAACCCTTGCCTATTGTAGAGCGCGCCTCCTACTTCCACTGCTGAACGAAAACCCATGATTTTGGACCCTGTTTTCATAAGAAAAGGCTAAAAGAAATGTTTCACTTTTGTTACACTCAAACAGTGTCTCCTCTCATATGCTGAACTAGTCGCATTGTGGATTTTGGTTAAAACATGATTTTGGACAATGTTCATGGAACTCAGCTTAAAACGTACTTGCAGACTTGAAAACCCTTGCCTATTGTAGAGCGCGCCTCCTACTTCCACTGCTGAACGAAAACCCATGATTTTGGACCCTGTTTTCATAAGAAAAGGCTAAAAGAAATGTTTCACTTTTGTTACACTCAAACAGTGTCTCCTCTCATATGCTGAACTAGTCGCATTGTGGATTTTGGTTAAAACATGATTTTGGACAATGTTCATGGAACTCAGCTTAAAACGTACTTGCAGACTTGAAAACCCTTGCCTATTGTAGAGCGCGCCTCCTACTTCCACTGCTGAACGAAAACCCATGATTTTGGACCCTGTTTTCATAAGAAAAGGCTAAAAGAAATGTTTCATGTTTGTTACACTCAAACAGTGTCTCCTCTCATATGCTGAACTGGTCGCATTGTGGATTTTGGTTAAAACATGATTTTGGACAATGTTCATGGAACTCAGCTTAAAACGTACTTGCAGACTTGAAAACACTTGCCTATTGTAGAGCGCGCCTCCTACTTCCACTGCTGAACGAAAACCCATGATTTTGGACCCTGTTTTCATAAGAAAAGGCTAAAAGAAATGTTTCACTTTTGTTACACTCAAACAGTGTCTCCTCTCATATGCTGAACTGGTTGCATTGTGGATTTTGGTTAAAACATGATTTTGGACAATGTTCATGGAACTCAGCTTAAAACGTACTTGCAGACTTGAAAACCCTTGCCTATTGTAGAGCGCGCCTCCTACTTCCACTGCTGAACGAAAACCCATGATTTTGGACCCTGTTTTCATAAGAAAAGGCTAAAAGAAATGTTTCACTTTTGTTACACTCAAACAGTGTCTCCTCTCATATGCTGAACTAGTCGCATTGTGGATTTTGGTTAAAACATGATTTTGGACAATGTTCATGGAACTCAGCTTAAAACGTACTTGCAGACTTGAAAACACTTGCCTATTGTAGAGCGCGCCTCCTACTTCCACTGCTGAACGAAAACCCATGATTTTGGACCCTGTTTTCATGCGAAAAGGCTAAAAGAAATGTTTCACGTTTGTTACACTCAAACAGTGTCTCCTCTCATATGCTGAACTGGTCGCATTGTGGATTTTGGTTAAAACATGATTTTGGACAATGTTCGTGGAACTCAGCTTAAAACGTACTTGCAGACTTGAAAACCCTTGCCTATTGTAGAGCGCGCCTCCTACTTCCACTGCAGAACGAAAACCCATGATTTTGGACCCTGTTTTCATAAGAAAAGGCTAAAAGAAATTTTTCACTTTTGTTACACTCAAACAGTGTCTCCTCTCATATGCTGAACTGGTCGCATTGTGGATTTTGGTTAAAACATGATTTTGGACAATGTTCGTGGAACTCAGCTTAAAACGTACTTGCAGACTTGAAAACCCTTGCCTATTGTAGAGCGCGCCTCCTACTTCCACTGCTGAACGAAAACCCATGATTTTGGACCCTGTTTTCATAAGAAAAGGCTAAAAGAAATGTTTCACGTTTGTTACACTCAAACAGTGTCTCCTCTCATATGCTGAACTGGTCGCATTGTGGATTTTGGTTAAAACATGATTTTGGACAATGTTCGTGGAACTCAGCTTAAAACGTACTTGCAGACTTGAAAACCCTTGCCTATTGTAGAGCGCGCCTCCTACTTCCACTGCTGAACGAAAACCCATGATTTTGGACCCTGTTTTCATGCGAAAAGGCTAAAATAAATGTTTCACGTTTGTTACACTCAAACAGTGTCTCCTCTCATATGCTGAACTGGTCGCATTGTGGAATTTGGTTAAAACATGATTTTGGACAATGTTCGTGGAACTCAGCTTAAAACGTACTTGCAGACTTGAAAACCCTTGCCTATTGTAGAGCGCGCCTCCTACTTCCACTGCAGAACGAAAACCCATGATTTTGGACCCTGTTTTCATAAGAAAAGGCTAAAAGAAATGTTTCACGTTTGTTACACTCAAACAGTGTCTCCTCTCATATGCTGAACTGGTCGCATTGTGGATTTTGGTTAAAACATGATTTTGGACAATGTTCATGGAACTCAGCTTAAAACGTACTTGCAGACTTGAAAACACTTGCCTATTGTAGAGCGCGCCTCCTACTTCCACTGCTGAACGAAAACCCATGATTTTGGACCCTGTTTTCATAAGAAAAGGCTAAAAGAAATGTTTCACTTTTGTTACACTCAAACAGTGTCTCCTCTCATATGCTGAACTGGTTGCATTGTGGATTTTGGTTAAAACTTGATTTTGGACAATGTTCATGGAACTCAGCTTAAAACGTACTTGCAGACTTGAAAACCCTTGCCTATTGTAGAGCGCGCCTCCTACTTCCACTGCTGAACGAAAACCCATGATTTTGGACCCTGTTTTCATAAGAAAAGGCTAAAAGAAATGTTTCACTTTTGTTACACTCAAACAGTGTCTCCTCTCATATGCTGAACTGGTCGCATTGTGGATTTTGGTTAAAACATGATTTTGGACAATGTTCGTGGAACTCAGCTTAAAACGTACTTGCAGACTTGAAAACCCTTGCCTATTGTAGAGCGCGCCTCCTACTTCCACTGCTGAACGAAAACCCATGATTTTGGACCCTGTTTTCATGCGAAAAGGCTAAAAGAAATGTTTCACGTTTGTTACACTCAAACAGTGTCTCCTCTCATATGCTGAACTGGTCGCATTGTGGATTTTGGTTAAAACATGATTTTGGACAATGTTCGTGGAACTCAGCTTAAAACGTACTTGCAGACTTGAAAACCCTTGCCTATTGTAGAGCGCGCCTCCTACTTCCACTGCTGAACGAAAACCCATGATTTTGGACCCTGTTTTCATGCGAAAAGGCTAAAATAAATGTTTCACGTTTGTTACACTCAAACAGTGTCTCCTCTCATATGCTGAACTGGTCGCATTGTGGATTTTGGTTAAAACATGATTTTGGACAATGTTCGTGGAACTCAGCTTAAAACGTACTTGCAGACTTGAAAACCCTTGCCTATTGTAGAGCGCGCCTCCTACTTCCACTGCAGAACGAAAACCCATGATTTTGGACCCTGTTTTCATGCGAAAAGGCTAAAAGAATTGTTTCACGTTTGTTACACTCAAACAGTGTCTCCTCTCATATGCTGAACTGGTCGCATTGTGGATTTTGGTTAAAACATGATTTTGGACAATGTTCATGGAACTCAGCTTAAAACGTACTTGCAGACTTGAAAACACTTGCCTATTGTAGAGCGCGCCTCCTACTTCCACTGCTGAACGAAAACCCATGATTTTGGACCCTGTTTTCATAAGAAAAGGCTAAAAGAAATGTTTCACTTTTGTTACACTCAAACAGTGTCTCCTCTCATATGCTGAACTGGTTGCATTGTGGATTTTGGTTAAAACATGATTTTGGACAATGTTCATGGAACTCAGCTTAAAACGTACTTGCAGACTTGAAAACCCTTGCCTATTGTAGAGCGCGCCTCCTACTTCCACTGCTGAACGAAAACCCATGATTTTGGACCCTGTTTTCATAAGAAAAGGCTAAAAGAAATGTTTCACTTTTGTTACACTCAAACAGTGTCTCCTCTCATATGCTGAACTGGTTGCATTGTGGATTTTGGTTAAAACATGATTTTGGACAATGTTCATGGAACTCAGCTTAAAACGTACTTGCAGACTTGAAAACCCTTGCCTATTGTAGAGCGCGCCTCCTACTTCCACTGCTGAACGAAAACCCATGATTTTGGACCCTGTTTTCATAAGAAAAGGCTAAAAGAAATGTTTCACTTTTGTTACACTCAAACAGTGTCTCCTCTCATATGCTGAACTGGTCGCATTGTGGATTTTGGCTAAAACATGATTTTGGACAATGTTCGTGGAACTCAGCTGAAAACGTACTTGCAGACTTGAAAACCCTTGCCTATTGTAGAGCGCGCCTCCTACTTCCACTGCTGAACGAAAACCCATGATTTTGGACCCTGTTCTCATAAGAAAAGGCTAAAAGAAATGTTTCACTTTTGTTACACTCAAACAGTGTCTCCTCTCATATGCTGAACTAGTCGCATTGTGGATTTTGGTTAAAACATGATTTTGGACAATGTTCATGGAACTCAGCTTAAAACGTACTTGCAGACTTGAAAACCCTTGCCTATTGTAGAGCGCGCCTCCTACTTCCACTGCTGAACGAAAACCCATGATTTTGGACCCTGTTTTCATGCGAAAAGGCTAAAAGAAATGTTTCACGTTTGTTACACTCAAACAGTGTCTCCTCTCATATGCTGAACTGGTCGCATTGTGGATTTTGGTTAAAACATGATTTTGGACAATGTTCATGGAACTCAGCTTAAAACGTACTTGCAGACTTGAAAACCCTTGCCTATTGTAGAGCGCGCCTCCTACTTCCACTGCTGAACGAAAACCCATGATTTTGGACCCTGTTTTCATAAGAAAAGGCTAAAAGAAATGTTTCACTTTTGTTACACTCAAACAGTGTCTCCTCTCATATGCTGAACTAGTCGCATTGTGGATTTTGGTTAAAACATGATTTTGGACAATGTTCATGGAACTCAGCTTAAAACGTACTTGCAGACTTGAAAACACTTGCCTATTGTAGAGCGCGCCTCCTACTTCCACTGCTGAACGAAAACCCATGATTTTGGACCCTGTTTTCATGCGAAAAGGCTAAAAGAAATGTTTCACGTTTGTTACACTCAAACAGTGTCTCCTCTCATATGCTGAACTGGTCGCATTGTGGATTTTGGTTAAAACATGATTTTGGACAATGTTCGTGGAACTCAGCTTAAAACGTACTTGCAGACTTGAAAACCCTTGCCTATTGTAGAGCGCGCCTCCTACTTCCACTGCAGAACGAAAACCCATGATTTTGGACCCTGTTTTCATAAGAAAAGGCTAAAAGAAATGTTTCACTTTTGTTACACTCAAACAGTGTCTCCTCTCATATGCTGAACTGGTCGCATTGTGGATTTTGGTTAAAACATGATTTTGGACAATGTTCGTGGAACTCAGCTTAAAACGTACTTGCAGACTTGAAAACCCTTGCCTATTGTAGAGCGCGCCTCCTACTTCCACTGCAGAACGAAAACCCATGATTTTGGACCCTGTTTTCATAAGAAAAGGCTAAAAGAAATGTTTCACTTTTGTTACACTCAAACAGTGTCTCCTCTCATATGCTGAACTGGTCGCATTGTGGATTTTGGTTAAAACATGATTTTGGACAATGTTCGTGGAACTCAGCTTAAAACGTACTTGCAGACTTGAAAACCCTTGCCTATTGTAGAGCGCGCCTCCTACTTCCACTGCTGAACGAAAACCCATGATTTTGGACCCTGTTTTCATAAGAAAAGGCTAAAAGAAATGTTTCACGTTTGTTACACTCAAACAGTGTCTCCTCTCATATGCTGAACTGGTCGCATTGTGGATTTTGGTTAAAACATGATTTTGGACAATGTTCGTGGAACTCAGCTTAAAACGTACTTGCAGACTTGAAAACCCTTGCCTATTGTAGAGCGCGCCTCCTACTTCCACTGCTGAACGAAAACCCATGATTTTGGACCCTGTTTTCATGCGAAAAGGCTAAAATAAATGTTTCACGTTTGTTACACTCAAACAGTGTCTCCTCTCATATGCTGAACTGGTCGCATTGTGGATTTTGGTTAAAACATGATTTTGGACAATGTTCGTGGAACTCAGCTTAAAACGTACTTGCAGACTTGAAAACCCTTGCCTATTGTAGAGCGCGCCTCCTACTTCCACTGCAGAACGAAAACCCATGATTTTGGACCCTGTTTTCATAAGAAAAGGCTAAAAGAAATGTTTCACGTTTGTTACACTCAAACAGTGTCTCCTCTCATATGCTGAACTGGTCGCATTGTGGATTTTGGTTAAAACATGATTTTGGACAATGTTCATGGAACTCAGCTTAAAACGTACTTGCAGACTTGAAAA
This sequence comes from Coregonus lavaretus, assembly GCF_964263955.1. NCBI lineage: Eukaryota > Metazoa > Chordata > Actinopteri > Salmoniformes > Salmonidae > Coregonus > Coregonus lavaretus. Next base: position 76,479,218 of record NC_139988.1, on the reverse strand, counting down.
CACTTGCCTATTGTAGAGCGCGCCTCCTACTTCCACTGCTGAACGAAAACCCATGATTTTGGACCCTGTTTTCATAAGAAAAGGCTAAAAGAAATGTTTCACTTTTGTTACACTCAAACAGTGTCTCCTCTCATATGCTGAACTGGTCGCATTGTGGATTTTGGTTAAAACATGATTTTGGACAATGTTCGTGGAACTCAGCTTAAAACGTACTTGCAGACTTGAAAACCCTTGCCTATTGTAGAGCGCGCCTCCTACTTCCACTGCTGAACGAAAACCCATGATTTTGGACCCTGTTTTCATGCGAAAAGGCTAAAAGAAATGTTTCACGTTTGTTACACTCAAACAGTGTCTCCTCTCATATGCTGAACTGGTCGCATTGTGGATTTTGGTTAAAACATGATTTTGGACAATGTTCATGGAACTCAGCTTAAAACGTACTTGCAGACTTGAAAACCCTTGCCTATTGTAGAGCGCGCCTCCTACTTCCACTGCTGAACGAAAACCCATGATTTTGGACCCTGTTTTCATAAGAAAAGGCTAAAAGAAATGTTTCACTTTTGTTACACTCAAACAGTGTCTCCTCTCATATGCTGAACTAGTCGCATTGTGGATTTTGGTTAAAACATGATTTTGGACAATGTTCATGGAACTCAGCTTAAAACGTACTTGCAGACTTGAAAACACTTGCCTATTGTAGAGCGCGCCTCCTACTTCCACTGCTGAACGAAAACCCATGATTTTGGACCCTGTTTTCATGCGAAAAGGCTAAAATAAATGTTTCACGTTTGTTACACTCAAACAGTGTCTCCTCTCATATGCTGAACTGGTCGCATTGTGGATTTTGGTTAAAACATGATTTTGGACAATGTTCGTGGAACTCAGCTTAAAACGTACTTGCAGACTTGAAAACCCTTGCCTATTGTAGAGCGCGCCTCCTACTTCCACTGCTGAACGAAAACCCATGATTTTGGACCCTGTTTTCATAAGAAAAGGCTAAAAGAAATGTTTCACTTTTGTTACACTCAAACAGTGTCTCCTCTCATATGCTGAACTGGTCGCATTGTGGATTTTGGTTAAAACATGATTTTGGACAATGTTCGTGGAACTCAGCTTAAAACGTACTTGCAGACTTGAAAACCCTTGCCTATTGTAGAGCGCGCCTCCTACTTCCACTGCTGAACGAAAACCCATGATTTTGGACCCTGTTTTCATAAGAAAAGGCTAAAAGAAATGTTTCACGTTTGTTACACTCAAACAGTGTCTCCTCTCATATGCTGAACTGGTCGCATTGTGGATTTTGGTTAAAACATGATTTTGGACAATGTTCGTGGAACTCAGCTTAAAACGTACTTGCAGACTTGAAAACCCTTGCCTATTGTAGAGCGCGCCTCCTACTTCCACTGCAGAACGAAAACCCATGATTTTGGACCCTGTTTTCATAAGAAAAGGCTAAAAGAAATGTTTCACTTTTGTTACACTCAAACAGTGTCTCCTCTCATATGCTGAACTGGTCGCATTGTGGATTTTGGTTAAAACATGATTTTGGACAATGTTCGTGGAACTCAGCTTAAAACGTACTTGCAGACTTGAAAACCCTTGCCTATTGTAGAGCGCGCCTCCTACTTCCACTGCTGAACGAAAACCCATGATTTTGGACCCTGTTTTCATAAGAAAAGGCTAAAAGAAATGTTTCACGTTTGTTACACTCAAACAGTGTCTCCTCTCATATGCTGAACTGGTCGCATTGTGGATTTTGGTTAAAACATGATTTTGGACAATGTTCGTGGAACTCAGCTTAAAACGTACTTGCAGACTTGAAAACCCTTGCCTATTGTAGAGCGCGCCTCCTACTTCCACTGCTGAACGAAAACCCATGATTTTGGACCCTGTTTTCATGCGAAAAGGCTAAAATAAATGTTTCACGTTTGTTACACTCAAACAGTGTCTCCTCTCATATGCTGAACTGGTCGCATTGTGGATTTTGGTTAAAACATGATTTTGGACAATGTTCGTGGAACTCAGCTTAAAACGTACTTGCAGACTTGAAAACCCTTGCCTATTGTAGAGCGCGCCTCCTACTTCCACTGCAGAACGAAAACCCATGATTTTGGACCCTGTTTTCATAAGAAAAGGCTAAAAGAAATGTTTCACGTTTGTTACACTCAAACAGTGTCTCCTCTCATATGCTGAACTGGTCGCATTGTGGATTTTGGTTAAAACATGATTTTGGACAATGTTCATGGAACTCAGCTTAAAACGTACTTGCAGACTTGAAAACACTTGCCTATTGTAGAGCGCGCCTCCTACTTCCACTGCTGAACGAAAACCCATGATTTTGGACCCTGTTTTCATAAGAAAAGGCTAAAAGAAATGTTTCACGTTTGTTACACTCAAACAGTGTCTCCTCTCATATGCTGAACTGGTCGCATTGTGGATTTTGGTTAAAACATGATTTTGGACAATGTTCGTGGAACTCAGCTTAAAACGTACTTGCAGACTTGAAAACCCTTGCCTATTGTAGAGCGCGCCTCCTACTTCCACTGCTGAACGAAAACCCATGATTTTGGACCCTGTTTTCATGCGAAAAGGCTAAAATAAATGTTTCACGTTTGTTACACTCAAACAGTGTCTCCTCTCATATGCTGAACTGGTCGCATTGTGGATTTTGGTTAAAACATGATTTTGGACAATGTTCGTGGAACTCAGCTTAAAACGTACTTGCAGACTTGAAAACCCTTGCCTATTGTAGAGCGCGCCTCCTACTTCCACTGCTGAACGAAAACCCATGATTTTGGACCCTGTTTTCATGCGAAAAGGCTAAAATAAATGTTTCACGTTTGTTACACTCAAACAGTGTCTCCTCTCATATGCTGAACTGGTCGCATTGTGGATTTTGGTTAAAACATGATTTTGGACAATGTTCGTGGAACTCAGCTTAAAACGTACTTGCAGACTTGAAAACCCTTGCCTATTGTAGAGCGCGCCTCCTACTTCCACTGCAGAACGAAAACCCATGATTTTGGACCCTGTTTTCATAAGAAAAGGCTAAAAGAATTGTTTCACGTTTGTTACACTCAAACAGTGTCTCCTCTCATATGCTGAACTGGTCGCATTGTGGATTTTGGTTAAAACATGATTTTGGACAATGTTCATGGAACTCAGCTTAAAACGTACTTGCAGACTTGAAAACACTTGCCTATTGTAGAGCGCGCCTCCTACTTCCACTGCTGAACGAAAACCCATGATTTTGGACCCTGTTTTCATAAGAAAAGGCTAAAAGAAATGTTTCACTTTTGTTACACTCAAACAGTGTCTCCTCTCATATGCTGAACTGGTTGCATTGTGGATTTTGGTTAAAACATGATTTTGGACAATGTTCATGGAACTCAGCTTAAAACGTACTTGCAGACTTGAAAACCCTTGCCTATTGTAGAGCGCGCCTCCTACTTCCACTGCTGAACGAAAACCCATGATTTTGGACCCTGTTTTCATAAGAAAAGGCTAAAAGAAATGTTTCACTTTTGTTACACTCAAACAGTGTCTCCTCTCATATGCTGAACTGGTTGCATTGTGGATTTTGGTTAAAACATGATTTTGGACAATGTTCATGGAACTCAGCTTAAAACGTACTTGCAGACTTGAAAACCCTTGCCTATTGTAGAGCGCGCCTCCTACTTCCACTGCTGAATGAAAACCCATGATTTTGGACCCTGTTTTCATAAGAAAAGGCTAAAAGAAATGTTTCACTTTTGTTACACTCAAACAGTGTCTCCTCTCATATGCTGAACTGGTCGCATTGTGGATTTTGGCTAAAACATGATTTTGGACAATGTTCGTGGAACTCAGCTGAAAACGTACTTGCAGACTTGAAAACCCTTGCCTATTGTAGAGCGCGCCTCCTACTTCCACTGCTGAACGAAAACCCATGATTTTGGACCCTGTTCTCATAAGAAAAGGCTAAAAGAAATGTTTCACTTTTGTTACACTCAAACAGTGTCTCCTCTCATATGCTGAACTAGTCGCATTGTGGATTTTGGTTAAAACATGATTTTGGACAATGTTCATGGAACTCAGCTTAAAACGTACTTGCAGACTTGAAAACCCTTGCCTATTGTAGAGCGCGCCTCCTACTTCCACTGCTGAACGAAAACCCATGATTTTGGACCCTGTTTTCATGCGAAAAGGCTAAAAGAAATGTTTCACGTTTGTTACACTCAAACAGTGTCTCCTCTCATATGCTGAACTGGTCGCATTGTGGATTTTGGTTAAAACATGATTTTGGACAATGTTCGTGGAACTCAGCTTAAAACGTACTTGCAGACTTGAAAACCCTTGCCTATTGTAGAGCGCGCCTCCTACTTCCACTGCTGAACGAAAACCCATGATTTTGGACCCTGTTTTCATGCGAAAAGGCTAAAAGAAATGTTTCACGTTTGTTACACTCAAACAGTGTCTCCTCTCATATGCTGAACTGGTCGCATTGTGGATTTTGGCTAAAACATGATTTTGGACAATGTTCGTGGAACTCAGCTGAAAACGTACTTGCAGACTTGAAAACCCTTGCCTATTGTAGAGCGCGCCTCCTACTTCCACTGCTGAACGAAAACCCATGATTTTGGACCCTGTTCTCATAAGAAAAGGCTAAAAGAAATGTTTCACTTTTGTTACACTCAAACAGTGTCTCCTCTCATATGCTGAACTAGTCGCATTGTGGATTTTGGTTAAAACATGATTTTGGACAATGTTCATGGAACTCAGCTTAAAACGTACTTGCAGACTTGAAAACCCTTGCCTATTGTAGAGCGCGCCTCCTACTTCCACTGCTGAACGAAAACCCATGATTTTGGACCCTGTTTTCATGCGAAAAGGCTAAAAGAAATGTTTCACGTTTGTTACACTCAAACAGTGTCTCCTCTCATATGCTGAACTGGTCGCATTGTGGATTTTGGTTAAAACATGATTTTGGACAATGTTCGTGGAACTCAGCTTAAAACGTACTTGCAGACTTGAAAACCCTTGCCTATTGTAGAGCGCGCCTCCTACTTCCACTGCTGAACGAAAACCCATGATTTTGGACCCTGTTTTCATGCGAAAAGGCTAAAAGAAATGTTTCACGTTTGTTACACTCAAACAGTGTCTCCTCTCATATGCTGAACTGGTCGCATTGTGGATTTTGGTTAAAACATGATTTTGGACAATGTTCGTGGAACTCAGCTTAAAACGTACTTGCAGACTTGAAAACACCTGCCTATTGTAGAGCGCGCCTCCTACTTCCACTGCTGAACGAAAACCCATGATTTTGGACCCTGTTTTCATGCGAAAAGCCTAAAAGAAATGTTTCACGTTTGTTACACTCAAACAGTGTCTCCTCTCATATGCTGAACTGGTCGCATTGTGGATTTTGGTTAAAACATGATTTTGGACAATGTTCGTGGAACTCAGCTTAAAACGTACTTGCAGACTTGAAAACCCTTGCCTATTGTAGAGCGCGCCTCCTACTTCCACTGCTGAACGAAAACCCATGATTTTGGACCCTGTTTTCATGCGAAAAGGCTAAAAGAAATGTTTCACGTTTGTTACACTCAAACAGTGTCTCCTCTCATATGCTGAACTGGTCGCATTGTGGATTTTGGTTAAAACATGATTTTGGACAATGTTCGTGGAACTCAGCTTAAAACGTACTTGCAGACTTGAAAACCCTTGCCTATTGTAGAGCGCGCCTCCTACTTCCACTGCTGAACGAAAACCCATGATTTTGGACCCTGTTTTCATGCGAAAAGGCTAAAAGAAATGTTTCACGTTTGTTACACTCAAACAGTGTCTCCTCTCATATGCTGAACTGGTCGCATTGTGGATTTTGGTTAAAACATGATTTTGGACAATGTTCGTGGAACTCAGCTTAAAACGTACTTGCAGACTTGAAAACCCTTGCCTATTGTAGAGCGCGCCTCCTACTTCCACTGCTGAACGAAAACTCATGATTTTGGACCCTGTTTTCATAAGAAAAGGCTAAAAGAAATGTTTCACTTTTGTTACACTCAAACAGTGTCTCCTCTCATATGCTGAACTAGTCGCATTGTGGATTTTGGTTAAAACATGATTTTGGACAATGTTTATGGAACTCAGCTTAAAACGTACTTGCAGACTTGAAAACCCTTGCCTATTGTAGAGCGCGCCTCCTACTTCCACTGCTGAACGAAAACCCATGATTTTGGACCCTGTTTTCATAAGAAAAGGCTAAAAGAAATGTTTCACTTTTGTTACACTCAAACAGTGTCTCCTCTCATATGCTGAACTGGTCGCATTGTGGATTTTGGCTAAAACATGATTTTGGACAATGTTCGTGGAACTCAGCTGAAAACGTACTTGCAGACTTGAAAACCCTTGCCTATTGTAGAGCGCGCCTCCTACTTCCACTGCTGAACGAAAACCCATGATTTTGGACCCTGTTTTCATAAGAAAAGGCTAAAAGAAATGTTTCACTTTTGTTACACTCAAACAGTGTCTCCTCTCATATGCTGAACTAGTCGCATTGTGGATTTTGGTTAAAACATGATTTTGGACAATGTTCATGGAACTCAGCTTAAAACGTACTTGCAGACTTGAAAACCCTTGCCTATTGTAGAGCGCGCCTCCTACTTCCACTGCTGAACGAAAACCCATGATTTTGGACCCTGTTTTCATGCGAAAAGGCTAAAAGAAATGTTTCACTTTTGTTACACTCAAACAGTGTCTCCTCTCATATGCTGAACTAGTCGCATTGTGGATTTTGGTTAAAACATGATTTTGGACAATGTTCATGGAACTCAGCTTAAAACGTACTTGCAGACTTGAAAACCCTTGCCTATTGTAGAGCGCGCCTCCTACTTCCACTGCTGAACGAAAACCCATGATTTTGGACCCTGTTTTCATGCGAAAAGGCTAAAAGAAATGTTTCACGTTTGTTACACTCAAACAGTGTCTCCTCTCATATGCTGAACTGGTCGCATTGTGGATTTTGGTTAAAACATGATTTTGGACAATGTTCGTGGAACTCAGCTTAAAACGTACTTGCAGACTTGAAAACCCTTGCCTATTGTAGAGCGCGCCTCCTACTTCCACTGCTGAACGAAAACCCATGATTTTGGACCCTGTTTTCATAAGAAAAGGCTAAAAGAAATGTTTCACTTTTGTTACACTCAAACAGTGTCTCCTCTCATATGCTGAACTGGTTGCATTGTGGATTTTGGTTAAAACATGATTTTGGACAATGTTCATGGAACTCAGCTTAAAACGTACTTGCAGACTTGAAAACCCTTGCCTATTGTAGAGCGCGCCTCCTACTTCCACTGCTGAACGAAAACCCATGATTTTGGACCCTGTTTTCATAAGAAAAGGCTAAAAGAAATGTTTCACTTTTGTTACACTCAAACAGTGTCTCCTCTCATATGCTGAACTAGTCGCATTGTGGATTTTGGTTAAAACATGATTTTGGACAATGTTCATGGAACTCAGCTTAAAACGTACTTGCAGACTTGAAAACCCTTGCCTATTGTAGAGCGCGCCTCCCACTTCCACTGCTGAACGAAAACCCATGATTTTGGACCCTGTTTTCATAAGAAAAGGCTAAAAGAAATGTTTCACTTTTGTTACACTCAAACAGTGTCTCCTCTCATATGCTGAACTAGTCGCATTGTGGATTTTGGTTAAAACATGATTTTGGACAATGTTCATGGAACTCAGCTTAAAACGTACTTGCAGACTTGAAAACCCTTGCCTATTGTAGAGCGCGCCTCCTACTTCCACTGCTGAACGAAAACCCATGATTTTGGACCCTGTTTTCATGCGAAAAGGCTAAAAGATATGTTTCACGTTTGTTACACTCAAACAGTGTCTCCTCTCATATGCTGAACTGGTCGCATTGTGGATTTTGGTTAAAACATGATTTTGGACAATGTTCGTGGAACTCAGCTTAAAACGTACTTGCAGACTTGAAAACCCTTGCCTATTGTAGAGCGCGCCTCCTACTTCCACTGCTGAACGAAAACCCATGATTTTGGACCCTGTTTTCATAAGAAAAGGCTAAAAGAAATGTTTCACTTTTGTTACACTCAAACAGTGTCTCCTCTCATATGCTGAACTAGTCGCATTGTGGATTTTGGTTAAAACATGATTTTGGACAATGTTCATGGAACTCAGCTTAAAACGTACTTGCAGACTTGAAAACCCTTGCCTATTGTAGAGCGCGCCTCCTACTTCCACTGCTGAACGAAAACCCATGATTTTGGACCCTGTTTTCATGCGAAAAGGCTAAAAGAAATGTTTCACGTTTGTTACACTCAAACAGTGTCTCCTCTCATATGCTGAATTGGTCGCGTTGTGGATTTTGGTTAAAACATGATTTTGGACAATGTTCGTGGAACTCAGCTTAAAACGTACTTGCAGACTTGAAAACCCTTGCCTATTGTAGAGCGCGCCTCCTACTTCCACTGCTGAACGAAAACCCATGATTTTGGACCCTGTTTTCATGCGAAAAGGCTAAAAGAAATGTTTCACGTTTGTTACACTCAAACAGTGTCTCCTCTCATATGCTGAACTGGTCGCATTGTGGATTTTGGTTAAAACATGATTTTGGACAATGTTCGTGGAACTCAGCTTAAAACGTACTTGCAGACTTGAAAACCCTTGCCTATTGTAGAGCGCGCCTCCTACTTCCACTGCTGAACGAAAACCCATGATTTTGGACCCTGTTTTCATAAGAAAAGGCTAAAAGAAATGTTTCACTTTTGTTACACTCAAACAGTGTCTCCTCTCATATGCTGAACTGGTTGCATTGTGGATTTTGGTTAAAACATGATTTTGGACAATGTTCATGGAACTCAGCTTAAAACGTACTTGCAGACTTGAAAACCCTTGCCTATTGTAGAGCGCGCCTCCTACTTCCACTGCTGAACGAAAACCCATGATTTTGGACCCTGTTTTCATAAGAAAAGGCTAAAAGAAATGTTTCACTTTTGTTACACTCAAACAGTGTCTCCTCTCATATGCTGAACTGGTCGCATTGTGGATTTTGGTTAAAACATGATTTTGGACAATGTTCATGGAACTCAGCTTAAAACGTACTTGCAGACTTGAAAACACTTGCCTATTGTAGAGCGCGCCTCCTACTTCCACTGCTGAACGAAAACCCATGATTTTGGACCCTGTTTTCATGCGAAAAGGCTAAAAGAAATGTTTCACGTTTGTTACACTCAAACAGTGTCTCCTCTCATATGCTGAACTGGTCGCATTGTGGATTTTGGTTAAAACATGATTTTGGACAATGTTCGTGGAACTCAGCTTAAAACGTACTTGCAGACTTGAAAACCCTTGCCTATTGTAGAGCGCGCCTCCTACTTCCACTGCTGAACGAAAACCCATGATTTTGGACCCTGTTTTCATAAGAAAAGGCTAAAAGAAATGTTTCACTTTTGTTACACTCAAACAGTGTCTCCTCTCATATGCTGAACTGGTTGCATTGTGGATTTTGGTTAAAACATGATTTTGGACAATGTTCATGGAACTCAGCTTAAAACGTACTTGCAGACTTGAAAACCCTTGCCTATTGTAGAGCGCGCCTCCTACTTCCACTGCTGAACGAAAACCCATGATTTTGGACCCTGTTTTCATAAGAAAAGGCTAAAAGAAATGTTTCACTTTTGTTACACTCAAACAGTGTCTCCTCTCATATGCTGAACTGGTCGCATTGTGGATTTTGGTTAAAACATGATTTTGGACAATGTTCATGGAACTCAGCTTAAAACGTACTTGCAGACTTGAAAACACTTGCCTATTGTAGAGCGCGCCTCCTACTTCCACTGCTGAACGAAAACCCATGATTTTGGACCCTGTTTTCATAAGAAAAGGCTAAAAGAAATGTTTCACGTTTGTTACACTCAAACAGTGTCTCCTCTCATATGCTGAACTGGTCGCATTGTGGATTTTGGTTAAAACATGATTTTGGACAATGTTCGTGGAACTCAGCTTAAAACGTACTTGCAGACTTGAAAACCCTTGCCTATTGTAGAGCGCGCCTCCTACTTCCACTGCTGAACGAAAACCCATGATTTTGGACCCTGTTTTCATAAGAAAAGGCTAAAAGAAATGTTTCACGTTTGTTACACTCAAACAGTGTCTCCTCTCATATGCTGAACTGGTCGCATTGTGGATTTTGGTTAAAACATGATTTTGGACAATGTTCATGGAACTCAGCTTAAAACGTACTTGCAGACTTGAAAACACTTGCCTATTGTAGAGCGCGCCTCCTACTTCCACTGCTGAACGAAAACCCATGATTTTGGACCCTGTTTTCATGCGAAAAGGCTAAAAGAAATGTTTCACGTTTGTTACACTCAAACAGTGTCTCCTCTCATATGCTGAACTGGTCGCATTGTGGATTTTGGTTAAAACATGATTTTGGACAATGTTCGTGGAACTCAGCTTAAAACGTACTTGCAGACTTGAAAACCCTTGCCTATTGTAGAGCGCGCCTCCTACTTCCACTGCTGAACGAAAACCCATGATTTTGGACCCTGTTTTCATGCGAAAAGGCTAAAAGAAATGTTTCACGTTTGTTACACTCAAACAGTGTCTCCTCTCATATGCTGAACTGGTCGCATTGTGGATTTTGGTTAAAACATGATTTTGGACAATGTTCGTGGAACTCAGCTTAAAACGTACTTGCAGACTTGAAAACCCTTGCCTATTGTAGAGCGCGCCTCCTACTTCCACTGCTGAACGAAAACCCATGATTTTGGACCCTGTTTTCATAAGAAAAGGCTAAAAGAAATGTTTCACTTTTGTTACACTCAAACAGTGTCTCCTCTCATATGCTGAACTGGTTGCATTGTGGATTTTGGTTAAAACATGATTTTGGACAATGTTCATGGAACTCAGCTTAAAACGTACTTGCAGACTTGAAAACCCTTGCCTATTGTAGAGCGCGCCTCCTACTTCCACTGCTGAACGAAAACCCATGATTTTGGACCCTGTTTTCATAAGAAAAGGCTAAAAGAAATGTTTCACTTTTGTTACACTCAAACAGTGTCTCCTCTCATATGCTGAACTGGTCGCATTGTGGATTTTGGTTAAAACATGATTTTGGACAATGTTCGTGGAACTCAGCTTAAAACGTACTTGCAGACTTGAAAACCCTTGCCTATTGTAGAGCGCGCCTCCTACTTCCACTGCTGAACGAAAACCCATGATTTTGGACCCTGTTTTCATAAGAAAAGGCTAAAAGAAATGTTTCACTTTTGTTACACTCAAACAGTGTCTCCTCTCATATGCTGAACTGGTCGCATTGTGGATTTTGGTTAAAACATGATTTTGGACAATGTTCGTGGAACTCAGCTTAAAACGTACTTGCAGACTTGAAAACCCTTGCCTATTGTAGAGCGCGCCTCCTACTTCCACTGCTGAACGAAAACCCATGATTTTGGACCCTGTTTTCATAAGAAAAGGCTAAAAGAAATGTTTCACTTTTGTTACACTCAAACAGTGTCTCCTCTCATATGCTGAACTAGTCGCATTGTGGATTTTGGTTAAAACATGATTTTGGACAATGTTCATGGAACTCAGCTTAAAACGTACTTGCAGACTTGAAAACCCTTGCCTATTGTAGAGCGCGCCTCCTACTTCCACTGCTGAACGAAAACCCATGATTTTGGACCCTGTTTTCATGCGAAAAGGCTAAAAGAAATGTTTCACGTTTGTTACACTCAAACAGTGTCTCCTCTCATATGCTGAACTGGTCGCATTGTGGATTTTGGTTAAAACATGATTTTGGACAATGTTCATGGAACTCAGCTTAAAACGTACTTGCAGACTTGAAAACCCTTGCCTATTGTAGAGCGCGCCTCCTACTTCCACTGCTGAACGAAAACCCATGATTTTGGACCCTGTTTTCATGCGAAAAGGCTAAAAGAAATGTTTCACGTTTGTTACACTCAAACAGTGTCTCCTCTCATATGCTGAACTGGTCGCATTGTGGATTTTGGTTAAAACATGATTTTGGACAATGTTCGTGGAACTCAGCTTAAAACGTACTTGCAGACTTGAAAACCCTTGCCTATTGTAGAGCGCGCCTCCTACTTCCACTGCTGAATGAAAACCCATGATTTTGGACCCTGTTTTCATAAGAAAAGGCTAAAAGAAATGTTTCACTTTTGTTACACTCAAACAGTGTCTCCTCTCATATGCTGAACTAGTCGCATTGTGGATTTTGGTTAAAACATGATTTTGGACAATGTTCATGGAACTCAGCTTAAAACGTACTTGCAGACTTGAAAACCTTTGCCTATTGTAGAGCGCGCCTCCTACTTCCACTGCTGAACGAAAACCCATGATTTTGGACCCTGTTTTCATGCGAAAAGGCTAAAAGAAATGTTTCACGTTTGTTACACTCAAACAGTGTCTCCTCTCTTATGCTGAACTGGTCGCATTGTGGATTTTGGTTAAAACATGATTTTGGACAATGTTCATGGAACTCAGCTTAAAACGTACTTGCAGACTTGAAAACACTTGCCTATTGTAGAGCGCGCCTCCTACTTCCACTGCTGAACGAAAACCCATGATTTTGGACCCTGTTTTCATGCGAAAAGGCTAAAAGAAATGTTTCACGTTTGTTACACTCAAACAGTGTCTCCTCTCATATGCTGAACTGGTCGCATTGTGGATTTTGGTTAAAACATGATTTTGGACAATGTTCGTGGAACTCAGCTTAAAACGTACTTGCAGACTTGAAAACCCTTGCCTATTGTAGAGCGCGCCTCCTACTTCCACTGCTGAATGAAAACCCATGATTTTGGACCCTGTTTTCATGCGAAAAGGCTAAAAGAAATGTTTCACGTTTGTTACACTCAAACAGTGTCTCCTCTCATATGCTGAACTGGTCGCATTGTGGATTTTGGTTAAAACATGATTTTGGACAATGTTCGTGGAACTCAGCTTAAAACGTACTTGCAGACTTGAAAACCCTTGCCTATTGTAGAGCGCGCCTCCTACTTCCACTGCTGAACGAAAACCCATGATTTTGGACCCTGTTTTCATAAGAAAAGGCTAAAAGAAATGTTTCACGTTTGTTACACTCAAACAGTGTCTCCTCTCATATGCTGAACTGGTCGCATTGTGGATTTTGGTTAAAACATGATTTTGGACAATGTTCATGGAACTCAGCTTAAAACGTACTTGCAGACTTGAAAACACTTGCCTATTGTAGAGCGCGCCTCCTACTTCCACTGCTGAACGAAAACCCATGATTTTGGACCCTGTTTTCATGCGAAAAGGCTAAAAGAAATGTTTCACGTTTGTTACACTCAAACAGTGTCTCCTCTCATATGCTGAACTGGTCGCATTGTGGATTTTGGTTAAAACATGATTTTGGACAATGTTCGTGGAACTCAGCTTAAAACGTACTTGCAGACTTGAAAACCCTTGCCTATTGTAGAGCGCGCCTCCTACTTCCACTGCTGAACGAAAACCCATGATTTTGGACCCTGTTTTCATAAGAAAAGGCTAAAAGAAATGTTTCACGTTTGTTACACTCAAACAGTGTCTCCTCTCATATGCTGAACTGGTCGCATTGTGGATTTTGGTTAAAACATGATTTTGGACAATGTTCATGGAACTCAGCTTAAAACGTACTTGCAGACTTGAAAACACTTGCCTATTGTAGAGCGCGCCTCCTACTTCCACTGCTGAACGAAAACCCATGATTTTGGACCCTGTTTTCATGCGAAAAGGCTAAAAGAAATGTTTCACGTTTGTTACACTCAAACAGTGTCTCCTCTCATATGCTGAACTGGTCGCATTGTGGATTTTGGTTAAAACATGATTTTGGACAATGTTCGTGGAACTCAGCTTAAAACGTACTTGCAGACTTGAAAACCCTTGCCTATTGTAGAGCGCGCCTCCTACTTCCACTGCTGAACGAAAACCCATGATTTTGGACCCTGTTTTCATGCGAAAAGGCTAAAAGAAATGTTTCACGTTTGTTACACTCAAACAGTGTCTCCTCTCATATGCTGAACTGGTCGCATTGTGGATTTTGGTTAAAACATGATTTTGGACAATGTTCGTGGAACTCAGCTTAAAACGTACTTGCAGACTTGAAAACCCTTGCCTATTGTAGAGCGCGCCTCCTACTTCCACTGCTGAACGAAAACCCATGATTTTGGACCCTGTTTTCATAAGAAAAGGCTAAAAGAAATGTTTCACTTTTGTTACACTCAAACAGTGTCTCCTCTCATATGCTGAACTGGTTGCATTGTGGATTTTGGTTAAAACATGATTTTGGACAATGTTCATGGAACTCAGCTTAAAACGTACTTGCAGACTTGAAAACCCTTGCCTATTGTAGAGCGCGCCTCCTACTTCCACTGCTGAACGAAAACCCATGATTTTGGACCCTGTTTTCATAAGAAAAGGCTAAAAGAAATGTTTCACTTTTGTTACACTCAAACAGTGTCTCCTCTCATATGCTGAACTGGTCGCATTGTGGATTTTGGTTAAAACATGATTTTGGACAATGTTCATGGAACTCAGCTTAAAACGTACTTGCAGACTTGAAAACACTTGCCTATTGTAGAGCGCGCCTCCTACTTCCACTGCTGAACGAAAACCCATGATTTTGGACCCTGTTTTCATAAGAAAAGGCTAAAAGAAATGTTTCACGTTTGTTACACTCAAACAGTGTCTCCTCTCATATGCTGAACTGGTCGCATTGTGGATTTTGGTTAAAACATGATTTTGGACAATGTTCGTGGAACTCAGCTTAAAACGTACTTGCAGACTTGAAAACCCTTGCCTATTGTAGAGCGCGCCTCCTACTTCCACTGCTGAACGAAAACCCATGATTATGGACCCTGTTTTCATAAGAAAAGGCTAAAAGAAATGTTTCACGTTTGTTACACTCAAACAGTGTCTCCTCTCATATGCTGAACTGGTCGCATTGTGGATTTTGGTTAAAACATGATTTTGGACAATGTTCATGGAACTCAGCTTAAAACGTACTTGCAGACTTGAAAACACTTGCCTATTGTAGAGCGCGCCTCCTACTTCCACTGCTGAACGAAAACCCATGATTTTGGACCCTGTTTTCATGCGAAAAGGCTAAAAGAAATGTTTCACGTTTGTTACACTCAAACAGTGTCTCCTCTCATATGCTGAACTGGTCGCATTGTGGATTTTGGTTAAAACATGATTTTGGACAATGTTCGTGGAACTCAGCTTAAAACGTACTTGCAGACTTGAAAACCCTTGCCTAATGTAGAGCGCGCCTCCTACTTCCACTGCTGAACGAAAACCCATGATTTTGGACCCTGTTTTCATGCGAAAAGGCTAAAAGAAATGTTTCACGTTTGTTACACTCAAACAGTGTCTCCTCTCATATGCTGAACTGGTCGCATTGTGGATTTTGGTTAAAACATGATTTTGGACAATGTTCGTGGAACTCAGCTTAAAACGTACTTGCAGACTTGAAAACCCTTGCCTATTGTAAAGCGCGCCTCCTACTTCCACTGCTGAACGAAAACCCATGATTTTGGACCCTGTTTTCATAAGAAAAGGCTAAAAGAAATGTTTCACTTTTGTTACACTCAAACAGTGTCTCCTCTCATATGCTGAACTGGTTGCATTGTGGATTTTGGTTAAAACATGATTTTGGACAATGTTCATGGAACTCAGCTTAAAACGTACTTGCAGACTTGAAAACCCTTGCCTATTGTAGAGCGCGCCTCCTACTTCCACTGCTGAACGAAAACCCATGATTTTGGACCCTGTTTTCATAAGAAAAGGCTAAAAGAAATGTTTCACTTTTGTTACACTCAAACAGTGTCTCCTCTCATATGCTGAACTGGTCGCATTGTGGATTTTGGTTAAAACATGATTTTGGACAATGTTCGTGGAACTCAGCTTAAAACGTACTAGCAGACTTGAAAACCCTTGCCTATTGTAGAGCGCGCCTCCTACTTCCACTGCTGAACGAAAACCCATGATTTTGGACCCTGTTTTCATAAGAAAAGGCTAAAAGAAATGTTTCACTTTTGTTACACTCAAACAGTGTCTCCTCTCATATGCTGAACTGGTTGCATTGTGGATTTTGGTTAAAACATGATTTTGGACAATGTTCATGGAACTCAGCTTAAAACGTACTTGCAGACTTGAAAACCCTTGCCTATTGTAGAGCGCGCCTCCTCCTTCCACTGCTGAACGAAAACCCATGATTTTGGACCCTGTTTTCATAAGAAAAGGCTAAAAGAAATGTTTCACTTTTGTTACACTCAAACAGTGTCTCCTCTCATATGCTGAACTAGTCGCATTGTGGATTTTGGTTAAAACATGATTTTGGACAATGTTCATGGAACTCAGCTTAAAACGTACTTGCAGACTTGAAAACCCTTGCCTATTGTAGAGCGCGCCTCCTACTTCCACTGCTGAACGAAAACCCATGATTTTGGACCCTGTTTTCATAAGAAAAGGCTAAAAGAAATGTTTCACGTTTGTTACACTCAAACAGTGTCTCCTCTCATATGCTGAACTGGTCGCATTGTGGATTTTGGTTAAAACATGATTTTGGACAATGTTCGTGGAACTCAGCTTAAAACGTACTTGCAGACTTGAAAACCCTTGCCTATTGTAGAGCGCGCCTCCTACTTCCACTGCTGAACGAAAACCCATGATTTTGGACCCTGTTTTTCATAAGAAAAGGCTAAAAGAAATGTTTCACTTTTGTTACACTCAAACAGTGTCTCCTCTCATATGCTGAACTAGTCGCATTGTGGATTTTGGTTAAAACATGATTTTGGACAATGTTCATGGAACTCAGCTTAAAACGTACTTGCAGACTTGAAAACCCTTGCCTATTGTAGAGCGCGCCTCCTACTTCCACTGCTGAACGAAAACCCATGATTTTGGACCCTGTTTTCATAAGAAAAGGCTAAAAGAAATGTTTCACTTTTGTTACACTCAAACAGTGTCTCCTCTCATATGCTGAACTGGTCGCATTGTGGATTTTGGCTAAAACATGATTTTGGACAATGTTTGTGGAACTCAGCTGAAAACGTACTTGCAGACTTGAAAACCCTTGCCTATTGTAGAGCGCGCCTCCTACTTCCACTGCTGAACGAAAACCCATGATTTTGGACCCTGTTTTCATAAGAAAAGGCTAAAAGAAATGTTTCACGTTTGTTACACTCAAACAGTGTCTCCTCTCATATGCTGAACTGGTCGCATTGTGGATTTTGGTTAAAACATGATTTTGGACAATGTTCGTGGAACTCAGCTTAAAACGTACTTGCAGACTTGAAAACCCTTGCCTATTGTAGAGCGCGCCTCCTACTTCCACTGCTGAACGAAAACCCATGATTTTGGACCCTGTTTTCATAAGAAAAGGCTAAAAGAAATGTTTCACTTTTGTTACACTCAAACAGTGTCTCCTCTCATATGCTGAACTAGTCGCATTGTGGATTTTGGTTAAAACATGATTTTGGACAATGTTCATGGAACTCAGCTTAAAACGTACTTGCAGACTTGAAAACCCTTGCCTATTGTAGAGCGCGCCTCCTACTTCCACTGCTGAACGAAAACCCATGATTTTGGACCCTGTTTTCATGCGAAAAGGCTAAAAGAAATGTTTCACGTTTGTTACACTCAAACAGTGTCTCCTCTCATATGCTGAACTGGTCGCATTGTGGATTTTGGTTAAAACATGATTTTGGACAATGTTCATGGAACTCAGCTTAAAACGTACTTGCAGACTTGAAAACACTTGCCTATTGTAGAGCGCGCCTCCTACTTCCACTGCTGAACGAAAACCCATGATTTTGGACCCTGTTTTCATAAGAAAAGGCTAAAAGAAATGTTTCACGTTTGTTACACTCAAACAGTGTCTCCTCTCATATGCTGAACTGGTCGCATTGTGGATTTTGGTTAAAACATGATTTTGGACAATGTTCGTGGAACTCAGCTTAAAACGTACTTGCAGACTTGAAAACCCTTGCCTATTGTAGAGCGCGCCTCCTACTTCCACTGCTGAACGAAAACCCATGATTTTGGACCCTGTTTTCATGCGAAAAGGCTAAAAGAAATGTTTCACGTTTGTTACACTCAAACAGTGTCTCCTCTCATATGCTGAACTGGTCGCATTGTGGATTTTGGTTAAAACATGATTTTGGACAATGTTCGTGGAACTCAGCTTAAAACGTACTTGCAGACTTGAAAACCCTTGCCTATTGTAGAGCGCGCCTCCTACTTCCACTGCTGAACGAAAACCCATGATTTTGGACCCTGTTTTCATAAGAAAAGGCTAAAAGAAATGTTTCACTTTTGTTACACTCAAACAGTGTCTCCTCTCATATGCTGAACTGGTTGCATTGTGGATTTTGGTTAAAACATGATTTTGGACAATGTTCATGGAACTCAGCTTAAAACGTACTTGCAGACTTGAAAACCCTTGCCTATTGTAGAGCGCGCCTCCTACTTCCACTGCTGAACGAAAACCCATGATTTTGGACCCTGTTTTCATAAGAAAAGGCTAAAAGAAATGTTTCACTTTTGTTACACTCAAACAGTGTCTCCTCTCATATGCTGAACTGGTCGCATTGTGGATTTTGGTTAAAACATGATTTTGGACAATGTTCGTGGAACTCAGCTTAAAACGTACTTGCAGACTTGAAAACCCTTCCCTATTGTAGAGCGCGCCTCCTACTTCCACTGCTGAACGAAAACCCATGATTTTGGACCCTGTTTTCATAAGAAAAGGCTAAAAGAAATGTTTCACTTTTGTTACACTCAAACAGTGTCTCCTCTCATATGCTGAACTGGTTGCATTGTGGATTTTGGTTAAAACATGATTTTGGACAATGTTCATGGAACTCAGCTTAAAACGTACTTGCAGACTTGAAAACCCTTGCCTATTGTAGAGCGCGCCTCCTACTTCCACTGCTGAACGAAAACCCATGATTTTGGACCCTGTTTTCATAAGAAAAGGCTAAAAGAAATGTTTCACTTTTGTTACACTCAAACAGTGTCTCCTCTCATATGCTGAACTAGTCGCATTGTGGATTTTGGTTAAAACATGATTTTGGACAATGTTCATGGAACTCAGCTTAAAACGTACTTGCAGACTTGAAAACCTTTGCCTATTGTAGAGCGCGCCTCCTACTTCCACTGCTGAATGAAAACCCATGATTTTGGACCCTGTTTTCATGCGAAAAGGCTAAAAGAAATGTTTCACGTTTGTTACACTCAAACAGTGTCTCCTCTCATATGCTGAACTGGTCGCATTGTGGATTTTGGTTAAAACATGATTTTGGACAATGTTCGTGGAACTCAGCTTAAAACGTACTTGCAGACTTGAAAACCCTTGCCTATTGTAGAGCGCGCCTCCTACTTCCACTGCTGAACGAAAACCCATGATTTTGGACCCTGTTTTCATAAGAAAAGGCTAAAAGAAATGTTTCACTTTTGTTACACTCAAACAGTGTCTCCTCTCATATGCTGAACTAGTCGCATTGTGGATTTTGGTTAAAACATGATTTTGGACAATGTTCATGGAACTCAGCTTAAAACGTACTTGCAGACTTGAAAACCCTTGCCTATTGTAGAGCGCGCCTCCTACTTCCACTGCTGAACGAAAACCCATGATTTTGGACCCTGTTTTCATAAGAAAAGGCTAAAAGAAATGTTTCACTTTTGTTACACTCAAACAGTGTCTCCTCTCATATGCTGAACTGGTTGCATTGTGGATTTTGGTTAAAACATGATTTTGGACAATGTTCATGGAACTCAGCTTAAAACGTACTTGCAGACTTGAAAACCTTTGCCTATTGTAGAGCGCGCCTCCTACTTCCACTGCTGAATGAAAACCCATGATTTTGGACCCTGTTTTCATGCGAAAAGGCTAAAAGAAATGTTTCACGTTTGTTACACTCAAACAGTGTCTCCTCTCATATGCTGAACTGGTCGCATTGTGGATTTTGGTTAAAACATGATTTTGGACAATGTTCGTGGAACTCAGCTTAAAACGTACTTGCAGACTTGAAAACCCTTGCCTATTGTAGAGCGCGCCTCCTACTTCCACTGCTGAACGAAAACCCATGATTTTGGACCCTGTTTTCATAAGAAAAGGCTAAAAGAAATGTTTCACTTTTGTTACACTCAAACAGTGTCTCCTCTCATATGCTGAACTAGTCGCATTGTGGATTTTGGTTAAAACATGATTTTGGACAATGTTCATGGAACTCAGCTTAAAACGTACTTGCAGACTTGAAAACCCTTGCCTATTGTAGAGCGCGCCTCCTACTTCCACTGCTGAACGAAAACCCATGATTTTGGACCCTGTTTTCATAAGAAAAGGCTAAAAGAAATGTTTCACTTTTGTTACACTCAAACAGTGTCTCCTCTCATATGCTGAACTGGTTGCATTGTGGATTTTGGTTAAAACATGATTTTGGACAATGTTCATGGAACTCAGCTTAAAACGTACTTGCAGACTTGAAAACCCTTGCCTATTGTAGAGCGCGCCTCCTACTTCCACTGCTGAACGAAAACCCATGATTTTGGACCCTGTTTTCATAAGAAAAGGCTAAAAGAAATGTTTCACTTTTGTTACACTCAAACAGTGTCTCCTCTCATATGCTGAACTAGTCGCATTGTGGATTTTGGTTAAAACATGATTTTGGACAATGTTCATGGAACTCAGCTTAAAACGTACTTGCAGACTTGAAAACCCTTGCCTATTGTAGAGCGCGCCTCCTACTTCCACTGCTGAACGAAAACCCATGATTTTGGACCCTGTTTTCATAAGAAAAGGCTAAAAGAAATGTTTCACTTTTGTTACACTCAAACAGTGTCTCCTCTCATATGCTGAACTAGTCGCATTGTGGATTTTGGTTAAAACATGATTTTGGACAATGTTCATGGAACTCAGCTTAAAACGTACTTGCAGACTTGAAAACCCTTGCCTATTGTAGAGCGCGCCTCCTACTTCCACTGCTGAACGAAAACCCATGATTTTGGACCCTGTTTTCATAAGAAAAGGCTAAAAGAAATGTTTCACTTTTGTTACACTCAAACAGTGTCTCCTCTCATATGCTGAACTAGTCGCATTGTGGATTTTGGTTAAAACATGATTTTGGACAATGTTCATGGAACTCAGCTTAAAACGTACTTGCAGACTTGAAAACCCTTGCCTATTGTAGAGCGCGCCTCCTACTTCCACTGCTGAACGAAAACCCATGATTTTGGACCCTGTTTTCATAAGAAAAGGCTAAAAGAAATGTTTCACTTTTGTTACACTCAAACAGTGTCTCCTCTCATATGCTGAACTGGTTGCATTGTGGATTTTGGTTAAAACATGATTTTGGACAATGTTCATGGAACTCAGCTTAAAACGTACTTGCAGACTTGAAAACCCTTGCCTATTGTAGAGCGCGCCTCCTACTTCCACTGCTGAACGAAAACCCATGATTTTGGACCCTGTTTTCATAAGAAAAGGCTAAAAGAAATGTTTCACTTTTGTTACACTCAAACAGTGTCTCCTCTCATATGCTGAACTAGTCGCATTGTGGATTTTGGTTAAAACATGATTTTGGACAATGTTCATGGAACTCAGCTTAAAACGTACTTGCAGACTTGAAAACCCTTGCCTATTGTAGAGCGCGCCTCCTACTTCCACTGCTGAACGAAAACCCATGATTTTGGACCCTGTTTTCATAAGAAAAGGCTAAAAGAAATGTTTCACTTTTGTTACACTCAAACAGTGTCTCCTCTCATATGCTGAACTAGTCGCATTGTGGATTTTGGTTAAAACATGATTTTGGACAATGTTCATGGAACTCAGCTTAAAACGTACTTGCAGACTTGAAAACCCTTGCCTATTGTAGAGCGCGCCTCCTACTTCCACTGCTGAACGAAAACCCATGATTTTGGACCCTGTTTTCATAAGAAAAGGCTAAAAGAAATGTTTCACTTTTGTTACACTCAAACAGTGTCTCCTCTCATATGCTGAACTAGTCGCATTGTGGATTTTGGTTAAAACATGATTTTGGACAATGTTCATGGAACTCAGCTTAAAACGTACTTGCAGACTTGAAAACCCTTGCCTATTGTAGAGCGCGCCTCCTACTTCCACTGCTGAACGAAAACCCATGATTTTGGACCCTGTTTTCATAAGAAAAGGCTAAAAGAAATGTTTCACTTTTGTTACACTCAAACAGTGTCTCCTCTCATATGCTGAACTAGTCGCATTGTGGATTTTGGTTAAAACATGATTTTGGACAATGTTCATGGAACTCAGCTTAAAACGTACTTGCAGACTTGAAAACCCTTGCCTATTGTAGAGCGCGCCTCCTACTTCCACTGCTGAACGAAAACCCATGATTTTGGACCCTGTTTTCATAAGAAAAGGCTAAAAGAAATGTTTCACTTTTGTTACACTCAAACAGTGTCTCCTCTCATATGCTGAACTGGTTGCATTGTGGATTTTGGTTAAAACATGATTTTGGACAATGTTCATGGAACTCAGCTTAAAACGTACTTGCAGACTTGAAAACCTTTGCCTATTGTAGAGCGCGCCTCCTACTTCCACTGCTGAATGAAAACCCATGATTTTGGACCCTGTTTTCATGCGAAAAGGCTAAAAGAAATGTTTCACGTTTGTTACACTCAAACAGTGTCTCCTCTCATATGCTGAACTGGTCGCATTGTGGATTTTGGTTAAAACATGATTTTGGACAATGTTCGTGGAACTCAGCTTAAAACGTACTTGCAGACTTGAAAACCCTTGCCTATTGTAGAGCGCGCCTCCTACTTCCACTGCTGAACGAAAACCCATGATTTTGGACCCTGTTTTCATAAGAAAAGGCTAAAAGAAATGTTTCACTTTTGTTACACTCAAACAGTGTCTCCTCTCATATGCTGAACTAGTCGCATTGTGGATTTTGGTTAAAACATGATTTTGGACAATGTTCATGGAACTCAGCTTAAAACGTACTTGCAGACTTGAAAACCCTTGCCTATTGTAGAGCGCGCCTCCTACTTCCACTGCTGAACGAAAACCCATGATTTTGGACCCTGTTTTCATAAGAAAAGGCTAAAAGAAATGTTTCACTTTTGTTACACTCAAACAGTGTCTCCTCTCATATGCTGAACTGGTTGCATTGTGGATTTTGGTTAAAACATGATTTTGGACAATGTTCATGGAACTCAGCTTAAAACGTACTTGCAGACTTGAAAACCCTTGCCTATTGTAGAGCGCGCCTCCTACTTCCACTGCTGAACGAAAACCCATGATTTTGGACCCTGTTTTCATAAGAAAAGGCTAAAAGAAATGTTTCACTTTTGTTACACTCAAACAGTGTCTCCTCTCATATGCTGAACTAGTCGCATTGTGGATTTTGGTTAAAACATGATTTTGGACAATGTTCATGGAACTCAGCTTAAAACGTACTTGCAGACTTGAAAACCCTTGCCTATTGTAGAGCGCGCCTCCTACTTCCACTGCTGAACGAAAACCCATGATTTTGGACCCTGTTTTCATAAGAAAAGGCTAAAAGAAATGTTTCACTTTTGTTACACTCAAACAGTGTCTCCTCTCATATGCTGAACTAGTCGCATTGTGGATTTTGGTTAAAACATGATTTTGGACAATGTTCATGGAACTCAGCTTAAAACGTACTTGCAGACTTGAAAACCCTTGCCTATTGTAGAGCGCGCCTCCTACTTCCACTGCTGAACGAAAACCCATGATTTTGGACCCTGTTTTCATAAGAAAAGGCTAAAAGAAATGTTTCACTTTTGTTACACTCAAACAGTGTCTCCTCTCATATGCTGAACTAGTCGCATTGTGGATTTTGGTTAAAACATGATTTTGGACAATGTTCATGGAACTCAGCTTAAAACGTACTTGCAGACTTGAAAACCCTTGCCTATTGTAGAGCGCGCCTCCTACTTCCACTGCTGAACGAAAACCCATGATTTTGGACCCTGTTTTCATAAGAAAAGGCTAAAAGAAATGTTTCACTTTTGTTACACTCAAACAGTGTCTCCTCTCATATGCTGAACTGGTTGCATTGTGGATTTTGGTTAAAACATGATTTTGGACAATGTTCATGGAACTCAGCTTAAAACGTACTTGCAGACTTGAAAACCCTTGCCTATTGTAGAGCGCGCCTCCTACTTCCACTGCTGAACGAAAACCCATGATTTTGGACCCTGTTTTCATAAGAAAAGGCTAAAAGAAATGTTTCACTTTTGTTACACTCAAACAGTGTCTCCTCTCATATGCTGAACTAGTCGCATTGTGGATTTTGGTTAAAACATGATTTTGGACAATGTTCATGGAACTCAGCTTAAAACGTACTTGCAGACTTGAAAACCCTTGCCTATTGTAGAGCGCGCCTCCTACTTCCACTGCTGAACGAAAACCCATGATTTTGGACCCTGTTTTCATAAGAAAAGGCTAAAAGAAATGTTTCACTTTTGTTACACTCAAACAGTGTCTCCTCTCATATGCTGAACTAGTCGCATTGTGGATTTTGGTTAAAACATGATTTTGGACAATGTTCATGGAACTCAGCTTAAAACGTACTTGCAGACTTGAAAACCCTTGCCTATTGTAGAGCGCGCCTCCTACTTCCACTGCTGAACGAAAACCCATGATTTTGGACCCTGTTTTCATAAGAAAAGGCTAAAAGAAATGTTTCACTTTTGTTACACTCAAACAGTGTCTCCTCTCATATGCTGAACTAGTCGCATTGTGGATTTTGGTTAAAACATGATTTTGGACAATGTTCATGGAACTCAGCTTAAAACGTACTTGCAGACTTGAAAACCCTTGCCTATTGTAGAGCGCGCCTCCTACTTCCACTGCTGAACGAAAACCCATGATTTTGGACCCTGTTTTCATAAGAAAAGGCTAAAAGAAATGTTTCACTTTTGTTACACTCAAACAGTGTCTCCTCTCATATGCTGAACTAGTCGCATTGTGGATTTTGGTTAAAACATGATTTTGGACAATGTTCATGGAACTCAGCTTAAAACGTACTTGCAGACTTGAAAACCCTTGCCTATTGTAGAGCGCGCCTCCTACTTCCACTGCTGAACGAAAACCCATGATTTTGGACCCTGTTTTCATAAGAAAAGGCTAAAAGAAATGTTTCACTTTTGTTACACTCAAACAGTGTCTCCTCTCATATGCTGAACTAGTCGCATTGTGGATTTTGGTTAAAACATGATTTTGGACAATGTTCATGGAACTCAGCTTAAAACGTACTTGCAGACTTGAAAACCCTTGCCTATTGTAGAGCGCGCCTCCTACTTCCACTGCTGAACGAAAACCCATGATTTTGGACCCTGTTTTCATAAGAAAAGGCTAAAAGAAATGTTTCACTTTTGTTACACTCAAACAGTGTCTCCTCTCATATGCTGAACTAGTCGCATTGTGGATTTTGGTTAAAACATGATTTTGGACAATGTTCATGGAACTCAGCTTAAAACGTACTTGCAGACTTGAAAACCCTTGCCTATTGTAGAGCGCGCCTCCTACTTCCACTGCTGAACGAAAACCCATGATTTTGGACCCTGTTTTCATAAGAAAAGGCTAAAAGAAATGTTTCACTTTTGTTACACTCAAACAGTGTCTCCTCTCATATGCTGAACTGGTTGCATTTTGGATTTTGGTTAAAACATGATTTTGGACAATGTTCATGGAACTCAGCTTAAAACGTACTTGCAGACTTGAAAACCCTTGCCTATTGTAGAGCGCGCCTCCTACTTCCACTGCTGAACGAAAACCCATGATTTTGGACCCTGTTTTCATGCGAAAAGGCTAAAAGAAATGTTTCACGTTTGTTACACTCAAACAGTGTCTCCTCTCATATGCTGAACTGGTCGCATTGTGGATTTTGGTTAAAACATGATTTTGGACAATGTTCGTGGAACTCAGCTTAAAACGTACTTGCAGACTTGAAAACCCTTGCCTATTGTAGAGCGCGCCTCCTACTTCCACTGCTGAACGAAAACCCATGATTTTGGACCCTGTTTTCATAAGAAAAGGCTAAAAGAAATGTTTCACTTTTGTTACACTCAAACAGTGTCTCCTCTCATATGCTGAACTGGTCGCATTGTGGATTTTGGTTAAAACATGATTTTGGACAATGTTCGTGGAACTCAGCTTAAAACGTACTTGCAGACTTGAAAACCCTTCCCTATTGTAGAGCGCGCCTCCTACTTCCACTGCTGAACGAAAACCCATGATTTTGGACCCTGTTTTCATAAGAAAAGGCTAAAAGAAATGTTTCACTTTTGTTACACTCAAACAGTGTCTCCTCTCATATGCTGAACTGGTTGCATTGTGGATTTTGGTTAAAACATGATTTTGGACAATGTTCATGGAACTCAGCTTAAAACGTACTTGCAGACTTGAAAACCCTTGCCTATTGTAGAGCGCGCCTCCTACTTCCACTGCTGAACGAAAACCCATGATTTTGGACCCTGTTTTCATAAGAAAAGGCTAAAAGAAATGTTTCACTTTTGTTACACTCAAACAGTGTCTCCTCTCATATGCTGAACTAGTCGCATTGTGGATTTTGGTTAAAACATGATTTTGGACAATGTTCATGGAACTCAGCTTAAAACGTACTTGCAGACTTGAAAACCTTTGCCTATTGTAGAGCGCGCCTCCTACTTCCACTGCTGAATGAAAACCCATGATTTTGGACCCTGTTTTCATGCGAAAAGGCTAAAAGAAATGTTTCACGTTTGTTACACTCAAACAGTGTCTCCTCTCATATGCTGAACTGGTCGCATTGTGGATTTTGGTTAAAACATGATTTTGGACAATGTTCGTGGAACTCAGCTTAAAACGTACTTGCAGACTTGAAAACCCTTGCCTATTGTAGAGCGCGCCTCCTACTTCCACTGCTGAACGAAAACCCATGATTTTGGACCCTGTTTTCATAAGAAAAGGCTAAAAGAAATGTTTCACTTTTGTTACACTCAAACAGTGTCTCCTCTCATATGCTGAACTAGTCGCATTGTGGATTTTGGTTAAAACATGATTTTGGACAATGTTCATGGAACTCAGCTTAAAACGTACTTGCAGACTTGAAAACCCTTGCCTATTGTAGAGCGCGCCTCCTACTTCCACTGCTGAACGAAAACCCATGATTTTGGACCCTGTTTTCATAAGAAAAGGCTAAAAGAAATGTTTCACTTTTGTTACACTCAAACAGTGTCTCCTCTCATATGCTGAACTGGTTGCATTGTGGATTTTGGTTAAAACATGATTTTGGACAATGTTCATGGAACTCAGCTTAAAACGTACTTGCAGACTTGAAAACCCTTGCCTATTGTAGAGCGCGCCTCCTACTTCCACTGCTGAACGAAAACCCATGATTTTGGACCCTGTTTTCATAAGAAAAGGCTAAAAGAAATGTTTCACTTTTGTTACACTCAAACAGTGTCTCCTCTCATATGCTGAACTAGTCGCATTGTGGATTTTGGTTAAAACATGATTTTGGACAATGTTCATGGAACTCAGCTTAAAACGTACTTGCAGACTTGAAAACCCTTAGCTTATTGTAGAGCGTGCCTCCTACTTCCACTGCTGAAGAAAACCCATGATTTTGGACCCTGTTTTCATAAGAAAAGGCTAAAAGAAATGTTTCACTTTTGTTACACTCAAACAGTGTCTCCTCTCATATGCTGAACTAGTCGCATTGTGGATTTTGGTTAAAACATGATTTTGGACAATGTTCATGGAACTCAGCTTAAAACGTACTTGCAGACTTGAAAACCCTTGCCTATTGTAGAGCGCGCCTCCTACTTCCACTGCTGAACGAAAACCCATGATTTTGGACCCTGTTTTCATAAGAAAAGGCTAAAAGAAATGTTTCACTTTTGTTACACTCAAACAGTGTCTCCTCTCATATGCTGAACTAGTCGCATTGTGGATTTTGGTTAAAACATGATTTTGGACAATGTTCATGGAACTCAGCTTAAAACGTACTTGCAGACTTGAAAACCCTTGCCTATTGTAGAGCGCGCCTCCTACTTCCACTGCTGAACGAAAACCCATGATTTTGGACCCTGTTTTCATAAGAAAAGGCTAAAAGAAATGTTTCACTTTTGTTACACTCAAACAGTGTCTCCTCTCATATGCTGAACTGGTTGCATTGTGGATTTTGGTTAAAACATGATTTTGGACAATGTTCATGGAACTCAGCTTAAAACGTACTTGCAGACTTGAAAACCCTTGCCTATTGTAGAGCGCGCCTCCTACTTCCACTGCTGAACGAAAACCCATGATTTTGGACCCTGTTTTCATAAGAAAAGGCTAAAAGAAATGTTTCACTTTTGTTACACTCAAACAGTGTCTCCTCTCATATGCTGAACTAGTCGCATTGTGGATTTTGGTTAAAACATGATTTTGGACAATGTTCATGGAACTCAGCTTAAAACGTACTTGCAGACTTGAAAACCCTTGCCTATTGTAGAGCGCGCCTCCTACTTCCACTGCTGAACGAAAACCCATGATTTTGGACCCTGTTTTCATAAGAAAAGGCTAAAAGAAATGTTTCACTTTTGTTACACTCAAACAGTGTCTCCTCTCATATGCTGAACTAGTCGCATTGTGGATTTTGGTTAAAACATGATTTTGGACAATGTTCATGGAACTCAGCTTAAAACGTACTTGCAGACTTGAAAACCCTTGCCTATTGTAGAGCGCGCCTCCTACTTCCACTGCTGAACGAAAACCCATGATTTTGGACCCTGTTTTCATAAGAAAAGGCTAAAAGAAATGTTTCACTTTTGTTACACTCAAACAGTGTCTCCTCTCATATGCTGAACTAGTCGCATTGTGGATTTTGGTTAAAACATGATTTTGGACAATGTTCATGGAACTCAGCTTAAAACGTACTTGCAGACTTGAAAACCCTTGCCTATTGTAGAGCGCGCCTCCTACTTCCACTGCTGAACGAAAACCCATGATTTTGGACCCTGTTTTCATAAGAAAAGGCTAAAAGAAATGTTTCACTTTTGTTACACTCAAACAGTGTCTCCTCTCATATGCTGAACTAGTCGCATTGTGGATTTTGGTTAAAACATGATTTTGGACAATGTTCATGGAACTCAGCTTAAAACGTACTTGCAGACTTGAAAACCCTTGCCTATTGTAGAGCGCGCCTCCTACTTCCACTGCTGAACGAAAACCCATGATTTTGGACCCTGTTTTCATAAGAAAAGGCTAAAAGAAATGTTTCACTTTTGTTACACTCAAACAGTGTCTCCTCTCATATGCTGAACTAGTCGCATTGTGGATTTTGGTTAAAACATGATTTTGGACAATGTTCATGGAACTCAGCTTAAAACGTACTTGCAGACTTGAAAACCCTTGCCTATTGTAGAGCGCGCCTCCTACTTCCACTGCTGAACGAAAACCCATGATTTTGGACCCTGTTTTCATAAGAAAAGGCTAAAAGAAATGTTTCACTTTTGTTACACTCAAACAGTGTCTCCTCTCATATGCTGAACTGGTTGCATTGTGGATTTTGGTTAAAACATGATTTTGGACAATGTTCATGGAACTCAGCTTAAAACGTACTTGCAGACTTGAAAACCCTTGCCTATTGTAGAGCGCGCCTCCTACTTCCACTGCTGAACGAAAACCCATGATTTTGGACCCTGTTTTCATAAGAAAAGGCTAAAAGAAATGTTTCACTTTTGTTACACTCAAACAGTGTCTCCTCTCATATGCTGAACTAGTCGCATTGTGGATTTTGGTTAAAACATGATTTTGGACAATGTTCATGGAACTCAGCTTAAAACGTACTTGCAGACTTGAAAACCCTTGCCTATTGTAGAGCGCGCCTCCTACTTCCACTGCTGAACGAAAACCCATGATTTTGGACCCTGTTTTCATAAGAAAAGGCTAAAAGAAATGTTTCACTTTTGTTACACTCAAACAGTGTCTCCTCTCATATGCTGAACTAGTCGCATTGTGGATTTTGGTTAAAACATGATTTTGGACAATGTTCATGGAACTCAGCTTAAAACGTACTTGCAGACTTGAAAACCCTTGCCTATTGTAGAGCGCGCCTCCTACTTCCACTGCTGAACGAAAACCCATGATTTTGGACCCTGTTTTCATAAGAAAAGGCTAAAAGAAATGTTTCACTTTTGTTACACTCAAACAGTGTCTCCTCTCATATGCTGAACTAGTCGCATTGTGGATTTTGGTTAAAACATGATTTTGGACAATGTTCATGGAACTCAGCTTAAAACGTACTTGCAGACTTGAAAACCCTTGCCTATTGTAGAGCGCGCCTCCTACTTCCACTGCTGAACGAAAACCCATGATTTTGGACCCTGTTTTCATAAGAAAAGGCTAAAAGAAATGTTTCACTTTTGTTACACTCAAACAGTGTCTCCTCTCATATGCTGAACTAGTCGCATTGTGGATTTTGGTTAAAACATGAT
The DNA here is from genome assembly GCF_964263955.1 of Coregonus lavaretus. NCBI lineage: Eukaryota > Metazoa > Chordata > Actinopteri > Salmoniformes > Salmonidae > Coregonus > Coregonus lavaretus. Next base: position 76,448,717 of record NC_139988.1, on the reverse strand, counting down.
TTTGGACAATGTTCATGGAACTCAGCTTAAAACGTACTTGCAGACTTGAAAACCCTTGCCTATTGTAGAGCGCGCCTCCTACTTCCACTGCTGAACGAAAACCCATGATTTTGGACCCTGTTTTCATAAGAAAAGGCTAAAAGAAATGTTTCACTTTTGTTACACTCAAACAGTGTCTCCTCTCATATGCTGAACTGGTTGCATTGTGGATTTTGGTTAAAACATGATTTTGGACAATGTTCATGGAACTCAGCTTAAAACGTACTTGCAGACTTGAAAACCCTTGCCTATTGTAGAGCGCGCCTCCTACTTCCACTGCTGAACGAAAACCCATGATTTTGGACCCTGTTTTCATAAGAAAAGGCTAAAAGAAATGTTTCACTTTTGTTACACTCAAACAGTGTCTCCTCTCATATGCTGAACTAGTCGCATTGTGGATTTTGGTTAAAACATGATTTTGGACAATGTTCATGGAACTCAGCTTAAAACGTACTTGCAGACTTGAAAACCCTTGCCTATTGTAGAGCGCGCCTCCTACTTCCACTGCTGAACGAAAACCCATGATTTTGGACCCTGTTTTCATAAGAAAAGGCTAAAAGAAATGTTTCACTTTTGTTACACTCAAACAGTGTCTCCTCTCATATGCTGAACTAGTCGCATTGTGGATTTTGGTTAAAACATGATTTTGGACAATGTTCATGGAACTCAGCTTAAAACGTACTTGCAGACTTGAAAACCCTTGCCTATTGTAGAGCGCGCCTCCTACTTCCACTGCTGAACGAAAACCCATGATTTTGGACCCTGTTTTCATAAGAAAAGGCTAAAAGAAATGTTTCACTTTTGTTACACTCAAACAGTGTCTCCTCTCATATGCTGAACTAGTCGCATTGTGGATTTTGGTTAAAACATGATTTTGGACAATGTTCATGGAACTCAGCTTAAAACGTACTTGCAGACTTGAAAACCCTTGCCTATTGTAGAGCGCGCCTCCTACTTCCACTGCTGAACGAAAACCCATGATTTTGGACCCTGTTTTCATAAGAAAAGGCTAAAAGAAATGTTTCACTTTTGTTACACTCAAACAGTGTCTCCTCTCATATGCTGAACTGGTTGCATTGTGGATTTTGGTTAAAACATGATTTTGGACAATGTTCATGGAACTCAGCTTAAAACGTACTTGCAGACTTGAAAACCCTTGCCTATTGTAGAGCGCGCCTCCTACTTCCACTGCTGAACGAAAACCCATGATTTTGGACCCTGTTTTCATAAGAAAAGGCTAAAAGAAATGTTTCACTTTTGTTACACTCAAACAGTGTCTCCTCTCATATGCTGAACTGGTCGCATTGTGGATTTTGGTTAAAACATGATTTTGGACAATGTTCGTGGAACTCAGCTTAAAACGTACTTGCAGACTTGAAAACCCTTGCCTATTGTAGAGCGCGCCTCCTACTTCCACTGCTGAACGAAAACCCATGATTTTGGACCCTGTTTTCATGCGAAAAGGCTAAAAGAAATGTTTCACGTTTGTTACACTCAAACAGTGTCTCCTCTCATATGCTGAACTGGTCGCATTGTGGATTTTGGTTAAAACATGATTTTGGACAATGTTCATGGAACTCAGCTTAAAACGTACTTGCAGACTTGAAAACACTTGCCTATTGTAGAGCGCGCCTCCTACTTCCACTGCTGAACGAAAACCCATGATTTTGGACCCTGTTTTCATGCGAAAAGGCTAAAAGAAATGTTTCACGTTTGTTACACTCAAACAGTGTCTCCTCTCATATGCTGAACTGGTCGCATTGTGGATTTTGGTTAAAACATGATTTTGGACAATGTTCGTGGAACTCAGCTTAAAACGTACTTGCAGACTTGAAAACCCTTGCCTATTGTAGAGCGCGCCTCCTACTTCCACTGCTGAACGAAAACCCATGATTTTGGACCCTGTTTTCATAAGAAAAGGCTAAAAGAAATGTTTCACTTTTGTTACACTCAAACAGTGTCTCCTCTCATATGCTGAACTGGTCGCATTGTGGATTTTGGTTAAAACATGATTTTGGACAATGTTCGTGGAACTCAGCTTAAAACGTACTTGCAGACTTGAAAACCCTTGCCTATTGTAGAGCGCGCCTCCTACTTCCACTGCTGAACGAAAACCCATGATTTTGGACCCTGTTTTCATAAGAAAAGGCTAAAAGAAATGTTTCACTTTTGTTACACTCAAACAGTGTCTCCTCTCATATGCTGAACTGGTTGCATTGTGGATTTTGGTTAAAACATGATTTTGGACAATGTTCATGGAACTCAGCTTAAAACGTACTTGCAGACTTGAAAACCCTTGCCTATTGTAGAGCGCGCCTCCTACTTCCACTGCTGAACGAAAACCCATGATTTTGGACCCTGTTTTCATAAGAAAAGGCTAAAAGAAATGTTTCACTTTTGTTACACTCAAACAGTGTCTCCTCTCATATGCTGAACTAGTCGCATTGTGGATTTTGGTTAAAACATGATTTTGGACAATGTTCATGGAACTCAGCTTAAAACGTACTTGCAGACTTGAAAACCCTTGCCTATTGTAGAGCGCGCCTCCTACTTCCACTGCTGAACGAAAACCCATGATTTTGGACCCTGTTTTCATAAGAAAAGGCTAAAAGAAATGTTTCACTTTTGTTACACTCAAACAGTGTCTCCTCTCATATGCTGAACTAGTCGCATTGTGGATTTTGGTTAAAACATGATTTTGGACAATGTTCATGGAACTCAGCTTAAAACGTACTTGCAGACTTGAAAACCCTTGCCTATTGTAGAGCGCGCCTCCTACTTCCACTGCTGAACGAAAACCCATGATTTTGGACCCTGTTTTCATGCGAAAAGGCTAAAAGAAATGTTTCACGTTTGTTACACTCAAACAGTGTCTCCTCTCATATGCTGAACTGGTCGCATTGTGGATTTTGGTTAAAACATGATTTTGGACAATGTTCATGGAACTCAGCTTAAAACGTACTTGCAGACTTGAAAACCCTTGCCTATTGTAGAGCGCGCCTCCTACTTCCACTGCTGAACGAAAACCCATGATTTTGGACCCTGTTTTCATGCGAAAAGGCTAAAAGAAATGTTTCACGTTTGTTACACTCAAACAGTGTCTCCTCTCATATGCTGAACTGGTCGCATTGTGGATTTTGGTTAAAACATGATTTTGGACAATGTTCGTGGAACTCAGCTTAAAACGTACTTGCAGACTTGAAAACCCTTGCCTATTGTAGAGCGCGCCTCCTACTTCCACTGCTGAACGAAAACCCATGATTTTGGACCCTGTTTTCATAAGAAAAGGCTAAAAGAAATGTTTCACTTTTGTTACACTCAAACAGTGTCTCCTCTCATATGCTGAACTGGTTGCATTGTGGATTTTGGTTAAAACATGATTTTGGACAATGTTCATGGAACTCAGCTCAAAACGTACTTGCAGACTTGAAAACCCTTGCCTATTGTAGAGCGCGCCTCCTACTTCCACTGCTGAACGAAAACCCATGATTTTGGACCCTGTTTTCATAAGAAAAGGCTAAAAGAAATGTTTCACTTTTGTTACACTCAAACAGTGTCTCCTCTCATATGCTGAACTGGTCGCATTGTGGATTTTGGTTAAAACATGATTTTGGACAATGTTCGTGGAACTCAGCTTAAAACGTACTTGCAGACTTGAAAACCCTTGCCTATTGTAGAGCGCGCCTCCTACTTCCACTGCTGAACGAAAACCCATGATTTTGGACCCTGTTTTCATAAGAAAAGGCTAAAAGAAATGTTTCACTTTTGTTACACTCAAACAGTGTCTCCTCTCATATGCTGAACTGGTTGCATTGTGGATTTTGGTTAAAACATGATTTTGGACAATGTTCATGGAACTCAGCTTAAAACGTACTTGCAGACTTGAAAACCCTTGCCTATTGTAGAGCGCGCCTCCTACTTCCACTGCTGAACGAAAACCCATGATTTTGGACCCTGTTTTCATAAGAAAAGGCTAAAAGAAATGTTTCACTTTTGTTACACTCAAACAGTGTCTCCTCTCATATGCTGAACTAGTCGCATTGTGGATTTTGGTTAAAACATGATTTTGGACAATGTTCATGGAACTCAGCTTAAAACGTACTTGCAGACTTGAAAACCCTTGCCTATTGTAGAGCGCGCCTCCTACTTCCACTGCTGAATGAAAACCCATGATTTTGGACCCTGTTTTCATGCGAAAAGGCTAAAAGAAATGTTTCACGTTTGTTACACTCAAACAGTGTCTCCTCTCATATGCTGAACTGGTCGCATTGTGGATTTTGGTTAAAACATGATTTTGGACAATGTTCGTGGAACTCAGCTTAAAACGTACTTGCAGACTTGAAAACCCTTGCCTATTGTAGAGCGCGCCTCCTACTTCCACTGCTGAACGAAAACCCATGATTTTGGACCCTGTTTTCATAAGAAAAGGCTAAAAGAAATGTTTCACTTTTGTTACACTCAAACAGTGTCTCCTCTCATATGCTGAACTAGTCGCATTGTGGATTTTGGTTAAAACATGATTTTGGACAATGTTCATGGAACTCAGCTTAAAACGTACTTGCAGACTTGAAAACCCTTGCCTATTGTAGAGCGCGCCTCCTACTTCCACTGCTGAACGAAAACCCATGATTTTGGACCCTGTTTTCATAAGAAAAGGCTAAAAGAAATGTTTCACTTTTGTTACACTCAAACAGTGTCTCCTCTCATATGCTGAACTGGTTGCATTGTGGATTTTGGTTAAAACATGATTTTGGACAATGTTCATGGAACTCAGCTTAAAACGTACTTGCAGACTTGAAAACCCTTGCCTATTGTAGAGCGCGCCTCCTACTTCCACTGCTGAACGAAAACCCATGATTTTGGACCCTGTTTTCATAAGAAAAGGCTAAAAGAAATGTTTCACTTTTGTTACACTCAAACAGTGTCTCCTCTCATATGCTGAACTGGTCGCATTGTGGATTTTGGTTAAAACATGATTTTGGACAATGTTCGTGGAACTCAGCTTAAAACGTACTTGCAGACTTGAAAACCCTTGCCTATTGTAGAGCGCGCCTCCTACTTCCACTGCTGAACGAAAACCCATGATTTTGGACCCTGCTTTCATAAGAAAAGGCTAAAAGAAATGTTTCACGTTTGTTACACTCAAACAGTGTCTCCTCTCATATGCTGAACTGGTCGCATTGTGGATTTTGGTTAAAACATGATTTTGGACAATGTTCATGGAACTCAGCTTAAAACGTACTTGCAGACTTGAAAACACTTGCCTATTGTAGAGCGCGCCTCCTACTTCCACTGCTGAACGAAAACCCATGATTTTGGACCCTGTTTTCATGCGAAAAGGCTAAAAGAAATGTTTCACGTTTGTTACACTCAAACAGTGTCTCCTCTCATATGCTGAACTGGTCGCATTGTGGATTTTGGTTAAAACATGATTTTGGACAATGTTCGTGGAACTCAGCTTAAAACGTACTTGCAGACTTGAAAACCCTTGCCTATTGTAGAGCGCGCCTCCTACTTCCACTGCTGAACGAAAACCCATGATTTTGGACCCTGTTTTCATAAGAAAAGGCTAAAAGAAATGTTTCACTTTTGTTACACTCAAACAGTGTCTCCTCTCATATGCTGAACTGGTTGCATTGTGGATTTTGGTTAAAACATGATTTTGGACAATGTTCATGGAACTCAGCTTAAAACGTACTTGCAGACTTGAAAACCCTTGCCTATTGTAGAGCGCGCCTCCTACTTCCACTGCTGAACGAAAACCCATGATTTTGGACCCTGTTTTCATAAGAAAAGGCTAAAAGAAATGTTTCACTTTTGTTACACTCAAACAGTGTCTCCTCTCATATGCTGAACTAGTCGCATTGTGGATTTTGGTTAAAACATGATTTTGGACAATGTTCATGGAACTCAGCTTAAAACGTACTTGCAGACTTGAAAACCCTTGCCTATTGTAGAGCGCGCCTCCTACTTCCACTGCTGAATGAAAACCCATGATTTTGGACCCTGTTTTCATGCGAAAAGGCTAAAAGAAATGTTTCACGTTTGTTACACTCAAACAGTGTCTCCTCTCATATGCTGAACTGGTCGCATTGTGGATTTTGGTTAAAACATGATTTTGGACAATGTTCGTGGAACTCAGCTTAAAACGTACTTGCAGACTTGAAAACCCTTGCCTATTGTAGAGCGCGCCTCCTACTTCCACTGCTGAACGAAAACCCATGATTTTGGACCCTGTTTTCATAAGAAAAGGCTAAAAGAAATGTTTCACTTTTGTTACACTCAAACAGTGTCTCCTCTCATATGCTGAACTGGTTGCATTGTGGATTTTGGTTAAAACATGATTTTGGACAATGTTCATGGAACTCAGCTTAAAACGTACTTGCAGACTTGAAAACCCTTGCCTATTGTAGAGCGCGCCTCCTACTTCCACTGCTGAACGAAAACCCATGATTTTGGACCCTGTTTTCATAAGAAAAGGCTAAAAGAAATGTTTCACTTTTGTTACACTCAAACAGTGTCTCCTCTCATATGCTGAACTAGTCGCATTGTGGATTTTGGTTAAAACATGATTTTGGACAATGTTCGTGGAACTCAGCTTAAAACGTACTTGCAGACTTGAAAACCCTTGCCTATTGTAGAGCGCGCCTCCTACTTCCACTGCTGAACGAAAACCCATGATTTTGGACCCTGTTTTCATAAGAAAAGGCTAAAAGAAATGTTTCACTTTTGTTACACTCAAACAGTGTCTCCTCTCATATGCTGAACTAGTCGCATTGTGGATTTTGGTTAAAACATGATTTTGGACAATGTTCATGGAACTCAGCTTAAAACGTACTTGCAGACTTGAAAACCCTTGCCTATTGTAGAGCGCGCCTCCTACTTCCACTGCTGAACGAAAACCCATGATTTTGGACCCTGTTTTCATGCGAAAAGGCTAAAAGAAATGTTTCACGTTTGTTACACTCAAACAGTGTCTCCTCTCATATGCTGAACTGGTCGCATTGTGGATTTTGGTTAAAACATGATTTTGGACAATGTTCGTGGAACTCAGCTTAAAACGTACTTGCAGACTTGAAAACCCTTGCCTATTGTAGAGCGCGCCTCCTACTTCCACTGCTGAACGAAAACCCATGATTTTGGACCCTGTTTTCATAAGAAAAGGCTAAAAGAAATGTTTCACTTTTGTTACACTCAAACAGTGTCTCCTCTCATATGCTGAACTGGTTGCATTGTGGATTTTGGTTAAAACATGATTTTGGACAATGTTCATGGAACTCAGCTTAAAACGTACTTGCAGACTTGAAAACCCTTGCCTATTGTAGAGCGCGCCTCCTACTTCCACTGCTGAACGAAAACCCATGATTTTGGACCCTGTTTTCATAAGAAAAGGCTAAAAGAAATGTTTCACTTTTGTTACACTCAAACAGTGTCTCCTCTCATATGCTGAACTGGTCGCATTGTGGATTTTGGTTAAAACATGATTTTGGACAATGTTCGTGGAACTCAGCTTAAAACGTACTTGCAGACTTGAAAACCCTTGCCTATTGTAGAGCGCGCCTCCTACTTCCACTGCTGAACGAAAACCCATGATTTTGGACCCTGTTTTCATAAGAAAAGGCTAAAAGAAATGTTTCACGTTTGTTACACTCAAACAGTGTCTCCTCTCATATGCTGAACTGGTCGCATTGTGGATTTTGGTTAAAACATGATTTTGGACAATGTTCATGGAACTCAGCTTAAAACGTACTTGCAGACTTGAAAACACTTGCCTATTGTAGAGCGCGCCTCCTACTTCCACTGCTGAACGAAAACCCATGATTTTGGACCCTGTTTTCATGCGAAAAGGCTAAAAGAAATGTTTCACGTTTGTTACACTCAAACAGTGTCTCCTCTCATATGCTGAACTGGTCGCATTGTGGATTTTGGTTAAAACATGATTTTGGACAATGTTCGTGGAACTCAGCTTAAAACGTACTTGCAGACTTGAAAACCCTTGCCTATTGTAGAGCGCGCCTCCTACTTCCACTGCTGAACGAAAACCCATGATTTTGGACCCTGTTTTCATAAGAAAAGGCTAAAAGAAATGTTTCACTTTTGTTACACTCAAACAGTGTCTCCTCTCATATGCTGAACTGGTCGCATTGTGGATTTTGGTTAAAACATGATTTTGGACAATGTTCGTGGAACTCAGCTTAAAACGTACTTGCAGACTTGAAAACCCTTGCCTATTGTAGAGCGCGCCTCCTACTTCCACTGCTGAACGAAAACCCATGATTTTGGACCCTGTTTTCATAAGAAAAGGCTAAAAGAAATGTTTCACTTTTGTTACACTCAAACAGTGTCTCCTCTCATATGCTGAACTGGTTGCATTGTGGATTTTGGTTAAAACATGATTTTGGACAATGTTCATGGAACTCAGCTTAAAACGTACTTGCAGACTTGAAAACCCTTGCCTATTGTAGAGCGCGCCTCCTACTTCCACTGCTGAACGAAAACCCATGATTTTGGACCCTGTTTTCATAAGAAAAGGCTAAAAGAAATGTTTCACTTTTGTTACACTCAAACAGTGTCTCCTCTCATATGCTGAACTAGTCGCATTGTGGATTTTGGTTAAAACATGATTTTGGACAATGTTCATGGAACTCAGCTTAAAACGTACTTGCAGACTTGAAAACCCTTGCCTATTGTAGAGCGCGCCTCCTACTTCCACTGCTGAATGAAAACCCATGATTTTGGACCCTGTTTTCATGCGAAAAGGCTAAAAGAAATGTTTCACGTTTGTTACACTCAAACAGTGTCTCCTCTCATATGCTGAACTGGTCGCATTGTGGATTTTGGTTAAAACATGATTTTGGACAATGTTCGTGGAACTCAGCTTAAAACGTACTTGCAGACTTGAAAACCCTTGCCTATTGTAGAGCGCGCCTCCTACTTCCACTGCTGAACGAAAACCCATGATTTTGGACCCTGTTTTCATAAGAAAAGGCTAAAAGAAATGTTTCACTTTTGTTACACTCAAACAGTGTCTCCTCTCATATGCTGAACTAGTCGCATTGTGGATTTTGGTTAAAACATGATTTTGGACAATGTTCATGGAACTCAGCTTAAAACGTACTTGCAGACTTGAAAACCCTTGCCTATTGTAGAGCGCGCCTCCTACTTCCACTGCTGAACGAAAACCCATGATTTTGGACCCTGTTTTCATGCGAAAAGGCTAAAAGAAATGTTTCACGTTTGTTACACTCAAACAGTGTCTCCTCTCATATGCTGAACTGGTCGCATTGTGGATTTTGGTTAAAACATGATTTTGGACAATGTTCATGGAACTCAGCTTAAAACGTACTTGCAGACTTGAAAACCCTTGCCTATTGTAGAGCGCGCCTCCTACTTCCACTGCTGAACGAAAACCCATGATTTTGGACCCTGTTTTCATGCGAAAAGGCTAAAAGAAATGTTTCACGTTTGTTACACTCAAACAGTGTCTCCTCTCATATGCTGAACTAGTCGCATTGTGGATTTTGGTTAAAACATGATTTTGGACAATGTTCATGGAACTCAGCTTAAAACGTACTTGCAGACTTGAAAACCTTTGCCTATTGTAGAGCGCGCCTCCTACTTCCACTGCTGAACGAAAACCCATGATTTTGGACCCTGTTTTCATGCGAAAAGGCTAAAAGAAATGTTTCACGTTTGTTACACTCAAACAGTGTCTCCTCTCTTATGCTGAACTGGTCGCATTGTGGATTTTGGTTAAAACATGATTTTGGACAATGTTCATGGAACTCAGCTTAAAACGTACTTGCAGACTTGAAAACACTTGCCTATTGTAGAGCGCGCCTCCTACTTCCACTGCTGAACGAAAACCCATGATTTTGGACCCTGTTTTCATGCGAAAAGGCTAAAAGAAATGTTTCACGTTTGTTACACTCAAACAGTGTCTCCTCTCATATGCTGAACTGGTCGCATTGTGGATTTTGGTTAAAACATGATTTTGGACAATGTTCGTGGAACTCAGCTTAAAACGTACTTGCAGACTTGAAAACCCTTGCCTATTGTAGAGCGCGCCTCCTACTTCCACTGCTGAATGAAAACCCATGATTTTGGACCCTGTTTTCATGCGAAAAGGCTAAAAGAAATGTTTCACGTTTGTTACACTCAAACAGTGTCTCCTCTCATATGCTGAACTGGTCGCATTGTGGATTTTGGTTAAAACATGATTTTGGACAATGTTCGTGGAACTCAGCTTAAAACGTACTTGCAGACTTGAAAACCCTTGCCTATTGTAGAGCGCGCCTCCTACTTCCACTGCTGAACGAAAACCCATGATTTTGGACCCTGTTTTCATAAGAAAAGGCTAAAAGAAATGTTTCACGTTTGTTACACTCAAACAGTGTCTCCTCTCATATGCTGAACTGGTCGCATTGTGGATTTTGGTTAAAACATGATTTTGGACAATGTTCATGGAACTCAGCTTAAAACGTACTTGCAGACTTGAAAACACTTGCCTATTGTAGAGCGCGCCTCCTACTTCCACTGCTGAACGAAAACCCATGATTTTGGACCCTGTTTTCATGCGAAAAGGCTAAAAGAAATGTTTCACGTTTGTTACACTCAAACAGTGTCTCCTCTCATATGCTGAACTGGTCGCATTGTGGATTTTGGTTAAAACATGATTTTGGACAATGTTCGTGGAACTCAGCTTAAAACGTACTTGCAGACTTGAAAACCCTTGCCTATTGTAGAGCGCGCCTCCTACTTCCACTGCTGAACGAAAACCCATGATTTTGGACCCTGTTTTCATAAGAAAAGGCTAAAAGAAATGTTTCACGTTTGTTACACTCAAACAGTGTCTCCTCTCATATGCTGAACTGGTCGCATTGTGGATTTTGGTTAAAACATGATTTTGGACAATGTTCATGGAACTCAGCTTAAAACGTACTTGCAGACTTGAAAACACTTGCCTATTGTAGAGCGCGCCTCCTACTTCCACTGCTGAACGAAAACCCATGATTTTGGACCCTGTTTTCATGCGAAAAGGCTAAAAGAAATGTTTCACGTTTGTTACACTCAAACAGTGTCTCCTCTCATATGCTGAACTGGTCGCATTGTGGATTTTGGTTAAAACATGATTTTGGACAATGTTCATGGAACTCAGCTTAAAACGTACTTGCAGACTTGAAAACCCTTGCCTATTGTAGAGCGCGCCTCCTACTTCCACTGCTGAACGAAAACCCATGATTTTGGACCCTGTTTTCATAAGAAAAGGCTAAAAGAAATGTTTCACGTTTGTTACACTCAAACAGTGTCTCCTCTCATATGCTGAACTGGTCGCATTGTGGATTTTGGTTAAAACATGATTTTGGACAATGTTCATGGAACTCAGCTTAAAACGTACTTGCAGACTTGAAAACACTTGCCTATTGTAGAGCGCGCCTCCTACTTCCACTGCTGAACGAAAACCCATGATTTTGGACCCTGTTTTCATGCGAAAAGGCTAAAAGAAATGTTTCACGTTTGTTACACTCAAACAGTGTCTCCTCTCATATGCTGAACTGGTCGCATTGTGGATTTTGGTTAAAACATGATTTTGGACAATGTTCGTGGAACTCAGCTTAAAACGTACTTGCAGACTTGAAAACCCTTGCCTATTGTAGAGCGCGCCTCCTACTTCCACTGCTGAACGAAAACCCATGATTTTGGACCCTGTTTTCATAAGAAAAGGCTAAAAGAAATGTTTCACGTTTGTTACACTCAAACAGTGTCTCCTCTCATATGCTGAACTGGTCGCATTGTGGATTTTGGTTAAAACATGATTTTGGACAATGTTCGTGGAACTCAGCTTAAAACGTACTTGCAGACTTGAAAACCCTTGCCTATTGTAGAGCGCGCCTCCTACTTCCACTGCTGAACGAAAACCCATGATTTTGGACCCTGTTTTCATAAGAAAAGGCTAAAAGAAATGTTTCACGTTTGTTACACTCAAACAGTGTCTCCTCTCATATGCTGAACTGGTCGCATTGTGGATTTTGGTTAAAACATGATTTTGGACAATGTTCATGGAACTCAGCTTAAAACGTACTTGCAGACTTGAAAACACTTGCCTATTGTAGAGCGCGCCTCCTACTTCCACTGCTGAACGAAAACCCATGATTTTGGACCCTGTTTTCATGCGAAAAGGCTAAAAGAAATGTTTCACGTTTGTTACACTCAAACAGTGTCTCCTCTCATATGCTGAACTGGTCGCATTGTGGATTTTGGTTAAAACATGATTTTGGACAATGTTCGTGGAACTCAGCTTAAAACGTACTTGCAGACTTGAAAACCCTTGCCTATTGTAGAGCGCGCCTCCTACTTCCACTGCTGAACGAAAACCCATGATTTTGGACCCTGTTTTCATGCGAAAAGGCTAAAAGAAATGTTTCACGTTTGTTACACTCAAACAGTGTCTCCTCTCATATGCTGAACTGGTCGCATTGTGGATTTTGGTTAAAACATGATTTTGGACAATGTTCGTGGAACTCAGCTTAAAACGTACTTGCAGACTTGAAAACCCTTGCCTATTGTAGAGCGCGCCTCCTACTTCCACTGCTGAACGAAAACCCATGATTTTGGACCCTGTTTTCATGCGAAAAGGCTAAAAGAAATGTTTCACTTTTGTTACACTCAAACAGTGTCTCCTCTCATATGCTGAACTGGTTGCATTGTGGATTTTGGTTAAAACATGATTTTGGACAATGTTCATGGAACTCAGCTTAAAACGTACTTGCAGACTTGAAAACCCTTGCCTATTGTAGAGCGCGCCTCCTACTTCCACTGCTGAACGAAAACCCATGATTTTGGACACTGTTTTCATAAGAAAAGGCTAAAAGAAATGTTTCACTTTTGTTACACTCAAACAGTGTCTCCTCTCATATGCTGAACTGGTTGCATTGTGGATTTTGGTTAAAACATGATTTTGGACAATGTTCATGGAACTCAGCTTAAAACGTACTTGCAGACTTGAAAACCCTTGCCTATTGTAGAGCGCGCCTCCTACTTCCACTGCTGAACGAAAACCCATGATTTTGGACCCTGTTTTCATAAGAAAAGGCTAAAAGAAATGTTTCACTTTTGTTACACTCAAACAGTGTCTCCTCTCATATGCTGAACTAGTCGCATTGTGGATTTTGGTTAAAACATGATTTTGGACAATGTTCATGGAACTCAGCTTAAAACGTACTTGCAGACTTGAAAACCCTTGCCTATTGTAGAGCGCGCCTCCTACTTCCACTGCTGAATGAAAACCCATGATTTTGGACCCTGTTTTCATGCGAAAAGGCTAAAAGAAATGTTTCACGTTTGTTACACTCAAACAGTGTCTCCTCTCATATGCTGAACTGGTCGCATTGTGGATTTTGGTTAAAACATGATTTTGGACAATGTTCGTGGAACTCAGCTTAAAACGTACTTGCAGACTTGAAAACCCTTGCCTATTGTAGAGCGCGCCTCCTACTTCCACTGCTGAACGAAAACCCATGATTTTGGACCCTGTTTTCATAAGAAAAGGCTAAAAGAAATGTTTCACTTTTGTTACACTCAAACAGTGTCTCCTCTCATATGCTGAACTAGTCGCATTGTGGATTTTGGTTAAAACATGATTTTGGACAATGTTCATGGAACTCAGCTTAAAACGTACTTGCAGACTTGAAAACCCTTGCCTATTGTAGAGCGCGCCTCCTACTTCCACTGCTGAACGAAAACCCATGATTTTGGACCCTGTTTTCATGCGAAAAGGCTAAAAGAAATGTTTCACGTTTGTTACACTCAAACAGTGTCTCCTCTCATATGCTGAACTGGTCGCATTGTGGATTTTGGTTAAAACATGATTTTGGACAATGTTCGTGGAACTCAGCTTAAAACGTACTTGCAGACTTGAAAACCCTTGCCTATTGTAGAGCGCGCCTCCTACTTCCACTGCTGAACGAAAACCCATGATTTTGGACCCTGTTTTCATGCGAAAAGGCTAAAAGAAATGTTTCACGTTTGTTACACTCAAACAGTGTCTCCTCTCATATGCTGAACTGGTCGCATTGTGGATTTTGGTTAAAACATGATTTTGGACAATGTTCGTGGAACTCAGCTTAAAACGTACTTGCAGACTTGAAAACCCTTGCCTATTGTAGAGCGCGCCTCCTACTTCCACTGCTGAACGAAAACCCATGATTTTGGACCCTGTTTTCATGCGAAAAGGCTAAAAGAAATGTTTCACTTTTGTTACACTCAAACAGTGTCTCCTCTCATATGCTGAACTGGTTGCATTGTGGATTTTGGTTAAAACATGATTTTGGACAATGTTCATGGAACTCAGCTTAAAACGTACTTGCAGACTTGAAAACCCTTGCCTATTGTAGAGCGCGCCTCCTACTTCCACTGCTGAACGAAAACCCATGATTTTGGACCCTGTTTTCATAAGAAAAGGCTAAAAGAAATGTTTCACTTTTGTTACACTCAAACAGTGTCTCCTCTCATATGCTGAACTAGTCGCATTGTGTATTTTGGTTAAAACATGATTTTGGACAATGTTCATGGAACTCAGCTTAAAACGTACTTGCAGACTTGAAAACCCTTGCCTATTGTAGAGCGCGCCTCCTACTTCCACTGCTGAATGAAAACCCATGATTTTGGACCCTGTTTTCATGCGAAAAGGCTAAAAGAAATGTTTCACGTTTGTTACACTCAAACAGTGTCTCCTCTCATATGCTGAACTGGTCGCATTGTGGATTTTGGTTAAAACATGATTTTGGACAATGTTCGTGGAACTCAGCTTAAAACGTACTTGCAGACTTGAAAACCCTTGCCTATTGTAGAGCGCGCCTCCTACTTCCACTGCTGAACGAAAACCCATGATTTTGGACCCTGTTTTCATAAGAAAAGGCTAAAAGAAATGTTTCACTTTTGTTACACTCAAACAGTGTCTCCTCTCATATGCTGAACTAGTCGCATTGTGGATTTTGGTTAAAACATGATTTTGGACAATGTTCATGGAACTCAGCTTAAAACGTACTTGCAGACTTGAAAACCCTTGCCTATTGTAGAGCGCGCCTCCTACTTCCACTGCTGAACGAAAACCCATGATTTTGGACCCTGTTTTCATAAGAAAAGGCTAAAAGAAATGTTTCACTTTTGTTACACTCAAACAGTGTCTCCTCTCATATGCTGAACTGGTTGCATTGTGGATTTTGGTTAAAACATGATTTTGGACAATGTTCATGGAACTCAGCTTAAAACGTACTTGCAGACTTGAAAACCCTTGCCTATTGTAGAGCGCGCCTCCTACTTCCACTGCTGAACGAAAACCCATGATTTTGGACCCTGTTTTCATAAGAAAAGGCTAAAAGAAATGTTTCACTTTTGTTACACTCAAACAGTGTCTCCTCTCATATGCTGAACTGGTCGCATTGTGGATTTTGGTTAAAACATGATTTTGGACAATGTTCGTGGAACTCAGCTTAAAACGTACTTGCAGACTTGAAAACCCTTGCCTATTGTAGAGCGCGCCTCCTACTTCCACTGCTGAACGAAAACCCATGATTTTGGACCCTGCTTTCATAAGAAAAGGCTAAAAGAAATGTTTCACGTTTGTTACACTCAAACAGTGTCTCCTCTCATATGCTGAACTGGTCGCATTGTGGATTTTGGTTAAAACATGATTTTGGACAATGTTCATGGAACTCAGCTTAAAACGTACTTGCAGACTTGAAAACACTTGCCTATTGTAGAGCGCGCCTCCTACTTCCACTGCTGAACGAAAACCCATGATTTTGGACCCTGTTTTCATGCGAAAAGGCTAAAAGAAATGTTTCACGTTTGTTACACTCAAACAGTGTCTCCTCTCATATGCTGAACTGGTCGCATTGTGGATTTTGGTTAAAACATGATTTTGGACAATGTTCGTGGAACTCAGCTTAAAACGTACTTGCAGACTTGAAAACCCTTGCCTATTGTAGAGCGCGCCTCCTACTTCCACTGCTGAACGAAAACCCATGATTTTGGACCCTGTTTTCATAAGAAAAGGCTAAAAGAAATGTTTCACTTTTGTTACACTCAAACAGTGTCTCCTCTCATATGCTGAACTGGTCGCATTGTGGATTTTGGTTAAAACATGATTTTGGACAATGTTCGTGGAACTCAGCTTAAAACGTACTTGCAGACTTGAAAACCCTTGCCTATTGTAGAGCGCGCCTCCTACTTCCACTGCTGAACGAAAACCCATGATTTTGGACCCTGTTTTCATAAGAAAAGGCTAAAAGAAATGTTTCACTTTTGTTACACTCAAACAGTGTCTCCTCTCATATGCTGAACTGGTTGCATTGTGGATTTTGGTTAAAACATGATTTTGGACAATGTTCATGGAACTCAGCTTAAAACGTACTTGCAGACTTGAAAACCCTTGCCTATTGTAGAGCGCGCCTCCTACTTCCACTGCTGAACGAAAACCCATGATTTTGGACCCTGTTTTCATAAGAAAAGGCTAAAAGAAATGTTTCACTTTTGTTACACTCAAACAGTGTCTCCTCTCATATGCTGAACTAGTCGCATTGTGGATTTTGGTTAAAACATGATTTTGGACAATGTTCATGGAACTCAGCTTAAAACGTACTTGCAGACTTGAAAACCCTTGCCTATTGTAGAGCGCGCCTCCTACTTCCACTGCTGAATGAAAACCCATGATTTTGGACCCTGTTTTCATGCGAAAAGGCTAAAAGAAATGTTTCACGTTTGTTACACTCAAACAGTGTCTCCTCTCATATGCTGAACTGGTCGCATTGTGGATTTTGGTTAAAACATGATTTTGGACAATGTTCGTGGAACTCAGCTTAAAACGTACTTGCAGACTTGAAAACCCTTGCCTATTGTAGAGCGCGCCTCCTACTTCCACTGCTGAACGAAAACCCATGATTTTGGACCCTGTTTTCATAAGAAAAGGCTAAAAGAAATGTTTCACTTTTGTTACACTCAAACAGTGTCTCCTCTCATATGCTGAACTGGTTGCATTGTGGATTTTGGTTAAAACATGATTTTGGACAATGTTCATGGAACTCAGCTTAAAACGTACTTGCAGACTTGAAAACCCTTGCCTATTGTAGAGCGCGCCTCCTACTTCCACTGCTGAACGAAAACCCATGATTTTGGACCCTGTTTTCATAAGAAAAGGCTAAAAGAAATGTTTCACTTTTGTTACACTCAAACAGTGTCTCCTCTCATATGCTGAACTAGTCGCATTGTGGATTTTGGTTAAAACATGATTTTGGACAATGTTCGTGGAACTCAGCTTAAAACGTACTTGCAGACTTGAAAACCCTTGCCTATTGTAGAGCGCGCCTCCTACTTCCACTGCTGAACGAAAACCCATGATTTTGGACCCTGTTTTCATGCGAAAAGGCTAAAATAAATGTTTCACGTTTGTTACACTCAAACAGTGTCTCCTCTCATATGCTGAACTGGTCGCATTGTGGATTTTGGTTAAAACATGATTTTGGACAATGTTCGTGGAACTCAGCTTAAAACGTACTTGCAGACTTGAAAACCCTTGCCTATTGTAGAGCGCGCCTCCTACTTCCACTGCTGAACGAAAACCCATGATTTTGGACCCTGTTTTCATGCGAAAAGGCTAAAAGAAATGTTTCACTTTTGTTACACTCAAACAGTGTCTCCTCTCATATGCTGAACTGGTTGCATTGTGGATTTTGGTTAAAACATGATTTTGGACAATGTTCATGGAACTCAGCTTAAAACGTACTTGCAGACTTGAAAACCCTTGCCTATTGTAGAGCGCGCCTCCTACTTCCACTGCTGAACGAAAACCCATGATTTTGGACCCTGTTTTCATAAGAAAAGGCTAAAAGAAATGTTTCACTTTTGTTACACTCAAACAGTGTCTCCTCTCATATGCTGAACTGGTTGCATTGTGGATTTTGGTTAAAACATGATTTTGGACAATGTTCATGGAACTCAGCTTAAAACGTACTTGCAGACTTGAAAACCCTTGCCTATTGTAGAGCGCGCCTCCTACTTCCACTGCTGAACGAAAACCCATGATTTTGGACCCTGTTTTCATAAGAAAAGGCTAAAAGAAATGTTTCACTTTTGTTACACTCAAACAGTGTCTCCTCTCATATGCTGAACTAGTCGCATTGTGGATTTTGGTTAAAACATGATTTTGGACAATGTTCATGGAACTCAGCTTAAAACGTACTTGCAGACTTGAAAACCCTTGCCTATTGTAGAGCGCGCCTCCTACTTCCACTGCTGAATGAAAACCCATGATTTTGGACCCTGTTTTCATGCGAAAAGGCTAAAAGAAATGTTTCACGTTTGTTACACTCAAACAGTGTCTCCTCTCATATGCTGAACTGGTCGCATTGTGGATTTTGGTTAAAACATGATTTTGGACAATGTTCGTGGAACTCAGCTTAAAACGTACTTGCAGACTTGAAAACCCTTGCCTATTGTAGAGCGCGCCTCCTACTTCCACTGCTGAACGAAAACCCATGATTTTGGACCCTGTTTTCATAAGAAAAGGCTAAAAGAAATGTTTCACTTTTGTTACACTCAAACAGTGTCTCCTCTCATATGCTGAACTAGTCGCATTGTGGATTTTGGTTAAAACATGATTTTGGACAATGTTCATGGAACTCAGCTTAAAACGTACTTGCAGACTTGAAAACCCTTGCCTATTGTAGAGCGCGCCTCCTACTTCCACTGCTGAACGAAAACCCATGATTTTGGACCCTGTTTTCATAAGAAAAGGCTAAAAGAAATGTTTCACTTTTGTTACACTCAAACAGTGTCTCCTCTCATATGCTGAACTGGTTGCATTGTGGATTTTGGTTAAAACATGATTTTGGACAATGTTCATGGAACTCAGCTTAAAACGTACTTGCAGACTTGAAAACCCTTGCCTATTGTAGAGCGCGCCTCCTACTTCCACTGCTGAACGAAAACCCATGATTTTGGACCCTGTTTTCATAAGAAAAGGCTAAAAGAAATGTTTCACTTTTGTTACACTCAAACAGTGTCTCCTCTCATATGCTGAACTGGTCGCATTGTGGATTTTGGTTAAAACATGATTTTGGACAATGTTCGTGGAACTCAGCTTAAAACGTACTTGCAGACTTGAAAACCCTTGCCTATTGTAGAGCGCGCCTCCTACTTCCACTGCTGAACGAAAACCCATGATTTTGGACCCTGCTTTCATAAGAAAAGGCTAAAAGAAATGTTTCACGTTTGTTACACTCAAACAGTGTCTCCTCTCATATGCTGAACTGGTCGCATTGTGGATTTTGGTTAAAACATGATTTTGGACAATGTTCATGGAACTCAGCTTAAAACGTACTTGCAGACTTGAAAACACTTGCCTATTGTAGAGCGCGCCTCCTACTTCCACTGCTGAACGAAAACCCATGATTTTGGACCCTGTTTTCATGCGAAAAGGCTAAAAGAAATGTTTCACGTTTGTTACACTCAAACAGTGTCTCCTCTCATATGCTGAACTGGTCGCATTGTGGATTTTGGTTAAAACATGATTTTGGACAATGTTCGTGGAACTCAGCTTAAAACGTACTTGCAGACTTGAAAACCCTTGCCTATTGTAGAGCGCGCCTCCTACTTCCACTGCTGAACGAAAACCCATGATTTTGGACCCTGTTTTCATAAGAAAAGGCTAAAAGAAATGTTTCACTTTTGTTACACTCAAACAGTGTCTCCTCTCATATGCTGAACTGGTCGCATTGTGGATTTTGGTTAAAACATGATTTTGGACAATGTTCGTGGAACTCAGCTTAAAACGTACTTGCAGACTTGAAAACCCTTGCCTATTGTAGAGCGCGCCTCCTACTTCCACTGCTGAACGAAAACCCATGATTTTGGACCCTGTTTTCATAAGAAAAGGCTAAAAGAAATGTTTCACTTTTGTTACACTCAAACAGTGTCTCCTCTCATATGCTGAACTGGTTGCATTGTGGATTTTGGTTAAAACATGATTTTGGACAATGTTCATGGAACTCAGCTTAAAACGTACTTGCAGACTTGAAAACCCTTGCCTATTGTAGAGCGCGCCTCCTACTTCCACTGCTGAACGAAAACCCATGATTTTGGACCCTGTTTTCATAAGAAAAGGCTAAAAGAAATGTTTCACTTTTGTTACACTCAAACAGTGTCTCCTCTCATATGCTGAACTAGTCGCATTGTGGATTTTGGTTAAAACATGATTTTGGACAATGTTCATGGAACTCAGCTTAAAACGTACTTGCAGACTTGAAAACCCTTGCCTATTGTAGAGCGCGCCTCCTACTTCCACTGCTGAATGAAAACCCATGATTTTGGACCCTGTTTTCATGCGAAAAGGCTAAAAGAAATGTTTCACGTTTGTTACACTCAAACAGTGTCTCCTCTCATATGCTGAACTGGTCGCATTGTGGATTTTGGTTAAAACATGATTTTGGACAATGTTCGTGGAACTCAGCTTAAAACGTACTTGCAGACTTGAAAACCCTTGCCTATTGTAGAGCGCGCCTCCTACTTCCACTGCTGAACGAAAACCCATGATTTTGGACCCTGTTTTCATAAGAAAAGGCTAAAAGAAATGTTTCACTTTTGTTACACTCAAACAGTGTCTCCTCTCATATGCTGAACTGGTTGCATTGTGGATTTTGGTTAAAACATGATTTTGGACAATGTTCATGGAACTCAGCTTAAAACGTACTTGCAGACTTGAAAACCCTTGCCTATTGTAGAGCGCGCCTCCTACTTCCACTGCTGAACGAAAACCCATGATTTTGGACCCTGTTTTCATAAGAAAAGGCTAAAAGAAATGTTTCACTTTTGTTACACTCAAACAGTGTCTCCTCTCATATGCTGAACTAGTCGCATTGTGGATTTTGGTTAAAACATGATTTTGGACAATGTTCATGGAACTCAGCTTAAAACGTACTTGCAGACTTGAAAACCCTTGCCTATTGTAGAGCGCGCCTCCTACTTCCACTGCTGAATGAAAACCCATGATTTTGGACCCTGTTTTCATGCGAAAAGGCTAAAAGAAATGTTTCATGTTTGTTACACTCAAACAGTGTCTCCTCTCATATGCTGAACTGGTCGCATTGTGGATTTTGGTTAAAACATGATTTTGGACAATGTTCGTGGAACTCAGCTTAAAACGTACTTGCAGACTTGAAAACCCTTGCCTATTGTAGAGCGCGCCTCCTACTTCCACTGCTGAACGAAAACCCATGATTTTGGACCCTGTTTTCATAAGAAAAGGCTAAAAGAAATGTTTCACTTTTGTTACACTCAAACAGTGTCTCCTCTCATATGCTGAACTAGTCGCATTGTGGATTTTGGTTAAAACATGATTTTGGACAATGTTCATGGAACTCAGCTTAAAACGTACTTGCAGACTTGAAAACCCTTGCCTATTGTAGAGCGCGCCTCCTACTTCCACTGCTGAACGAAAACCCATGATTTTGGACCCTGTTTTCATGCGAAAAGGCTAAAAGAAATGTTTCACGTTTGTTACACTCAAACAGTGTCTCCTCTCATATGCTGAACTGGTCGCATTGTGGATTTTGGTTAAAACATGATTTTGGACAATGTTCATGGAACTCAGCTTAAAACGTACTTGCAGACTTGAAAACCCTTGCCTATTGTAGAGCGCGCCTCCTACTTCCACTGCTGAACGAAAACCCATGATTTTGGACCCTGTTTTCATGCGAAAAGGCTAAAAGAAATGTTTCACGTTTGTTACACTCAAACAGTGTCTCCTCTCATATGCTGAACTGGTCGCATTGTGGATTTTGGTTAAAACATGATTTTGGACAATGTTCGTGGAACTCAGCTTAAAACGTACTTGCAGACTTGAAAACCCTTGCCTATTGTAGAGCGCGCCTCCTACTTCCACTGCTGAACGAAAACCCATGATTTTGGACCCTGTTTTCATAAGAAAAGGCTAAAAGAAATGTTTCACTTTTGTTACACTCAAACAGTGTCTCCTCTCATATGCTGAACTGGTTGCATTGTGGATTTTGGTTAAAACATGATTTTGGACAATGTTCATGGAACTCAGCTTAAAACGTACTTGCAGACTTGAAAACCCTTGCCTATTGTAGAGCGCGCCTCCTACTTCCACTGCTGAACGAAAACCCATGATTTTGGACCCTGTTTTCATAAGAAAAGGCTAAAAGAAATGTTTCACTTTTGTTACACTCAAACAGTGTCTCCTCTCATATGCTGAACTGGTCGCATTGTGGATTTTGGTTAAAACATGATTTTGGACAATGTTCGTGGAACTCAGCTTAAAACGTACTTGCAGACTTGAAAACCCTTGCCTATTGTAGAGCGCGCCTCCTACTTCCACTGCTGAACGAAAACCCATGATTTTGGACCCTGTTTTCATAAGAAAAGGCTAAAAGAAATGTTTCACGTTTGTTACACTCAAACAGTGTCTCCTCTCATATGCTGAACTGGTCGCATTGTGGATTTTGGTTAAAACATGATTTTGGACAATGTTCATGGAACTCAGCTTAAAACGTACTTGCAGACTTGAAAACACTTGCCTATTGTAGAGCGCGCCTCCTACTTCCACTGCTGAACGAAAACCCATGATTTTGGACCCTGTTTTCATGCGAAAAGGCTAAAAGAAATGTTTCACGTTTGTTACACTCAAACAGTGTCTCCTCTCATATGCTGAACTGGTCGCATTGTGGATTTTGGTTAAAACATGATTTTGGACAATGTTCGTGGAACTCAGCTTAAAACGTACTTGCAGACTTGAAAACCCTTGCCTATTGTAGAGCGCGCCTCCTACTTCCACTGCTGAACGAAAACCCATGATTTTGGACCCTGTTTTCATAAGAAAAGGCTAAAAGAAATGTTTCACTTTTGTTACACTCAAACAGTGTCTCCTCTCATATGCTGAACTGGTCGCATTGTGGATTTTGGTTAAAACATGATTTTGGACAATGTTCGTGGAACTCAGCTTAAAACGTACTTGCAGACTTGAAAACCCTTGCCTATTGTAGAGCGCGCCTCCTACTTCCACTGCTGAACGAAAACCCATGATTTTGGACCCTGTTTTCATAAGAAAAGGCTAAAAGAAATGTTTCACTTTTGTTACACTCAAACAGTGTCTCCTCTCATATGCTGAACTGGTTGCATTGTGGATTTTGGTTAAAACATGATTTTGGACAATGTTCATGGAACTCAGCTTAAAACGTACTTGCAGACTTGAAAACCCTTGCCTATTGTAGAGCGCGCCTCCTACTTCCACTGCTGAACGAAAACCCATGATTTTGGACCCTGTTTTCATAAGAAAAGGCTAAAAGAAATGTTTCACTTTTGTTACACTCAAACAGTGTCTCCTCTCATATGCTGAACTAGTCGCATTGTGGATTTTGGTTAAAACATGATTTTGGACAATGTTCATGGAACTCAGCTTAAAACGTACTTGCAGACTTGAAAACCCTTGCCTATTGTAGAGCGCGCCTCCTACTTCCACTGCTGAATGAAAACCCATGATTTTGGACCCTGTTTTCATGCGAAAAGGCTAAAAGAAATGTTTCACGTTTGTTACACTCAAACAGTGTCTCCTCTCATATGCTGAACTGGTCGCATTGTGGATTTTGGTTAAAACATGATTTTGGACAATGTTCGTGGAACTCAGCTTAAAACGTACTTGCAGACTTGAAAACCCTTGCCTATTGTAGAGCGCGCCTCCTACTTCCACTGCTGAACGAAAACCCATGATTTTGGACCCTGTTTTCATAAGAAAAGGCTAAAAGAAATGTTTCACTTTTGTTACACTCAAACAGTGTCTCCTCTCATATGCTGAACTAGTCGCATTGTGGATTTTGGTTAAAACATGATTTTGGACAATGTTCATGGAACTCAGCTTAAAACGTACTTGCAGACTTGAAAACCCTTGCCTATTGTAGAGCGCGCCTCCTACTTCCACTGCTGAACGAAAACCCATGATTTTGGACCCTGTTTTCATGCGAAAAGGCTAAAAGAAATGTTTCACGTTTGTTACACTCAAACAGTGTCTCCTCTCATATGCTGAACTGGTCGCATTGTGGATTTTGGTTAAAACATGATTTTGGACAATGTTCATGGAACTCAGCTTAAAACGTACTTGCAGACTTGAAAACCCTTGCCTATTGTAGAGCGCGCCTCCTACTTCCACTGCTGAACGAAAACCCATGATTTTGGACCCTGTTTTCATGCGAAAAGGCTAAAAGAAATGTTTCACGTTTGTTACACTCAAACAGTGTCTCCTCTCATATGCTGAACTGGTCGCATTGTGGATTTTGGTTAAAACATGATTTTGGACAATGTTCGTGGAACTCAGCTTAAAACGTACTTGCAGACTTGAAAACCCTTGCCTATTGTAGAGCGCGCCTCCTACTTCCACTGCTGAATGAAAACCCATGATTTTGGACCCTGTTTTCATAAGAAAAGGCTAAAAGAAATGTTTCACTTTTGTTACACTCAAACAGTGTCTCCTCTCATATGCTGAACTAGTCGCATTGTGGATTTTGGTTAAAACATGATTTTGGACAATGTTCATGGAACTCAGCTTAAAACGTACTTGCAGACTTGAAAACCTTTGCCTATTGTAGAGCGCGCCTCCTACTTCCACTGCTGAACGAAAACCCATGATTTTGGACCCTGTTTTCATGCGAAAAGGCTAAAAGAAATGTTTCACGTTTGTTACACTCAAACAGTGTCTCCTCTCTTATGCTGAACTGGTCGCATTGTGGATTTTGGTTAAAACATGATTTTGGACAATGTTCATGGAACTCAGCTTAAAACGTACTTGCAGACTTGAAAACACTTGCCTATTGTAGAGCGCGCCTCCTACTTCCACTGCTGAACGAAAACCCATGATTTTGGACCCTGTTTTCATGCGAAAAGGCTAAAAGAAATGTTTCACGTTTGTTACACTCAAACAGTGTCTCCTCTCATATGCTGAACTGGTCGCATTGTGGATTTTGGTTAAAACATGATTTTGGACAATGTTCGTGGAACTCAGCTTAAAACGTACTTGCAGACTTGAAAACCCTTGCCTATTGTAGAGCGCGCCTCCTACTTCCACTGCTGAATGAAAACCCATGATTTTGGACCCTGTTTTCATGCGAAAAGGCTAAAAGAAATGTTTCACGTTTGTTACACTCAAACAGTGTCTCCTCTCATATGCTGAACTGGTCGCATTGTGGATTTTGGTTAAAACATGATTTTGGACAATGTTCGTGGAACTCAGCTTAAAACGTACTTGCAGACTTGAAAACCCTTGCCTATTGTAGAGCGCGCCTCCTACTTCCACTGCTGAACGAAAACCCATGATTTTGGACCCTGTTTTCATAAGAAAAGGCTAAAAGAAATGTTTCACGTTTGTTACACTCAAACAGTGTCTCCTCTCATATGCTGAACTGGTCGCATTGTGGATTTTGGTTAAAACATGATTTTGGACAATGTTCATGGAACTCAGCTTAAAACGTACTTGCAGACTTGAAAACACTTGCCTATTGTAGAGCGCGCCTCCTACTTCCACTGCTGAACGAAAACCCATGATTTTGGACCCTGTTTTCATGCGAAAAGGCTAAAAGAAATGTTTCACGTTTGTTACACTCAAACAGTGTCTCCTCTCATATGCTGAACTGGTCGCATTGTGGATTTTGGTTAAAACATGATTTTGGACAATGTTCGTGGAACTCAGCTTAAAACGTACTTGCAGACTTGAAAACCCTTGCCTATTGTAGAGCGCGCCTCCTACTTCCACTGCTGAACGAAAACCCATGATTTTGGACCCTGTTTTCATAAGAAAAGGCTAAAAGAAATGTTTCACGTTTGTTACACTCAAACAGTGTCTCCTCTCATATGCTGAACTGGTCGCATTGTGGATTTTGGTTAAAACATGATTTTGGACAATGTTCATGGAACTCAGCTTAAAACGTACTTGCAGACTTGAAAACACTTGCCTATTGTAGAGCGCGCCTCCTACTTCCACTGCTGAACGAAAACCCATGATTTTGGACCCTGTTTTCATGCGAAAAGGCTAAAAGAAATGTTTCACGTTTGTTACACTCAAACAGTGTCTCCTCTCATATGCTGAACTGGTCGCATTGTGGATTTTGGTTAAAACATGATTTTGGACAATGTTCGTGGAACTCAGCTTAAAACGTACTTGCAGACTTGAAAACCCTTGCCTATTGTAGAGCGCGCCTCCTACTTCCACTGCTGAACGAAAACCCATGATTTTGGACCCTGTTTTCATAAGAAAAGGCTAAAAGAAATGTTTCACTTTTGTTACACTCAAACAGTGTCTCCTCTCATATGCTGAACTGGTCGCATTGTGGATTTTGGTTAAAACATGATTTTGGACAATGTTCGTGGAACTGAGCTTAAAACGTACTTGCAGACTTGAAAACCCTTGCCTATTGTAGAGCGCGCCTCCTACTTCCACTGCTGAACGAAAACCCATGATTTTGGACCCTGTTTTCATAAGAAAAGGCTAAAAGAAATGTTTCACTTTTGTTACACTCAAACAGTGTCTCCTCTCATATGCTGAACTGGTTGCATTGTGGATTTTGGTTAAAACATGATTTTGGACAATGTTCATGGAACTCAGCTTAAAACGTACTTGCAGACTTGAAAACCCTTGCCTATTGTAGAGCGCGCCTCCTACTTCCACTGCTGAACGAAAACCCATGATTTTGGACCCTGTTTTCATAAGAAAAGGCTAAAAGAAATGTTTCACTTTTGTTACACTCAAACAGTGTCTCCTCTCATATGCTGAACTAGTCGCATTGTGGATTTTGGTTAAAACATGATTTTGGACAATGTTCATGGAACTCAGCTTAAAACGTACTTGCAGACTTGAAAACCCTTGCCTATTGTAGAGCGCGCCTCCTACTTCCACTGCTGAATGAAAACCCATGATTTTGGACCCTGTTTTCATGCGAAAAGGCTAAAAGAAATGTTTCACGTTTGTTACACTCAAACAGTGTCTCCTCTCATATGCTGAACTGGTCGCATTGTGGATTTTGGTTAAAACATGATTTTGGACAATGTTCGTGGAACTCAGCTTAAAACGTACTTGCAGACTTGAAAACCCTTGCCTATTGTAGAGCGCGCCTCCTACTTCCACTGCTGAACGAAAACCCATGATTTTGGACCCTGTTTTCATAAGAAAAGGCTAAAAGAAATGTTTCACTTTTGTTACACTCAAACAGTGTCTCCTCTCATATGCTGAACTAGTCGCATTGTGGATTTTGGTTAAAACATGATTTTGGACAATGTTCATGGAACTCAGCTTAAAACGTACTTGCAGACTTGAAAACCCTTGCCTATTGTAGAGCGCGCCTCCTACTTCCACTGCTGAACGAAAACCCATGATTTTGGACCCTGTTTTCATGCGAAAAGGCTAAAAGAAATGTTTCACGTTTGTTACACTCAAACAGTGTCTCCTCTCATATGCTGAACTGGTCGCATTGTGGATTTTGGTTAAAACATGATTTTGGACAATGTTCATGGAACTCAGCTTAAAACGTACTTGCAGACTTGAAAACCCTTGCCTATTGTAGAGCGCGCCTCCTACTTCCACTGCTGAACGAAAACCCATGATTTTGGACCCTGTTTTCATGCGAAAAGGCTAAAAGAAATGTTTCACGTTTGTTACACTCAAACAGTGTCTCCTCTCATATGCTGAACTGGTCGCATTGTGGATTTTGGTTAAAACATGATTTTGGACAATGTTCGTGGAACTCAGCTTAAAACGTACTTGCAGACTTGAAAACCCTTGCCTATTGTAGAGCGCGCCTCCTACTTCCACTGCTGAATGAAAACCCATGATTTTGGACCCTGTTTTCATAAGAAAAGGCTAAAAGAAATGTTTCACTTTTGTTACACTCAAACAGTGTCTCCTCTCATATGCTGAACTAGTCGCATTGTGGATTTTGGTTAAAACATGATTTTGGACAATGTTCATGGAACTCAGCTTAAAACGTACTTGCAGACTTGAAAACCTTTGCCTATTGTAGAGCGCGCCTCCTACTTCCACTGCTGAACGAAAACCCATGATTTTGGACCCTGTTTTCATGCGAAAAGGCTAAAATAAATGTTTCACGTTTGTTACACTCAAACAGTGTCTCCTCTCTTATGCTGAACTGGTCGCATTGTGGATTTTGGTTAAAACATGATTTTGGACAATGTTCATGGAACTCAGCTTAAAACGTACTTGCAGACTTGAAAACACTTGCCTATTGTAGAGCGCGCCTCCTACTTCCACTGCTGAACGAAAACCCATGATTTTGGACCCTGTTTTCATGCGAAAAGGCTAAAAGAAATGTTTCACGTTTGTTACACTCAAACAGTGTCTCCTCTCATATGCTGAACTGGTCGCATTGTGGATTTTGGTTAAAACATGATTTTGGACAATGTTCGTGGAACTCAGCTTAAAACGTACTTGCAGACTTGAAAACCCTTGCCTATTGTAGAGCGCGCCTCCTACTTCCACTGCTGAATGAAAACCCATGATTTTGGACCCTGTTTTCATGCGAAAAGGCTAAAAGAAATGTTTCACGTTTGTTACACTCAAACAGTGTCTCCTCTCATATGCTGAACTGGTCGCATTGTGGATTTTGGTTAAAACATGATTTTGGACAATGTTCGTGGAACTCAGCTTAAAACGTACTTGCAGACTTGAAAACCCTTGCCTATTGTAGAGCGCGCCTCCTACTTCCACTGCTGAACGAAAACCCATGATTTTGGACCCTGTTTTCATAAGAAAAGGCTAAAAGAAATGTTTCACGTTTGTTACACTCAAACAGTGTCTCCTCTCATATGCTGAACTGGTCGCATTGTGGATTTTGGTTAAAACATGATTTTGGACAATGTTCATGGAACTCAGCTTAAAACGTACTTGCAGACTTGAAAACACTTGCCTATTGTAGAGCGCGCCTCCTACTTCCACTGCTGAACGAAAACCCATGATTTTGGACCCTGTTTTCATGCGAAAAGGCTAAAAGAAATGTTTCACGTTTGTTACACTCAAACAGTGTCTCCTCTCATATGCTGAACTGGTCGCATTGTGGATTTTGGTTAAAACATGATTTTGGACAATGTTCGTGGAACTCAGCTTAAAACGTACTTGCAGACTTGAAAACCCTTGCCTATTGTAGAGCGCGCCTCCTACTTCCACTGCTGAACGAAAACCCATGATTTTGGACCCTGTTTTCATAAGAAAAGGCTAAAAGAAATGTTTCACGTTTGTTACACTCAAACAGTGTCTCCTCTCATATGCTGAACTGGTCGCATTGTGGATTTTGGTTAAAACATGATTTTGGACAATGTTCATGGAACTCAGCTTAAAACGTACTTGCAGACTTGAAAACACTTGCCTATTGTAGAGCGCGCCTCCTACTTCCACTGCTGAACGAAAACCCATGATTTTGGACCCTGTTTTCATGCGAAAAGGCTAAAAGAAATGTTTCACGTTTGTTACACTCAAACAGTGTCTCCTCTCATATGCTGAACTGGTCGCATTGTGGATTTTGGTTAAAACATGATTTTGGACAATGTTCGTGGAACTCAGCTTAAAACGTACTTGCAGACTTGAAAACCCTTGCCTATTGTAGAGCGCGCCTCCTACTTCCACTGCTGAACGAAAACCCATGATTTTGGACCCTGTTTTCATGCGAAAAGGCTAAAAGAAATGTTTCACGTTTGTTACACTCAAACAGTGTCTCCTCTCATATGCTGAACTGGTCGCATTGTGGATTTTGGTTAAAACATGATTTTGGACAATGTTCGTGGAACTCAGCTTAAAACGTACTTGCAGACTTGAAAACCCTTGCCTATTGTAGAGCGCGCCTCCTACTTCCACTGCTGAACGAAAACCCATGATTTTGGACCCTGTTTTCATAAGAAAAGGCTAAAAGAAATGTTTCACGTTTGTTACACTCAAACAGTGTCTCCTCTCATATGCTGAACTGGTCGCATTGTGGATTTTGGTTAAAACATGATTTTGGACAATGTTCATGGAACTCAGCTTAAAACGTACTTGCAGACTTGAAAACACTTGCCTATTGTAGAGCGCGCCTCCTACTTCCACTGCTGAACGAAAACCCATGATTTTGGACCCTGTTTTCATGCGAAAAGGCTAAAAGAAATGTTTCACGTTTGTTACACTCAAACAGTGTCTCCTCTCATATGCTGAACTGGTCGCATTGTGGATTTTGGTTAAAACATGATTTTGGACAATGTTCATGGAACTCAGCTTAAAACGTACTTGCAGACTTGAAAACACTTGCCTATTGTAGAGCGCGCCTCCTACTTCCACTGCTGAACGAAAACCCATGATTTTGGACCCTGTTTTCATGCGAAAAGGCTAAAAGAAATGTTTCACGTTTGTTACACTCAAACAGTGTCTCCTCTCATATGCTGAACTGGTCGCATTGTGGATTTTGGTTAAAACATGATTTTGGACAATGTTCGTGGAACTCAGCTTAAAACGTACTTGCAGACTTGAAAACCCTTGCCTATTGTAGAGCGCGCCTCCTACTTCCACTGCTGAACGAAAACCCATGATTTTGGACCCTGTTTTCATGCGAAAAGGCTAAAAGAAATGTTTCACGTTTGTTACACTCAAACAGTGTCTCCTCTCATATGCTGAACTGGTCGCATTGTGGATTTTGGTTAAAACATGATTTTGGACAATGTTCGTGGAACTCAGCTTAAAACGTACTTGCAGACTTGAAAACCCTTGCCTATTGTAGAGCGCGCCTCCTACTTCCACTGCTGAACGAAAACCCATGATTTTGGACCCTGTTTTCATAAGAAAAGGCTAAAAGAAATGTTTCACTTTTGTTACACTCAAACAGTGTCTCCTCTCATATGCTGAACTGGTTGCATTGTGGATTTTGGTTAAAACATGATTTTGGACAATGTTCATGGAACTCAGCTTAAAACGTACTTGCAGACTTGAAAACCCTTGCCTATTGTAGAGCGCGCCTCCTACTTCCACTGCTGAACGAAAACCCATGATTTTGGACCCTGTTTTCATAAGAAAAGGCTAAAAGAAATGTTTCACTTTTGTTACACTCAAACAGTGTCTCCTCTCATATGCTGAACTGGTCGCATTGTGGATTTTGGTTAAAACATGATTTTGGACAATGTTCGTGGAACTCAGCTTAAAACGTACTTGCAGACTTGAAAACCCTTGCCTATTGTAGAGCGCGCCTCCTACTTCCACTGCTGAACGAAAACCCATGATTTTGGACCCTGTTTTCATAAGAAAAGGCTAAAAGAAATGTTTCACTTTTGTTACACTCAAACAGTGTCTCCTCTCATATGCTGAACTGGTTGCATTGTGGATTTTGGTTAAAACATGATTTTGGACAATGTTCATGGAACTCAGCTTAAAACGTACTTGCAGACTTGAAAACCCTTGCCTATTGTAGAGCGCGCCTCCTACTTCCACTGCTGAACGAAAACCCATGATTTTGGACCCTGTTTTCATAAGAAAAGGCTAAAAGAAATGTTTCACTTTTGTTACACTCAAACAGTGTCTCCTCTCATATGCTGAACTAGTCGCATTGTGGATTTTGGTTAAAACATGATTTTGGACAATGTTCATGGAACTCAGCTTAAAACGTACTTGCAGACTTGAAAACCCTTGCCTATTGTAGAGCGCGCCTCCTACTTCCACTGCTGAACGAAAACCCATGATTTTGGACCCTGTTTTCATGCGAAAAGGCTAAAAGAAATGTTTCACGTTTGTTACACTCAAACAGTGTCTCCTCTCATATGCTGAACTGGTCGCATTGTGGATTTTGGTTAAAACATGATTTTGGACAATGTTCGTGGAACTCAGCTTAAAACGTACTTGCAGACTTGAAAACCCTTGCCTATTGTAGAGCGCGCCTCCTACTTCCACTGCTGAACGAAAACCCATGATTTTGGACCCTGTTTTTCATAAGAAAAGGCTAAAAGAAATGTTTCACTTTTGTTACACTCAAACAGTGTCTCCTCTCATATGCTGAACTAGTCGCATTGTGGATTTTGGTTAAAACATGATTTTGGACAATGTTCATGGAACTCAGCTTAAAACGTACTTGCAGACTTGAAAACCCTTGCCTATTGTAGAGCGCGCCTCCTACTTCCACTGCTGAACGAAAACCCATGATTTTGGACCCTGTTTTCATAAGAAAAGGCTAAAAGAAATGTTTCACTTTTGTTACACTCAAACAGTGTCTCCTCTCATATGCTGAACTGGTCGCATTGTGGATTTTGGCTAAAACATGATTTTGGACAATGTTCGTGGAACTCAGCTGAAAACGTACTTGCAGACTTGAAAACCCTTGCCTATTGTAGAGCGCGCCTCCTACTTCCACTGCTGAACGAAAACCCATGATTTTGGACCCTGTTTTCATGCGAAAAGGCTAAAAGAAATGTTTCACGTTTGTTACACTCAAACAGTGTCTCCTCTCATATGCTGAACTGGTCGCATTGTGGATTTTGGTTAAAACATGATTTTGGACAATGTTCGTGGAACTCAGCTTAAAACGTACTTGCAGACTTGAAAACCCTTGCCTATTGTAGAGCGCGCCTCCTACTTCCACTGCTGAACGAAAACCCATGATTTTGGACCCTGTTTTTCATAAGAAAAGGCTAAAAGAAATGTTTCACTTTTGTTACACTCAAACAGTGTCTCCTCTCATATGCTGAACTAGTCGCATTGTGGATTTTGGTTAAAACATGATTTTGGACAATGTTCATGGAACTCAGCTTAAAACGTACTTGCAGACTTGAAAACCCTTGCCTATTGTAGAGCGCGCCTCCTACTTCCACTGCTGAACGAAAACCCATGATTTTGGACCCTGTTTTCATAAGAAAAGGCTAAAAGAAATGTTTCACTTTTGTTACACTCAAACAGTGTCTCCTCTCATATGCTGAACTGGTCGCATTGTGGATTTTGGCTAAAACATGATTTTGGACAATGTTCGTGGAACTCAGCTGAAAACGTACTTGCAGACTTGAAAACCCTTGCCTATTGTAGAGCGCGCCTCCTACTTCCACTGCTGAACGAAAACCCATGATTTTGGACCCTGTTTTCATAAGAAAAGGCTAAAAGAAATGTTTCACGTTTGTTACACTCAAACAGTGTCTCCTCTCATATGCTGAACTGGTCGCATTGTGGATTTTGGTTAAAACATGATTTTGGACAATGTTCGTGGAACTCAGCTTAAAACGTACTTGCAGACTTGAAAACCCTTGCCTATTGTAGAGCGCGCCTCCTACTTCCACTGCTGAACGAAAACCCATGATTTTGGACCCTGTTTTCATAAGAAAAGGCTAAAAGAAATGTTTCACTTTTGTTACACTCAAACAGTGTCTCCTCTCATATGCTGAACTAGTTGCATTGTGGATTTTGGTTAAAACATGATTTTGGACAATGTTCATGGAACTCAGCTTAAAACGTACTTGCAGACTTGAAAACCCTTGCCTATTGTAGAGCGCGCCTCCTACTTCCACTGCTGAACGAAAACCCATGATTTTGGACCCTGTTTTCATGCGAAAAGGCTAAAAGAAATGTTTCACGTTTGTTACACTCAAACAGTGTCTCCTCTCATATGCTGAACTGGTCGCATTGTGGATTTTGGTTAAAACATGATTTTGGACAATGTTCATGGAACTCAGCTTAAAACGTACTTGCAGACTTGAAAACCCTTGCCTATTGTAGAGCGCGCCTCCTACTTCCACTGCTGAACGAAAACCCATGATTTTGGACCCTGTTTTCATGCGAAAAGGCTAAAAGAAATGTTTCACGTTTGTTACACTCAAACAGTGTCTCCTCTCATATGCTGAACTGGTCGCATTGTGGATTTTGGTTAAAACATGATTTTGGACAATGTTCGTGGAACTCAGCTTAAAACGTACTTGCAGACTTGAAAACCCTTGCCTATTGTAGAGCGCGCCTCCTACTTCCACTGCTGAATGAAAACCCATGATTTTGGACCCTGTTTTCATAAGAAAAGGCTAAAAGAAATGTTTCACTTTTGTTACACTCAAACAGTGTCTCCTCTCATATGCTGAACTAGTCGCATTGTGGATTTTGGTTAAAACATGATTTTGGACAATGTTCATGGAACTCAGCTTAAAACGTACTTGCAGACTTGAAAACCTTTGCCTATTGTAGAGCGCGCCTCCTACTTCCACTGCTGAACGAAAACCCATGATTTTGGACCCTGTTTTCATGCGAAAAGGCTAAAAGAAATGTTTCACGTTTGTTACACTCAAACAGTGTCTCCTCTCTTATGCTGAACTGGTCGCATTGTGGATTTTGGTTAAAACATGATTTTGGACAATGTTCATGGAACTCAGCTTAAAACGTACTTGCAGACTTGAAAACCCTTGCCTATTGTAGAGCGCGCCTCCTACTTCCACTGCTGAACGAAAACCCATGATTTTGGACCCTGTTTTCATAAGAAAAGGCTAAAAGAAATGTTTCACGTTTGTTACACTCAAACAGTGTCTCCTCTCATATGCTGAACTGGTCGCATTGTGGATTTTGGTTAAAACATGATTTTGGACAATGTTCGTGGAACTCAGCTTAAAACGTACTTGCAGACTTGAAAACCCTTGCCTATTGTAGAGCGCGCCTCCTACTTCCACTGCTGAACGAAAACCCATGATTTTGGACCCTGTTTTCATAAGAAAAGGCTAAAAAATAATGTTTCACTTTTGTTACACTCAAACAGTGTCTCCTCTCATATGCTGAACTAGTCGCATTGTGGATTTTGGTTAAAACATGATTTTGGACAATGTTCATGGAACTCAGCTTAAAACGTACTTGCAGACTTGAAAACCCTTGCCTATTGTAGAGCGCGCCTCCTACTTCCACTGCTGAACGAAAACCCATGATTTTGGACCCTGTTTTCATGCGAAAAGGCTAAAAGAAATGTTTCACGTTTGTTACACTCAAACAGTGTCTCCTCTCATATGCTGAACTGGTCGCATTGTGGATTTTGGTTAAAACATGATTTTGGACAATGTTCATGGAACTCAGCTTAAAACGTACTTGCAGACTTGAAAACCCTTGCCTATTGTAGAGCGCGCCTCCTACTTCCACTGCTGAACGAAAACCCATGATTTTGGACCCTGTTTTCATGCGAAAAGGCTAAAAGAAATGTTTCACGTTTGTTACACTCAAACAGTGTCTCCTCTCATATGCTGAACTGGTCGCATTGTGGATTTTGGTTAAAACATGATTTTGGACAATGTTCGTGGAACTCAGCTTAAAACGTACTTGCAGACTTGAAAACCCTTGCCTATTGTAGAGCGCGCCTCCTACTTCCACTGCTGAATGAAAACCCATGATTTTGGACCCTGTTTTCATAAGAAAAGGCTAAAAGAAATGTTTCACTTTTGTTACACTCAAACAGTGTCTCCTCTCATATGCTGAACTAGTCGCATTGTGGATTTTGGTTAAAACATGATTTTGGACAATGTTCATGGAACTCAGCTTAAAACGTACTTGCAGACTTGAAAACCTTTGCCTATTGTAGAGCGCGCCTCCTACTTCCACTGCTGAACGAAAACCCATGATTTTGGACCCTGTTTTCATGCGAAAAGGCTAAAAGAAATGTTTCACGTTTGTTACACTCAAACAGTGTCTCCTCTCTTATGCTGAACTGGTCGCATTGTGGATTTTGGTTAAAACATGATTTTGGACAATGTTCATGGAACTCAGCTTAAAACGTACTTGCAGACTTGAAAACACTTGCCTATTGTAGAGCGCGCCTCCTACTTCCACTGCTGAACGAAAACCCATGATTTTGGACCCTGTTTTCATGCGAAAAGGCTAAAAGAAATGTTTCACGTTTGTTACACTCAAACAGTGTCTCCTCTCATATGCTGAACTGGTCGCATTGTGGATTTTGGTTAAAACATGATTTTGGACAATGTTCATGGAACTCAGCTTAAAACGTACTTGCAGACTTGAAAACCCTTGCCTATTGTAGAGCGCGCCTCCTACTTCCACTGCTGAACGAAAACCCATGATTTTGGACCCTGTTTTCATGCGAAAAGGCTAAAAGAAATGTTTCACGTTTGTTACACTCAAACAGTGTCTCCTCTCATATGCTGAACTGGTCGCATTGTGGATTTTGGTTAAAACATGATTTTGGACAATGTTCGTGGAACTCAGCTTAAAACGTACTTGCAGACTTGAAAACCCTTGCCTATTGTAGAGCGCGCCTCCTACTTCCACTGCTGAATGAAAACCCATGATTTTGGACCCTGTTTTCATAAGAAAAGGCTAAAAGAAATGTTTCACTTTTGTTACACTCAAACAGTGTCTCCTCTCATATGCTGAACTAGTCGCATTGTGGATTTTGGTTAAAACATGATTTTGGACAATGTTCATGGAACTCAGCTTAAAACGTACTTGCAGACTTGAAAACCTTTGCCTATTGTAGAGCGCGCCTCCTACTTCCACTGCTGAACGAAAACCCATGATTTTGGACCCTGTTTTCATGCGAAAAGGCTAAAAGAAATGTTTCACGTTTGTTACACTCAAACAGTGTCTCCTCTCTTATGCTGAACTGGTCGCATTGTGGATTTTGGTTAAAACATGATTTTGGACAATGTTCATGGAACTCAGCTTAAAACGTACTTGCAGACTTGAAAACACTTGCCTATTGTAGAGCGCGCCTCCTACTTCCACTGCTGAACGAAAACCCATGATTTTGGACCCTGTTTTCATGCGAAAAGGCTAAAAGAAATGTTTCACGTTTGTTACACTCAAACAGTGTCTCCTCTCATATGCTGAACTGGTCGCATTGTGGATTTTGGTTAAAACATGATTTTGGACAATGTTCGTGGAACTCAGCTTAAAACGTACTTGCAGACTTGAAAACCCTTGCCTATTGTAGAGCGCGCCTCCTACTTCCACTGCTGAATGAAAACCCATGATTTTGGACCCTGTTTTCATGCGAAAAGGCTAAAAGAAATGTTTCACGTTTGTTACACTCAAACAGTGTCTCCTCTCATATGCTGAACTGGTCGCATTGTGGATTTTGGTTAAAACATGATTTTGGACAATGTTCGTGGAACTCAGCTTAAAACGTACTTGCAGACTTGAAAACCCTTGCCTATTGTAGAGCGCGCCTCCTACTTCCACTGCTGAACGAAAACCCATGATTTTGGACCCTGTTTTTCATAAGAAAAGGCTAAAAGAAATGTTTCACTTTTGTTACACTCAAACAGTGTCTCCTCTCATATGCTGAACTAGTCGCATTGTGGATTTTGGTTAAAACATGATTTTGGACAATGTTCATGGAACTCAGCTTAAAACGTACTTGCAGACTTGAAAACCCTTGCCTATTGTAGAGCGCGCCTCCTACTTCCACTGCTGAACGAAAACCCATGATTTTGGACCCTGTTTTCATAAGAAAAGGCTAAAAGAAATGTTTCACTTTTGTTACACTCAAACAGTGTCTCCTCTCATATGCTGAACTGGTCGCATTGTGAATTTTGGCTAAAACATGATTTTGGACAATGTTCGTGGAACTCAGCTGAAAACGTACTTGCAGACTTGAAAACCCTTGCCTATTGTAGAGCGCGCCTCCTACTTCCACTGCTGAACGAAAACCCATGATTTTGGACCCTGTTTTCATGCGAAAAGGCTAAAAGAAATGTTTCACGTTTGTTACACTCAAACAGTGTCTCCTCTCATATGCTGAACTGGTCGCATTGTGGATTTTGGTTAAAACATGATTTTGGACAATGTTCGTGGAACTCAGCTTAAAACGTACTTGCAGACTTGAAAACCCTTGCCTATTGTAGAGCGCGCCTCCTACTTCCACTGCTGAATGAAAACCCATGATTTTGGACCCTGTTTTCATAAGAAAAGGCTAAAAGAAATGTTTCACTTTTGTTACACTCAAACAGTGTCTCCTCTCATATGCTGAACTAGTCGCATTGTGGATTTTGGTTAAAACATGATTTTGGACAATGTTCATGGAACTCAGCTTAAAACGTACTTGCAGACTTGAAAACCTTTGCCTATTGTAGAGCGCGCCTCCTACTTCCACTGCTGAACGAAAACCCATGATTTTGGACCCTGTTTTCATGCGAAAAGGCTAAAAGAAATGTTTCACGTTTGTTACACTCAAACAGTGTCTCCTCTCTTATGCTGAACTGGTCGCATTGTGGATTTTGGTTAAAACATGATTTTGGACAATGTTCATGGAACTCAGCTTAAAACGTACTTGCAGACTTGAAAACACTTGCCTATTGTAGAGCGCGCCTCCTACTTCCACTGCTGAACGAAAACCCATGATTTTGGACCCTGTTTTCATGCGAAAAGGCTAAAAGAAATGTTTCACGTTTGTTACACTCAAACAGTGTCTCCTCTCATATGCTGAACTGGTCGCATTGTGGATTTTGGTTAAAACATGATTTTGGACAATGTTCATGGAACTCAGCTTAAAACGTACTTGCAGACTTGAAAACACTTGCCTATTGTAGAGCGCGCCTCCTACTTCCACTGCTGAACGAAAACCCATGATTTTGGACCCTGTTTTCATGCGAAAAGGCTAAAAGAAATGTTTCACGTTTGTTACACTCAAACAGTGTCTCCTCTCATATGCTGAACTGGTCGCATTGTGGATTTTGGTTAAAACATGATTTTGGAAAATGTTCGTGGAACTCAGCTTAAAACGTACTTGCAGACTTGAAAACCCTTGCCTATTGTAGAGCGCGCCTCCTACTTCCACTGCTGAACGAAAACCCATGATTTTGGACCCTGTTTTCATAAGAAAAGGCTAAAAGAAATGTTTCACGTTTGTTACACTCAAACAGTGTCTCCTCTCATATGCTGAACTGGTCGCATTGTGGATTTTGGTTAAAACATGATTTTGGACAATGTTCATGGAACTCAGCTTAAAACGTACTTGCAGACTTGAAAACACTTGCCTATTGTAGAGCGCGCCTCCTACTTCCACTGCTGAACGAAAACCCATGATTTTGGACCCTGTTTTCATGCGAAAAGGCTAAAAGAAATGTTTCACGTTTGTTACACTCAAACAGTGTCTCCTCTCATATGCTGAACTGGTCGCATTGTGGATTTTGGTTAAAACATGATTTTGGACAATGTTCGTGGAACTCAGCTTAAAACGTACTTGCAGACTTGAAAACCCTTGCCTATTGTAGAGCGTGCCTCCTACTTCCACTGCTGAATGAAAACCCATGATTTTGGACCCTGTTTTCATAAGAAAAGGCTAAAAGAAATGTTTCACTTTTGTTACACTCAAACAGTGTCTCCTCTCATATGCTGAACTAGTCGCATTGTGGATTTTGGTTAAAACATTATTTTGGACAATGTTCATGGAACTCAGCTTAAAACGTACTTGCAGACTTGAAAACCTTTGCCTATTGTAGAGCGCGCCTCCTACTTCCACTGCTGAACGAAAACCCATGATTTTGGACCCTGTTTTCATGCGAAAAGGCTAAAAGAAATGTTTCACGTTTGTTACACTCAAACAGTGTCTCCTCTCTTATGCTGAACTGGTCGCATTGTGGATTTTGGTTAAAACATGATTTTGGACAATGTTCATGGAACTCAGCTTAAAACGTACTTGCAGACTTGAAAACACTTGCCTATTGTAGAGCGCGCCTCCTACTTCCACTGCTGAACGAAAACCCATGATTTTGGACCCTGTTTTCATGCGAAAAGGCTAAAAGAAATGTTTCACGTTTGTTACACTCAAACAGTGTCTCCTCTCATATGCTGAACTGGTCGCATTGTGGATTTTGGTTAAAACATGATTTTGGACAATGTTCGTGGAACTCAGCTTAAAACGTACTTGCAGACTTGAAAACCCTTGCCTATTGTAGAGCGCGCCTCCTACTTCCACTGCTGAATGAAAACCCATGATTTTGGACCCTGTTTTCATGCGAAAAGGCTAAAAGAAATGTTTCACGTTTGTTACACTCAAACAGTGTCTCCTCTCATATGCTGAACTGGTCGCATTGTGGATTTTGGTTAAAACATGATTTTGGACAATGTTCATGGAACTCAGCTTAAAACGTACTTGCAGACTTGAAAACACTTGCCTATTGTAGAGCGCGCCTCCTACTTCCACTGCTGAACGAAAACCCATGATTTTGGACCCTGTTTTCATGCGAAAAGGCTAAAAGAAATGTTTCACGTTTGTTACACTCAAACAGTGTCTCCTCTCATATGCTGAACTGGTCGCATTGTGGATTTTGGTTAAAACATGATTTTGGACAATGTTCGTGGAACTCAGCTTAAAACGTACTTGCAGACTTGAAAACCCTTGCCTATTGTAGAGCGCGCCTCCTACTTCCACTGCTGAATGAAAACCCATGATTTTGGACCCTGTTTTCATAAGAAAAGGCTAAAAGAAATGTTTCACTTTTGTTACACTCAAACAGTGTCTCCTCTCATATGCTGAACTAGTCGCATTGTGGATTTTGGTTAAAACATGATTTTGGACAATGTTCATGGAACTCAGCTTAAAACGTACTTGCAGACTTGAAAACCTTTGCCTATTGTAGAGCGCGCCTCCTACTTCCACTGCTGAACGAAAACCCATGATTTTGGACCCTGTTTTCATGCGAAAAGGCTAAAAGAAATGTTTCACGTTTGTTACACTCAAACAGTGTCTCCTCTCTTATGCTGAACTGGTCGCATTGTGGATTTTGGTTAAAACATGATTTTGGACAATGTTCATGGAACTCAGCTTAAAACGTACTTGCAGACTTGAAAACACTTGCCTATTGTAGAGCGCGCCTCCTACTTCCACTGCTGAACGAAAACCCATGATTTTGGACCCTGTTTTCATGCGAAAAGGCTAAAAGAAATGTTTCACGTTTGTTACACTCAAACAGTGTCTCCTCTCATATGCTGAACTGGTCGCATTGTGGATTTTGGTTAA
Source organism: Coregonus lavaretus (assembly GCF_964263955.1). Lineage (NCBI taxonomy): Eukaryota > Metazoa > Chordata > Actinopteri > Salmoniformes > Salmonidae > Coregonus > Coregonus lavaretus. The sequence continues at coordinate 76,407,681 of NC_139988.1, read as the reverse complement.
AACATGATTTTGGACAATGTTCGTGGAACTCAGCTTAAAACGTACTTGCAGACTTGAAAACCCTTGCCTATTGTAGAGCGCGCCTCCTACTTCCACTGCTGAACGAAAACCCATGATTTTGGACCCTGTTTTTCATAAGAAAAGGCTAAAAGAAATGTTTCACTTTTGTTACACTCAAACAGTGTCTCCTCTCATATGCTGAACTAGTCGCATTGTGGATTTTGGTTAAAACATGATTTTGGACAATGTTCATGGAACTCAGCTTAAAACGTACTTGCAGACTTGAAAACCCTTGCCTATTGTAGAGCGCGCCTCCTACTTCCACTGCTGAACGAAAACCCATGATTTTGGACCCTGTTTTCATAAGAAAAGGCTAAAAGAAATGTTTCACTTTTGTTACACTCAAACAGTGTCTCCTCTCATATGCTGAACTGGTCGCATTGTGGATTTTGGCTAAAACATGATTTTGGACAATGTTCGTGGAACTCAGCTGAAAACGTACTTGCAGACTTGAAAACCCTTGCCTATTGTAGAGCGCGCCTCCTACTTCCACTGCTGAACGAAAACCCATGATTTTGGACCCTGTTTTCATAAGAAAAGGCTAAAAGAAATGTTTCACGTTTGTTACACTCAAACAGTGTCTCCTCTCATATGCTGAACTGGTCGCATTGTGGATTTTGGTTAAAACATGATTTTGGACAATGTTCGTGGAACTCAGCTTAAAACGTACTTGCAGACTTGAAAACCCTTGCCTATTGTAGAGCGCGCCTCCTACTTCCACTGCTGAACGAAAACCCATGATTTTGGACCCTGTTTTCATGCGAAAAGGCTAAAAGAAATGTTTCACGTTTGTTACACTCAAACAGTGTCTCCTCTCATATGCTGAACTGGTCGCATTGTGGATTTTGGTTAAAACATGATTTTGGACAATGTTCGTGGAACTCAGCTTAAAACGTACTTGCAGACTTGAAAACCCTTGCCTATTGTAGAGCGCGCCTCCTACTTCCACTGCTGAATGAAAACCCATGATTTTGGACCCTGTTTTCATAAGAAAAGGCTAAAAGAAATGTTTCACTTTTGTTACACTCAAACAGTGTCTCCTCTCATATGCTGAACTAGTCGCATTGTGGATTTTGGTTAAAACATGATTTTGGACAATGTTCATGGAACTCAGCTTAAAACGTACTTGCAGACTTGAAAACCTTTGCCTATTGTAGAGCGCGCCTCCTACTTCCACTGCTGAACGAAAACCCATGATTTTGGACCCTGTTTTCATGCGAAAAGGCTAAAAGAAATGTTTCACGTTTGTTACACTCAAACAGTGTCTCCTCTCTTATGCTGAACTGGTCGCATTGTGGATTTTGGTTAAAACATGATTTTGGACAATGTTCATGGAACTCAGCTTAAAACGTACTTGCAGACTTGAAAACACTTGCCTATTGTAGAGCGCGCCTCCTACTTCCACTGCTGAACGAAAACCCATGATTTTGGACCCTGTTTTCATGCGAAAAGGCTAAAAGAAATGTTTCACGTTTGTTACACTCAAACAGTGTCTCCTCTCATATGCTGAACTGGTCGCATTGTGGATTTTGGTTAAAACATGATTTTGGACAATGTTCATGGAACTCAGCTTAAAACGTACTTGCAGACTTGAAAACACTTGCCTATTGTAGAGCGCGCCTCCTACTTCCACTGCTGAACGAAAACCCATGATTTTGGACCCTGTTTTCATGCGAAAAGGCTAAAAGAAATGTTTCACGTTTGTTACACTCAAACAGTGTCTCCTCTCATATGCTGAACTGGTCGCATTGTGGATTTTGGTTAAAACATGATTTTGGAAAATGTTCGTGGAACTCAGCTTAAAACGTACTTGCAGACTTGAAAACCCTTGCCTATTGTAGAGCGCGCCTCCTACTTCCACTGCTGAACGAAAACCCATGATTTTGGACCCTGTTTTCATAAGAAAAGGCTAAAAGAAATGTTTCACGTTTGTTACACTCAAACAGTGTCTCCTCTCATATGCTGAACTGGTCGCATTGTGGATTTTGGTTAAAACATGATTTTGGACAATGTTCATGGAACTCAGCTTAAAACGTACTTGCAGACTTGAAAACACTTGCCTATTGTAGAGCGCGCCTCCTACTTCCACTGCTGAACGAAAACCCATGATTTTGGACCCTGTTTTCATGCGAAAAGGCTAAAAGAAATGTTTCACGTTTGTTACACTCAAACAGTGTCTCCTCTCATATGCTGAACTGGTCGCATTGTGGATTTTGGTTAAAACATGATTTTGGACAATGTTCGTGGAACTCAGCTTAAAACGTACTTGCAGACTTGAAAACCCTTGCCTATTGTAGAGCGCGCCTCCTACTTCCACTGCTGAACGAAAACCCATGATTTTGGACCCTGTTTTCATGCGAAAAGGCTAAAAGAAATGTTTCACGTTTGTTACACTCAAACAGTGTCTCCTCTCATATGCTGAACTGGTCGCATTGTGGATTTTGGTTAAAACATGATTTTGGACAATGTTCATGGAACTCAGCTTAAAACGTACTTGCAGACTTGAAAACACTTGCCTATTGTAGAGCGCGCCTCCTACTTCCACTGCTGAACGAAAACCCATGATTTTGGACCCTGTTTTCATGCGAAAAGGCTAAAAGAAATGTTTCACGTTTGTTACACTCAAACAGTGTCTCCTCTCATATGCTGAACTGGTCGCATTGTGGATTTTGGTTAAAACATGATTTTGGAAAATGTTCGTGGAACTCAGCTTAAAACGTACTTGCAGACTTGAAAACCCTTGCCTATTGTAGAGCGCGCCTCCTACTTCCACTGCTGAACGAAAACCCATGATTCTGGACCCTGTTTTCATAAGAAAAGGCTAAAAGAAATGTTTCACGTTTGTTACACTCAAACAGTGTCTCCTCTCATATGCTGAACTGGTCGCATTGTGGATTTTGGTTAAAACATGATTTTGGACAATGTTCATGGAACTCAGCTTAAAACGTACTTGCAGACTTGAAAACACTTGCCTATTGTAGAGCGCGCCTCCTACTTCCACTGCTGAACGAAAACCCATGATTTTGGACCCTGTTTTCATGCGAAAAGGCTAAAAGAAATGTTTCACGTTTGTTACACTCAAACAGTGTCTCCTCTCATATGCTGAACTGGTCGCATTGTGGATTTTGGTTAAAACATGATTTTGGACAATGTTCGTGGAACTCAGCTTAAAACGTACTTGCAGACTTGAAAACCCTTGCCTATTGTAGAGCGCGCCTCCTACTTCCACTGCTGAATGAAAACCCATGATTTTGGACCCTGTTTTCATAAGAAAAGGCTAAAAGAAATGTTTCACTTTTGTTACACTCAAACAGTGTCTCCTCTCATATGCTGAACTAGTCGCATTGTGGATTTTGGTTAAAACATGATTTTGGACAATGTTCATGGAACTCAGCTTAAAACGTACTTGCAGACTTGAAAACCTTTGCCTATTGTAGAGCGCGCCTCCTACTTCCACTGCTGAACGAAAACCCATGATTTTGGACCCTGTTTTCATGCGAAAAGGCTAAAAGAAATGTTTCACGTTTGTTACATTCAAACAGTGTCTCCTCTCTTATGCTGAACTGGTCGCATTGTGGATTTTGGTTAAAACATGATTTTGGACAATGTTCATGGAACTCAGCTTAAAACGTACTTGCAGACTTCAAAACACTTGCCTATTGTAGAGCGCGCCTCCTACTTCCACTGCTGAACGAAAACCCATGATTTTGGACCCTGTTTTCATGCGAAAAGGCTAAAAGAAATGTTTCACGTTTGTTACACTCAAACAGTGTCTCCTCTCATATGCTGAACTGGTCGCATTGTGGATTTTGGTTAAAACATGATTTTGGACAATGTTCGTGGAACTCAGCTTAAAACGTACTTGCAGACTTGAAAACCCTTGCCTATTGTAGAGCGCGCCTCCTACTTCCACTGCTGAATGAAAACCCATGATTTTGGACCCTGTTTTCATGCGAAAAGGCTAAAAGAAATGTTTCACGTTTGTTACACTCAAACAGTGTCTCCTCTCATATGCTGAACTAGTCGCATTGTGGATTTTGGTTAAAACATGATTTTGGACAATGTTCGTGGAACTCAGCTTAAAACGTACTTGCAGACTTGAAAACCCTTGCCTATTGTAGAGCGCGCCTCCTACTTCCACTGCTGAACGAAAACCCATGATTTTGGACCCTGTTTTCATAAGAAAAGGCTAAAAGAAATGTTTCACTTTTGTTACACTCAAACAGTGTCTCCTCTCATATGCTGAACTGGTCGCATTGTGGATTTTGGCTAAAACATGATTTTGGACAATGTTCGTGGAACTCAGCTGAAAACGTACTTGCAGACTTGAAAACCCTTGCCTATTGTAGAGCGCGCCTCCTACTTCCACTGCTGAACGAAAACCCATGATTTTGGACCCTGTTTTCATAAGAAAAGGCTAAAAGAAATGTTTCACGTTTGTTACACTCAAACAGTGTCTCCTCTCATATGCTGAACTGGTCGCATTGTGGATTTTGGTTAAAACATGATTTTGGACAATGTTCGTGGAACTCAGCTTAAAACGTACTTGCAGACTTGAAAACCCTTGCCTATTGTAGAGCGCGCCTCCTACTTCCACTGCTGAATGAAAACCCATGATTTTGGACCCTGTTTTCATAAGAAAAGGCTAAAAGAAATGTTTCACTTTTGTTACACTCAAACAGTGTCTCCTCTCATATGCTGAACTAGTCGCATTGTGGATTTTGGTTAAAACATGATTTTGGACAATGTTCATGGAACTCAGCTTAAAACGTACTTGCAGACTTGAAAACCTTTGCCTGTTGTAGAGCGCGCCTCCTACTTCCACTGCTGAACGAAAACCCATGATTTTGGACCCTGTTTTCATGCGAAAAGGCTAAAAGAAATGTTTCACGTTTGTTACACTCAAACAGTGTCTCCTCTCTTATGCTGAACTGGTCGCATTGTGGATTTTGGTTAAAACATGATTTTGGACAATGTTCATGGAACTCAGCTTAAAACGTACTTGCAGACTTGAAAACACTTGCCTATTGTAGAGCGCGCCTCCTACTTCCACTGCTGAACGAAAACCCATGATTTTGGACCCTGTTTTCATGCGAAAAGGCTAAAAGAAATGTTTCACGTTTGTTACACTCAAACAGTGTCTCCTCTCATATGCTGAACTGGTCGCATTGTGGATTTTGGTTAAAACATGATTTTGGACAATGTTCGTGGAACTCAGCTTAAAACGTACTTGCAGACTTGAAAACCCTTGCCTATTGTAGAGCGCGCCTCCTACTTCCACTGCTGAACGAAAACCCATGATTTTGGACCCTGTCTTCATAAGAAAAGGCTAAAAGAAATGTTTCACTTTTGTTACACTCAAACAGTGTCTCCTCTCATATGCTGAACTGGTCGCATTGTGGATTTTGGTTAAAACATGATTTTGGACAATGTTCGTGGAACTCAGCTTAAAACGTACTTGCAGACTTGAAAACCCTTGCCTATTGTAGAGCGCGCCTCCTACTTCCACTGCTGAATGAAAACCCATGATTTTGGACCCTGTTTTCATAAGAAAAGGCTAAAAGAAATGTTTCACTTTTGTTACACTCAAACAGTGTCTCCTCTCATATGCTGAACTAGTCGCATTGTGGATTTTGGTTAAAACATGATTTTGGACAATGTTCATGGAACTCAGCTTAAAACGTACTTGCAGACTTGAAAACCTTTGCCTATTGTAGAGCGCGCCTCCTACTTCCACTGCTGAACGAAAACCCATGATTTTGGACCCTGTTTTCATGCGAAAAGGCTAAAAGAAATGTTTCACGTTTGTTACACTCAAACAGTGTCTCCTCTCATATGCTGAACTGGTCGCATTGTGGATTTTGGTTAAAACATGATTTTGGACAATGTTCGTGGAACTCAGCTTAAAACGTACTTGCAGACTTGAAAACCCTTGCCTATTGTAGAGCGCGCCTCCTACTTCCACTGCTGAATGAAAACCCATGATTTTGGACCCTGTTTTCATGCGAAAAGGCTAAAAGAAATGTTTCACGTTTGTTACACTCAAACAGTGTCTCCTCTCATATGCTGAACTGTTTGCATTGTGGATTTTGGTTAAAACATGATTTTGGACAATGTTCGTGGAACTCAGCTTAAAACGTACTTGCAGACTTGAAAACCCTTGCCTATTGTAGAGCGCGCCTCCTACTTCCACTGCTGAACGAAAACCCATGATTTTGGACCCTGTTTTCATAAGAAAAGGCTAAAAGAAATGTTTCACGTTTGTTACACTCAAACAGTGTCTCCTCTCATATGCTGAACTGGTCGCATTGTGGATTTTGGTTAAAACATGATTTTGGACAATGTTCATGGAACTCAGCTTAAAACGTACTTGCAGACTTGAAAACACTTGCCTATTGTAGAGCGCGCCTCCTACTTCCACTGCTGAACGAAAACCCATGATTTTGGACCCTGTTTTCATGCGAAAAGGCTAAAAGAAATGTTTCACGTTTGTTACACTCAAACAGTGTCTCCTCTCATATGCTGAACTGGTCGCATTGTGGATTTTGGTTAAAACATGATTTTGGACAATGTTCGTGGAACTCAGCTTAAAACGTACTTGCAGACTTGAAAACCCTTGCCTATTGTAGAGCGCGCCTCCTACTTCCACTGCTGAACGAAAACCCATGATTTTGGACCCTGTTTTCATAAGAAAAGGCTAAAAGAAATGTTTCACGTTTGTTACACTCAAACAGTGTCTCCTCTCATATGCTGAACTGGTCGCATTGTGGATTTTGGTTAAAACATGATTTTGGACAATGTTCATGGAACTCAGCTTAAAACGTACTTGCAGACTTGAAAACACTTGCCTATTGTAGAGCGCGCCTCCTACTTCCACTGCTGAACGAAAACCCATGATTTTGGACCCTGTTTTCATGCGAAAAGGCTAAAAGAAATGTTTCACGTTTGTTACACTCAAACAGTGTCTCCTCTCATATGCTGAACTGGTCGCATTGTGGATTTAGGTTAAAACATGATTTTGGACAATGTTCGTGGAACTCAGCTTAAAACGTACTTGCAGACTTGAAAACCCTTGCCTATTGTAGAGCGCGCCTCCTACTTCCACTGCTGAATGAAAACCCATGATTTTGGACCCTGTTTTCATGCGAAAAGGCTAAAAGAAATGTTTCACGTTTGTTACACTCAAACAGTGTCTCCTCTCATATGCTGAACTGGTCGCATTGTGGATTTTGGTTAAAACATGATTTTGGACAATGTTCGTGGAACTCAGCTTAAAACGTACTTGCAGACTTGAAAACCCTTGCCTATTGTAGAGCGCGCCTCCTACTTCCACTGCTGAACGAAAACCCATGATTTTGGACCCTGTTTTCATAAGAAAAGGCTAAAAGAAATGTTTCACGTTTGTTACACTCAAACAGTGTCTCCTCTCATATGCTGAACTGGTCGCATTGTGGATTTTGGTTAAAACATGATTTTGGACAATGTTCATGGAACTCAGCTTAAAACGTACTTGCAGACTTGAAAACACTTGCCTATTGTAGAGCGCGCCTCCTACTTCCACTGCTGAACGAAAACCCATGATTTTGGACCCTGTTTTCATGCGAAAAGGCTAAAAGAAATGTTTCACGTTTGTTACACTCAAACAGTGTCTCCTCTCATATGCTGAACTGGTCGCATTGTGGATTTTGGTTAAAACATGATTTTGGACAATGTTCGTGGAACTCAGCTTAAAACGTACTTGCAGACTTGAAAACCCTTGCCTATTGTAGAGCGCGCCTCCTACTTCCACTGCTGAACGAAAACCCATGATTTTGGACCCTGTTTTCATAAGAAAAGGCTAAAAGAAATGTTTCACGTTTGTTACACTCAAACAGTGTCTCCTCTCATATGCTGAACTGGTCGCATTGTGGATTTTGGTTAAAACATGATTTTGGACAATGTTCATGGAACTCAGCTTAAAACGTACTTGCAGACTTGAAAACCCTTGCCTATTGTAGAGCGCGCCTCCTACTTCCACTGCTGAACGAAAACCCATGATTTTGGACCCTGTTTTCATGCGAAAAGGCTAAAAGAAATGTTTCACGTTTGTTACACTCAAACAGTGTCTCCTCTCATATGCTGAACTGGTCGCATTGTGGATTTTGGTTAAAACATGATTTTGGACAATGTTCGTGGAACTCAGCTTAAAACGTACTTGCAGACTTGAAAACCCTTGCCTATTGTAGAGCGCGCCTCCTACTTCCACTGCTGAATGAAAACCCATGATTTTGGACCCTGTTTTCATAAGAAAAGGCTAAAAGAAATGTTTCACTTTTGTTACACTCAAACAGTGTCTCCTCTCATATGCTGAACTAGTCGCATTGTGGATTTTGGTTAAAACATGATTTTGGACAATGTTCATGGAACTCAGCTTAAAACGTACTTGCAGACTTGAAAACCTTTGCCTATTGTAGAGCGCGCCTCCTACTTCCACTGCTGAACGAAAACCCATGATTTTGGACCCTGTTTTCATGCGAAAAGGCTAAAAGAAATGTTTCACGTTTGTTACACTCAAACAGTGTCTCCTCTCTTATGCTGAACTGGTCGCATTGTGGATTTTGGTTAAAACATGATTTTGGACAATGTTCATGGAACTCAGCTTAAAACGTACTTGCAGACTTGAAAACACTTGCCTATTGTAGAGCGCGCCTCCTACTTCCACTGCTGAACGAAAACCCATGATTTTGGACCCTGTTTTCATGCGAAAAGGCTAAAAGAAATGTTTCACGTTTGTTACACTCAAACAGTGTCTCCTCTCATATGCTGAACTGGTCGCATTGTGGATTTTGGTTAAAACATGATTTTGGACAATGTTCATGGAACTCAGCTTAAAACGTACTTGCAGACTTGAAAACCCTTGCCTATTGTAGAGCGCGCCTCCTACTTCCACTGCTGAACGAAAACCCATGATTTTGGACCCTGTTTTCATGCGAAAAGGCTAAAAGAAATGTTTCACGTTTGTTACACTCAAACAGTGTCTCCTCTCATATGCTGAACTGGTCGCATTGTGGATTTTGGTTAAAACATGATTTTGGACAATGTTCGTGGAACTCAGCTTAAAACGTACTTGCAGACTTGAAAACCCTTGCCTATTGTAGAGCGCGCCTCCTACTTCCACTGCTGAATGAAAACCCATGATTTTGGACCCTGTTTTCATAAGAAAAGGCTAAAAGAAATGTTTCACTTTTGTTACACTCAAACAGTGTCTCCTCTCATATGCTGAACTAGTCGCATTGTGGATTTTGGTTAAAACATGATTTTGGACAATGTTCATGGAACTCAGCTTAAAACGTACTTGCAGACTTGAAAACCTTTGCCTATTGTAGAGCGCGCCTCCTACTTCCACTGCTGAACGAAAACCCATGATTTTGGACCCTGTTTTCATGCGAAAAGGCTAAAAGAAATGTTTCACGTTTGTTACACTCAAACAGTGTCTCCTCTCTTATGCTGAACTGGTCGCATTGTGGATTTTGGTTAAAACATGATTTTGGACAATGTTCATGGAACTCAGCTTAAAACGTACTTGCAGACTTGAAAACACTTGCCTATTGTAGAGCGCGCCTCCTACTTCCACTGCTGAACGAAAACCCATGATTTTGGACCCTGTTTTCATGCGAAAAGGCTAAAAGAAATGTTTCACGTTTGTTACACTCAAACAGTGTCTCCTCTCATATGCTGAACTGGTCGCATTGTGGATTTTGGTTAAAACATGATTTTGGACAATGTTCGTGGAACTCAGCTTAAAACGTACTTGCAGACTTGAAAACCCTTGCCTATTGTAGAGCGCGCCTCCTACTTCCACTGCTGAACGAAAACCCATGATTTTGGACCCTGTTTTCATAAGAAAAGGCTAAAAGAAATGTTTCACGTTTGTTACACTCAAACAGTGTCTCCTCTCATATGCTGAACTGGTCGCATTGTGGATTTTGGTTAAAACATGATTTTGGACAATGTTCATGGAACTCAGCTTAAAACGTACTTGCAGACTTGAAAACACTTGCCTATTGTAGAGCGCGCCTCCTACTTCCACTGCTGAACGAAAACCCATGATTTTGGACCCTGTTTTCATGCGAAAAGGCTAAAAGAAATGTTTCACGTTTGTTACACTCAAACAGTGTCTCCTCTCATATGCTGAACTGGTCGCATTGTGGATTTTGGTTAAAACATGATTTTGGACAATGTTCGTGGAACTCAGCTTAAAACGTACTTGCAGACTTGAAAACCCTTGCCTATTGTAGAGCGCGCCTCCTACTTCCACTGCTGAACGAAAACCCATGATTTTGGACCCTGTTTTCATAAGAAAAGGCTAAAAGAAATGTTTCACGTTTGTTACACTCAAACAGTGTCTCCTCTCATATGCTGAACTGGTCGCATTGTGGATTTTGGTTAAAACATGATTTTGGACAATGTTCATGGAACTCAGCTTAAAACGTACTTGCAGACTTGAAAACACTTGCCTATTGTAGAGCGCGCCTCCTACTTCCACTGCTGAACGAAAACCCATGATTTTGGACCCTGTTTTCATGCGAAAAGGCTAAAAGAAATGTTTCACGTTTGTTACACTCAAACAGTGTCTCCTCTCATATGCTGAACTGGTCGCATTGTGGATTTTGGTTAAAACATGATTTTGGACAATGTTCGTGGAACTCAGCTTAAAACGTACTTGCAGACTTGAAAACCCTTGCCTATTGTAGAGCGCGCCTCCTACTTCCACTGCTGAACGAAAACCCATGATTTTGGACCCTGTTTTCATGCGAAAAGGCTAAAAGAAATGTTTCACGTTTGTTACACTCAAACAGTGTCTCCTCTCATATGCTGAACTGGTCGCATTGTGGATTTTGGTTAAAACATGATTTTGGACAATGTTCGTGGAACTCAGCTTAAAACGTACTTGCAGACTTGAAAACCCTTGCCTATTGTAGAGCGCGCCTCCTACTTCCACTGCTGAACGAAAACCCATGATTTTGGACCCTGTTTTCATAAGAAAAGGCTAAAAGAAATGTTTCACTTTTGTTACACTCAAACAGTGTCTCCTCTCATATGCTGAACTGGTTGCATTGTGGATTTTGGTTAAAACATGATTTTGGACAATGTTCATGGAACTCAGCTTAAAACGTACTTGCAGACTTGAAAACCCTTGCCTATTGTAGAGCGCGCCTCCTACTTCCACTGCTGAACGAAAACCCATGATTTTGGACCCTGTTTTCATAAGAAAAGGCTAAAAGAAATGTTTCACTTTTGTTACACTCAAACAGTGTCTCCTCTCATATGCTGAACTGGTCGCATTGTGGATTTTGGTTAAAACATGATTTTGGACAATGTTCGTGGAACTCAGCTTAAAACGTACTTGCAGACTTGAAAACCCTTGCCTATTGTAGAGCGCGCCTCCTACTTCCACTGCTGAACGAAAACCCATGATTTTGGACCCTGTTTTCATAAGAAAAGGCTAAAAGAAATGTTTCACTTTTGTTACACTCAAACAGTGTCTCCTCTCATATGCTGAACTAGTCGCATTGTGGATTTTGGTTAAAACATGATTTTGGACAATGTTCATGGAACTCAGCTTAAAACGTACTTGCAGACTTGAAAACCCTTGCCTATTGTAGAGCGCGCCTCCTACTTCCACTGCTGAACGAAAACCCATGATTTTGGACCCTGTTTTCATGCGAAAAGGCTAAAAGAAATGTTTCACGTTTGTTACACTCAAACAGTGTCTCCTCTCATATGCTGAACTGGTCGCATTGTGGATTTTGGTTAAAACATGATTTTGGACAATGTTCGTGGAACTCAGCTTAAAACGTACTTGCAGACTTGAAAACCCTTGCCTATTGTAGAGCGCGCCTCCTACTTCCACTGCTGAACGAAAACCCATGATTTTGGACCCTGTTTTTCATAAGAAAAGGCTAAAAGAAATGTTTCACTTTTGTTACACTCAAACAGTGTCTCCTCTCATATGCTGAACTAGTCGCATTGTGGATTTTGGTTAAAACATGATTTTGGACAATGTTCATGGAACTCAGCTTAAAACGTACTTGCAGACTTGAAAACACTTGCCTATTGTAGAGCGCGCCTCCTACTTCCACTGCTGAACGAAAACCCATGATTTTGGACCCTGTTTTCATAAGAAAAGGCTAAAAGAAATGTTTCACGTTTGTTACACTCAAACAGTGTCTCCTCTCATATGCTGAACTGGTCGCATTGTGGATTTTGGTTAAAAAATGATTTTGGACAATGTTCATGGAACTCAGCTTAAAACGTACTTGCAGACTTGAAAACCCTTGCCTATTGTAGAGCGCGCCTCCTACTTCCACTGCTGAACGAAAACCCATGATTTTGGACCCTGTTTTCATGCGAAAAGGCTAAAAGAAATGTTTCACGTTTGTTACACTCAAACAGTGTCTCCTCTCATATGCTGAACTGGTCGCATTGTGGATTTTGGTTAAAACATGATTTTGGACAATGTTCGTGGAATTCAGCTTAAAACGTACTTGCAGACTTGAAAACCCTTGCCTATTGTAGAGCGCGCCTCCTACTTCCACTGCTGAATGAAAACCCATGATTTTGGACCCTGTTTTCATAAGAAAAGGCTAAAAGAAATGTTTCACTTTTGTTACACTCAAACAGTGTCTCCTCTCATATGCTGAACTAGTCGCATTGTGGATTTTGGTTAAAACATGATTTTGGACAATGTTCATGGAACTCAGCTTAAAACGTACTTGCAGACTTGAAAACCTTTGCCTATTGTAGAGCGCGCCTCCTACTTCCACTGCTGAACGAAAACCCATGATTTTGGACCCTGTTTTCATGCGAAAAGGCTAAAAGAAATGTTTCACGTTTGTTACACTCAAACAGTGTCTCCTCTCTTATGCTGAACTGGTCGCATTGTGGATTTTGGTTAAAACATGATTTTGGACAATGTTCATGGAACTCAGCTTAAAACGTACTTGCAGACTTGAAAACACTTGCCTATTGTAGAGCGCGCCTCCTACTTCCACTGCTGAACGAAAACCCATGATTTTGGACCCTGTTTTCATGCGAAAAGGCTAAAAGAAATGTTTCACGTTTGTTACACTCAAACAGTGTCTCCTCTCATATGCTGAACTGGTCGCATTGTGGATTTTGGTTAAAACATGATTTTGGACAATGTTCGTGGAACTCAGCTTAAAACGTACTTGCAGACTTGAAAACCCTTGCCTATTGTAGAGCGCGCCTCCTACTTCCACTGCTGAATGAAAACCCATGATTTTGGACCCTGTTTTCATGCGAAAAGGCTAAAAGAAATGTTTCACGTTTGTTACACTCAAACAGTGTCTCCTCTCATATGCTGAACTGGTCGCATTGTGGATTTTGGTTAAAACATGATTTTGGACAATGTTCGTGGAACTCAGCTTAAAATGTACTTGCAGACTTGAAAACCCTTGCCTATTGTAGAGCGCGCCTCCTACTTCCACTGCTGAACGAAAACCCATGATTTTGGACCCTGTTTTCATAAGAAAAGGCTAAAAGAAATGTTTCACGTTTGTTACACTCAAACAGTGTCTCCTCTCATATGCTGAACTGGTCGCATTGTGGATTTTGGTTAAAACATGATTTTGGACAATGTTCATGGAACTCAGCTTAAAACGTACTTGTAGACTTGAAAACACTTGCCTATTGTAGAGCGCGCCTCCTACTTCCACTGCTGAACGAAAACCCATGATTTTGGACCCTGTTTTCATGCGAAAAGGCTAAAAGAAATGTTTCACGTTTGTTACACTCAAACAGTGTCTCCTCTCATATGCTGAACTGGTCGCATTGTGGATTTTGGTTAAAACATGATTTTGGACAATGTTCGTGGAACTCAGCTTAAAACGTACTTGCAGACTTGAAAACCCTTGCCTATTGTAGAGCGCGCCTCCTACTTCCACTGCTGAACGAAAACCCATGATTTTGGACCCTGTTTTCATAAGAAAAGGCTAAAAGAAATGTTTCACGTTTGTTACACTCAAACAGTGTCTCCTCTCATATGCTGAACTGGTCGCATTGTGGATTTTGGTTAAAACATGATTTTGGACAATGTTCATGGAACTCAGCTTAAAACGTACTTGCAGACTTGAAAACACTTGCCTATTGTAGAGCGCGCCTCCTACTTCCACTGCTGAACGAAAACCCATGATTTTGGACCCTGTTTTCATGCGAAAAGGCTAAAAGAAATGTTTCACGTTTGTTACACTCAAACAGTGTCTCCTCTCATATGCTGAACTGGTCGCATTGTGGATTTTGGTTAAAACATGATTTTGGACAATGTTCGTGGAACTCAGCTTAAAACGTACTTGCAGACTTGAAAACCCTTGCCTATTGTAGAGCGCGCCTCCTACTTCCACTGCTGAACGAAAACCCATGATTTTGGACCCTGTTTTCATGCGAAAAGGCTAAAAGAAATGTTTCACGTTTGTTACACTCAAACAGTGTCTCCTCTCATATGCTGAACTGGTCGCATTGTGGATTTTGGTTAAAACATGATTTTGGACAATGTTCGTGGAACTCAGCTTAAAACGTACTTGCAGACTTGAAAACCCTTGCCTATTGTAGAGCGCGCCTCCTACTTCCACTGCTGAACGAAAACCCATGATTTTGGACCCTGTTTTCATAAGAAAAGGCTAAAAGAAATGTTTCACTTTTGTTACACTCAAACAGTGTCTCCTCTCATATGCTGAACTGGTTGCATTGTGGATTTTGGTTAAAACATGATTTTGGACAATGTTCATGGAACTCAGCTTAAAACGTACTTGCAGACTTGAAAACCCTTGCCTATTGTAGAGCGCGCCTCCTACTTCCACTGCTGAACGAAAACCCATGATTTTGGACCCTGTTTTCATAAGAAAAGGCTAAAAGAAATGTTTCACTTTTGTTACACTCAAACAGTGTCTCCTCTCATATGCTGAACTGGTCGCATTGTGGATTTTGGTTAAAACATGATTTTGGACAATGTTCGTGGAACTCAGCTTAAAACGTACTTGCAGACTTGAAAACCCTTGCCTATTGTAGAGCGCGCCTCCTACTTCCACTGCTGAACGAAAACCCATGATTTTGGACCCTGTTTTCATAAGAAAAGGCTAAAAGAAATGTTTCACGTTTGTTACACTCAAACAGTGTCTCCTCTCATATGCTGAACTGGTCGCATTGTGGATTTTGGTTAAAACATGATTTTGGACAATGTTCATGGAACTCAGCTTAAAACGTACTTGCAGACTTGAAAACACTTGCCTATTGTAGAGCGCGCCTCCTACTTCCACTGCTGAACGAAAACCCATGATTTTGGACCCTGTTTTCATGCGAAAAGGCTAAAAGAAATGTTTCACGTTTGTTACACTCAAACAGTGTCTCCTCTCATATGCTGAACTGGTCGCATTGTGGATTTTGGTTAAAACATGATTTTGGACAATGTTCGTGGAACTCAGCTTAAAACGTACTTGCAGACTTGAAAACCCTTGCCTATTGTAGAGCGCGCCTCCTACTTCCACTGCTGAACGAAAACCCATGATTTTGGACCCTGTTTTCATGCGAAAAGGCTAAAAGAAATGTTTCACGTTTGTTACACTCAAACAGTGTCTCCTCTCATATGCTGAACTGGTCGCATTGTGGATTTTGGTTAAAACATGATTTTGGACAATGTTCGTGGAACTCAGCTTAAAACGTACTTGCAGACTTGAAAACCCTTGCCTATTGTAGAGCACGCCTCCTACTTCCACTGCTGAACGAAAACCCATGATTTTGGACCCTGTTTTCATAAGAAAAGGCTAAAAGAAATGTTTCACTTTTGTTACACTCAAACAGTGTCTCCTCTCATATGCTGAACTGGTTGCATTGTGGATTTTGGTTAAAACATGATTTTGGACAATGTTCATGGAACTCAGCTTAAAACGTACTTGCAGACTTGAAAACCCTTGCCTATTGTAGAGCGCGCCTCCTACTTCCACTGCTGAACGAAAACCCATGATTTTGGACCCTGTTTTCATAAGAAAAGGCTAAAAGAAATGTTTCACTTTTGTTACACTCAAACAGTGTCTCCTCTCATATGCTGAACTGGTCGCATTGTGGATTTTGGTTAAAACATGATTTTGGACAATGTTCGTGGAACTCAGCTTAAAACGTACTTGCAGACTTGAAAACCCTTGCCTATTGTAGAGCGCGCCTCCTACTTCCACTGCTGAACGAAAACCCATGATTTTGGACCCTGTTTTCATAAGAAAAGGCTAAAATAAATGTTTCACTTTTGTTACACTCAAACAGTGTCTCCTCTCATATGCTGAACTGGTTGCATTGTGGATTTTGGTTAAAACATGATTTTGGACAATGTTCATGGAACTCAGCTTAAAACGTACTTGCAGACTTGAAAACCCTTGCCTATTGTAGAGCGCGCCTCCTACTTCCACTGCTGAACGAAAACCCATGATTTTGGACCCTGTTTTCATAAGAAAAGGCTAAAAGAAATGTTTCACTTTTGTTACACTCAAACAGTGTCTCCTCTCATATGCTGAACTAGTCGCATTGTGGATTTTGGTTAAAACATGATTTTGGACAATGTTCATGGAACTCAGCTTAAAACGTACTTGCAGACTTGAAAACCCTTGCCTATTGTAGAGCGCGCCTCCTACTTCCACTGCTGAACGAAAACCCATGATTTTGGACCCTGTTTTCATAAGAAAAGGCTAAAAGAAATGTTTCACGTTTGTTACACTCAAACAGTGTCTCCTCTCATATGCTGAACTGGTCGCATTGTGGATTTTGGTTAAAAAATGATTTTGGACAATGTTCATGGAACTCAGCTTAAAACGTACTTGCAGACTTGAAAACCCTTGCCTATTGTAGAGCGCGCCTCCTACTTCCACTGCTGAACGAAAACCCATGATTTTGGACCCTGTTTTCATGCGAAAAGGCTAAAAGAAATGTTTCACGTTTGTTACACTCAAACAGTGTCTCCTCTCATATGCTGAACTGGTCGCATTGTGGATTTTGGTTAAAACATGATTTTGGACAATGTTCGTGGAATTCAGCTTAAAACGTACTTGCAGACTTGAAAACCCTTGCCTATTGTAGAGCGCGCCTCCTACTTCCACTGCTGAATGAAAACCCATGATTTTGGACCCTGTTTTCATAAGAAAAGGCTAAAAGAAATGTTTCACTTTTGTTACACTCAAACAGTGTCTCCTCTCATATGCTGAACTAGTCGCATTGTGGATTTTGGTTAAAACATGATTTTGGACAATGTTCATGGAACTCAGCTTAAAACGTACTTGCAGACTTGAAAACCTTTGCCTATTGTAGAGCGCGCCTCCTACTTCCACTGCTGAACGAAAACCCATGATTTTGGACCCTGTTTTCATGCGAAAAGGCTAAAAGAAATGTTTCACGTTTGTTACACTCAAACAGTGTCTCCTCTCTTATGCTGAACTGGTCGCATTGTGGATTTTGGTTAAAACATGATTTTGGACAATGTTCATGGAACTCAGCTTAAAACGTACTTGCAGACTTGAAAACACTTGCCTATTGTAGAGCGCGCCTCCTACTTCCACTGCTGAACGAAAACCCATGATTTTGGACCCTGTTTTCATGCGAAAAGGCTAAAAGAAATGTTTCACGTTTGTTACACTCAAACAGTGTCTCCTCTCATATGCTGAACTGGTCGCATTGTGGATTTTGGTTAAAACATGATTTTGGACAATGTTCGTGGAACTCAGCTTAAAACGTACTTGCAGACTTGAAAACCCTTGCCTATTGTAGAGCGCGCCTCCTACTTCCACTGCTGAATGAAAACCCATGATTTTGGACCCTGTTTTCATGCGAAAAGGCTAAAAGAAATGTTTCACGTTTGTTACACTCAAACAGTGTCTCCTCTCATATGCTGAACTGGTCGCATTGTGGATTTTGGTTAAAACATGATTTTGGACAATGTTCGTGGAACTCAGCTTAAAATGTACTTGCAGACTTGAAAACCCTTGCCTATTGTAGAGCGCGCCTCCTACTTCCACTGCTGAACGAAAACCCATGATTTTGGACCCTGTTTTCATAAGAAAAGGCTAAAAGAAATGTTTCACGTTTGTTACACTCAAACAGTGTCTCCTCTCATATGCTGAACTGGTCGCATTGTGGATTTTGGTTAAAACATGATTTTGGACAATGTTCATGGAACTCAGCTTAAAACGTACTTGTAGACTTGAAAACACTTGCCTATTGTAGAGCGCGCCTCCTACTTCCACTGCTGAACGAAAACCCATGATTTTGGACCCTGTTTTCATGCGAAAAGGCTAAAAGAAATGTTTCACGTTTGTTACACTCAAACAGTGTCTCCTCTCATATGCTGAACTGGTCGCATTGTGGATTTTGGTTAAAACATGATTTTGGACAATGTTCGTGGAACTCAGCTTAAAACGTACTTGCAGACTTGAAAACCCTTGCCTATTGTAGAGCGCGCCTCCTACTTCCACTGCTGAACGAAAACCCATGATTTTGGACCCTGTTTTCATAAGAAAAGGCTAAAAGAAATGTTTCACGTTTGTTACACTCAAACAGTGTCTCCTCTCATATGCTGAACTGGTCGCATTGTGGATTTTGGTTAAAACATGATTTTGGACAATGTTCATGGAACTCAGCTTAAAACGTACTTGCAGACTTGAAAACACTTGCCTATTGTAGAGCGCGCCTCCTACTTCCACTGCTGAACGAAAACCCATGATTTTGGACCCTGTTTTCATGCGAAAAGGCTAAAAGAAATGTTTCACGTTTGTTACACTCAAACAGTGTCTCCTCTCATATGCTGAACTGGTCGCATTGTGGATTTTGGTTAAAACATGATTTTGGACAATGTTCGTGGAACTCAGCTTAAAACGTACTTGCAGACTTGAAAACCCTTGCCTATTGTAGAGCGCGCCTCCTACTTCCACTGCTGAACGAAAACCCATGATTTTGGACCCTGTTTTCATGCGAAAAGGCTAAAAGAAATGTTTCACGTTTGTTACACTCAAACAGTGTCTCCTCTCATATGCTGAACTGGTCGCATTGTGGATTTTGGTTAAAACATGATTTTGGACAATGTTCGTGGAACTCAGCTTAAAACGTACTTGCAGACTTGAAAACCCTTGCCTATTGTAGAGCGCGCCTCCTACTTCCACTGCTGAACGAAAACCCATGATTTTGGACCCTGTTTTCATAAGAAAAGGCTAAAAGAAATGTTTCACTTTTGTTACACTCAAACAGTGTCTCCTCTCATATGCTGAACTGGTTGCATTGTGGATTTTGGTTAAAACATGATTTTGGACAATGTTCATGGAACTCAGCTTAAAACGTACTTGCAGACTTGAAAACCCTTGCCTATTGTAGAGCGCGCCTCCTACTTCCACTGCTGAACGAAAACCCATGATTTTGGACCCTGTTTTCATAAGAAAAGGCTAAAAGAAATGTTTCACTTTTGTTACACTCAAACAGTGTCTCCTCTCATATGCTGAACTGGTCGCATTGTGGATTTTGGTTAAAACATGATTTTGGACAATGTTCGTGGAACTCAGCTTAAAACGTACTTGCAGACTTGA
This sequence comes from Coregonus lavaretus, assembly GCF_964263955.1. Classification (NCBI taxonomy): domain Eukaryota; kingdom Metazoa; phylum Chordata; class Actinopteri; order Salmoniformes; family Salmonidae; genus Coregonus; species Coregonus lavaretus. Next base: position 76,388,014 of record NC_139988.1, on the reverse strand, counting down.
AAACCCTTGCCTATTGTAGAGCGCGCCTCCTACTTCCACTGCTGAACGAAAACCCATGATTTTGGACCCTGTTTTCATAAGAAAAGGCTAAAAGAAATGTTTCACGTTTGTTACACTCAAACAGTGTCTCCTCTCATATGCTGAACTGGTCGCATTGTGGATTTTGGTTAAAACATGATTTTGGACAATGTTCATGGAACTCAGCTTAAAACGTACTTGCAGACTTGAAAACACTTGCCTATTGTAGAGCGCGCCTCCTACTTCCACTGCTGAACGAAAACCCATGATTTTGGACCCTGTTTTCATGCGAAAAGGCTAAAAGAAATGTTTCACGTTTGTTACACTCAAACAGTGTCTCCTCTCATATGCTGAACTGGTCGCATTGTGGATTTTGGTTAAAACATGATTTTGGACAATGTTCGTGGAATTCAGCTTAAAACGTACTTGCAGACTTGAAAACCCTTGCCTATTGTAGAGCGCGCCTCCTACTTCCACTGCTGAATGAAAACCCATGATTTTGGACCCTGTTTTCATAAGAAAAGGCTAAAAGAAATGTTTCACTTTTGTTACACTCAAACAGTGTCTCCTCTCATATGCTGAACTAGTCGCATTGTGGATTTTGGTTAAAACATGATTTTGGACAATGTTCATGGAACTCAGCTTAAAACGTACTTGCAGACTTGAAAACCTTTGCCTATTGTAGAGCGCGCCTCCTACTTCCACTGCTGAACGAAAACCCATGATTTTGGACCCTGTTTTCATGCGAAAAGGCTAAAAGAAATGTTTCACGTTTGTTACACTCAAACAGTGTCTCCTCTCTTATGCTGAACTGGTCGCATTGTGGATTTTGGTTAAAACATGATTTTGGACAATGTTCATGGAACTCAGCTTAAAACGTACTTGCAGACTTGAAAACACTTGCCTATTGTAGAGCGCGCCTCCTACTTCCACTGCTGAACGAAAACCCATGATTTTGGACCCTGTTTTCATGCGAAAAGGCTAAAAGAAATGTTTCACGTTTGTTACACTCAAACAGTGTCTCCTCTCATATGCTGAACTGGTCGCATTGTGGATTTTGGTTAAAACATGATTTTGGACAATGTTCGTGGAACTCAGCTTAAAACGTACTTGCAGACTTGAAAACCCTTGCCTATTGTAGAGCGCGCCTCCTACTTCCACTGCTGAATGAAAACCCATGATTTTGGACCCTGTTTTCATGCGAAAAGGCTAAAAGAAATGTTTCACGTTTGTTACACTCAAACAGTGTCTCCTCTCATATGCTGAACTGGTCGCATTGTGGATTTTGGTTAAAACATGATTTTGGACAATGTTCGTGGAACTCAGCTTAAAATGTACTTGCAGACTTGAAAACCCTTGCCTATTGTAGAGCGCGCCTCCTACTTCCACTGCTGAACGAAAACCCATGATTTTGGACCCTGTTTTCATAAGAAAAGGCTAAAAGAAATGTTTCACGTTTGTTACACTCAAACAGTGTCTCCTCTCATATGCTGAACTGGTCGCATTGTGGATTTTGGTTAAAACATGATTTTGGACAATGTTCATGGAACTCAGCTTAAAACGTACTTGTAGACTTGAAAACACTTGCCTATTGTAGAGCGCGCCTCCTACTTCCACTGCTGAACGAAAACCCATGATTTTGGACCCTGTTTTCATGCGAAAAGGCTAAAAGAAATGTTTCACGTTTGTTACACTCAAACAGTGTCTCCTCTCATATGCTGAACTGGTCGCATTGTGGATTTTGGTTAAAACATGATTTTGGACAATGTTCGTGGAACTCAGCTTAAAACGTACTTGCAGACTTGAAAACCCTTGCCTATTGTAGAGCGCGCCTCCTACTTCCACTGCTGAACGAAAACCCATGATTTTGGACCCTGTTTTCATAAGAAAAGGCTAAAAGAAATGTTTCACGTTTGTTACACTCAAACAGTGTCTCCTCTCATATGCTGAACTGGTCGCATTGTGGATTTTGGTTAAAACATGATTTTGGACAATGTTCATGGAACTCAGCTTAAAACGTACTTGCAGACTTGAAAACACTTGCCTATTGTAGAGCGCGCCTCCTACTTCCACTGCTGAACGAAAACCCATGATTTTGGACCCTGTTTTCATGCGAAAAGGCTAAAAGAAATGTTTCACGTTTGTTACACTCAAACAGTGTCTCCTCTCATATGCTGAACTGGTCGCATTGTGGATTTTGGTTAAAACATGATTTTGGACAATGTTCGTGGAACTCAGCTTAAAACGTACTTGCAGACTTGAAAACCCTTGCCTATTGTAGAGCGCGCCTCCTACTTCCACTGCTGAACGAAAACCCATGATTTTGGACCCTGTTTTCATGCGAAAAGGCTAAAAGAAATGTTTCACGTTTGTTACACTCAAACAGTGTCTCCTCTCATATGCTGAACTGGTCGCATTGTGGATTTTGGTTAAAACATGATTTTGGACAATGTTCGTGGAACTCAGCTTAAAACGTACTTGCAGACTTGAAAACCCTTGCCTATTGTAGAGCGCGCCTCCTACTTCCACTGCTGAACGAAAACCCATGATTTTGGACCCTGTTTTCATAAGAAAAGGCTAAAAGAAATGTTTCACTTTTGTTACACTCAAACAGTGTCTCCTCTCATATGCTGAACTGGTTGCATTGTGGATTTTGGTTAAAACATGATTTTGGACAATGTTCATGGAACTCAGCTTAAAACGTACTTGCAGACTTGAAAACCCTTGCCTATTGTAGAGCGCGCCTCCTACTTCCACTGCTGAACGAAAACCCATGATTTTGGACCCTGTTTTCATAAGAAAAGGCTAAAAGAAATGTTTCACTTTTGTTACACTCAAACAGTGTCTCCTCTCATATGCTGAACTGGTCGCATTGTGGATTTTGGTTAAAACATGATTTTGGACAATGTTCGTGGAACTCAGCTTAAAACGTACTTGCAGACTTGAAAACCCTTGCCTATTGTAGAGCGCGCCTCCTACTTCCACTGCTGAACGAAAACCCATGATTTTGGACCCTGTTTTCATAAGAAAAGGCTAAAAGAAATGTTTCACGTTTGTTACACTCAAACAGTGTCTCCTCTCATATGCTGAACTGGTCGCATTGTGGATTTTGGTTAAAACATGATTTTGGACAATGTTCATGGAACTCAGCTTAAAACGTACTTGCAGACTTGAAAACACTTGCCTATTGTAGAGCGCGCCTCCTACTTCCACTGCTGAACGAAAACCCATGATTTTGGACCCTGTTTTCATGCGAAAAGGCTAAAAGAAATGTTTCACGTTTGTTACACTCAAACAGTGTCTCCTCTCATATGCTGAACTGGTCGCATTGTGGATTTTGGTTAAAACATGATTTTGGACAATGTTCGTGGAACTCAGCTTAAAACGTACTTGCAGACTTGAAAACCCTTGCCTATTGTAGAGCGCGCCTCCTACTTCCACTGCTGAACGAAAACCCATGATTTTGGACCCTGTTTTCATGCGAAAAGGCTAAAAGAAATGTTTCACGTTTGTTACACTCAAACAGTGTCTCCTCTCATATGCTGAACTGGTCGCATTGTGGATTTTGGTTAAAACATGATTTTGGACAATGTTCGTGGAACTCAGCTTAAAACGTACTTGCAGACTTGAAAACCCTTGCCTATTGTAGAGCGCGCCTCCTACTTCCACTGCTGAACGAAAACCCATGATTTTGGACCCTGTTTTCATAAGAAAAGGCTAAAAGAAATGTTTCACTTTTGTTACACTCAAACAGTGTCTCCTCTCATATGCTGAACTGGTTGCATTGTGGATTTTGGTTAAAACATGATTTTGGACAATGTTCATGGAACTCAGCTTAAAACGTACTTGCAGACTTGAAAACCCTTGCCTATTGTAGAGCGCGCCTCCTACTTCCACTGCTGAACGAAAACCCATGATTTTGGACCCTGTTTTCATAAGAAAAGGCTAAAAGAAATGTTTCACTTTTGTTACACTCAAACAGTGTCTCCTCTCATATGCTGAACTGGTCGCATTGTGGATTTTGGTTAAAACATGATTTTGGACAATGTTCGTGGAACTCAGCTTAAAACGTACTTGCAGACTTGAAAACCCTTGCCTATTGTAGAGCGCGCCTCCTACTTCCACTGCTGAACGAAAACCCATGATTTTGGACCCTGTTTTCATAAGAAAAGGCTAAAATAAATGTTTCACTTTTGTTACACTCAAACAGTGTCTCCTCTCATATGCTGAACTGGTTGCATTGTGGATTTTGGTTAAAACATGATTTTGGACAATGTTCATGGAACTCAGCTTAAAACGTACTTGCAGACTTGAAAACCCTTGCCTATTGTAGAGCGCGCCTCCTACTTCCACTGCTGAACGAAAACCCATGATTTTGGACCCTGTTTTCATAAGAAAAGGCTAAAAGAAATGTTTCACTTTTGTTACACTCAAACAGTGTCTCCTCTCATATGCTGAACTAGTCGCATTGTGGATTTTGGTTAAAACATGATTTTGGACAATGTTCATGGAACTCAGCTTAAAACGTACTTGCAGACTTGAAAACCCTTGCCTATTGTAGAGCGCGCCTCCTACTTCCACTGCTGAACGAAAACCCATGATTTTGGACCCTGTTTTCATGCGAAAAGGCTAAAAGAAATGTTTCACGTTTGTTACACTCAAACAGTGTCTCCTCTCATATGCTGAACTGGTCGCATTGTGGATTTTGGTTAAAACATGATTTTGGACAATGTTCGTGGAACTCAGCTTAAAACGTACTTGCAGACTTGAAAACCCTTGCCTATTGTAGAGCGCGCCTCCTACTTCCACTGCTGAACGAAAACCCATGATTTTGGACCCTGTTTTTCATAAGAAAAGGCTAAAAGAAATGTTTCACTTTTGTTACACTCAAACAGTGTCTCCTCTCATATGCTGAACTAGTCGCATTGTGGATTTTGGTTAAAACATGATTTTGGACAATGTTCATGGAACTCAGCTTAAAACGTACTTGCAGACTTGAAAACCCTTGCCTATTGTAGAGCGCGCCTCCTACTTCCACTGCTGAACGAAAACCCATGATTTTGGACCCTGTTTTCATAAGAAAAGGCTAAAAGAAATGTTTCACTTTTGTTACACTCAAACAGTGTCTCCTCTCATATGCTGAACTGGTCGCATTGTGGATTTTGGCTAAAACATGATTTTGGACAATGTTCGTGGAACTCAGCTGAAAACGTACTTGCAGACTTGAAAACCCTTGCCTATTGTAGAGCGCGCCTCCTACTTCCACTGCTGAACGAAAACCCATGATTTTGGACCCTGTTTTCATAAGAAAAGGCTAAAAGAAATGTTTCACTTTTGTTACACTCAAACAGTGTCTCCTCTCATATGCTGAACTAGTCGCATTGTGGATTTTGGTTAAAACATGATTTTGGACAATGTTCATGGAACTCAGCTTAAAACGTACTTGCAGACTTGAAAACCCTTGCCTATTGTAGAGCGCGCCTCCTACTTCCACTGCTGAACGAAAACCCATGATTTTGGACCCTGTTTTCATGCGAAAAGGCTAAAAGAAATGTTTCACGTTTGTTACACTCAAACAGTGTCTCCTCTCATATGCTGAACTGGTCGCATTGTGGATTTTGGTTAAAACATGATTTTGGACAATGTTCATGGAACTCAGCTTAAAACGTACTTGCAGACTTGAAAACCCTTGCCTATTGTAGAGCGCGCCTCCTACTTCCACTGCTGAACGAAAACCCATGATTTTGGACCCTGTTTTCATGCGAAAAGGCTAAAAGAAATGTTTCACGTTTGTTACACTCAAACAGTGTCTCCTCTCATATGCTGAACTGGTCGCATTGTGGATTTTGGTTAAAACATGATTTTGGACAATGTTCGTGGAACTCAGCTTAAAACGTACTTGCAGACTTGAAAACCCTTGCCTATTGTAGAGCGCGCCTCCTACTTCCACTGCTGAACGAAAACCCATGATTTTGGACCCTGTTTTCATAAGAAAAGGCTAAAAGAAATGTTTCACTTTTGTTACACTCAAACAGTGTCTCCTCTCATATGCTGAACTGGTTGCATTGTGGATTTTGGTTAAAACATGATTTTGGACAATGTTCATGGAACTCAGCTTAAAACGTACTTGCAGACTTGAAAACCCTTGCCTATTGTAGAGCGCGCCTCCTACTTCCACTGCTGAACGAAAACCCATGATTTTGGACCCTGTTTTCATAAGAAAAGGCTAAAAGAAATGTTTCACTTTTGTTACACTCAAACAGTGTCTCCTCTCATATGCTGAACTGGTCGCATTGTGGATTTTGGTTAAAACATGATTTTGGACAATGTTCGTGGAACTCAGCTTAAAACGTACTTGCAGACTTGAAAACCCTTGCCTATTGTAGAGCGCGCCTCCTACTTCCACTGCTGAACGAAAACCCATGATTTTGGACCCTGTTTTCATAAGAAAAGGCTAAAATAAATGTTTCACTTTTGTTACACTCAAACAGTGTCTCCTCTCATATGCTGAACTGGTTGCATTGTGGATTTTGGTTAAAACATGATTTTGGACAATGTTCATGGAACTCAGCTTAAAACGTACTTGCAGACTTGAAAACCCTTGCCTATTGTAGAGCGCGCCTCCTACTTCCACTGCTGAACGAAAACCCATGATTTTGGACCCTGTTTTCATAAGAAAAGGCTAAAAGAAATGTTTCACTTTTGTTACACTCAAACAGTGTCTCCTCTCATATGCTGAACTAGTCGCATTGTGGATTTTGGTTAAAACATGATTTTGGACAATGTTCATGGAACTCAGCTTAAAACGTACTTGCAGACTTGAAAACCCTTGCCTATTGTAGAGCGCGCCTCCTACTTCCACTGCTGAACGAAAACCCATGATTTTGGACCCTGTTTTCATGCGAAAAGGCTAAAAGAAATGTTTCACGTTTGTTACACTCAAACAGTGTCTCCTCTCATATGCTGAACTGGTCGCATTGTGGATTTTGGTTAAAACATGATTTTGGACAATGTTCGTGGAACTCAGCTTAAAACGTACTTGCAGACTTGAAAACCCTTGCCTATTGTAGAGCGAGCCTCCTACTTCCACTGCTGAATGAAAACCCATGATTTTGGACCCTGTTTTCATGCGAAAAGGCTAAAAGAAATGTTTCACGTTTGTTACACTCAAACAGTGTCTCCTCTCATATGCTGAACTGGTCGCATTGTGGATTTTGGTTAAAACATGATTTTGGACAATGTTCGTGGAACTCAGCTTAAAACGTACTTGCAGACTTGAAAACCCTTGCCTATTGTAGAGCGCGCCTCCTACTTCCACTGCTGAACGAAAACCCATGATTTTGGACCCTGTTTTCATAAGAAAAGGCTAAAAGAAATGTTTCACGTTTGTTACACTCAAACAGTGTCTCCTCTCATATGCTGAACTGGTCGCATTGTGGATTTTGGTTAAAACATGATTTTGGACAATGTTCATGGAACTCAGCTTAAAACGTACTTGCAGACTTGAAAACACTTGCCTATTGTAGAGCGCGCCTCCTACTTCCACTGCTGAACGAAAACCCATGATTTTGGACCCTGTTTTCATAAGAAAAGGCTAAAAGAAATGTTTCACGTTTGTTACACTCAAACAGTGTCTCCTCTCATATGCTGAACTGGTCGCATTGTGGATTTTGGTTAAAACATGATTTTGGACAATGTTCGTGGAACTCAGCTTAAAACGTACTTGCAGACTTGAAAACCCTTGCCTATTGTAGAGCGCGCCTCCTACTTCCACTGCTGAACGAAAACCCATGATTTTGGACCCTGTTTTCATAAGAAAAGGCTAAAAGAAATGTTTCACGTTTGTTACACTCAAACAGTGTCTCCTCTCATATGCTGAACTGGTCGCATTGTGGATTTTGGTTAAAACATGATTTTGGACAATGTTCATGGAACTCAGCTTAAAACGTACTTGCAGACTTGAAAACACTTGCCTATTGTAGAGCGCGCCTCATACTTCCACTGCTGAACGAAAACCCATGATTTTGGACCCTGTTTTCATGCGAAAAGGCTAAAAGAAATGTTTCACGTTTGTTACACTCAAACAGTGTCTCCTCTCATATGCTGAACTGGTCGCATTGTGGATTTTGGTTAAAACATGATTTTGGACAATGTTCGTGGAACTCAGCTTAAAACGTACTTGCAGACTTGAAAACCCTTGCCTATTGTAGAGCGCGCCTCCTACTTCCACTGCTGAACGAAAACCCATGATTTTGGACCCTGTTTTCATAAGAAAAGGCTAAAAGAAATGTTTCACTTTTGTTACACTCAAACAGTGTCTCCTCTCATATGCTGAACTGGTTGCATTGTGGATTTTGGTTAAAACATGATTTTGGACAATGTTCATGGAACTCAGCTTAAAACGTACTTGCAGACTTGAAAACCCTTGCCTATTGTAGAGCGCGCCTCCTACTTCCACTGCTGAACGAAAACCCATGATTTTGGACCCTGTTTTCATAAGAAAAGGCTAAAAGAAATGTTTCACTTTTGTTACACTCAAACAGTGTCTCCTCTCATATGCTGAACTGGTTGCATTGTGGATTTTGGTTAAAACATGATTTTGGACAATGTTCGTGGAACTCAGCTTAAAACGTACTTGCAGACTTGAAAACCCTTGCCTATTGTAGAGCGCGCCTCCTACTTCCACTGCTGAACGAAAACCCATGATTTTGGACCCTGTTTTCATAAGAAAAGGCTAAAAGAAATGTTTCACTTTTGTTACACTCAAACAGTGTCTCCTCTCATATGCTGAACTGGTTGCATTGTGGATTTTGGTTAAAACATGATTTTGGACAATGTTCATGGAACTCAGCTTAAAACGTACTTGCAGACTTGAAAACCCTTGCCTATTGTAGAGCGCGCCTCCTACTTCCACTGCTGAACGAAAACCCATGATTTTGGACCCTGTTTTCATAAGAAAAGGCTAAAAGAAATGTTTCACTTTTGTTACACTCAAACAGTGTCTCCTCTCATATGCTGAACTAGTCGCATTGTGGATTTTGGTTAAAACATGATTTTGGACAATGTTCATGGAACTCAGCTTAAAACGTACTTGCAGACTTGAAAACCCTTGCCTATTGTAGAGCGCGCCTCCTACTTCCACTGCTGAACGAAAACCCATGATTTTGGACCCTGTTTTCATGCGAAAAGGCTAAAAGAAATGTTTCACGTTTGTTACACTCAAACAGTGTCTCCTCTCATATGCTGAACTGGTCGCATTGTGGATTTTGGTTAAAACATGATTTTGGACAATGTTCGTGGAACTCAGCTTAAAACGTACTTGCAGACTTGAAAACCCTTGCCTATTGTAGAGCGCGCCTCCTACTTCCACTGCTGAACGAAAACCCATGATTTTGGACCCTGTTTTCATGCGAAAAGGCTAAAAGAAATGTTTCACGTTTGTTACACTCAAACAGTGTCTCCTCTCATATGCTGAACTGGTCGCATTGTGGATTTTGGTTAAAACATGATTTTGGACAATGTTCGTGGAACTCAGCTTAAAACGTACTTGCAGACTTGAAAACCCTTGCCTATTGTAGAGCGCGCCTCCTACTTCCACTGCTGAACGAAAACCCATGATTTTGGACCCTGTTTTCATAAGAAAAGGCTAAAAGAAATGTTTCACTTTTGTTACACTCAAACAGTGTCTCCTCTCATATGCTGAACTGGTCGCATTGTGGATTTTGGCTAAAACATGATTTTGGACAATGTTCGTGGAACTCAGCTGAAAACGTACTTGCAGACTTGAAAACCCTTGCCTAATGTAGAGCGCGCCTCCTACTTCCACTGCTGAACGAAAACCCATGATTTTGGACCCTGTTTTCATAAGAAAAGGCTAAAAGAAATGTTTCACTTTTGTTACACTCAAACAGTGTCTCCTCTCATATGCTGAACTAGTCGCATTGTGGATTTTGGTTAAAACATGATTTTGGACAATGTTCATGGAACTCAGCTTAAAACGTACTTGCAGACTTGAAAACCCTTGCCTATTGTAGAGCGCGCCTCCTACTTCCACTGCTGAACGAAAACCCATGATTTTGGACCCTGTTTTCATGCGAAAAGGCTAAAAGAAATGTTTCACGTTTGTTACACTCAAACAGTGTCTCCTCTCATATGCTGAACTGGTCGCATTGTGGATTTTGGTTAAAACATGATTTTGGACAATGTTCATGGAACTCAGCTTAAAACGTACTTGCAGACTTGAAAAAACTTGCCTGTTGTAGAGCGCGCCTCCTACTTCCACTGCTGAACGAAAACCCATGATTTTGGACCCTGTTTTCATGCGAAAAGGCTAAAAGAAATGTTTCACGTTTGTTACACTCAAACAGTGTCTCCTCTCATATGCTGAACTGGTCGCATTGTGGATTTTGGTTAAAACATGATTTTGGACAATGTTCGTGGAACTCAGCTTAAAACGTACTTGCAGACTTGAAAACCCTTGCCTATTGTAGAGCGCGCCTCCTACTTCCACTGCTGAACGAAAACCCATGATTTTGGACCCTGTTTTCATGCGAAAAGGCTAAAAGAAATGTTTCACGTTTGTTACACTCAAACAGTGTCTCCTCTCATATGCTGAACTGGTCGCATTGTGGATTTTGGTTAAAACATGATTTTGGACAATGTTCGTGGAACTCAGCTTAAAACGTACTTGCAGACTTGAAAACCCTTGCCTATTGTAGAGCTCGCCTCCTACTTCCACTGCTGAACGAAAACCCATGATTTTGGACCCTGTTTTCATGCGACAAGGCTAAAAGAAATGTTTCACGTTTGTTACACTCAAACAGTGTCTCCTCTCATATGCTGAACTGGTCGCATTGTGGATTTTGGTTAAAACATGATTTTGGACAATATTCGTGGAACTCAGCTTAAAACGTACTTGCAGACTTGAAAACCCTTGCCTATTGTAGAGCGCGCCTCCTACTTCCACTGCTGAACGAAAACCCATGATTTTGGACCCTGTTTTCATAAGAAAAGGCTAAAAGAAATGTTTCACTTTTGTTACACTCAAACAGTGTCTCCTCTCATATGCTGAACTGGTTGCATTGTGGATTTTGGTTAAAACATGATTTTGGACAATGTTCATGGAACTCAGCTTAAAACGTACTTGCAGACTTGAAAACCCTTGCCTATTGTAGAGCGCGCCTCCTACTTCCACTGCTGAACGAAAACCCATGATTTTGGACCCTGTTTTCATAAGAAAAGGCTAAAAGAAATGTTTCACTTTTGTTACACTCAAACAGTGTCTCCTCTCATATGCTGAACTAGTCGCATTGTGGATTTTGGTTAAAACATGATTTTGGACAATGTTCATGGAACTCAGCTTAAAACGTACTTGCAGACTTGAAAACCCTTGCCTATTGTAGAGCGCGCCTCCTACTTCCACTGCTGAACGAAAACCCATGATTTTGGACCCTGTTTTCATAAGAAAAGAATAAAAGAAATGTTTCACTTTTGTTACACTCAAACAGTGTCTCCTCTCATATGCTGAACTAGTCGCATTGTGGATTTTGGTTAAAACATGATTTTGGACAATGTTCATGGAACTCAGCTTAAAACGTACTTGCAGACTTGAAAACCCTTGCCTATTGTAGAGCGCGCCTCCTACTTCCACTGCTGAACGAAAACCCATGATTTTGGACCCTGTTTTCATGCGAAAAGGCTAAAAGAAATGTTTCACGTTTGTTACACTCAAACAGTGTCTCCTCTCATATGCTGAACTGGTCGCATTGTGGATTTTGGTTAAAACATGATTTTGGACAATGTTCATGGAACTCAGCTTAAAACGTACTTGCAGACTTGAAAACACTTGCCTGTTGTAGAGCGCGCCTCCTACTTCCACTGCTGAACGAAAACCCATGATTTTGGACCCTGTTTTCATGCGAAAAGGCTAAAAGAAATGTTTCACGTTTGTTACACTCAAACAGTGTCTCCTCTCATATGCTGAACTGGTCGCATTGTGGATTTTGGTTAAAACATGATTTTGGACAATGTTCGTGGAACTCAGCTTAAAACGTACTTGCAGACTTGAAAACCCTTGCCTATTGTAGAGCGCGCCTCCTACTTCCACTGCTGAACGAAAACCCATGATTTTGGACCCTGTTTTCATGCGAAAAGGCTAAAAGAAATGTTTCACGTTTGTTACACTCAAACAGTGTCTCCTCTCATATGCTGAACTGGTCGCATTGTGGATTTTGGTTAAAACATGATTTTGGACAATGTTCGTGGAACTCAAATTAAAACGTACTTGCAGACTTGAAAACCCTTGCCTATTGTAGAGCGCGCCTCCTACTTCCACTGCTGAACGAAAACCCATGATTTTGGACCCTGTTTTCATAAGAAAAGGCTAAAAGAAATGTTTCACTTTTGTTACACTCAAACAGTGTCTCCTCTCATATGCTGAACTGGTTGCATTGTGGATTTTGGTTAAAACATGATTTTGGACAATGTTCATGGAACTCAGCTTAAAACGTACTTGCAGACTTGAAAACCCTTGCCTATTGTAGAGCGCGCCTCCTACTTCCACTGCTGAACGAAAACCCATGATTTTGGACCCTGTTTTCATAAGAAAAGGCTAAAAGAAATGTTTCACTTTTGTTACACTCAAACAGTGTCTCCTCTCATATGCTGAACTGGTCGCATTGTGGATTTTGGTTAAAACATGATTTTGGACAGTGTTCGTGGAACTCAGCTTAAAACGTACTTGCAGACTTGAAAACCCTTGCCTATTGTAGAGCGCGCCTCCTACTTCCACTGCTGAACGAAAACCCATGATTTTGGACCCTGTTTTCATAAGAAAAGGCTAAAAGAAATGTTTCACTTTTGTTACACTCAAACAGTGTCTCCTCTCATATGCTGAACTGGTTGCATTGTGGATTTTGGTTAAAACATGATTTTGGACAATGTTCATGGAACTCAGCTTAAAACGTACTTGCAGACTTGAAAACCCTTGCCTATTGTAGAGCGCGCCTCCTACTTCCACTGCTGAACGAAAACCCATGATTTTGGACCCTGTTTTCATAAGAAAAGGCTAAAAGAAATGTTTCACTTTTGTTACACTCAAACAGTGTCTCCTCTCATATGCTGAACTAGTCGCATTGTGGATTTTGGTTAAAACATGATTTTGGACAATGTTCATGGAACTCAGCTTAAAACGTACTTGCAGACTTGAAAACCCTTGCCTATTGTAGAGCGCGCCTCCTACTTCCACTGCTGAACGAAAACCCATGATTTTGGACCCTGTTTTCATGCGAAAAGGCTAAAAGAAATGTTTCACGTTTGTTACACTCAAACAGTGTCTCCTCTCATATGCTGAACTGGTTGCATTGTGGATTTTGGTTAAAACATGATTTTGGACAGTGTTCGTGGAACTCAGCTTAAAACGTACTTGCAGACTTGAAAACCCTTGCCTATTGTAGAGCGCGCCTCCTACTTCCACTGCTGAACGAAAACCCATGATTTTGGACCCTGTTTTCATAAGAAAAGGCTAAAAGAAATGTTTCACTTTTGTTACACTCAAACAGTGTCTCCTCTCATATGCTGAACTGGTTGCATTGTGGATTTTGGTTAAAACATGATTTTGGACAATGTTCATGGAACTCAGCTTAAAACGTACTTGCAGACTTGAAAACCCTTGCCTATTGTAGAGCGCGCCTCCTACTTCCACTGCTGAACGAAAACCCATGATTTTGGACCCTGTTTTCATAAGAAAAGGCTAAAAGAAATGTTTCACTTTTGTTACACTCAAACAGTGTCTCCTCTCATATGCTGAACTAGTCGCATTGTGGATTTTGGTTAAAACATGATTTTGGACAATGTTCATGGAACTCAGCTTAAAACGTACTTGCAGACTTGAAAACCCTTGCCTATTGTAGAGCGCGCCTCCTACTTCCACTGCTGAACGAAAACCCATGATTTTGGACCCTGTTTTCATGCGAAAAGGCTAAAAGAAATGTTTCACGTTTGTTACACTCAAACAGTGTCTCCTCTCATATGCTGAACTGGTTGCATTGTGGATTTTGGTTAAAACATGATTTTGGACAATGTTCATGGAACTCAGCTTAAAACGTACTTGCAGACTTGAAAACCCTTGCCTATTGTAGAGCGCGCCTCCTACTTCCACTGCTGAACGAAAACCCATGATTTTGGACCCTGTTTTCATAAGAAAAGGCTAAAAGAAATGTTTCACTTTTGTTACACTCAAACAGTGTCTCCTCTCATATGCTGAACTGGTCGCATTGTGGATTTTGGTTAAAACATGATTTTGGACAGTGTTCGTGGAACTCAGCTTAAAACGTACTTGCAGACTTGAAAACCCTTGCCTATTGTAGAGCGCGCCTCCTACTTCCACTGCTGAACGAAAACCCATGATTTTGGACCCTGTTTTCATAAGAAAAGGCTAAAAGAAATGTTTCACTTTTGTTACACTCAAACAGTGTCTCCTCTCATATGCTGAACTGGTTGCATTGTGGATTTTGGTTAAAACATGATTTTGGACAATGTTCATGGAACTCAGCTTAAAACGTACTTGCAGACTTGAAAACCCTTGCCTATTGTAGAGCGCGCCTCCTACTTCCACTGCTGAACGAAAACCCATGATTTTGGACCCTGTTTTCATAAGAAAAGGCTAAAAGAAATGTTTCACTTTTGTTACACTCAAACAGTGTCTCCTCTCATATGCTGAACTAGTCGCATTGTGGATTTTGGTTAAAACATGATTTTGGACAATGTTCATGGAACTCAGCTTAAAACGTACTTGCAGACTTGAAAACCCTTGCCTATTGTAGAGCGCGCCTCCTACTTCCACTGCTGAACGAAAACCCATGATTTTGGACCCTGTTTTCATAAGAAAAGGCTAAAAGAAATGTTTCACGTTTGTTACACTCAAACAGTGTCTCCTCTCATATGCTGAACTGGTTGCATTGTGGATTTTGGTTAAAACATGATTTTGGACAATGTTCATGGAACTCAGCTTAAAACGTACTTGCAGACTTGAAAACCCTTGCCTATTGTAGAGCGCGCCTCCTACTTCCACTGCTGAACGAAAACCCATGATTTTGGACCCTGTTTTCATAAGAAAAGGCTAAAAGAAATGTTTCACTTTTGTTACACTCAAACAGTGTCTCCTCTCATATGCTGAACTGGTCGCATTGTGGATTTTGGTTAAAACATGATTTTGGACAATGTTCGTGGAACTCAGCTTAAAACGTACTTGCAGACTTGAAAACCCTTGCCTATTGTAGAGCGCGCCTCCTACTTCCACTGCTGAACGAAAACCCATGATTTTGGACCCTGTTTTCATAAGAAAAGGCTAAAAGAAATGTTTCACTTTTGTTACACTCAAACAGTGTCTCCTCTCATATGCTGAACTAGTCGCATTGTGGATTTTGGTTAAAACATGATTTTGGACAATGTTCATGGAACTCAGCTTAAAACGTACTTGCAGACTTGAAAACCCTTGCCTATTGTAGAGCGCGCCTCCTACTTCCACTGCTGAACGAAAACCCATGATTTTGGACCCTGTTTTCATAAGAAAAGGCTAAAAGAAATGTTTCACGTTTGTTACACTCAAACAGTGTCTCCTCTCATATGCTGAACTGGTCGCATTGTGGATTTTGGTTAAAACATGATTTTGGACAATGTTCGTGGAACTCAGCTTAAAACGTACTTGCAGACTTGAAAACCCTTGCCTATTGTAGAGCGCGCCTCCTACTTCCACTGCTGAACGAAAACCCATGATTTTGGACCCTGTTTTCATAAGAAAAGGCTAAAAGAAATGTTTCACTTTTGTTACACTCAAACAGTGTCTCCTCTCATATGCTGAACTGGTTGCATTGTGGATTTTGGTTAAAACATGATTTTGGACAATGTTCATGGAACTCAGCTTAAAACGTACTTGCAGACTTGAAAACCCTTGCCTATTGTAGAGCGCGCCTCCTACTTCCACTGCTGAACGAAAACCCATGATTTTGGACCCTGTTTTCATAAGAAAAGGCTAAAAGAAATGTTTCACTTTTGTTACACTCAAACAGTGTCTCCTCTCATATGCTGAACTGGTCGCATTGTGGATTTTGGTTAAAACATGATTTTGGACAGTGTTCGTGGAACTCAGCTTAAAACGTACTTGCAGACTTGAAAACCCTTGCCTATTGTAGAGCGCGCCTCCTACTTCCACTGCTGAACGAAAACCCATGATTTTGGACCCTGTTTTCATAAGAAAAGGCTAAAAGAAATGTTTCACTTTTGTTACACTCAAACAGTGTCTCCTCTCATATGCTGAACTGGTTGCATTGTGGATTTTGGTTAAAACATGATTTTGGACAATGTTCATGGAACTCAGCTTAAAACGTACTTGCAGACTTGAAAACCCTTGCCTATTGTAGAGCGCGCCTCCTACTTCCACTGCTGAACGAAAACCCATGATTTTGGACCCTGTTTTCATAAGAAAAGGCTAAAAGAAATGTTTCACTTTTGTTACACTCAAACAGTCTCCTCTCATATGCTGAACTAGTCGCATTGTGGATTTTGGTTAAAACATGATTTTGGACAATGTTCATGGAACTCAGCTTAAAACGTACTTGCAGACTTGAAAACCCTTGCCTATTGTAGAGCGCGCCTCCTACTTCCACTGCTGAACGAAAACCCATGATTTTGGACCCTGTTTTCATAAGAAAAGGCTAAAAGAAATGTTTCACGTTTGTTACACTCAAACAGTGTCTCCTCTCATATGCTGAACTGGTTGCATTGTGGATTTTGGTTAAAACATGATTTTGGACAATGTTCATGGAACTCAGCTTAAAACGTACTTGCAGACTTGAAAACCCTTGCCTATTGTAGAGCGCGCCTCCTACTTCCACTGCTGAACGAAAACCCATGATTTTGGACCCTGTTTTCATAAGAAAAGGCTAAAAGAAATGTTTCACTTTTGTTACACTCAAACAGTGTCTCCTCTCATATGCTGAACTGGTCGCATTGTGGATTTTGGTTAAAACATGATTTTGGACAATGTTCGTGGAACTCAGCTTAAAACGTACTTGCAGACTTGAAAACCCTTGCCTATTGTAGAGCGCGCCTCCTACTTCCACTGCTGAACGAAAACCCATGATTTTGGACCCTGTTTTCATAAGAAAAGGCTAAAAGAAATGTTTCACTTTTGTTACACTCAAACAGTGTCTCCTCTCATATGCTGAACTGGTTGCATTGTGGATTTTGGTTAAAACATGATTTTGGACAATGTTCATGGAACTCAGCTTAAAACGTACTTGCAGACTTGAAAACCCTTGCCTATTGTAGAGCGCGCCTCCTACTTCCACTGCTGAACGAAAACCCATGATTTTGGACCCTGTTTTCATAAGAAAAGGCTAAAAGAAATGTTTCACGTTTGTTACACTCAAACAGTGTCTCCTCTCATATGCTGAACTGGTCGCATTGTGGATTTTGGTTAAAACATGATTTTGGACAATGTTCGTGGAACTCAGCTTAAAACGTACTTGCAGACTTGAAAACCCTTGCCTATTGTAGAGCGCGCCTCCTACTTCCACTGCTGAACGAAAACCCATGATTTTGGACCCTGTTTTCATAAGAAAAGGCTAAAAGAAATGTTTCACTTTTGTTACACTCAAACAGTGTCTCCTCTCATATGCTGAACTGGTTGCATTGTGGATTTTGGTTAAAACATGATTTTGGACAATGTTCATGGAACTCAGCTTAAAACGTACTTGCAGACTTGAAAACCCTTGCCTATTGTAGAGCGCGCCTCCTACTTCCACTGCTGAACGAAAACCCATGATTTTGGACCCTGTTTTCATAAGAAAAGGCTAAAAGAAATGTTTCACTTTTGTTACACTCAAACAGTGTCTCCTCTCATATGCTGAACTGGTCGCATTGTGGATTTTGGTTAAAACATGATTTTGGACAGTGTTCGTGGAACTCAGCTTAAAACGTACTTGCAGACTTGAAAACCCTTGCCTATTGTAGAGCGCGCCTCCTACTTCCACTGCTGAACGAAAACCCATGATTTTGGACCCTGTTTTCATAAGAAAAGGCTAAAAGAAATGTTTCACTTTTGTTACACTCAAACAGTGTCTCCTCTCATATGCTGAACTGGTTGCATTGTGGATTTTGGTTAAAACATGATTTTGGACAATGTTCATGGAACTCAGCTTAAAACGTACTTGCAGACTTGAAAACCCTTGCCTATTGTAGAGCGCGCCTCCTACTTCCACTGCTGAACGAAAACCCATGATTTTGGACCCTGTTTTCATAAGAAAAGGCTAAAAGAAATGTTTCACTTTTGTTACACTCAAACAGTCTCCTCTCATATGCTGAACTAGTCGCATTGTGGATTTTGGTTAAAACATGATTTTGGACAATGTTCATGGAACTCAGCTTAAAACGTACTTGCAGACTTGAAAACCCTTGCCTATTGTAGAGCGCGCCTCCTACTTCCACTGCTGAACGAAAACCCATGATTTTGGACCCTGTTTTCATAAGAAAAGGCTAAAAGAAATGTTTCACGTTTGTTACACTCAAACAGTGTCTCCTCTCATATGCTGAACTGGTTGCATTGTGGATTTTGGTTAAAACATGATTTTGGACAATGTTCATGGAACTCAGCTTAAAACGTACTTGCAGACTTGAAAACCCTTGCCTATTGTAGAGCGCGCCTCCTACTTCCACTGCTGAACGAAAACCCATGATTTTGGACCCTGTTTTCATAAGAAAAGGCTAAAAGAAATGTTTCACTTTTGTTACACTCAAACAGTGTCTCCTCTCATATGCTGAACTGGTCGCATTGTGGATTTTGGTTAAAACATGATTTTGGACAATGTTCGTGGAACTCAGCTTAAAACGTACTTGCAGACTTGAAAACCCTTGCCTATTGTAGAGCGCGCCTCCTACTTCCACTGCTGAACGAAAACCCATGATTTTGGACCCTGTTTTCATAAGAAAAGGCTAAAAGAAATGTTTCACTTTTGTTACACTCAAACAGTGTCTCCTCTCATATGCTGAACTGGTTGCATTGTGGATTTTGGTTAAAACATGATTTTGGACAATGTTCATGGAACTCAGCTTAAAACGTACTTGCAGACTTGAAAACCCTTGCCTATTGTAGAGCGCGCCTCCTACTTCCACTGCTGAACGAAAACCCATGATTTTGGACCCTGTTTTCATGCGAAAAGGCTAAAAGAAATGTTTCACTTTTGTTACACTCAAACAGTGTCTCCTCTCATATGCTGAACTAGTCGCATTGTGGATTTTGGTTAAAACATGATTTTGGACAATGTTCATGGAACTCAGCTTAAAACGTACTTGCAGACTTGAAAACCCTTGCCTATTGTAGAGCGCGCCTCCTACTTCCACTGCTGAACGAAAACCCATGATTTTGGACCCTGTTTTCATGCGAAAAGGCTAAAAGAAATGTTTCACGTTTGTTACACTCAAACAGTGTCTCCTCTCATATGCTGAACTGGTCGCATTGTGGATTTTGGTTAAAACATGATTTTGGACAATGTTCATGGAACTCAGCTTAAAACGTACTTGCAGACTTGAAAACACTTGCCTATTGTAGAGCGCGCCTCCTACTTCCACTGCTGAACGAAAACCCATGATTTTGGACCCTGTTTTCATAAGAAAAGGCTAAAAGAAATGTTTCACGTTTGTTACACTCAAACAGTGTCTCCTCTCATATGCTGAACTGGTCGCATTGTGGATTTTGGTTAAAACATGATTTTGGACAATGTTCGTGGAACTCAGCTTAAAACGTACTTGCAGACTTGAAAACCCTTGCCTATTGTAGAGCGCGCCTCCTACTTCCACTGCTGAACGAAAACCCATGATTTTGGACCCTGTTTTCATAAGAAAAGGCTAAAAGAAATGTTTCACTTTTGTTACACTCAAACAGTGTCTCCTCTCATATGCTGAACTAGTCGCATTGTGGATTTTGGTTAAAACATGATTTTGGACAATGTTCATGGAACTCAGCTTAAAACGTACTTGCAGACTTGAAAACCCTTGCCTATTGTAGAGCGCGCCTCCTACTTCCACTGCTGAACGAAAACCCATGATTTTGGACCCTGTTTTCATGCGAAAAGGCTAAAAGAAATGTTTCACGTTTGTTACACTCAAACAGTGTCTCCTCTCATATGCTGAACTGGTCGCATTGTGGATTTTGGTTAAAACATGATTTTGGACAATGTTCGTGGAACTCAGCTTAAAACGTACTTGCAGACTTGAAAACCCTTGCCTATTGTAGAGCGCGCCTCCTACTTCCACTGCTGAACGAAAACCCATGATTTTGGACCCTGTTTTCATAAGAAAAGGCTAAAAGAAATGTTTCACGTTTGTTACACTCAAACAGTGTCTCCTCTCATATGCTGAACTAGTCGCATTGTGGATTTTGGTTAAAACATGATTTTGGACAATGTTCATGGAACTCAGCTTAAAACGTACTTGCAGACTTGAAAACCCTTGCCTATTGTAGAGCGCGCCTCCTACTTCCACTGCTGAACGAAAACCCATGATTTTGGACCCTGTTTTCATAAGAAAAGGCTAAAAGAAATGTTTCACGTTTGTTACACTCAAACAGTGTCTCCTCTCATATGCTGAACTGGTCGCATTGTGGATTTTGGTTAAAACATGATTTTGGACAATGTTCATGGAACTCAGCTTAAAACGTACTTGCAGACTTGAAAACACTTGCCTATTGTAGAGCGCGCCTCCTACTTCCACTGCTGAACGAAAACCCATGATTTTGGACCCTGTTTTCATGCGAAAAGGCTAAAAGAAATGTTTCACGTTTGTTACACTCAAACAGTGTCTCCTCTCATATGCTGAACTGGTCGCATTGTGGATTTTGGTTAAAACATGATTTTGGACAATGTTCGTGGAACTCAGCTTAAAACGTACTTGCAGACTTGAAAACCCTTGCCTATTGTAGAGCGCGCCTCCTACTTCCACTGCTGAATGAAAACCCATGATTTTGGACCCTGTTTTCATGCGAAAAGGCTAAAAGAAATGTTTCACGTTTGTTACACTCAAACAGTGTCTCCTCTCATATGCTGAACTGGTCGCATTGTGGATTTTGGTTAAAACATGATTTTGGACAATGTTCGTGGAACTCAGCTTAAAACGTACTTGCAGACTTGAAAACCCTTGCCTATTGTAGAGCGCGCCTCCTACTTCCACTGCTGAACGAAAACCCATGATTTTGGACCCTGTTTTCATAAGAAAAGGCTAAAAGAAATGTTTCACTTTTGTTACACTCAAACAGTGTCTCCTCTCATATGCTGAACTGGTTGCATTGTGGATTTTGGTTAAAACATGATTTTGGACAATGTTCATGGAACTCAGCTTAAAACGTACTTGCAGACTTGAAAACCCTTGCCTATTGTAGAGCGCGCCTCCTACTTCAACTGCTGAACGAAAACCCATGATTTTGGACCCTGTTTTCATAAGAAAAGGCTAAAAGAAATGTTTCACGTTTGTTACACTCAAACAGTGTCTCCTCTCATATGCTGAACTGGTCGCATTGTGGATTTTGGTTAAAACATGATTTTGGACAATGTTCATGGAACTCAGCTTAAAACGTACTTGCAGACTTGAAAACACTTGCCTATTGTAGAGCGCGCCTCCTACTTCCACTGCTGAACGAAAACCCATGATTTTGGACCCTGTTTTCATGCGAAAAGGCTAAAAGAAATGTTTCACGTTTGTTACACTCAAACAGTGTCTCCTCTCATATGCTGAACTGGTCGCATTGTGGATTTTGGTTAAAACATGATTTTGGACAATGTTCGTGGAACTCAGCTTAAAACGTACTTGCAGACTTGAAAACCCTTGCCTATTGTAGAGCGCGCCTCCTACTTCCACTGCTGAACGAAAACCCATGATTTTGGACCCTGTTTTCATGCGAAAAGGCTAAAAGAAATGTTTCACGTTTGTTACACTCAAACAGTGTCTCCTCTCATATGCTGAACTGGTCGCATTGTGGATTTTGGTTAAAACATGATTTTGGACAATGTTCGTGGAACTCAGCTTAAAACGTACTTGCAGACTTGAAAACCCTTGCCTATTGTAGAGCGCGCCTCCTACTTCCACTGCTGAACGAAAACCCATGATTTTGGACCCTGTTTTCATAAGAAAAGGCTAAAAGAAATGTTTCACTTTTGTTACACTCAAACAGTGTCTCCTCTCATATGCTGAACTGGTTGCATTGTGGATTTTGGTTAAAACATGATTTTGGACAATGTTCATGGAACTCAGCTTAAAACGTACTTGCAGACTTGAAAACCCTTGCCTATTGTAGAGCGCGCCTCCTACTTCCACTGCTGAACGAAAACCCATGATTTTGGACCCTGTTTTCATGCGAAAAGGCTAAAAGAAATGTTTCACGTTTGTTACACTCAAACAGTGTCTCCTCTCATATGCTGAACTGGTCGCATTGTGGATTTTGGTTAAAACATGATTTTGGACAATGTTCGTGGAACTCAGCTTAAAACGTACTTGCAGACTTGAAAACCCTTGCCTATTGTAGAGCGCGCCTCCTACTTCCACTGCTGAACGAAAACCCATGATTTTGGACCCTGTTTTCATAAGAAAAGGCTAAAAGAAATGTTTCACTTTTGTTACACTCAAACAGTGTCTCCTCTCATATGCTGAACTAGTCGCATTGGGGATTTTGGTTAAAACATGATTTTGGACAATGTTCATGGAACTCAGCTTAAAACGTACTTGCAGACTTGACAACCCTTGCCTATTGTAGAGCGCGCCTCCTACTTCCACTGCTGAACGAAAACCCATGATTTTGGACCCTGTTTTCATAAGAAAAGGCTAAAAGAAATGTTTCACGTTTGTTACACTCAAACAGTGTCTCCTCTCATATGCTGAACTGGTCGCATTGTGGATTTTGGTTAAAACATGATTTTGGACAATGTTCATGGAACTCAGCTTAAAACGTACTTGCAGACTTGAAAACACTTGCCTATTGTAGAGCGCGCCTCCTACTTCCACTGCTGAACGAAAACCCATGATTTTGGACCCTGTTTTCATAAGAAAAGGCTAAAAGAAATGTTTCACTTTTGTTACACTCAAACAGTGTCTCCTCTCATATGCTGAACTAGTCGCATTGTGGATTTTGGTTAAAACATGATTTTGGACAATGTTCGTGGAACTCAGCTTAAAACGTACTTGCAGACTTGAAAACCCTTGCCTATTGTAGAGCGCGCCTCCTACTTCCACTGCTGAACGAAAACCCATGATTTTGGACCCTGTTTTCATAAGAAAAGGCTAAAAGAAATGTTTCACTTTTGTTACACTCAAACAGTGTCTCCTCTCATATGCTGAACTGGTCGCATTGTGGATTTTGGTTAAAACATGATTTTGGACAATGTTCATGGAACTCAGCTTAAAACGTACTTGCAGACTTGAAAACACTTGCCTATTGTAGAGCGCGCCTCCTACTTCCACTGCTGAACGAAAACCCATGATTTTGGACCCTGTTTTCATGCGAAAAGGCTAAAAGAAATGTTTCACGTTTGTTACACTCAAACAGTGTCTCCTCTCATATGCTGAACTGGTCGCATTGTGGATTTTGGTTAAAACATGATTTTGGACAATGTTCGTGGAACTCAGCTTAAAACGTACTTGCAGACTTGAAAACCCTTGCCTATTGTAGAGCGCGCCTCCTACTTCCACTGCTGAACGAAAACCCATGATTTTGGACCCTGTTTTCATGCGAAAAGGCTAAAAGAAATGTTTCACGTTTGTTACACTCAAACAGTGTCTCCTCTCATATGCTGAACTGGTCGCATTGTGGATTTTGGTTAAAACATGATTTTGGACAATGTTCGTGGAACTCAGCTTAAAACGTACTTGCAGACTTGAAAACCCTTGCCTATTGTAGAGCGCGCCTCCTACTTCCACTGCTGAACGAAAACCCATGATTTTGGACCCTGTTTTCATAAGAAAAGGCTAAAAGAAATGTTTCACTTTTGTTACACTCAGACAGTGTCTCCTCTCATATGCTGAACTAGTCGCATTGTGGATTTTGGTTAAAACATGATTTTGGACAATGTTCATGGAACTCAGCTTAAAACGTACTTGCAGACTTGAAAACCCTTGCCTATTGTAGAGCGCGCCTCCTACTTCCACTGCTGAACGAAAACCCATGATTTTGGACCCTGTTTTCATAAGAAAAGGCTAAAAGAAATGTTTCACGTTTGTTACACTCAAACAGTGTCTCCTCTCATATGCTGAACTGGTCGCATTGTGGATTTTGGTTAAAACATGATTTTGGACAATGTTCATGGAACTCAGCTTAAAACGTACTTGCAGACTTGAAAACACTTGCCTATTGTAGAGCGCGCCTCCTACTTCCACTGCTGAACGAAAACCCATGATTTTGGACCCTGTTTTCATGCGAAAAGGCTAAAAGAAATGTTTCACGTTTGTTACACTCAAACAGTGTCTCCTCTCATATGCTGAACTGGTCGCATTGTGGATTTTGGTTAAAACATGATTTTGGACAATGTTCGTGGAACTCAGCTTAAAACGTACTTGCAGACTTGAAAACCCTTGCCTATTGTAGAGCGCGCCTCCTACTTCCACTGCTGAACGAAAACCCATGATTTTGGACCCTGTTTTCATGCGAAAAGGCTAAAAGAAATGTTTCACGTTTGTTACACTCAAACAGTGTCTCCTCTCATATGCTGAACTGGTCGCATTGTGGATTTTGGTTAAAACATGATTTTGGACAATGTTCGTGGAACTCAGCTTAAAACGTACTTGCAGACTTGAAAACCCTTGCCTATTGTAGAGCGCGCCTCCTACTTCCACTGCTGAACGAAAACCCATGATTTTGGACCCTGTTTTCATAAGAAAAGGCTAAAAGAAATGTTTCACTTTTGTTACACTCAAACAGTGTCTCCTCTCATATGCTGAACTAGTCGCATTGTGGATTTTGGTTAAAACATGATTTTGGACAATGTTCATGGAACTCAGCTTAAAACGTACTTGCAGACTTGAAAACCCTTGCCTATTGTAGAGCGCGCCTCCTACTTCCACTGCTGAACGAAAACCCATGATTTTGGACCCTGTTTTCATAAGAAAAGGCTAAAAGAAATGTTTCACGTTTGTTACACTCAAACAGTGTCTCCTCTCATATGCTGAACTGGTCGCATTGTGGATTTTGGTTAAAACATGATTTTGGACAATGTTCATGGAACTCAGCTTAAAACGTACTTGCAGACTTGAAAACACTTGCCTATTGTAGAGCGCGCCTCCTACTTCCACTGCTGAACGAAAACCCATGATTTTGGACCCTGTTTTCATGCGAAAAGGCTAAAAGAAATGTTTCACGTTTGTTACACTCAAACAGTGTCTCCTCTCATATGCTGAACTGGTCGCATTGTGGATTTTGGTTAAAACATGATTTTGGACAATGTTCGTGGAACTCAGCTTAAAACGTACTTGCAGACTTGAAAACCCTTGCCTATTGTAGAGCGCGCCTCCTACTTCCACTGCTGAACGAAAACCCATGATTTTGGACCCTGTTTTCATGCGAAAAGGCTAAAAGAAATGTTTCACGTTTGTTACACTCAAACAGTGTCTCCTCTCATATGCTGAACTGGTCGCATTGTGGATTTTGGTTAAAACATGATTTTGGACAATGTTCGTGGAACTCAGCTTAAAACGTACTTGCAGACTTGAAAACCCTTGCCTATTGTAGAGCGCGCCTCCTACTTCCACTGCTGAACGAAAACCCATGATTTTGGACCCTGTTTTCATAAGAAAAGGCTAAAAGAAATGTTTCACTTTTGTTACACTCAAACAGTGTCTCCTCTCATATGCTGAACTAGTCGCATTGTGGATTTTGGTTAAAACATGATTTTGGACAATGTTCATGGAACTCAGCTTAAAACGTACTTGCAGACTTGAAAACCCTTGCCTATTGTAGAGCGCGCCTCCTACTTCCACTGCTGAACGAAAACCCATGATTTTGGACCCTGTTTTCATAAGAAAAGGCTAAAAGAAATGTTTCACGTTTGTTACACTCAAACAGTGTCTCCTCTCATATGCTGAACTGGTCGCATTGTGGATTTTGGTTAAAACATGATTTTGGACAATGTTCATGGAACTCAGCTTAAAACGTACTTGCAGACTTGAAAACACTTGCCTATTGTAGAGCGCGCCTCCTACTTCCACTGCTGAACGAAAACCCATGATTTTGGACCCTGTTTTCATGCGAAAAGGCTAAAAGAAATGTTTCACGTTTGTTACACTCAAACAGTGTCTCCTCTCATATGCTGAACTGGTCGCATTGTGGATTTTGGTTAAAACATGATTTTGGACAATGTTCGTGGAACTCAGCTTAAAACGTACTTGCAGACTTGAAAACCCTTGCCTATTGTAGAGCGCGCCTCCTACTTCCACTGCTGAACGAAAACCCATGATTTTGGACCCTGTTTTCATGCGAAAAGGCTAAAAGAAATGTTTCACGTTTGTTACACTCAAACAGTGTCTCCTCTCATATGCTGAACTGGTCGCATTGTGGATTTTGGTTAAAACATGATTTTGGACAATGTTCGTGGAACTCAGCTTAAAACGTACTTGCAGACTTGAAAACCCTTGCCTATTGTAGAGCGCGCCTCCTACTTCCACTGCTGAACGAAAACCCATGATTTTGGACCCTGTTTTCATGCGAAAAGGCTAAAAGAAATGTTTCACGTTTGTTACACTCAAACAGTGTCTCCTCTCATATGCTGAACTGGTCGCATTGTGGATTTTGGTTAAAACATGATTTTGGACAATGTTCGTGGAACTCAGCTTAAAACGTACTTGCAGACTTGAAAACCCTTGCCTATTGTAGAGCGCGCCTCCTACTTCCACTGCTGAACGAAAACCCATGATTTTGGACCCTGTTTTCATAAGAAAAGGCTAAAAGAAATGTTTCACTTTTGTTACACTCAAACAGTGTCTCCTCTCATATGCTGAACTAGTCGCATTGTGGATTTTGGTTAAAACATGATTTTGGACAATGTTCATGGAACTCAGCTTAAAACGTACTTGCAGACTTGAAAACCCTTGCCTATTGTAGAGCGCGCCTCCTACTTCCACTGCTGAACGAAAACCCATGATTTTGGACCCTGTTTTCATAAGAAAAGGCTAAAAGAAATGTTTCACGTTTGTTACACTCAAACAGTGTCTCCTCTCATATGCTGAACTGGTCGCATTGTGGATTTTGGTTAAAACATGATTTTGGACAATGTTCATGGAACTCAGCTTAAAACGTACTTGCAGACTTGAAAACACGTGCCTATTGTAGAGCGCGCCTCCTACTTCCACTGCTGAACGAAAACCCATGATTTTGGACCCTGTTTTCATGCGAAAAGGCTAAAAGAAATGTTTCACGTTTGTTACACTCAAACAGTGTCTCCTCTCATATGCTGAACTGGTCGCATTGTGGATTTTGGTTAAAACATGATTTTGGACAATGTTCGTGGAACTCAGCTTAAAACGTACTTGCAGACTTGAAAACCCTTGCCTATTGTAGAGCGCGCCTCCTACTTCCACTGCTGAACGAAAACCCATGATTTTGGACCCTGTTTTCATGCGAAAAGGCTAAAAGAAATGTTTCACGTTTGTTACACTCAAACAGTGTCTCCTCTCATATGCTGAACTGGTCGCATTGTGGATTTTGGTTAAAACATGATTTTGGACAATGTTCGTGGAACTCAGCTTAAAACGTACTTGCAGACTTGAAAACCCTTGCCTATTGTAGAGCGCGCCTCCTACTTCCACTGCTGAACGAAAACCCATGATTTTGGACCCTGTTTTCATAAGAAAAGGCTAAAAGAAATGTTTCACTTTTGTTACACTCAAACAGTGTCTCCTCTCATATGCTGAACTAGTCGCATTGTGGATTTTGGTTAAAACATGATTTTGGACAATGTTCATGGAACTCAGCTTAAAACGTACTTGCAGACTTGAAAACCCTTGCCTATTGTAGAGCGCGCCTCCTACTTCCACTGCTGAACGAAAACCCATGATTTTGGACCCTGTTTTCATGCGAAAAGGCTAAAAGAAATGTTTCACGTTTGTTACACTCAAACAGTGTCTCCTCTCATATGCTGAACTGGTCGCATTGTGGATTTTGGTTAAAACATGATTTTGGACAATGTTCGTGGAACTCAGCTTAAAACGTACTTGCAGACTTGAAAACCCTTGCCTATTGTAGAGCGCGCCTCCTACTTCCACTGCTGAACGAAAACCCATGATTTTGGACCCTGTTTTCATAAGAAAAGGCTAAAAGAAATGTTTCACTTTTGTTACACTCAAACAGTGTCTCCTCTCATATGCTGAACTAGTCGCATTGTGGATTTTGGTTAAAACATGATTTTGGACAATGTTCATGGAACTCAGCTTAAAACGTACTTGCAGACTTGAAAACCCTTGCCTATTGTAGAGCGCGCCTCCTACTTCCACTGCTGAACGAAAACCCATGATTTTGGACCCTGTTTTCATAAGAAAAGGCTAAAAGAAATGTTTCACGTTTGTTACACTCAAACAGTGTCTCCTCTCATATGCTGAACTGGTCGCATTGTGGATTTTGGTTAAAACATGATTTTGGACAATGTTCATGGAACTCAGCTTAAAACGTACTTGCAGACTTGAAAACACTTGCCTATTGTAGAGCGCGCCTCCTACTTCCACTGCTGAACGAAAACCCATGATTTTGGACCCTGTTTTCATGCGAAAAGGCTAAAAGAAATGTTTCACGTTTGTTACACTCAAACAGTGTCTCCTCTCATATGCTGAACTGGTCGCATTGTGGATTTTGGTTAAAACATGATTTTGGACAATGTTCGTGGAACTCAGCTTAAAACGTACTTGCAGACTTGAAAACCCTTGCCTATTGTAGAGCGCGCCTCCTACTTCCACTGCTGAACGAAAACCCATGATTTTGGACCCTGTTTTCATGCGAAAAGGCTAAAAGAAATGTTTCACGTTTGTTACACTCAAACAGTGTCTCCTCTCATATGCTGAACTGGTCGCATTGTGGATTTTGGTTAAAACATGATTTTGGACAATGTTCGTGGAACTCAGCTTAAAACGTACTTGCAGACTTGAAAACCCTTGCCTATTGTAGAGCGCGCCTCCTACTTCCACTGCTGAACGAAAACCCATGATTTTGGACCCTGTTTTCATAAGAAAAGGCTAAAAGAAATGTTTCACTTTTGTTACACTCAAACAGTGTCTCCTCTCATATGCTGAACTAGTCGCATTGTGGATTTTGGTTAAAACATGATTTTGGACAATGTTCATGGAACTCAGCTTAAAACGTACTTGCAGACTTGAAAACCCTTGCCTATTGTAGAGCGCGCCTCCTACTTCCACTGCTGAACGAAAACCCATGATTTTGGACCCTGTTTTCATGCGAAAAGGCTAAAAGAAATGTTTCACGTTTGTTACACTCAAACAGTGTCTCCTCTCATATGCTGAACTGGTCGCATTGTGGATTTTGGTTAAAACATGATTTTGGACAATGTTCGTGGAACTCAGCTTAAAACGTACTTGCAGACTTGAAAACCCTTGCCTATTGTAGAGCGCGCCTCCTACTTCCACTGCTGAACGAAAACCCATGATTTTGGACCCTGTTTTCATAAGAAAATGCTAAAAGAAATGTTTCACTTTTGTTACACTCAAACAGTGTCTCCTCTCATATGCTGAACTAGTCGCATTGTGGATTTTGGTTAAAACATGATTTTGGACAATGTTCATGGAACTCAGCTTAAAACGTACTTGCAGACTTGACAACCCTTGCCTATTGTAGAGCGCGCCTCCTACTTCCACTGCTGAACGAAAATCCATGATTTTGGACCCTGTTTTCATAAGAAAAGGCTAAAAGAAATGTTTCACGTTTGTTACACTCAAACAGTGTCTCCTCTCATATGCTGAACTGGTCGCATTGTGGATTTTGGTTAAAACATGATTTTGGACAATGTTCATGGAACTCAGCTTAAAACGTACTTGCAGACTTGAAAACACTTGCCTATTGTAGAGCGCGCCTCCTACTTCCACTGCTGAACGAAAACCCATGATTTTGGACCCTGTTTTCATAAGAAAAGGCTAAAAGAAATGTTTCACTTTTGTTACACTCAAACAGTGTCTCCTCTCATATGCTGAACTAGTCGCATTGTGGATTTTGGTTAAAACATGATTTTGGACAATGTTCGTGGAACTCAGCTTAAAACGTACTTGCAGACTTGAAAACCCTTGCCTATTGTAGAGCGCGCCTCCTACTTCCACTGCTGAACGAAAACCCATGATTTTGGACCCTGTTTTCATAAGAAAAGGCTAAAAGAAATGTTTCACTTTTGTTACACTCAAACAGTGTCTCCTCTCATATGCTGAACTGGTCGCATTGTGGATTTTGGTTAAAACATGATTTTGGACAATGTTCATGGAACTCAGCTTAAAACGTACTTGCAGACTTGAACACCCTTGCCTATTGTAGAGCGCGCCTCCTACTTCCACTGCTGAACGAAAACCCATGATTTTGGACCCTGTTTTCATGCGAAAAGGCTAAAAGAAATGTTTCACGTTTGTTACACTCAAACAGTGTCTCCTCTCATATGCTGAACTGGTCGCATTGTGGATTTTGGTTAAAACATGATTTTGGACAATGTTCGTGGAACTCAGCTTAAAACGTACTTGCAGACTTGAAAACCCTTGCCTATTGTAGAGCGCGCCTCCTACTTCCACTGCTGAACGAAAACCCATGATTTTGGACCCTGTTTTCATAAGAAAAGGCTAAAAGAAATGTTTCACTTTTGTTACACTCAAACAGTGTCTCCTCTCATATGCTGAACTAGTCGCATTGTGGATTTTGGTTAAAACATGATTTTGGACAATGTTCATGGAACTCAGCTTAAAACGTACTTGCAGACTTGAAAATCCTTGCCTATTGTAGAGCGCGCCTCCTACTTCCACTGCTGAACGAAAACCCATGATTTTGGACCCTGTTTTCATAAGAAAAGGCTAAAAGAAATGTTTCACGTTTGTTACACTCAAACAGTGTCTCCTCTCATATGCTGAACTGGTCGCATTGTGGATTTTGGTTAAAACATGATTTTGGACAATGTTCATGGAACTCAGCTTAAAACGTACTTGCAGACTTGAAAACACTTGCCTATTGTAGAGCGCGCCTCCTACTTCCACTGCTGAACGAAAACCCATGATTTTGGACCCTGTTTTCATGCGAAAAGGCTAAAAGAAATGTTTCACGTTTGTTACACTCAAACAGTGTCTCCTCTCATATGCTGAACTGGTCGCATTGTGGATTTTGGTTAAAACATGATTTTGGACAATGTTCGTGGAACTCAGCTTAAAACGTACTTGCAGACTTGAAAACCCTTGCCTATTGTAGAGCGCGCCTCCTACTTCCACTGCTGAACGAAAACCCATGATTTTGGACCCTGTTTTCATGCGAAAAGGCTAAAAGAAATGTTTCACGTTTGTTACACTCAAACAGTGTCTCCTCTCATATGCTGAACTGGTCGCATTGTGGATTTTGGTTAAAACATGATTTTGGACAATGTTCGTGGAACTCAGCTTAAAACGTACTTGCAGACTTGAAAACCCTTGCCTATTGTAGAGCGCGCCTCCTACTTCCACTGCTGAACGAAAACCCATGATTTTGGACCCTGTTTTCATAAGAAAAGGCTAAAAGAAATGTTTCACTTTTGTTACACTCAAACAGTGTCTCCTCTCATATGCTGAACTGGTCGCATTGTGGATTTTGGTTAAAACATGATTTTGGACAATGTTCGTGGAACTCAGCTTAAAACGTACTTGCAGACTTGAAAACCCTTGCCTATTGTAGAGCGCGCCTCCTACTTCCACTGCTGAACGAAAACCCATGATTTTGGACCCTGTTTTCATAAGAAAAGGCTAAAAGAAATGTTTCACGTTTGTTACACTCAAACAGTGTCTCCTCTCATATGCTGAACTGGTCGCATTGTGGATTTTGGTTAAAACATGATTTTGGACAATGTTCATGGAACTCAGCTTAAAACGTACTTGCAGACTTGAAAACACTTGCCTATTGTAGAGCGCGCCTCCTACTTCCACTGCTGAACGAAAACCCATGATTTTGGACCCTGTTTTCATGCGAAAAGGCTAAAAGAAATGTTTCACGTTTGTTACACTCAAACAGTGTCTCCTCTCATATGCTGAACTGGTCGCATTGTGGATTTTGGTTAAAACATGATTTTGGACAATGTTCGTGGAACTCAGCTTAAAACGTACTTGCAGACTTGAAAACCCTTGCCTATTGTAGAGCGCGCCTCCTACTTCCACTGCTGAACGAAAACCCATGATTTTGGACCCTGTTTTCATGCGAAAAGGCTAAAAGAAATGTTTCACGTTTGTTACACTCAAACAGTGTCTCCTCTCATATGCTGAACTGGTCGCATTGTGGATTTTGGTTAAAACATGATTTTGGACAATGTTCGTGGAACTCAGCTTAAAACGTACTTGCAGACTTGAAAACCCTTGCCTATTGTAGAGCGCGCCTCCTACTTCCACTGCTGAACGAAAACCCATGATTTTGGACCCTGTTTTCATAAGAAAAGGCTAAAAGAAATGTTTCACTTTTGTTACACTCAAACAGTGTCTCCTCTCATATGCTGAACTAGTCGCATTGTGGATTTTGGTTAAAACATGATTTTGGACAATGTTCATGGAACTCAGCTTAAAACGTACTTGCAGACTTGAAAACCCTTGCCTATTGTAGAGCGCGCCTCCTACTTCCACTGCTGAACGAAAACCCATGATTCTGGACCCTGTTTTCATAAGAAAAGGCTAAAAGAAATGTTTCACGTTTGTTACACTCAAACAGTGTCTCCTCTCATATGCTGAACTGGTCGCATTGTGGATTTTGGTTAAAACATGATTTTGGACAATGTTCATGGAACTCAGCTTAAAACGTACTTGCAGACTTGAAAACACGTGCCTATTGTAGAGCGCGCCTCCTACTTCCACTGCTGAACGAAAACCCATGATTTTGGACCCTGTTTTCATGCGAAAAGGCTAAAAGAAATGTTTCACGTTTGTTACACTCAAACAGTGTCTCCTCTCATATGCTGAACTGGTCGCATTGTGGATTTTGGTTAAAACATGATTTTGGACAATGTTCGTGGAACTCAGCTTAAAACGTACTTGCAGACTTGAAAACCCTTGCCTATTGTAGAGCGCGCCTCCTACTTCCACTGCTGAACGAAAACCCATGATTTTGGACCCTGTTTTCATGCGAAAAGGCTAAAAGAAATGTTTCACGTTTGTTACACTCAAACAGTGTCTCCTCTCATATGCTGAACTGGTCGCATTGTGGATTTTGGTTAAAACATGATTTTGGACAATGTTCGTGGAACTCAGCTTAAAACGTACTTGCAGACTTGAAAACCCTTGCCTATTGTAGAGCGCGCCTCCTACTTCCACTGCTGAACGAAAACCCATGATTTTGGACCCTGTTTTCATAAGAAAAGGCTAAAAGAAATGTTTCACTTTTGTTACACTCAAACAGTGTCTCCTCTCATATGCTGAACTAGTCGCATTGTGGATTTTGGTTAAAACATGATTTTGGACAATGTTCATGGAACTCAGCTTAAAACGTACTTGCAGACTTGAAAACCCTTGCCTATTGTAGAGCGCGCCTCCTACTTCCACTGCTGAACGAAAACCCATGATTTTGGACCCTGTTTTCATGCGAAAAGGCTAAAAGAAATGTTTCACGTTTGTTACACTCAAACAGTGTCTCCTCTCATATGCTGAACTGGTCGCATTGTGGATTTTGGTTAAAACATGATTTTGGACAATGTTCGTGGAACTCAGCTTAAAACGTACTTGCAGACTTGAAAACCCTTGCCTATTGTAGAGCGCGCCTCCTACTTCCACTGCTGAACGAAAACCCATGATTTTGGACCCTGTTTTCATAAGAAAAGGCTAAAAGAAATGTTTCACTTTTGTTACACTCAAACAGTGTCTCCTCTCATATGCTGAACTAGTCGCATTGTGGATTTTGGTTAAAACATGATTTTGGACAATGTTCATGGAACTCAGCTTAAAACGTACTTGCAGACTTGAAAACCCTTGCCTATTGTAGAGCGCGCCTCCTACTTCCACTGCTGAACGAAAACCCATGATTTTGGACCCTGTTTTCATAAGAAAAGGCTAAAAGAAATGTTTCACGTTTGTTACACTCAAACAGTGTCTCCTCTCATATGCTGAACTGGTCGCATTGTGGATTTTGGTTAAAACATGATTTTGGACAATGTTCATGGAACTCAGCTTAAAACGTACTTGCAGACTTGAAAACACTTGCCTATTGTAGAGCGCGCCTCCTACTTCCACTGCTGAACGAAAACCCATGATTTTGGACCCTGTTTTCATGCGAAAAGGCTAAAAGAAATGTTTCACGTTTGTTACACTCAAACAGTGTCTCCTCTCATATGCTGAACTGGTCGCATTGTGGATTTTGGTTAAAACATGATTTTGGACAATGTTCGTGGAACTCAGCTTAAAACGTACTTGCAGACTTGAAAACCCTTGCCTATTGTAGAGCGCGCCTCCTACTTCCACTGCTGAACGAAAACCCATGATTTTGGACCCTGTTTTCATGCGAAAAGGCTAAAAGAAATGTTTCACGTTTGTTACACTCAAACAGTGTCTCCTCTCATATGCTGAACTGGTCGCATTGTGGATTTTGGTTAAAACATGATTTTGGACAATGTTCGTGGAACTCAGCTTAAAACGTACTTGCAGACTTGAAAACCCTTGCCTATTGTAGAGCGCGCCTCCTACTTCCACTGCTGAACGAAAACCCATGATTTTGGACCCTGTTTTCATAAGAAAAGGCTAAAAGAAATGTTTCACTTTTGTTACACTCAAACAGTGTCTCCTCTCATATGCTGAACTAGTCGCATTGTGGATTTTGGTTAAAACATGATTTTGGACAATGTTCATGGAACTCAGCTTAAAACGTACTTGCAGACTTGAAAACCCTTGCCTATTGTAGAGCGCGCCTCCTACTTCCACTGCTGAACGAAAACCCATGATTTTGGACCCTGTTTTCATGCGAAAAGGCTAAAAGAAATGTTTCACGTTTGTTACACTCAAACAGTGTCTCCTCTCATATGCTGAACTGGTCGCATTGTGGATTTTGGTTAAAACATGATTTTGGACAATGTTCGTGGAACTCAGCTTAAAACGTACTTGCAGACTTGAAAACCCTTGCCTATTGTAGAGCGCGCCTCCTACTTCCACTGCTGAACGAAAACCCATGATTTTGGACCCTGTTTTCATAAGAAAATGCTAAAAGAAATGTTTCACTTTTGTTACACTCAAACAGTGTCTCCTCTCATATGCTGAACTAGTCGCATTGTGGATTTTGGTTAAAACATGATTTTGGACAATGTTCATGGAACTCAGCTTAAAACGTACTTGCAGACTTGACAACCCTTGCCTATTGTAGAGCGCGCCTCCTACTTCCACTGCTGAACGAAAATCCATGATTTTGGACCCTGTTTTCATAAGAAAAGGCTAAAAGAAATGTTTCACGTTTGTTACACTCAAACAGTGTCTCCTCTCATATGCTGAACTGGTCGCATTGTGGATTTTGGTTAAAACATGATTTTGGACAATGTTCATGGAACTCAGCTTAAAACGTACTTGCAGACTTGAAAACACTTGCCTATTGTAGAGCGCGCCTCCTACTTCCACTGCTGAACGAAAACCCATGATTTTGGACCCTGTTTTCATAAGAAAAGGCTAAAAGAAATGTTTCACTTTTGTTACACTCAAACAGTGTCTCCTCTCATATGCTGAACTAGTCGCATTGTGGATTTTGGTTAAAACATGATTTTGGACAATGTTCGTGGAACTCAGCTTAAAACGTACTTGCAGACTTGAAAACCCTTGCCTATTGTAGAGCGCGCCTCCTACTTCCACTGCTGAACGAAAACCCATGATTTTGGACCCTGTTTTCATAAGAAAAGGCTAAAAGAAATGTTTCACTTTTGTTACACTCAAACAGTGTCTCCTCTCATATGCTGAACTGGTCGCATTGTGGATTTTGGTTAAAACATGATTTTGGACAATGTTCATGGAACTCAGCTTAAAACGTACTTGCAGACTTGAACACCCTTGCCTATTGTAGAGCGCGCCTCCTACTTCCACTGCTGAACGAAAACCCATGATTTTGGACCCTGTTTTCATGCGAAAAGGCTAAAAGAAATGTTTCACGTTTGTTACACTCAAACAGTGTCTCCTCTCATATGCTGAACTGGTCGCATTGTGGATTTTGGTTAAAACATGATTTTGGACAATGTTCGTGGAACTCAGCTTAAAACGTACTTGCAGACTTGAAAACCCTTGCCTATTGTAGAGCGCGCCTCCTACTTCCACTGCTGAACGAAAACCCATGATTTTGGACCCTGTTTTCATAAGAAAAGGCTAAAAGAAATGTTTCACTTTTGTTACACTCAAACAGTGTCTCCTCTCATATGCTGAACTAGTCGCATTGTGGATTTTGGTTAAAACATGATTTTGGACAATGTTCATGGAACTCAGCTTAAAACGTACTTGCAGACTTGAAAATCCTTGCCTATTGTAGAGCGCGCCTCCTACTTCCACTGCTGAACGAAAACCCATGATTTTGGACCCTGTTTTCATAAGAAAAGGCTAAAAGAAATGTTTCACGTTTGTTACACTCAAACAGTGTCTCCTCTCATATGCTGAACTGGTCGCATTGTGGATTTTGGTTAAAACATGATTTTGGACAATGTTCATGGAACTCAGCTTAAAACGTACTTGCAGACTTGAAAACACTTGCCTATTGTAGAGCGCGCCTCCTACTTCCACTGCTGAACGAAAACCCATGATTTTGGACCCTGTTTTCATGCGAAAAGGCTAAAAGAAATGTTTCACGTTTGTTACACTCAAACAGTGTCTCCTCTCATATGCTGAACTGGTCGCATTGTGGATTTTGGTTAAAACATGATTTTGGACAATGTTCGTGGAACTCAGCTTAAAACGTACTTGCAGACTTGAAAACCCTTGCCTATTGTAGAGCGCGCCTCCTACTTCCACTGCTGAACGAAAACCCATGATTTTGGACCCTGTTTTCATGCGAAAAGGCTAAAAGAAATGTTTCACGTTTGTTACACTCAAACAGTGTCTCCTCTAATATGCTGAACTGGTCGCATTGTGGATTTTGGTTAAAACATGATTTTGGACAATGTTCGTGGAACTCAGCTTAAAACGTACTTGCAGACTTGAAAACCCTTGCCTATTGTAGAGCGCGCCTCCTACTTCCACTGCTGAACGAAAACCCATGATTTTGGACCCTGTTTTCATAAGAAAAGGCTAAAAGAAATGTTTCACTTTTGTTACACTCAAACAGTGTCTCCTCTCATATGCTGAACTGGTCGCATTGTGGATTTTGGTTAAAACATGATTTTGGACAATGTTCATGGAACTCAGCTTAAAACGTACTTGCAGACTTGAACACCCTTGCCTATTGTAGAGCGCGCCTCCTACTTCCACTGCTGAACGAAAACCCATGATTTTGGACCCTGTTTTCATGCGAAAAGGCTAAAAGAAATGTTTCACGTTTGTTACACTCAAACAGTGTCTCCTCTCATATGCTGAACTGGTCGCATTGTGGATTTTGGTTAAAACATGATTTTGGACAATGTTCGTGGAACTCAGCTTAAAACGTACTTGCAGACTTGAAAACCCTTGCCTATTGTAGAGCGCGCCTCCTACTTCCACTGCTGAACGAAAACCCATGATTTTGGACCCTGTTTTCATAAGAAAAGGCTAAAAGAAATGTTTCACTTTTGTTACACTCAAACAGTGTCTCCTCTCATATGCTGAACTGGTCGCATTGTGGATTTTGGTTAAAACATGATTTTGGACAATGTTCATGGAACTCAGCTTAAAACGTACTTGCAGACTTGAACACCCTTGCCTATTGTAGAGCGCGCCTCCTACTTCCACTGCTGAACGAAAACCCATGATTTTGGACCCTGTTTTCATGCGAAAAGGCTAAAAGAAATGTTTCACGTTTGTTACACTCAAACAGTGTCTCCTCTCATATGCTGAACTGGTCGCATTGTGGATTTTGGTTAAAACATGATTTTGGACAATGTTCGTGGAACTCAGCTTAAAACGTACTTGCAGACTTGAAAACCCTTGCCTATTGTAGAGCGCGCCTCCTACTTCCACTGCTGAACGAAAACCCATGATTTTGGACCCTGTTTTCATAAGAAAAGGCTAAAAGAAATGTTTCACTTTTGTTACACTCAAACAGTGTCTCCTCTCATATGCTGAACTAGTCGCATTGTGGATTTTGGTTAAAACATGATTTTGGACAATGTTCATGGAACTCAGCTTAAAACGTACTTGCAGACTTGAAAACCCTTGCCTATTGTAGAGCGCGCCTCCTACTTCCACTGCTGAACGAAAACCCATGATTTTGGACCCTGTTTTCATAAGAAAAGGCTAAAAGAAATGTTTCACGTTTGTTACACTCAAACAGTGTCTCCTCTCATATGCTGAACTGGTCGCATTGTGGATTTTGGTTAAAACATGATTTTGGACAATGTTCATGGAACTCAGCTTAAAACGTACTTGCAGACTTGAAAACCCTTGCCTATTGTAGAGCGCGCCTCCTACTTCCACTGCTGAACGAAAACCCATGATTTTGGACCCTGTTTTCATAAGAAAAGGCTAAAAGAAATGTTTCACGTTTGTTACACTCAAACAGTGTCTCCTCTCATATGCTGAACTGGTCGCATTGTGGATTTTGGTTAAAACATGATTTTGGACAATGTTCATGGAACTCAGCTTAAAACGTACTTGCAGACTTGAAAACACTTGCCTATTGTAGAGCGCGCCTCCTACTTCCACTGCTGAACGAAAACCCATGATTTTGGACCCTGTTTTCATGCGAAAAGGCTAAAAGAAATGTTTCACGTTTGTTACACTCAAACAGTGTCTCCTCTCATATGCTGAACTGGTCGCATTGTGGATTTTGGTTAAAACATGATTTTGGACAATGTTCGTGGAACTCAGCTTAAAACGTACTTGCAGACTTGAAAACCCTTGCCTATTGTAGAGCGCGCCTCCTACTTCCACTGCTGAACGAAAACCCATGATTTTGGACCCTGTTTTCATGCGAAAAGGCTAAAAGAAATGTTTCACGTTTGTTACACTCAAACAGTGTCTCCTCTCATATGCTGAACTGGTCGCATTGTGGATTTTGGTTAAAACATGATTTTGGACAATGTTCGTGGAACTCAGCTTAAAACGTACTTGCAGACTTGAAAACCCTTGCCTATTGTAGAGCGCGCCTCCTACTTCCACTGCTGAACGAAAACCCATGATTTTGGACCCTGTTTTCATAAGAAAAGGCTAAAAGAAATGTTTCACTTTTGTTACACTCAAACAGTGTCTCCTCTCATATGCTGAACTAGTCGCATTGTGGATTTTGGTTAAAACATGATTTTGGACAATGTTCATGGAACTCAGCTTAAAACGTACTTGCAGACTTGAAAACCCTTGCCTATTGTAGAGCGCGCCTCCTACTTCCACTGCTGAACGAAAACCCATGATTTTGGACCCTGTTTTCATGCGAAAAGGCTAAAAGAAATGTTTCACTTTTGTTACACTCAAACAGTGTCTCCTCTCATATGCTGAACTAGTCGCATTGTGGATTTTGGTTAAAACATGATTTTGGACAATGTTCATGGAACTCAGCTTAAAACGTACTTGCAGACTTGAAAACCCTTGCCTATTGTAGAGCGCGCCTCCTACTTCCACTGCTGAACGAAAACCCATGATTTTGGACCCTGTTTTCATAAGAAAAGGCTAAAAGAAATGTTTCACGTTTGTTACACTCAAACAGTGTCTCCTCTCATATGCTGAACTGGTCGCATTGTGGATTTTGGTTAAAACATGATTTTGGACAATGTTCATGGAACTCAGCTTAAAACGTACTTGCAGACTTGAAAACACTTGCCTATTGTAGAGCGCGCCTCCTACTTCCACTGCTGAACGAAAACCCATGATTTTGGACCCTGTTTTCATGCGAAAAGGCTAAAAGAAATGTTTCACGTTTGTTACACTCAAACAGTGTCTCCTCTCATATGCTGAACTGGTCGCATTGTGGATTTTGGTTAAAACATGATTTTGGACAATGTTCGTGGAACTCAGCTTAAAACGTACTTGCAGACTTGAAAACCCTTGCCTATTGTAGAGCGCGCCTCCTACTTCCACTGCTGAACGAAAACCCATGATTTTGGACCCTGTTTTCATGCGAAAAGGCTAAAAGAAATGTTTCACGTTTGTTACACTCAAACAGTGTCTCCTCTCATATGCTGAACTGGTCGCATTGTGGATTTTGGTTAAAACATGATTTTGGACAATGTTCGTGGAACTCAGCTTAAAACGTACTTGCAGACTTGAAAACCCTTGCCTATTGTAGAGCGCGCCTCCTACTTCCACTGCTGAACAAAAACCCATGATTTTGGACCCTGTATTCATAAGAAAAGGCTAAAAGAAATGTTTCACTTTTGTTACACTCAAACAGTGTCTCCTCTCATATGCTGAACTAGTCGCATTGTGGATTTTGGTTAAAACATGATTTTGGACAATGTTCATGGAACTCAGCTTAAAACGTACTTGCAGACTTGAAAACCCTTGCCTATTGTAGAGCGCGCCTCCTACTTCCACTGCTGAACGAAAACCCATGATTTTGGACCCTGTTTTCATGCGAAAAGGCTAAAAGAAATGTTTCACGTTTGTTACACTCAAACAGTGTCTCCTCTCATATGCTGAACTGGTCGCATTGTGGATTTTGGTTAAAACATGATTTTGGACAATGTTCGTGGAACTCAGCTTAAAACGTACTTGCAGACTTGAAAACCCTTGCCTATTGTAGAGCGCGCCTCTTACTTCCACTGCTGAACGAAAACCCATGATTTTGGACCCTGTTTTCATAAGAAAAGGCTAAAAGAAATGTTTCACTTTTGTTACACTCAAACAGTGTCTCCTCTCATATGCTGAACTAGTCGCATTGTGGATTTTGGTTAAAACATGATTTTGGACAATGTTCATGGAACTCAGCTTAAAACGTACTTGCAGACTTGAAAACCCTTGCCTATTGTAGAGCGCGCCTCCTACTTCCACTGCTGAACGAAAACCCATGATTTTGGACCCTGTTTTCATAAGAAAAGGCTAAAAGAAATGTTTCACGTTTGTTACACTCAAACAGTGTCTCCTCTCATATGCTGAACTGGTCGCATTGTGGATTTTGGTTAAAACATGATTTTGGACAATGTTCATGGAACTCAGCTTAAAACGTACTTGCAGACTTGAAAACCCTTGCCTATTGTAGAGCGCGCCTCCTACTTCCACTGCTGAACGAAAACCCATGATTTTGGACCCTGTTTTCATGCGAAAAGGCTAAAAGAAATGTTTCACGTTTGTTACACTCAAACAGTGTCTCCTCTCATATGCTGAACTGGTCGCATTGTGGATTTTGGTTAAAACATGATTTTGGACAATGTTCGTGGAACTCAGCTTAAAACGTACTTGCAGACTTGAAAACCCTTGCCTATTGTAGAGCGCGCCTCCTACTTCCACTGCTGAACGAAAACCCATGATTTTGGACCCTGTTTTCATAAGAAAATGCTAAAAGAAATGTTTCACTTTTGTTACACTCAAACAGTGTCTCCTCTCATATGCTGAACTAGTCGCATTGTGGATTTTGGTTAAAACATGATTTTGGACAATGTTCATGGAACTCAGCTTAAAACGTACTTGCAGACTTGACAACCCTTGCCTATTGTAGAGCGCGCCTCCTACTTCCACTGCTGAACGAAAATCCATGATTTTGGACCCTGTTTTCATAAGAAAAGGCTAAAAGAAATGTTTCACGTTTGTTACACTCAAACAGTGTCTCCTCTCATATGCTGAACTGGTCGCATTGTGGATTTTGGTTAAAACATGATTTTGGACAATGTTCATGGAACTCAGCTTAAAACGTACTTGCAGACTTGAAAACACTTGCCTATTGTAGAGCGCGCCTCCTACTTCCACTGCTGAACGAAAACCCATGATTTTGGACCCTGTTTTCATAAGAAAAGGCTAAAAGAAATGTTTCACTTTTGTTACACTCAAACAGTGTCTCCTCTCATATGCTGAACTAGTCGCATTGTGGATTTTGGTTAAAACATGATTTTGGACAATGTTCGTGGAACTCAGCTTAAAACGTACTTGCAGACTTGAAAACCCTTGCCTATTGTAGAGCGCGCCTCCTACTTCCACTGCTGAACGAAAACCCATGATTTTGGACCCTGTTTTCATAAGAAAAGGCTAAAAGAAATGTTTCACTTTTGTTACACTCAAACAGTGTCTCCTCTCATATGCTGAACTGGTCGCATTGTGGATTTTGGTTAAAACATGATT
The DNA here is from genome assembly GCF_964263955.1 of Coregonus lavaretus. Classification (NCBI taxonomy): domain Eukaryota; kingdom Metazoa; phylum Chordata; class Actinopteri; order Salmoniformes; family Salmonidae; genus Coregonus; species Coregonus lavaretus. The sequence continues at coordinate 76,345,429 of NC_139988.1, read as the reverse complement.
TTGGACAATGTTCATGGAACTCAACTTAAAACGTACTTGCAGACTTGAAAACACTTGCCTATTGTAGAGCGCGCCTCCTACTTCCACTGCTGAACGAAAACCCATGATTTTGGACCCTGTTTTCATGCGAAAAGGCTAAAAGAAATGTTTCACGTTTGTTACACTCAAACAGTGTCTCCTCTCATATGCTGAACTGGTCGCATTGTGGATTTTGGTTAAAACATGATTTTGGACAATGTTCGTGGAACTCAGCTTAAAACGTACTTGCAGACTTGAAAACCCTTGCCTATTGTAGAGCGCGCCTCCTACTTCCACTGCTGAACGAAAACCCATGATTTTGGACCCTGTTTTCATAAGAAAAGGCTAAAAGAAATGTTTCACGTTTGTTACACTCAAACAGTGTCTCCTCTCATATGCTGAACTGGTCGCATTGTGGATTTTGGTTAAAACATGATTTTGGACAATGTTCATGGAACTCAGCTTAAAACGTACTTGCAGACTTGAAAACACTTGCCTATTGTAGAGCGCGCCTCCTACTTCCACTGCTGAACGAAAACCCATGATTTTGGACCCTGTTTTCATGCGAAAAGGCTAAAAGAAATGTTTCACGTTTGTTACACTCAAACAGTGTCTCCTCTCATATGCTGAACTGGTCGCATTGTGGATTTTGGTTAAAACATGATTTTGGACAATGTTCGTGGAACTCAGCTTAAAACGTACTTGCAGACTTGAAAACCCTTGCCTATTGTAGAGCGCGCCTCCTACTTCCACTGCTGAACGAAAACCCATGATTTTGGACCCTGTTTTCATGCGAAAAGGCTAAAAGAAATGTTTCACGTTTGTTACACTCAAACAGTGTCTCCTCTCATATGCTGAACTGGTCGCATTGTGGATTTTGGTTAAAACATGATTTTGGACAATGTTCGTGGAACTCAGCTTAAAACGTACTTGCAGACTTGAAAACCCTTGCCTATTGTAGAGCGCGCCTCCTACTTCCACTGATGAACGAAAACCCATGATTTTGGACCCTGTTTTCATAAGAAAAGGCTAAAAGAAATGTTTCACTTTTGTTACACTCAAACAGTGTCTCCTCTCATATGCTGAACTAGTCGCATTGTGGATTTTGGTTAAAACATGATTTTGGACAATGTTCATGGAACTCAGCTTAAAACGTACTTGCAGACTTGAAAACCCTTGCCTATTGTAGAGCGCGCCTCCTACTTCCACTGCTGAACGAAAACCCATGATTTTGGACCCTGTTTTCATGCGAAAAGGCTAAAAGAAATGTTTCACGTTTGTTACACTCAAACAGTGTCTCCTCTCATATGCTGAACTGGTCGCATTGTGGATTTTGGTTAAAACATGATTTTGGACAATGTTCGTGGAACTCAGCTTAAAACGTACTTGCAGACTTGAAAACCCTTGCCTATTGTAGAGCGCGCCTCCTACTTCCACTGCTGAACGAAAACCCATGATTTTGGACCCTGTTTTCATAAGAAAAGGCTAAAAGAAATGTTTCACTTTTGTTACACTCAAACAGTGTCTCCTCTCATATGCTGAACTAGTCGCATTGTGGATTTTGGTTAAAACATGATTTTGGACAATGTTCATGGAACTCAGCTTAAAACGTACTTGCAGACTTGACAACCCTTGCCTATTGTAGAGCGCGCCTCCTACTTCCACTGCTGAACGAAAACCCATGATTTTGGACCCTGTTTTCATAAGAAAAGGCTAAAAGAAATGTTTCACGTTTGTTACACTCAAACAGTGTCTCCTCTCATATGCTGAACTGGTCGCATTGTGGATTTTGGTTAAAACATGATTTTGGACAATGTTCATGGAACTCAGCTTAAAACGTACTTGCAGACTTGAAAACACTTGCCTATTGTAGAGCGCGCCTCCTACTTCCACTGCTGAACGAAAACCCATGATTTTGGACCCTGTTTTCATAAGAAAAGGCTAAAAGAAATGTTTCACTTTTGTTACACTCAAACAGTGTCTCCTCTCATATGCTGAACTAGTCGCATTGTGGATTTTGGTTAAAACATGATTTTGGACAATGTTCGTGGAACTCAGCTTAAAACGTACTTGCAGACTTGAAAACCCTTGCCTATTGTAGAGCGCGCCTCCTACTTCCACTGCTGAACGAAAACCCATGATTTTGGACCCTGTTTTCATAAGAAAAGGCTAAAAGAAATGTTTCACTTTTGTTACACTCAAACAGTGTCTCCTCTCATATGCTGAACTGGTCGCATTGTGGATTTTGGTTAAAACATGATTTTGGACAATGTTCATGGAACTCAGCTTAAAACGTACTTGCAGACTTGAAAACACTTGCCTATTGTAGAGCGCGCCTCCTACTTCCACTGCTGAACGAAAACCCATGATTTTGGACCCTGTTTTCATGCGAAAAGGCTAAAAGAAATGTTTCACGTTTGTTACACTCAAACAGTGTCTCCTCTCATATGCTGAACTGGTCGCATTGTGGATTTTGGTTAAAACATGATTTTGGACAATGTTCGTGGAACTCAGCTTAAAACGTACTTGCAGACTTGAAAACCCTTGCCTATTGTAGAGCGCGCCTCCTACTTCCACTGCTGAACGAAAACCCATGATTTTGGACCCTGTTTTCATGCGAAAAGGCTAAAAGAAATGTTTCACGTTTGTTACACTCAAACAGTGTCTCCTCTCATATGCTGAACTGGTCGCATTGTGGATTTTGGTTAAAACATGATTTTGGACAATGTTCGTGGAACTCAGCTTAAAACGTACTTGCAGACTTGAAAACCCTTGCCTATTGTAGAGCGCGCCTCCTACTTCCACTGCTGAACGAAAACCCATGATTTTGGACCCTGTTTTCATAAGAAAAGGCTAAAAGAAATGTTTCACGTTTGTTACACTCAAACAGTGTCTCCTCTCATATGCTGAACTGGTCGCATTGTGGATTTTGGTTAAAACATGATTTTGGACAATGTTCGTGGAACTCAGCTTAAAACGTACTTGCAGACTTGAAAACCCTTGCCTATTGTAGAGCGCGCCTCCTACTTCCACTGCTGAACGAAAACCCATGATTTTGGACCCTGTTTTCATAAGAAAAGGCTAAAAGAAATGTTTCACTTTTGTTACACTCAAACAGTGTCTCCTCTCATATGCTGAACTAGTCGCATTGTGGATTTTGGTTAAAACATGATTTTGGACAATGTTCATGGAACTCAGCTTAAAACGTACTTGCAGACTTGAAAACCCTTGCCTATTGTAGAGCGCGCCTCCTACTTCCACTGCTGAACGAAAACCCATGATTTTGGACCCTGTTTTCATGCGAAAAGGCTAAAAGAAATGTTTCACGTTTGTTACACTCAAACAGTGTCTCCTCTCATATGCTGAACTGGTCGCATTGTGGATTTTGGTTAAAACATGATTTTGGACAATGTTCGTGGAACTCAGCTTAAAACGTACTTGCAGACTTGAAAACCCTTGCCTATTGTAGAGCGCGCCTCCTACTTCCACTGCTGAACGAAAACCCATGATTTTGGACCCTGTTTTCATAAGAAAAGGCTAAAAGAAATGTTTCACTTTTGTTACACTCAAACAGTGTCTCCTCTCATATGCTGAACTAGTCGCATTGTGGATTTTGGTTAAAACATGATTTTGGACAATGTTCATGGAACTCAGCTTAAAACGTACTTGCAGACTTGAAAACCCTTGCCTATTGTAGAGCGTGCCTCCTACTTCCACTGCTGAACGAAAACCCATGATTTTGGACCCTGTTTTCATGCGAAAAGGCTAAAAGAAATGTTTCACGTTTGTTACACTCAAACAGTGTCTCCTCTCATATGCTGAACTGGTCGCATTGTGGATTTTGGTTAAAACATGATTTTGGACAATGTTCGTGGAACTCAGCTTAAAACGTACTTGCAGACTTGAAAACCCTTGCCTATTGTAGAGCGCGCCTCCTACTTCCACTGCTGAACGAAAACCCATGATTTTGGACCCTGTTTTCATAAGAAAAGGCTAAAAGAAATGTTTCACGTTTGTTACACTCAAACAGTGTCTCCTCTCATATGCTGAACTAGTCGCATTGTGGATTTTGGTTAAAACATGATTTTGGACAATGTTCATGGAACTCAGCTTAAAACGTACTTGCAGACTTGACAACCCTTGCCTATTGTAGAGCGCGCCTCCTACTTCCACTGCTGAACGAAAACCCATGATTTTGGACCCTGTTTTCATAAGAAAAGGCTAAAAGAAATGTTTCACGTTTGTTACACTCAAACAGTGTCTCCTCTCATATGCTGAACTGGTCGCATTGTGGATTTTGGTTAAAACATGATTTTGGACAATGTTCATGGAACTCAGCTTAAAACGTACTTGCAGACTTGAAAACACTTGCCTATTGTAGAGCGCGCCTCCTACTTCCACTGCTGAACGAAAACCCATGATTTTGGACCCTGTTTTCATAAGAAAAGGCTAAAAGAAATGTTTCACGTTTGTTACACTCAAACAGTGTCTCCTCTCATATGCTGAACTGGTCGCATTGTGGATTTTGGTTAAAACATGATTTTGGACAATGTTCGTGGAACTCAGCTTAAAACGTACTTGCAGACTTGAAAACCCTTGCCTATTGTAGAGCGCGCCTCCTACTTCCACTGCTGAACGAAAACCCATGATTTTGGACCCTGTTTTCATAAGAAAAGGCTAAAAGAAATGTTTCACTTTTGTTACACTCAAACAGTGTCTCCTCTCATATGCTGAACTAGTCGCATTGTGGATTTTGGTTAAAACATGATTTTGGACAATGTTCATGGAACTCAGCTTAAAACGTACTTGCAGACTTGAAAACCCTTGCCTATTGTAGAGCGCGCCTCCTACTTCCACTGCTGAACGAAAACCCATGATTTTGGACCCTGTTTTCATGCGAAAAGGCTAAAAGAAATGTTTCACGTTTGTTACACTCAAACAGTGTCTCCTCTCATATGCTGAACTGGTCGCATTGTGGATTTTGGTTAAAACATGATTTTGGACAATGTTCGTGGAACTCAGCTTAAAACGTACTTGCAGACTTGAAAACCCTTGCCTATTGTAGAGCGCGCCTCCTACTTCCACTGCTGAACGAAAACCCATGATTTTGGACCCTGTTTTCATAAGAAAAGGCTAAAAGAAATGTTTCACTTTTGTTACACTCAAACAGTGTCTCCTCTCATATGCTGAACTAGTCGCATTGTGGATTTTGGTTAAAACATGATTTTGGACAATGTTCATGGAACTCAGCTTAAAACGTACTTGCAGACTTGAAAACCCTTGCCTATTGTAGAGCGCGCCTCCTACTTCCACTGCTGAACGAAAACCCATGATTTTGGACCCTGTTTTCATAAGAAAAGGCTAAAAGAAATGTTTCACGTTTGTTACACTCAAACAGTGTCTCCTCTCATATGCTGAACTGGTCGCATTGTGGATTTTGGTTAAAACATGATTTTGGACAATGTTCATGGAACTCAGCTTAAAACGTACTTGCAGACTTGAAAACACTTGCCTATTGTAGAGCGCGCCTCCTACTTCCACTGCTGAACGAAAACCCATGATTTTGGACCCTGTTTTCATGCGAAAAGGCTAAAAGAAATGTTTCACGTTTGTTACACTCAAACAGTGTCTCCTCTCATATGCTGAACTGGTCGCATTGTGGATTTTGGTTAAAACATGATTTTGGACAATGTTCGTGGAACTCAGCTTAAAACGTACTTGCAGACTTGAAAACCCTTGCCTATTGTAGAGCGCGCCTCCTAATTCCACTGCTGAACGAAAACCCATGATTTTGGACCCTGTTTTCATGCGAAAAGGCTAAAAGAAATGTTTCACGTTTGTTACACTCAAACAGTGTCTCCTCTCATATGCTGAACTGGTCGCATTGTGGATTTTGGTTAAAACATGATTTTGGACAATGTTCGTGGAACTCAGCTTAAAACGTACTTGCAGACTTGAAAACCCTTGCCTATTGTAGAGCGCGCCTCCTACTTCCACTGCTGAACGAAAACCCATGATTTTGGACCCTGTTTTCATAAGAAAAGGCTAAAAGAAATGTTTCACTTTTGTTACACTCAAACAGTGTCTCCTCTCATATGCTGAACTAGTCGCATTGTGGATTTTGGTTAAAACATGATTTTGGACAATGTTCATGGAACTCAGCTTAAAACGTACTTGCAGACTTGAAAACCCTTGCCTATTGTAGAGCGCGCCTCCTACTTCCACTGCTGAACGAAAACCCATGATTTTGGACCCTGTTTTCATAAGAAAAGGCTAAAAGAAATGTTTCACGTTTGTTACACTCAAACAGTGTCTCCTCTCATATGCTGAACTGGTCGCATTGTGGATTTTGGTTAAAACATGATTTTGGACAATGTTCATGGAACTCAGCTTAAAACGTACTTGCAGACTTGAAAACACTTGCCTATTGTAGAGCGCGCCTCCTACTTCCACTGCTGAACGAAAACCCATGATTTTGGACCCTGTTTTCATGCGAAAAGGCTAAAAGAAATGTTTCACGTTTGTTACACTCAAACAGTGTCTCCTCTCATATGCTGAACTGGTCGCATTGTGGATTTTGGTTAAAACATGATTTTGGACAATGTTCGTGGAACTCAGCTTAAAACGTACTTGCAGACTTGAAAACACTTGCCTATTGTAGAGCGCGCCTCCTACTTCCACTGCTGAACGAAAACCCATGATTTTGGACCCTGTTTTCATGCGAAAAGGCTAAAAGAAATGTTTCACGTTTGTTACACTCAAACAGTGTCTCCTCTCATATGCTGAACTGGTCGCATTGTGGATTTTGGTTAAAACATGATTTTGGACAATGTTCGTGGAACTCAGCTTAAAACGTACTTGCTGACTTGAAAACCCTTGCCTATTGTAGAGCGCGCCTCCTACTTCCACTGCTGAACGAAAACCCATGATTTTGGACCCTGTTTTCATAAGAAAAGGCTAAAAGAAATGTTTCACTTTTGTTACACTCAAACAGTGTCTCCTCTCATATGCTGAACTAGTCGCATTGTGGATTTTGGTTAAAACATGATTTTGGACAATGTTCATGGAACTCAGCTTAAAACGTACTTGCAGACTTGAAAACCCTTGCCTATTGTAGAGCGCGCCTCCTACTTCCACTGCTGAACGAAAACCCATGATTTTGGACCCTGTTTTCATAAGAAAAGGCTAAAAGAAATGTTTCACGTTTGTTACACTCAAACAGTGTCTCCTCTCATATGCTGAACTGGTCGCATTGTGGATTTTGGTTAAAACATGATTTTGGACAATGTTCATGGAACTCAGCTTAAAACGTACTTGCAGACTTGAAAACCCTTGCCTATTGTAGAGCGCGCCTCCTACTTCCACTGCTGAACGAAAACCCATGATTTTGGACCCTGTTTTCATAAGAAAAGGCTAAAAGAAATGTTTCACGTTTGTTACACTCAAACAGTGTCTCCTCTCATATGCTGAACTGGTCGCATTGTGGATTTTGGTTAAAACATGATTTTGGACAATGTTCATGGAACTCAGCTTAAAACGTACTTGCAGACTTGAAAACACTTGCCTATTGTAGAGCGCGCCTCCTACTTCCACTGCTGAACGAAAACCCATGATTTTGGACCCTGTTTTCATGCGAAAAGGCTAAAAGAAATGTTTCACGTTTGTTACACTCAAACAGTGTCTCCTCTCATATGCTGAACTGGTCGCATTGTGGATTTTGGTTAAAACATGATTTTGGACAATGTTCGTGGAACTCAGCTTAAAACGTACTTGCAGACTTGAAAACACTTGCCTATTGTAGAGCGCGCCTCCTACTTCCACTGCTGAACGAAAACCCATGATTTTGGACCCTGTTTTCATGCGAAAAGGCTAAAAGAAATGTTTCACGTTTGTTACACTCAAACAGTGTCTCCTCTCATATGCTGAACTGGTCGCATTGTGGATTTTGGTTAAAACATGATTTTGGACAATGTTCGTGGAACTCAGCTTAAAACGTACTTGCTGACTTGAAAACCCTTGCCTATTGTAGAGCGCGCCTCCTACTTCCACTGCTGAACGAAAACCCATGATTTTGGACCCTGTTTTCATAAGAAAAGGCTAAAAGAAATGTTTCACTTTTGTTACACTCAAACAGTGTCTCCTCTCATATGCTGAACTAGTCGCATTGTGGATTTTGGTTAAAACATGATTTTGGACAATGTTCATGGAACTCAGCTTAAAACGTACTTGCAGACTTGAAAACCCTTGCCTATTGTAGAGCGCGCCTCCTACTTCCACTGCTGAACGAAAACCCATGATTTTGGACCCTGTTTTCATAAGAAAAGGCTAAAAGAAATGTTTCACGTTTGTTACACTCAAACAGTGTCTCCTCTCATATGCTGAACTGGTCGCATTGTGGATTTTGGTTAAAACATGATTTTGGACAATGTTCATGGAACTCAGCTTAAAACGTACTTGCAGACTTGAAAACACTTGCCTATTGTAGAGCGCGCCTCCTACTTCCACTGCTGAACGAAAACCCATGATTTTGGACCCTGTTTTCATGCGAAAAGGCTAAAAGAAATGTTTCACGTTTGTTACACTCAAACAGTGTCTCCTCTCATATGCTGAACTGGTCGCATTGTGGATTTTGGTTAAAACATGATTTTGGACAATGTTCGTGGAACTCAGCTTAAAACGTACTTGCAGACTTGAAAACCCTTGCCTATTGTAGAGCGCGCCTCCTACTTCCACTGCTGAACGAAAACCCATGATTTTGGACCCTGTTTTCATGCGAAAAGGCTAAAAGAAATGTTTCACGTTTGTTACACTCAAACAGTGTCTCCTCTCATATGCTGAACTGGTCGCATTGTGGATTTTGGTTAAAACATGATTTTGGACAATGTTCGTGGAACCCAGCTTAAAACGTACTTGCAGACTTGAAAACCCTTGCCTATTGTAGAGCGCGCCTCCTACTTCCACTGCTGAACGAAAACCCATGATTTTGGACCCTGTTTTCATAAGAAAAGGCTAAAAGAAATGTTTCACGTTTGTTACACTCAAACAGTGTCTCCTCTCATATGCTGAACTGGTCGCATTGTGGATTTTGGTTAAAACATGATTTTGGACAATGTTCATGGAACTCAGCTTAAAACGTACTTGCAGACTTGAAAACACTTGCCTATTGTAGAGCGCGCCTCCTACTTCCACTGCTGAACGAAAACCCATGATTTTGGACCCTGTTTTCATGCGAAAAGGCTAAAAGAAATGTTTCACGTTTGTTACACTCAAACAGTGTCTCCTCTCATATGCTGAACTGGTCGCATTGTGGATTTTGGTTAAAACATGATTTTGGACAATGTTCGTGGAACTCAGCTTAAAACGTACTTGCAGACTTGAAAACCCTTGCCTATTGTAGAGCGCGCCTCCTACTTCCACTGCTGAACGAAAACCCATGATTTTGGACCCTGTTTTCATAAGAAAAGGCTAAAAGAAATGTTTCACTTTTGTTACACTCAAACAGTGTCTCCTCTCATATGCTGAACTAGTCGCATTGTGGATTTTGGTTAAAACATGATTTTGGACAATGTTCATGGAACTCAGCTTAAAACGTACTTGCAGACTTGAAAACCCTTGCCTATTGTAGAGCGCGCCTCCTACTTCCACTGCTGAACGAAAACCCATGATTTTGGACCCTGTTTTCATAAGAAAAGGCTAAAAGAAATGTTTCACGTTTGTTACACTCAAACAGTGTCTCCTCTCATATGCTGAACTGGTCGCATTGTGGATTTTGGTTAAAACATGATTTTGGACAATGTTCATGGAACTCAGCTTAAAACGTACTTGCAGACTTGAAAACACTTGCCTATTGTAGAGCGCGCCTCCTACTTCCACTGCTGAACGAAAACCCATGATTTTGGACCCTGTTTTCATAAGAAAAGGCTAAAAGAAATGTTTCACGTTTGTTACACTCAAACAGTGTCTCCTCTCATATGCTGAACTAGTCGCATTGTGGATTTTGGTTAAAACATGATTTTGGACAATGTTCATGGAACTCAGCTTAAAACGTACTTGCAGACTTGAAAACCCTTGCCTATTGTAGAGCGCGCCTCCTACTTCCACTGCTGAACGAAAACCCATGATTTTGGACCCTGTTTTCATGCGAAAAGGCTAAAAGAAATGTTTCACGTTTGTTACACTCAAACAGTGTCTCCTCTCATATGCTGAACTGGTCGCATTGTGGATTTTGGTTAAAACATGATTTTGGACAATGTTCGTGGAACTCAGCTTAAAACGTACTTGCAGACTTGAAAACCCTTGCCTATTGTAGAGCGCGCCTCCTACTTCCACTGCTGAACGAAAACCCATGATTTTGGACCCTGTTTTCATAAGAAAAGGCTAAAAGAAATGTTTCACGTTTGTTACACTCAAACAGTGTCTCCTCTCATATGCTGAACTGGTCGCATTGTGGATTTTGGTTAAAACATGATTTTGGACAATGTTCATGGAACTCAGCTTAAAACGTACTTGCAGACTTGAAAACACTTGCCTATTGTAGAGCGCGCCTCCTACTTCCACTGCTGAACGAAAACCCATGATTTTGGACCCTGTTTTCATGCGAAAAGGCTAAAAGAAATGTTTCACGTTTGTTACACTCAAACAGTGTCTCCTCTCATATGCTGAACTGGTCGCATTGTGGATTTTGGTTAAAACATGATTTTGGACAATGTTCGTGGAACTCAGCTTAAAACGTACTTGCAGACTTGAAAACCCTTGCCTATTGTAGAGCGCGCCTCCTACTTCCACTGCTGAACGAAAACCCATGATTTTGGACCCTGTTTTCATAAGAAAAGGCTAAAAGAAATGTTTCACTTTTGTTACACTCAAACAGTGTCTCCTCTCATATGCTGAACTAGTCGCATTGTGGATTTTGGTTAAAACATGATTTTGGACAATGTTCATGGAACTCAGCTTAAAACGTACTTGCAGACTTGAAAACCCTTGCCTATTGTAGAGCGCGCCTCCTACTTCCACTGCTGAACGAAAACCCATGATTTTGGACCCTGTTTTCATGCGAAAAGGCTAAAAGAAATGTTTCACGTTTGTTACACTCAAACAGTGTCTCCTCTCATATGCTGAACTGTTCGCATTGTGGATTTTGGTTAAAACATGATTTTGGACAATGTTCGTGGAACTCAGCTTAAAACGTACTTGCAGACTTGAAAACCCTTGCCTATTGTAGAGCGCGCCTCCTACTTCCACTGCTGAACGAAAACCCATGATTTTGGACCCTGTTTTCATAAGAAAAGGCTAAAAGAAATGTTTCACTTTTGTTACACTCAAACAGTGTCTCCTCTCATATGCTGAACTAGTCGCATTGTGGATTTTGGTTAAAACATGATTTTGGACAATGTTCATGGAACTCAGCTTAAAACGTACTTGCAGACTTGAAAACCCTTGCCTATTGTAGAGCGCGCCTCCTACTTCCACTGCTGAACGAAAACCCATGATTTTGGACCCTGTTTTCATAAGAAAAGGCTAAAAGAAATGTTTCACGTTTGTTACACTCAAACAGTGTCTCCTCTCATATGCTGAACTGGTCGCATTGTGGATTTTGGTTAAAACATGATTTTGGACAATGTTCATGGAACTCAGCTTAAAACGTACTTGCAGACTTGAAAACACTTGCCTATTGTAGAGCGCGCCTCCTACTTCCACTGCTGAACGAAAACCCATGATTTTGGACCCTGTTTTCATGCGAAAAGGCTAAAAGAAATGTTTCACGTTTGTTACACTCAAACAGTGTCTCCTCTCATATGCTGAACTGGTCGCATTGTGGATTTTGGTTAAAACATGATTTTGGACAATGTTCGTGGAACTCAGCTTAAAACGTACTTGCAGACTTGAAAACCCTTGCCTATTGTAGAGCGCGCCTCCTACTTCCACTGCTGAACGAAAACCCATGATTTTGGACCCTGTTTTCATAAGAAAAGGCTAAAAGAAATGTTTCACTTTTGTTACACTCAAACAGTGTCTCCTCTCATATGCTGAACTAGTCGCATTGTGGATTTTGGTTAAAACATGATTTTGGACAATGTTCATGGAACTCAGCTTAAAACGTACTTGCAGACTTGAAAACCCTTGCCTATTGTAGAGCGCGCCTCCTACTTCCACTGCTGAACGAAAACCCATGATTTTGGACCCTGTTTTCATGCGAAAAGGCTAAAAGAAATGTTTCACGTTTGTTACACTCAAACAGTGTCTCCTCTCATATGCTGAACTGGTCGCATTGTGGATTTTGGTTAAAACATGATTTTGGACAATGTTCGTGGAACTCAGCTTAAAATGTACTTGCAGACTTGAAAACCCTTGCCTATTGTAGAGCGCGCCTCCTACTTCCACTGCTGAACGAAAACCCATGATTTTGGACCCTGTTTTCATAAGAAAAGGCTAAAAGAAATGTTTCACTTTTGTTACACTCAAACAGTGTCTCCTCTCATATGCTGAACTAGTCGCATTGTGGATTTTGGTTAAAACATGATGTTGGACAATGTTCATGGAACTCAGCTTAAAACGTACTTGCAGACTTGAAAACCCTTGCCTATTGTAGAGCGCGCCTCCTACTTCCACTGCTGAACGAAAACCCATGATTTTGGACCCTGTTTTCATAAGAAAAGGCTAAAAGAAATGTTTCACGTTTGTTACACTCAAACAGTGTCTCCTCTCATATGCTGAACTGGTCGCATTGTGGATTTTGGTTAAAACATGATTTTGGACAATGTTCATGGAACTCAGCTTAAAACGTACTTGCAGACTTGAAAACACTTGCCTATTGTAGAGCGCGCCTCCTACTTCCACTGCTGAACGAAAACCCATGATTTTGGACCCTGTTTTCATAAGAAAAGGCTAAAAGAAATGTTTCACGTTTGTTACACTCAAACAGTGTCTCCTCTCATATGCTGAACTGGTCGCATTGTGGATTTTGGTTAAAACATGATTTTGGACAATGTTCGTGGAACTCAGCTTAAAACGTACTTGCAGACTTGAAAACCCTTGCCTATTGTAGAGCGCGCCTCCTACTTCCACTGCTGAACGAAAACCCATGATTTTGGACCCTGTTTTCATAAGAAAAGGCTAAAAGAAATGTTTCACTTTTGTTACACTCAAACAGTGTCTCCTCTCATATGCTGAACTAGTCGCATTGTGGATTTTGGTTAAAACATGATTTTGGACAATGTTCATGGAACTCAGCTTAAAACGTACTTGCAGACTTGAAAACCCTTGCCTATTGTAGAGCGCGCCTCCTACTTCCACTGCTGAACGAAAACCCATGATTTTGGACCCTGTTTTCATGCGAAAAGGCTAAAAGAAATGTTTCACGTTTGTTACACTCAAACAGTGTCTCCTCTCATATGCTGAACTGGTCGCATTGTGGATTTTGGTTAAAACATGATTTTGGACAATGTTCGTGGAACTCAGCTTAAAACGTACTTGCAGACTTGAAAACCCTTGCCTATTGTAGAGCGCGCCTCCTACTTCCACTGCTGAACGAAACCCCATGATTTTGGACCCTGTTTTCATAAGAAAAGGCTAAAAGAAATGTTTCACTTTTGTTACACTCAAACAGTGTCTCCTCTCATATGCTGAACTAGTCGCATTGTGGATTTTGGTTAAAACATGATTTTGGACAATGTTCATGGAACTCAGCTTAAAACGTACTTGCAGACTTGAAAACCCTTGCCTATTGTAGAGCGCGCCTCCTACTTCCACTGCTGAACGAAAACCCATGATTTTGGACCCTGTTTTCATAAGAAAAGGCTAAAAGAAATGTTTCACGTTTGTTACACTCAAACAGTGTCTCCTCTCATATGCTGAACTGGTCGCATTGTGGATTTTGGTTAAAACATGATTTTGGACAATGTTCATGGAACTCAGCTTAAAACGTACTTGCAGACTTGAAAACACTTGCCTATTGTAGAGCGCGCCTCCTACTTCCACTGCTGAACGAAAACCCATGATTTTGGACCCTGTTTTCATGCGAAAAGGCTAAAAGAAATGTTTCACGTTTGTTACACTCAAACAGTGTCTCCTCTCATATGCTGAACTGGTCGCATTGTGGATTTTGGTTAAAACATGATTTTGGACAATGTTCGTGGAACTCAGCTTAAAACGTACTTGCAGACTTGAAAACCCTTGCCTATTGTAGAGCGCGCCTCCTACTTCCACTGCTGAACGAAAACCCATGATTTTGGACCCTGTTTTCATGCGAAAAGGCTAAAAGAAATGTTTCACGTTTGTTACACTCAAACAGTGTCTCCTCTCATATGCTGAACTGGTCGCATTGTGGATTTTGGTTAAAACATGATTTTGGACAATGTTCGTGGAACTCAGCTTAAAACGTACTTGCAGACTTGAAAACCCTTGCCTATTGTAGAGCGCGCCTCCTACTTCCACTGCTGAACGAAAACCCATGATTTTGGACCCTGTTTTCATGCGAAAAGGCTAAAAGAAATGTTTCACGTTTGTTACACTCAAACAGTGTCTCCTCTCATATGCTGAACTGGTCGCATTGTGGATTTTGGTTAAAACATGATTTTGGACAATGTTCGTGGAACTCAGCTTAAAACGTACTTGCAGACTTGAAAACCCTTGCCTATTGTAGAGCGCGCCTCCTACTTCCACTGCTGAACGAAAACCCATGATTTTGGACCCTGTTTTCATAAGAAAAGGCTAAAAGAAATGTTTCACTTTTGTTACACTCAAACAGTGTCTCCTCTCATATGCTGAACTAGTCGCGATGTGGATTTTGGTTAAAACATGATGTTGGACAATGTTCATGGAACTCAGCTTAAAACGTACTTGCAGACTTGAAAACCCTTGCCTATTGTAGAGCGCGCCTCCTACTTCCACTGCTGAACGAAAACCCATGATTTTGGACCCTGTTTTCATGCGAAAAGGCTAAAAGAAATGTTTCACGTTTGTTACACTCAAACAGTGTCTCCTCTCATATGCTGAACTGGTCGCATTGTGGATTTTGGTTAAAACAAGATTTTGGACAATGTTCATGGAACTCAGCTTAAAACGTACTTGCAGACTTGAAAACACTTGCCTATTGTAGAGCGCGCCTCCTACTTCCACTGCTGAACGAAAACCCATGATTTTGGACCCTGTTTTCATAAGAAAAGGCTAAAAGAAATGTTTCACGTTTGTTACACTCAAACAGTGTCTCCTCTCATATGCTGAACTGGTCGCATTGTGGATTTTGGTTAAAACATGATTTTGGACAATGTTCATGGAACTCAGCTTAAAACGTACTTGCAGACTTGAAAACACTTGCCTATTGTAGAGCGCGCCTCCTACTTCCACTGCTGAACGAAAACCCATGATTTTGGACCCTGTTTTCATGCGAAAAGGCTAAAAGAAATGTTTCACGTTTGTTACACTCAAACAGTGTCTCCTCTCATATGCTGAACTGGTCGCATTGTGGATTTTGGTTAAGACATGATTTTGGACAATGTTCGTGGAACTCAGCTTAAAACGTACTTGCAGACTTGAAAACCCTTGCCTATTGTAGAGCGCGCCTCCTACTTCCACTGCTGAACGAAAACCCATGATTTTGGACCCTGTTTTCATAAGAAAAGGCTAAAAGAAATGTTTCACGTTTGTTACACTCAAACAGTGTCTCCTCTCATATGCTGAACTGGTCGCATTGTGGATTTTGGTTAAAACATGATTTTGGACAATGTTCATGGAACTCAGCTTAAAACGTACTTGCAGACTTGAAAACACTTGCCTATTGTAGAGCGCGCCTCCTACTTCCACTGCTGAACGAAAACCCATGATTTTGGACCCTGTTTTCATGCGAAAAGGCTAAAAGAAATGTTTCACGTTTGTTACACTCAAACAGTGTCTCCTCTCATATGCTGAACTGGTCGCATTGTGGATTTTGGTTAAAACATGATTTTGGACAATGTTCGTGGAACTCAGCTTAAAACGTACTTGCAGACTTGAAAACCCTTGCCTATTGTAGAGCGCGCCTCCTACTTCCACTGCTGAACGAAAACCCATGATTTTGGACCCTGTTTTCATAAGAAAAGGCTAAAAGAAATGTTTCACGTTTGTTACACTCAAACAGTGTCTCCTCTCATATGCTGAACTGGTCGCATTGTGGATTTTGGTTAAAACATGATTTTGGACAATGTTCATGGAACTCAGCTTAAAACGTACTTGCAGACTTGAAAACACTTGCCTATTGTAGAGCGCGCCTCCTACTTCCACTGCTGAACGAAAACCCATGATTTTGGACCCTGTTTTCATGCGAAAAGGCTAAAAGAAATGTTTCACGTTTGTTACACTCAAACAGTGTCTCCTCTCATATGCTGAACTGGTCGCATTGTGGATTTTGGTTAAAACATGATTTTGGACAATGTTCGTGGAACTCAGCTTAAAACGTACTTGCAGACTTGAAAACCCTTGCCTATTGTAGAGCGCGCCTCCTACTTCCACTGCTGAACGAAAACCCATGATTTTGGACCCTGTTTTCATGCGAAAAGGCTAAAAGAAATGTTTCACTTTTGTTACACTCAAACAGTGTCTCCTCTCATATGCTGAACTGGTCGCATTGTGGATTTTGGTTAAAACATGATTTTGGACAATGTTCGTGGAACTCAGCTTAAAACGTACTTGCAGACTTGAAAACCCTTGCCTATTGTAGAGCGCGCCTCCTACTTCCACTGCTGAACGAAAACCCATGATTTGGACCCTGTTTTCATGCGAAAAGGCTAAAAGAAATGTTTCACGTTTGTTACACTCAAACAGTGTCTCCTCTCATATGCTGAACTGGTCGCATTGTGGATTTTGGTTAAAACATGATTTTGGACAATGTTCGTGGAACTCAGCTTAAAACGTACTTGCAGACTTGAAAACCCTTGCCTATTGTAGAGCGCGCCTCCTACTTCCACTGCTGAACGAAAACCCATGATTTTGGACCCTGTTTTCATGCGAAAAGGCTAAAAGAAATGTTTCACTTTTGTTACACTCAAACAGTGTCTCCTCTCATATGCTGAACTAGTCGCATTGTGGATTTTGGTTAAAACATGATTTTGGACAATGTTCATGGAACTCAGCTTAAAACGTACTTGCAGACTTGAAAACCCTTGCCTATTGTAGAGCGCGCCTCCTACTTCCACTGCTGAACGAAAACCCATGATTTTGGACCCTGTTTTCATGCGAAAAGGCTAAAAGAAATGTTTCACGTTTGTTACACTCAAACAGTGTCTCCTCTCATATGCTGAACTGGTCGCATTGTGGATTTTGGTTAAAACATGATTTTGGACAATGTTCGTGGAACTCAGCTTAAAACGTACTTGCAGACTTGAAAACCCTTGCCTATTGTAGAGCGCGCCTCCTACTTCCACTGCTGAACGAAAACCCATGATTTTGGACCCTGTTTTCATAAGAAAAGGCTAAAAGAAATGTTTCACTTTTGTTACACTCAAACAGTGTCTCCTCTCATATGCTGAACTAGTCGCAATGTGGATTTTGGTTAAAACATGATGTTGGACAATGTTCATGGAACTCAGCTTAAAACGTACTTGCAGACTTGAAAACCCTTGCCTATTGTAGAGCGCGCCTCCTACTTCCACTGCTGAACGAAAACCCATGATTTTGGACCCTGTTTTCATGCGAAAAGGCTAAAAGAAATGTTTCACGTTTGTTACACTCAAACAGTGTCTCCTCTCATATGCTGAACTGGTCGCATTGTGGATTTAGGTTAAAACAAGATTTTGGACAATGTTCATGGAACTCAGCTTAAAACGTACTTGCAGACTTGAAAACACTTGCCTATTGTAGAGCGCGCCTCCTACTTCCACTGCTGAACGAAAACCCATGATTTTGGACCCTGTTTTCATAAGAAAAGGCTAAAAGAAATGTTTCACGTTTGTTACACTCAAACAGTGTCTCCTCTCATATGCTGAACTGGTCGCATTGTGGATTTTGGTTAAAACATGATTTTGGACAATGTTCATGGAACTCAGCTTAAAACGTACTTGCAGACTTGAAAACACTTGCCTATTGTAGAGCGCGCCTCCTACTTCCACTGCTGAACGAAAACCCATGATTTTGGACCCTGTTTTCATGCGAAAAGGCTAAAAGAAATGTTTCACGTTTGTTACACTCAAACAGTGTCTCCTCTCATATGCTGAACTGGTCGCATTGTGGATTTTGGTTAAGACATGATTTTGGACAATGTTCGTGGAACTCAGCTTAAAACGTACTTGCAGACTTGAAAACCCTTGCCTATTGTAGAGCGCGCCTCCTACTTCCACTGCTGAACGAAAACCCATGATTTTGGACCCTGTTTTCATAAGAAAAGGCTAAAAGAAATGTTTCACGTTTGTTACACTCAAACAGTGTCTCCTCTCATATGCTGAACTGGTCGCATTGTGGATTTTGGTTAAAACATGATTTTGGACAATGTTCATGGAACTCAGCTTAAAACGTACTTGCAGACTTGAAAACACTTGCCTATTGTAGAGCGCGCCTCCTACTTCCACTGCTGAACGAAAACCCATGATTTTGGACCCTGTTTTCATGCGAAAAGGCTAAAAGAAATGTTTCACGTTTGTTACACTCAAACAGTGTCTCCTCTCATATGCTGAACTGGTCGCATTGTGGATTTTGGTTAAAACATGATTTTGGACAATGTTCGTGGAACTCAGCTTAAAACGTACTTGCAGACTTGAAAACCCTTGCCTATTGTAGAGCGCGCCTCCTACTTCCACTGCTGAACGAAAACCCATGATTTTGGACCCTGTTTTCATAAGAAAAGGCTAAAAGAAATGTTTCACTTTTGTTACACTCAAACAGTGTCTCCTCTCATATGCTGAACTGGTCGCATTGTGGATTTTGGTTAAAACATGATTTTGGACAATGTTCATGGAACTCAGCTTAAAACGTACTTGCAGACTTGAAAACCCTTGCCTATTGTAGAGCGCGCCTCCTACTTCCACTGCTGAACGAAAACCCATGATTTTGGACCCTGTTTTCATAAGAAAAGGCTAAAATAAATGTTTCACGTTTGTTACACTCAAACAGTGTCTCCTCTCATATGCTGAACTGGTCGCATTGTGGATTTTGGTTAAAACATGATTTTGGACAATGTTCATGGAACTCAGCTTAAAACGTACTTGCAGACTTGAAAACACTTGCCTATTGTAGAGCGCGCCTCCTACTTCCACTGCTGAACGAAAACCCATGATTTTGGAACCTGTTTTCATGCGAAAAGGCTAAAAGAAATGTTTCACGTTTGTTACACTCAAACAGTGTCTCCTCTCATATGCTGAACTGGTCGCATTGTGGATTTTGGTTAAAACATGATTTTGGACAATGTTCGTGGAACTCAGCTTAAAACGTACTTGCAGACTTGAAAACCCTTGCCTATTGTAGAGCGCGCCTCCTACTTCCACTGCTGAACGAAAACCCATGATTTTGGACCCTGTTTTCATAAGAAAAGGCTAAAAGAAATGTTTCACGTTTGTTACACTCAAACAGTGTCTCCTCTCATATGCTGAACTGGTCGCATTGTGGATTTTGGTTAAAACATGATTTTGGACAATGTTCATGGAACTCAGCTTAAAACGTACTTGCAGACTTGAAAACACTTGCCTATTGTAGAGCGCGCCTCCTACTTCCACTGCTGAACGAAAACCCATGATTTTGGACCCTGTTTTCATGCGAAAAGGCTAAAAGAAATGTTTCACGTTTGTTACACTCAAACAGTGTCTCCTCTCATATGCTGAACTGGTCGCATTGTGGATTTTGGTTAAAACATGATTTTGGACAATGTTCGTGGAACTCAGCTTAAAACGTACTTGCAGACTTGAAAACCCTTGCCTATTGTAGAGCGCGCCTCCTACTTCCACTGCTGAACGAAAACCCATGATTTTGGACCCTGTTTTCATAAGAAAAGGCTAAAAGAAATGTTTCACTTTTGTTACACTCAAACAGTGTCTCCTCTCATATGCTGAACTGGTCGCATTGTGGATTTTGGTTAAAACATGATTTTGGACAATGTTCATGGAACTCAGCTTAAAACGTACTTGCAGACTTGAAAACCCTTGCCTATTGTAGAGCGCGCCTCCTACTTCCACTGCTGAACGAAAACCCATGATTTTGGACCCTGTTTTCATAAGAAAAGGCTAAAATAAATGTTTCACGTTTGTTACACTCAAACAGTGTCTCCTCTCATATGCTGAACTGGTCGCATTGTGGATTTTGGTTAAAACATGATTTTGGACAATGTTCATGGAACTCAGCTTAAAACGTACTTGCAGACTTGAAAACACTTGCCTATTGTAGAGCGCGCCTCCTACTTCCACTGCTGAACGAAAACCCATGATTTTGGACCCTGTTTTCATGCGAAAAGGCTAAAAGAAATGTTTCACGTTTGTTACACTCAAACAGTGTCTCCTCTCATATGCTGAACTGGTCGCATTGTGGATTTTGGTTAAAACATGATTTTGGACAATGTTCGTGGAACTCAGCTTAAAACGTACTTGCAGACTTGAAAACCCTTGCCTATTGTAGAGCGCGCCTCCTACTTCCACTGCTGAACGAAAACCCATGATTTTGGACCCTGTTTTCATGCGAAAAGGCTAAAAGAAATGTTTCACGTTTGTTACACTCAAACAGTGTCTCCTCTCATATGCTGAACTGGTCGCATTGTGGATTTTGGTTAAAACATGATTTTGGACAATGTTCGTGGAACTCAGCTTAAAACGTACTTGCAGACTTGAAAACCCTTGCCTATTGTAGAGCGCGCCTCCTACTTCCACTGCTGAACGAAAACCCATGATTTTGGACCCTGTTTTCATAAGAAAAGGCTAAAAGAAATGTTTCACGTTTGTTACACTCAAACAGTGTCTCCTCTCATATGCTGAACTGGTCGCATTGTGGATTTTGGTTAAAACATGATTTTGGACAATGTTCATGGAACTCAGCTTAAAACGTACTTGCAGACTTGAAAACACTTGCCTATTGTAGAGCGCGCCTCCTACTTCCACTGCTGAACGAAAACCCATGATTTTGGACCCTGTTTTCATGCGAAAAGGCTAAAAGAAATGTTTCACGTTTGTTACACTCAAACAGTGTCTCCTCTCATATGCTGAACTGGTCGCATTGTGGATTTTGGTTAAAACATGATTTTGGACAATGTTCGTGGAACTCAGCTTAAAACGTACTTGCAGACTTGAAAACCCTTGCCTATTGTAGAGCGCGCCTCCTACTTCCACTGCTGAACGAAAACCCATGATTTTGGACCCTGTTTTCATAAGAAAAGGCTAAAAGAAATGTTTCACGTTTGTTACACTCAAACAGTGTCTCCTCTCATATGCTGAACTGGTCGCATTGTGGATTTTGGTTAAAACATGATTTTGGACAATGTTCGTGGAACTCAGCTTAAAACGTACTTGCAGACTTGAAAACACTTGCCTATTGTAGAGCGCGCCTCCTACTTCCACTGCTGAACGAAAACCCATGATTTTGGACCCTGTTTTCATGCGAAAAGGCTAAAAGAAATGTTTCACGTTTGTTACACTCAAACAGTGTCTCCTCTCATATGCTGAACTGGTCGCATTGTGGATTTTGGTTAAAACATGATTTTGGACAATGTTCGTGGAACTCAGCTTAAAACGTACTTGCAGACTTGAAAACCCTTGCCTATTGTAGAGCGCGCCTCCTACTTCCACTGCTGAACGAAAACCCATGATTTTGGACCCTGTTTTCATGCGAAAAGGCTAAAAGAAATGTTTCACGTTTGTTACACTCAAACAGTGTCTCCTCTCATATGCTGAACTGGTCGCATTGTGGATTTTGGTTAAAACATGATTTTGGACAATGTTCGTGGAACTCAGCTTAAAACGTACTTGCAGACTTGAAAACCCTTGCCTATTGTAGAGCGCGCCTCCTACTTCCACTGCTGAACGAAAACCCATGATTTTGGACCCTGTTTTCATAAGAAAAGGCTAAAAGAAATGTTTCACGTTTGTTACACTCAAACAGTGTCTCCTCTCATATGCTGAACTGGTCGCATTGTGGATTTTGGTTAAAACATGATTTTGGACAATGTTCATGGAACTCAGCTTAAAACGTACTTGCAGACTTGAAAACACTTGCCTATTGTAGAGCGCGCCTCCTACTTCCACTGCTGAACGAAAACCCATGATTTTGGACCCTGTTTTCATGCGAAAAGGCTAAAAGAAATGTTTCACGTTTGTTACACTCAAACAGTGTCTCCTCTCATATGCTGAACTGGTCGCATTGTGGATTTTGGTTAAAACATGATTTTGGACAATGTTCGTGGAACTCAGCTTAAAACGTACTTGCAGACTTGAAAACCCTTGCCTATTGTAGAGCGCGCCTCCTACTTCCACTGCTGAACGAAAACCCATGATTTTGGACCCTGTTTTCATAAGAAAAGGCTAAAAGAAATGTTTCACGTTTGTTACACTCAAACAGTGTCTCCTCTCATATGCTGAACTGGTCGCATTGTGGATTTTGGTTAAAACATGATTTTGGACAATGTTCATGGAACTCAGCTTAAAACGTACTTGCAGACTTGAAAACACTTGCCTATTGTAGAGCGCGCCTCCTACTTCCACTGCTGAACGAAAACCCATGATTTTGGACCCTGTTTTCATGCGAAAAGGCTAAAAGAAATGTTTCACGTTTGTTACACTCAAACAGTGTCTCCTCTCATATGCTGAACTGGTCGCATTGTGGATTTTGGTTAAGACATGATTTTGGACAATGTTCGTGGAACTCAGCTTAAAACGTACTTGCAGACTTGAAAACCCTTGCCTATTGTAGAGCGCGCCTCCTACTTCCACTGCTGAACGAAAACCCATGATTTTGGACCCTGTTTTCATAAGAAAAGGCTAAAAGAAATGTTTCACGTTTGTTACACTCAAACAGTGTCTCCTCTCATATGCTGAACTGGTCGCATTGTGGATTTTGGTTAAAACATGATTTTGGACAATGTTCATGGAACTCAGCTTAAAACGTACTTGCAGACTTGAAAACACTTGCCTATTGTAGAGCGCGCCTCCTACTTCCACTGCTGAACGAAAACCCATGATTTTGGACCCTGTTTTCATGCGAAAAGGCTAAAAGAAATGTTTCACGTTTGTTACACTCAAACAGTGTCTCCTCTCATATGCTGAACTGGTCGCATTGTGGATTTTGGTTAAAACATGATTTTGGACAATGTTCGTGGAACTCAGCTTAAAACGTACTTGCAGACTTGAAAACACTTGCCTATTGTAGAGCGCGCCTCCTACTTCCACTGCTGAACGAAAACCCATGATTTTGGACCCTGTTTTCATGCGAAAAGGCTAAAAGAAATGTTTCACGTTTGTTACACTCAAACAGTGTCTCCTCTCATATGCTGAACTGGTCGCATTGTGGATTTTGGTTAAAACATGATTTTGGACAATGTTCGTGGAACTCAGCTTAAAACGTACTTGCAGACTTGAAAACCCTTGCCTATTGTAGAGCGCGCCTCCTACTTCCACTGCTGAACGAAAACCCATGATTTTGGACCCTGTTTTCATGCGAAAAGGCTAAAAGAAATGTTTCACGTTTGTTACACTCAAACAGTGTCTCCTCTCATATGCTGAACTGGTCGCATTGTGGATTTTGGTTAAAACATGATTTTGGACAATGTTCGTGGAACTCAGCTTAAAACGTACTTGCAGACTTGAAAACCCTTGCCTATTGTAGAGCGCGCCTCCTACTTCCACTGCTGAACGAAAACCCATGATTTTGGACCCTGTTTTCATAAGAAAAGGCTAAAAGAAATGTTTCACGTTTGTTACACTCAAACAGTGTCTCCTCTCATATGCTGAACTGGTCGCATTGTGGATTTTGGTTAAAACATGATTTTGGACAATGTTCATGGAACTCAGCTTAAAACGTACTTGCAGACTTGAAAACACTTGCCTATTGTAGAGCGCGCCTCCTACTTCCACTGCTGAACGAAAACCCATGATTTTGGACCCTGTTTTCATGCGAAAAGGCTAAAAGAAATGTTTCACGTTTGTTACACTCAAACAGTGTCTCCTCTCATATGCTGAACTGGTCGCATTGTGGATTTTGGTTAAAACATGATTTTGGACAATGTTCGTGGAACTCAGCTTAAAACGTACTTGCAGACTTGAAAACCCTTGCCTATTGTAGAGCGCGCCTCCTACTTCCACTGCTGAACGAAAACCCATGATTTTGGACCCTGTTTTCATAAGAAAAGGCTAAAAGAAATGTTTCACGTTTGTTACACTCAAACAGTGTCTCCTCTCATATGCTGAACTGGTCGCATTGTGGATTTTGGTTAAAACATGATTTTGGACAATGTTCATGGAACTCAGCTTAAAACGTACTTGCAGACTTGAAAACACTTGCCTATTGTAGAGCGCGCCTCCTACTTCCACTGCTGAACGAAAACCCATGATTTTGGACCCTGTTTTCATGCGAAAAGGCTAAAAGAAATGTTTCACGTTTGTTACACTCAAACAGTGTCTCCTCTCATATGCTGAACTGGTCGCATTGTGGATTTTGGTTAAGACATGATTTTGGACAATGTTCGTGGAACTCAGCTTAAAACGTACTTGCAGACTTGAAAACCCTTGCCTATTGTAGAGCGCGCCTCCTACTTCCACTGCTGAACGAAAACCCATGATTTTGGACCCTGTTTTCATAAGAAAAGGCTAAAAGAAATGTTTCACGTTTGTTACACTCAAACAGTGTCTCCTCTCATATGCTGAACTGGTCGCATTGTGGATTTTGGTTAAAACATGATTTTGGACAATGTTCATGGAACTCAGCTTAAAACGTACTTGCAGACTTGAAAACACTTGCCTATTGTAGAGCGCGCCTCCTACTTCCACTGCTGAACGAAAACCCATGATTTTGGACCCTGTTTTCATGCGAAAAGGCTAAAAGAAATGTTTCACGTTTGTTACACTCAAACAGTGTCTCCTCTCATATGCTGAACTGGTCGCATTGTGGATTTTGGTTAAAACATGATTTTGGACAATGTTCGTGGAACTCAGCTTAAAACTTACTTGCAGACTTGAAAACCCTTGCCTATTGTAGAGCGCGCCTCCTACTTCCACTGCTGAACGAAAACCCATGATTTTGGACCCTGTTTTCATGCGAAAAGGCTAAAAGAAATGTTTCACGTTTGTTACACTCAAACAGTGTCTCCTCTCATATGCTGAACTGGTCGCATTGTGGATTTTGGTTAAAACATGATTTTGGACAATGTTCGTGGAACTCAGCTTAAAACGTACTTGCAGACTTGAAAACCCTTGCCTATTGTAGAGCGCGCCTCCTACTTCCACTGCTGAACGAAAACCCATGATTTTGGACCCTGTTTTCATAAGAAAAGGCTAAAAGAAATGTTTCACGTTTGTTACACTCAAACAGTGTCTCCTCTCATATGCTGAACTGGTCGCATTGTGGATTTTGGTTAAAACATGATTTTGGACAATGTTCATGGAACTCAGCTTAAAACGTACTTGCAGACTTGAAAACCCTTGCCTATTGTAGAGCGCGCCTCCTACTTCCACTGCTGAACGAAAACCCATGATTTTGGACCCTGTTTTCATAAGAAAAGGCTAAAAGAAATGTTTCACGTTTGTTACACTCAAACAGTGTCTCCTCTCATATGCTGAACTGGTCGCATTGTGGATTTTGGTTAAAACATGATTTTGGACAATGTTCATGGAACTCAGCTTAAAACGTACTTGCAGACTTGAAAACACTTGCCTATTGTAGAGCGCGCCTCCTACTTCCACTGCTGAACGAAAACCCATGATTTTGGACCCTGTTTTCATGCGAAAAGGCTAAAAGAAATGTTTCACGTTTGTTACACTCAAACAGTGTCTCCTCTCATATGCTGAACTGGTCGCATTGTGGATTTTGGTTAAAACATGATTTTGGACAATGTTCGTGGAACTCAGCTTAAAACGTACTTGCAGACTTGAAAACCCTTGCCTATTGTAGAGCGCGCCTCCTACTTCCACTGCTGAACGAAAACCCATGATTTTGGACCCTGTTTTCATAAGAAAAGGCTAAAAGAAATGTTTCACGTTTGTTACACTCAAACAGTGTCTCCTCTCATATGCTGAACTGGTCGCATTGTGGATTTTGGTTAAAACATGATTTTGGACAATGTTCATGGAACTCAGCTTAAAACGTACTTGCAGACTTGAAAACACTTGCCTATTGTAGAGCGCGCCTCCTACTTCCACTGCTGAACGAAAACCCATGATTTTGGACCCTGTTTTCATGCGAAAAGGCTAAAAGAAATGTTTCACGTTTGTTACACTCAAACAGTGTCTCCTCTCATATGCTGAACTGGTCGCATTGTGGATTTTGGTTAAAACATGATTTTGGACAATGTTCGTGGAACTCAGCTTAAAACGTACTTGCAGACTTGAAAACCCTTGCCTATTGTAGAGCGCGCCTCCTACTTCCACTGCTGAACGAAAACCCATGATTTTGGACCCTGTTTTCATAAGAAAAGGCTAAAAGAAATGTTTCACGTTTGTTACACTCAAACAGTGTCTCCTCTCATATGCTGAACTGGTCGCATTGTGGATTTTGGTTAAAACATGATTTTGGACAATGTTCATGGAACTCAGCTTAAAACGTACTTGCAGACTTGAAAACACTTGCCTATTGTAGAGCGCGCCTCCTACTTCCACTGCTGAACGAAAACCCATGATTTTGGACCCTGTTTTCATGCGAAAAGGCTAAAAGAAATGTTTCACGTTTGTTACACTCAAACAGTGTCTCCTCTCATATGCTGAACTGGTCGCATTGTGGATTTTGGTTAAGACATGATTTTGGACAATGTTCGTGGAACTCAGCTTAAAACGTACTTGCAGACTTGAAAACCCTTGCCTATTGTAGAGCGCGCCTCCTACTTCCACTGCTGAACGAAAACCCATGATTTTGGACCCTGTTTTCATAAGAAAAGGCTAAAAGAAATGTTTCACGTTTGTTACACTCAAACAGTGTCTCCTCTCATATGCTGAACTGGTCGCATTGTGGATTTTGGTTAAAACATGATTTTGGACAATGTTCATGGAACTCAGCTTAAAACGTACTTGCAGACTTGAAAACACTTGCCTATTGTAGAGCGCGCCTCCTACTTCCACTGCTGAACGAAAACCCATGATTTTGGACCCTGTTTTCATGCGAAAAGGCTAAAAGAAATGTTTCACGTTTGTTACACTCAAACAGTGTCTCCTCTCATATGCTGAACTGGTCGCATTGTGGATTTTGGTTAAAACATGATTTTGGACAATGTTCGTGGAACTCAGCTTAAAACTTACTTGCAGACTTGAAAACCCTTGCCTATTGTAGAGCGCGCCTCCTACTTCCACTGCTGAACGAAAACCCATGATTTTGGACCCTGTTTTCATGCGAAAAGGCTAAAAGAAATGTTTCACGTTTGTTACACTCAAACAGTGTCTCCTCTCATATGCTGAACTGGTCGCATTGTGGATTTTGGTTAAAACATGATTTTGGACAATGTTCGTGGAACTCAGCTTAAAACGTACTTGCAGACTTGAAAACCCTTGCCTATTGTAGAGCGCGCCTCCTACTTCCACTGCTGAACGAAAACCCATGATTTTGGACCCTGTTTTCATAAGAAAAGGCTAAAAGAAATGTTTCACGTTTGTTACACTCAAACAGTGTCTCCTCTCATATGCTGAACTGGTCGCATTGTGGATTTTGGTTAAAACATGATTTTGGACAATGTTCATGGAACTCAGCTTAAAACGTACTTGCAGACTTGAAAACCCTTGCCTATTGTAGAGCGCGCCTCCTACTTCCACTGCTGAACGAAAACCCATGATTTTGGACCCTGTTTTCATAAGAAAAGGCTAAAAGAAATGTTTCACGTTTGTTACACTCAAACAGTGTCTCCTCTCATATGCTGAACTGGTCGCATTGTGGATTTTGGTTAAAACATGATTTTGGACAATGTTCATGGAACTCAGCTTAAAACGTACTTGCAGACTTGAAAACACTTGCCTATTGTAGAGCGCGCCTCCTACTTCCACTGCTGAACGAAAACCCATGATTTTGGACCCTGTTTTCATGCGAAAAGGCTAAAAGAAATGTTTCACGTTTGTTACACTCAAACAGTGTCTCCTCTCATATGCTGAACTGGTCGCATTGTGGATTTTGGTTAAAACATGATTTTGGACAATGTTCGTGGAACTCAGCTTAAAACGTACTTGCAGACTTGAAAACCCTTGCCTATTGTAGAGCGCGCCTCCTACTTCCACTGCTGAACGAAAACCCATGATTTTGGACCCTGTTTTCATGCGAAAAGGCTAAAAGAAATGTTTCACGTTTGTTACACTCAAACAGTGTCTCCTCTCATATGCTGAACTGGTCGCATTGTGGATTTTGGTTAAAACATGATTTTGGACAATGTTCGTGGAACTCAGCTTAAAACGTACTTGCAGACTTGAAAACCCTTGCCTATTGTAGAGCGCGCCTCCTACTTCCACTGCTGAAACGAAAACCCATGATTTTGGACCCTGTTTTCATAAGAAAAGGCTAAAAGAAATGTTTCACTTTTGTTACACTCAAACAGTGTCTCCTCTCATATGCTGAACTGGTCGCATTGTGGATTTTGGTTAAAACATGATTTTGGACAATGTTCATGGAACTCAGCTTAAAACGTACTTGCAGACTTGAAAACCCTTGCCTATTGTAGAGCGCGCCTCCTACTTCCACTGCTGAACGAAAACCCATGATTTTGGACCCTGTTTTCATAAGAAAAGGCTAAAAGAAATGTTTCACGTTTGTTACACTCAAACAGTGTCTCCTCTCATATGCTGAACTGGTCGCATTGTGGATTTTGGTTAAAACATGATTTTGGACAATGTTCATGGAACTCAGCTTAAAACGTACTTGCAGACTTGAAAACACTTGCCTATTGTAGAGCGCGCCTCCTACTTCCACTGCTGAACGAAAACCCATGATTTTGGACCCTGTTTCATGCGAAAAGGCTAAAAGAAATGTTTCACGTTTGTTACACTCAAACAGTGTCTCCTCTCATATGCTGAACTGGTCGCATTGTGGATTTTGGTTAAAACATGATTTTGGACAATGTTCGTGGAACTCAGCTTAAAACGTACTTGCAGACTTGAAAACCCTTGCCTATTGTAGAGCGCGCCTCCTACTTCCACTGCTGAACGAAAACCCATGATTTTGGACCCTGTTTTCATGCGAAAAGGCTAAAAGAAATGTTTCACGTTTGTTACACTCAAACAGTGTCTCCTCTCATATGCTGAACTGGTCGCATTGTGGATTTTGGTTAAAACATGATTTTGGACAATGTTCGTGGAACTCAGCTTAAAACGTACTTGCAGACTTGAAAACCCTTGCCTATTGTAGAGCGCGCCTCCTACTTCCACTGCTGAACGAAAACCCATGATTTTGGACCCTGTTTTCATAAGAAAAGGCTAAAAGAAATGTTTCACGTTTGTTACACTCAAACAGTGTCTCCTCTCATATGCTGAACTGGTCGCATTGTGGATTTTGGTTAAAACATGATTTTGGACAATGTTCATGGAACTCAGCTTAAAACGTACTTGCAGACTTGAAAACACTTGCCTATTGTAGAGCGCGCCTCCTACTTCCACTGCTGAACGAAAACCCATGATTTTGGACCCTGTTTTCATGCGAAAAGGCTAAAAGAAATGTTTCACGTTTGTTACACTCAAACAGTGTCTCCTCTCATATGCTGAACTGGTCGCATTGTGGATTTTGGTTAAAACATGATTTTGGACAATGTTCGTGGAACTCAGCTTAAAACGTACTTGCAGACTTGAAAACCCTTGCCTATTGTAGAGCGCGCCTCCTACTTCCACTGCTGAACGAAAACCCATGATTTTGGACCCTGTTTTCATAAGAAAAGGCTAAAAGAAATGTTTCACGTTTGTTACACTCAAACAGTGTCTCCTCTCATATG
Organism: Coregonus lavaretus; assembly: GCF_964263955.1. Classification (NCBI taxonomy): domain Eukaryota; kingdom Metazoa; phylum Chordata; class Actinopteri; order Salmoniformes; family Salmonidae; genus Coregonus; species Coregonus lavaretus. The sequence continues at coordinate 76,315,374 of NC_139988.1, read as the reverse complement.
CTGAACTGGTCGCATTGTGGATTTTGGTTAAAACATGATTTTGGACAATGTTCGTGGAACTCAGCTTAAAACGTACTTGCAGACTTGAAAACACTTGCCTATTGTAGAGCGCGCCTCCTACTTCCACTGCTGAACGAAAACCCATGATTTTGGACCCTGTTTTCATGCGAAAAGGCTAAAAGAAATGTTTCACTTTTGTTACACTCAAACAGTGTCTCCTCTCATATGCTGAACTAGTCGCATTGTGGATTTTGGTTAAAACATGATTTTGGACAATGTTCATGGAACTCAGCTTAAAACGTACTTGCAGACTTGAAAACCCTTGCCTATTGTAGAGCGCGCCTCCTACTTCCACTGCTGAACGAAAACCCATGATTTTGGACCCTGTTTTCATGCGAAAAGGCTAAAAGAAATGTTTCACGTTTGTTACACTCAAACAGTGTCTCCTCTCATATGCTGAACTGGTCGCATTGTGGATTTTGGTTAAAACATGATTTTGGACAATGTTCGTGGAACTCAGCTTAAAACGTACTTGCAGACTTGAAAACCCTTGCCTATTGTTGAGCGCGCCTCCTACTTCCACTGCTGAACGAAAACCCATGATTTTGGACCCTGTTTTCATAAGAAAAGGCTAAAAGAAATGTTTCACTTTTGTTACACTCAAACAGTGTCTCCTCTCATATGCTGAACTAGTCGCATTGTGGATTTTGGTTAAAACATGATTTTGGACAATGTTCATGGAACTCAGCTTAAAACGTACTTGCAGACTTGAAAACCCTTGCCTATTGTAGAGCGCGCCTCCTACTTACACTGCTGAACGAAAACCCATGATTTTGGACCCTGTTTTCATAAGAAAAGGCTAAAAGAAATGTTTCACTTTTGTTACACTCAAACAGTGTCTCCTCTCATATGCTGAACTAGTCGCATTGTGGATTTTGGTTAAAACATGATTTTGGACAATGTTCATGGAACTCAGCTTAAAACGTACTTGCAGACTTGAAAACCCTTGCCTATTGTAGAGCGCGCCTCCTACTTCCACTGCTGAACGAAAACCCATGATTTTGGACCCTGTTTTCATGCGAAAAGGCTAAAAGAAATGTTTCACGTTTGTTACACTCAAACAGTGTCTCCTCTCATATGCTGAACTGGTCGCATTGTGGATTTTGGTTAAAACATGATTTTGGACAATGTTCGTGGAACTCAGCTTAAAACGTACTTGCAGACTTGAAAACCCTTGCCTATTGTAGAGCGCGCCTCCTACTTCCACTGCTGAACGAAAACCCATGATTTTGGACCCTGTTTTCATAAGAAAAGGCTAAAAGAAATGTTTCACTTTTGTTACACTCAAACAGTGTCTCCTCTCATATGCTGAACTAGTCGCATTGTGGATTTTGGTTAAAACATGATTTTGGACAATGTTCATGGAACTCAGCTTAAAACGTACTTGCAGACTTGAAAACCCTTGCCTATTGTAGAGCGCGCCTCCTACTTCCACTGCTGAACGAAAACCCATGATTTTGGACCCTGTTTTCATAAGAAAAGGCTAAAAGAAATGTTTCACGTTTGTTACACTCAAACAGTGTCTCCTCTCATATGCTGAACTGGTCGCATTGTGGATTTTGGTTAAAACATGATTTTGGACAATGTTCGTGGAACTCAGCTTAAAACGTACTTGCAGACTTGAAAACCCTTGCCTATTGTAGAGCGCGCCTCCTACTTCCACTGCTGAACGAAAACCCATGATTTTGGACCCTGTTTTCATGCGAAAAGGCTAAAAGAAATGTTTCACGTTTGTTACACTCAAACAGTGTCTCCTCTCATATGCTGAACTGGTCGCATTGTGGATTTTGGTTAAAACATGATTTTGGACAATGTTCGTGGAACTCAGCTTAAAACGTACTTGCAGACTTGAAAACCCTTGCCTATTGTAGAGCGCGCCTCCTACTTCCACTGCTGAACGGAAACCCATGATTTTGGACCCTGTTTTCATAAGAAAAGGCTAAAAGAAATGTTTCACTTTTGTTACACTCAAACAGTGTCTCCTCTCATATGCTGAACTGGTTGCATTGTGGATTTTGGTTAAAACATGATTTTGGACAATGTTCATGGAACTCAGCTTAAAACGTACTTGCAGACTTGAAAACCCTTGCCTATTGTAGAGCGCGCCTCCTACTTCCACTGCTGAACGAAAACCCATGATTTTGGACCCTGTTTTCATAAGAAAAGGCTAAAAGAAATGTTTCACTTTTGTTACACTCAAACAGTGTCTCCTCTCATATGCTGAACTGGTCGCATTGTGGATTTTGGTTAAAACATGATTTTGGACAATGTTCGTGGAACTCAGCTTAAAACGTACTTGCAGACTTGAAAACCCTTGCCTATTGTAGAGCGCGCCTCCTACTTCCACTGCTGAACGAAAACCCATGACTTTGGACCCTGTTTTCATAAGAAAAGGCTAAAAGAACTGTTTCACTTTTGTTACACTCAAACAGTGTCTCCTCTCATATGCTGAACTAGTCGCATTGTGGATTTTGGTTAAAACATGATTTTGGACAATGTTCATGGAACTCAGCTTAAAACGTACTTGCAGACTTGAAAACCCTTGCCTATTGTAGAGCGCGCCTCCTACTTCCACTGCTGAACGAAAACCCATGATTTTGGACCCTGTTTTCATGCGAAAAGGCTAAAAGAAATGTTTCACGTTTGTTACACTCAAACAGTGTCTCCTCTCATATGCTGAACTGGTCGCATTGTGGATTTTGGTTAAAACATGATTTTGGACAATGTTCGTGGAACTCAGCTTAAAACGTACTTGCAGACTTGAAAACCCTTGCCTATTGTAGAGCGCGCCTCCTACTTCCACTGCTGAACGAAAACCCATGATTTTGGACCCTGTTTTCATAAGAAAAGGCTAAAAGAAATGTTTCACTTTTGTTACACTCAAACAGTGTCTCCTCTCATATGCTGAACTAGTCGCATTGTGGATTTTGGTTAAAACATGATTTTGGACAATGTTCATGGAACTCAGCTTAAAACGTACTTGCCGTCTTGAAAACCCTTGCCTATTGTAGAGCGCGCCTCCTACTTCCACTGCTGAACGAAAACCCATGATTTTGGACCCTGTTTTCATAAGAAAAGGCTAAAAGAAATGTTTCACTTTTGTTACACTCAAACAGTGTCTCCTCTCATATGCTGAACTAGTCGCATTGTGGATTTTGGTTAAAACATGATTTTGGACAATGTTCATGGAACTCAGCTTAAAACGTACTTGCAGACTTGAAAACCCTTGCCTATTGTAGAGCGCGCCTCCTACTTCCACTGCTGAACGAAAACCCATGATTTTGGACCCTGTTTTCATGCGAAAAGGCTAAAAGAAATGTTTCACGTTTGTTACACTCAAACAGTGTCTCCTCTCATATGCTGAACTGGTCGCATTGTGGATTTTGGTTAAAACATGATTTTGGACAATGTTCGTGGAACTCAGCTTAAAACGTACTTGCAGACTTGAAAACCCTTGCCTATTGTAGAGCGCGCCTCCTACTTCCACTGCTGAACGAAAACCCATGATTTTGGACCCTGTTTTCATGCGAAAAGGCTAAAAGAAATGTTTCACGTTTGTTACACTCAAACAGTGTCTCCTCTCATATGCTGAACTGGTCGCATTGTGGATTTTGGTTAAAACATGATTTTGGACAATGTTCGTGGAACTCAGTTTAAAACGTACTTGCAGACTTGAAAACCCTTGCCTATTGTAGAGCGCGCCTCCTACTTCCACTGCTGAACGAAAACCCATGACTTTGGACCCTGTTTTCATAAGAAAAGGCTAAAAGAACTGTTTCACTTTTGTTACACTCAAACAGTGTCTCCTCTCATATGCTGAACTAGTCGCATTGTGGATTTTGGTTAAAACATGATTTTGGACAATGTTCATGGAACTCAGCTTAAAACGTACTTGCAGACTTGAAAACCCTTGCCTATTGTAGAGCGCGCCTCCTACTTCCACTGCTGAACGAAAACCCATGATTTTGGACCCTGTTTTCATGCGAAAAGGCTAAAAGAAATGTTTCACGTTTGTTACACTCAAACAGTGTCTCCTCTCATATGCTGAACTGGTCGCATTGTGGATTTTGGTTAAAACATGATTTTGGACAATGTTCGTGGAACTCAGCTTAAAACGTACTTGCAGACTTGAAAACCCTTGCCTATTGTAGAGCGCGCCTCCTACTTCCACTGCTGAACGAAAACCCATGATTTTGGACCCTGTTTTCATAAGAAAAGGCTAAAAGAAATGTTTCACTTTTGTTACACTCAAACAGTGTCTCCTCTCATATGCTGAACTAGTCGCATTGTGGATTTTGGTTAAAACATGATTTTGGACAATGTTCATGGAACTCAGCTTAAAACGTACTTGCAGACTTGAAAACCCTTGCCTATTGTAGAGCGCGCCTCCTACTTCCACTGCTGAACGAAAACCCATGATTTTGGACCCTGTTTTCATAAGAAAAGGCTAAAAGAAATGTTTCACTTTTGTTACACTCAAACAGTGTCTCCTCTCATATGCTGAACTAGTCGCATTGTGGATTTTGGTTAAAACATGATTTTGGACAATGTTCATGGAACTCAGCTTAAAACGTACTTGCAGACTTGAAAACCCTTGCCTATTGTAGAGCGCGCCTCCTACTTCCACTGCTGAACGAAAACCCATGATTTTGGACCCTGTTTTCATGCGAAAAGGCTAAAAGAAATGTTTCACGTTTGTTACACTCAAACAGTGTCTCCTCTCATATGCTGAACTGGTCGCATTGTGGATTTTGGTTAAAACATGATTTTGGACAATGTTCGTGGAACTCAGCTTAAAACGTACTTGCAGACTTGAAAACCCTTGCCTATTGTAGAGCGCGCCTCCTACTTCCACTGCTGAACGAAAACCCATGATTTTGGACCCTGTTTTCATGCGAAAAGGCTAAAAGAAATGTTTCACGTTTGTTACACTCAAACAGTGTCTCCTCTCATATGCTGAACTAGTCGCATTGTGGATTTTGGTTAAAACATGATTTTGGACAATGTTCATGGAACTCAGCTTAAAACGTACTTGCAGACTTGAAAACCCTTGCCTATTGTAGAGCGCGCCTCCTACTTCCACTGCTGAACGAAAACCCATGATTTTGGACCCTGTTTTCATAAGAAAAGGCTAAAAGAAATGTTTCACTTTTGTTACACTCAAACAGTGTCTCCTCTCATATGCTGAACTAGTCGCATTGTGGATTTTGGTTAAAACATGATTTTGGACAATGTTCATGGAACTCAGCTTAAAACGTACTTGCAGACTTGAAAACCCTTGCCTATTGTAGAGCGCGCCTCCTACTTCCACTGCTGAACGAAAACCCATGATTTTGGACCCTGTTTTCATGCGAAAAGGCTAAAAGAAATGTTTCACGTTTGTTACACTCAAACAGTGTCTCCTCTCATATGCTGAACTGGTCGCATTGTGGATTTTGGTTAAAACATGATTTTGGACAATGTTCGTGGAACTCAGTTTAAAACGTACTTGCAGACTTGAAAACCCTTGCCTATTGTAGAGCGCGCCTCCTACTTCCACTGCTGAACGAAAACCCATGATTTTGGACCCTGTTTTCATGCGAAAAGGCTAAAAGAAATGTTTCACGTTTGTTACACTCAAACAGTGTCTCCTCTCATATGCTGAACTGGTCGCATTGTGGATTTTGGTTAAAACATGATTTTGGACAATGTTCGTGGAACTCAGCTTAAAACGTACTTGCAGACTTGAAAACCCTTGCCTATTGTAGAGCGCGCCTCCTACTTCCACTGCTGAACGAAAACCCATGATTTTGGACCCTGTTTTCATGCGAAAAGGCTAAAAGAAATGTTTCACGTTTGTTACACTCAAACAGTGTCTCCTCTCATATGCTGAACTGGTCGCATTGTGGATTTTGGTTAAAACATGATTTTGGACAATGTTCGTGGAACTCAGTTTAAAACGTACTTGCAGACTTGAAAACCCTTGCCTATTGTAGAGCGCGCCTCCTACTTCCACTGCTGAACGAAAACCCATGATTTTGGACCCTGTTTTCATGCGAAAAGGCTAAAAGAAATGTTTCACGTTTGTTACACTCAAACAGTGTCTCCTCTCATATGCTGAACTGGTCGCATTGTGGATTTTGGTTAAAACATGATTTTGGACAATGTTCGTGGAACTCAGCTTAAAACGTACTTGCAGACTTGAAAACCCTTGCCTATTGTAGAGCGCGCCTCCTACTTCCACTGCTGAACGAAAACCCATGATTTTGGACCCTGTTTTCATAAGAAAAGGCTAAAAGAAATGTTTCACGTTTGTTACACTCAAACAGTGTCTCCTCTCATATGCTGAACTGGTCGCATTGTGGATTTTGGTTAAAACATGATTTTGGACAATGTTCATGGAACTCAGCTTAAAACGTACTTGCAGACTTGAAAACACTTGCCTATTGTAGAGCGCGCCTCCTACTTCCACTGCTGAACGAAAACCCATGATTTTGGACCCTGTTTTCATGCGAAAAGGCTAAAAGAAATGTTTCACGTTTGTTACACTCAAACAGTGTCTCCTCTCATATGCTGAACTGGACGCATTGTGGATTTTGGTTAAAACATGATTTTGGACAATGTTCGTGGAACTCAGCTTAAAACGTACTTGCAGACTTGAAAACCCTTGCCTATTGTAGAGCGCGCCTCCTACTTCCACTGCTGAACGAAAACCCATGATTTTGGACCCTGTTTTCATGCGAAAAGGCTAAAAGAAATGTTTCACGTTTGTTACACTCAAACAGTGTCTCCTCTCATATGCTGAACTGGTCGCATTGTGGATTTTGGTTAAAACATGATTTTGGACAATGTTCGTGGAACTCAGCTTAAAACGTACTTGCAGACTTGAAAACCCTTGCCTATTGTAGAGCGCGCCTCCTACTTCCACTGCTGAACGAAAACCCATGATTTTGGACCCTGTTTTCATAAGAAAAGGCTAAAAGAAATGTTTCACTTTTGTTACACTCAAACAGTGTCTCCTCTCATATGCTGAACTGGTTGCATTGTGGATTTTGGTTAAAACATGATTTTGGACAATGTTCATGGAACTCAGCTTAAAACATACTTGCAGACTTGAAAACCCTTGCCTATTGTAGAGCGCGCCTCCTACTTCCACTGCTGAACGAAAACCCATGATTTTGGACCCTGTTTTCATAAGAAAAGGCTAAAAGAAATGTTTCACTTTTGTTACACTCAAACAGTGTCTCCTCTCATATGCTGAACTAGTCGCATTGTGGATTTTGGTTAAAACATGATTTTGGACAATGTTCATGGAACTCAGCTTAAAACGTACTTGCAGACTTGAAAACCCTTGCCTATTGTAGAGCGCGCCTCCTACTTCCACTGCTGAACGAAAACCCATGATTTTGGACCCTGTTTTCATAAGAAAAGGCTAAAAGAAATGTTTCACTTTTGTTACACTCAAACAGTGTCTCCTCTCATATGCTGAACTGGTCGCATTGTGGATTTTGGCTAAAACATGATTTTGGACAATGTTCGTGGAACTCAGCTGAAAACGTACTTGCAGACTTGAAAACCCTTGCCTATTGTAGAGCGCGCCTCCTACTTCCACTGCTGAACGAAAACCCATGATTTTGGACCCTGTTTTCATGCGAAAAGGCTAAAAGAAATGTTTCACGTTTGTTACACTCAAACAGTGTCTCCTCTCATATGCTGAACTGGTCGCATTGTGGATTTTGGTTAAAACATGATTTTGGACAATGTTCGTGGAACTCAGTTTAAAACGTACTTGCAGACTTGAAAACCCTTGCCTATTGTAGAGCGCGCCTCCTACTTCCACTGCTGAACGAAAACCCATGATTTTGGACCCTGTTTTCATGCGAAAAGGCTAAAAGAAATGTTTCACGTTTGTTACACTCAAACAGTGTCTCCTCTCATATGCTGAACTGGTCGCATTGTGGATTTTGGTTAAAACATGATTTTGGACAATGTTCGTGGAACTCAGCTTAAAACGTACTTGCAGACTTGAAAACCCTTGCCTATTGTAGAGCGCGCCTCCTACTTCCACTGCTGAACGAAAACCCATGATTTTGGACCCTGTTTTCATAAGAAAAGGCTAAAAGAAATGTTTCACGTTTGTTACACTCAAACAGTGTCTCCTCTCATATGCTGAACTGGTCGCATTGTGGATTTTGGTTAAAACATGATTTTGGACAATGTTCATGGAACTCAGCTTAAAACGTACTTGCAGACTTGAAAACACTTGCCTATTGTAGAGCGCGCCTCCTACTTCCACTGCTGAACGAAAACCCATGATTTTGGACCCTGTTTTCATGCGAAAAGGCTAAAAGAAATGTTTCACGTTTGTTACACTCAAACAGTGTCTCCTCTCATATGCTGAACTGGTCGCATTGTGGATTTTGGTTAAAACATGATTTTGGACAATGTTCGTGGAACTCAGCTTAAAACGTACTTGCAGACTTGAAAACCCTTGCCTATTGTAGAGCGCGCCTCCTACTTCCACTGCTGAACGAAAACCCATGATTTTGGACCCTGTTTTCATAAGAAAAGGCTAAAAGAAATGTTTCACGTTTGTTACACTCAAACAGTGTCTCCTCTCATATGCTGAACTGGTCGCATTGTGGATTTTGGTTAAAACATGATTTTGGACAATGTTCATGGAACTCAGCTTAAAACGTACTTGCAGACTTGAAAACACTTGCCTATTGTAGAGCGCGCCTCCTACTTCCACTGCTGAACGAAAACCCATGATTTTGGACCCTGTTTTCATGCGAAAAGGCTAAAAGAAATGTTTCACGTTTGTTACACTCAAACAGTGTCTCCTCTCATATGCTGAACTCGTCGCATTGTGGATTTTGGTTAAAACATGATTTTGGACAATGTTCGTGGAACTCAGCTTAAAACGTACTTGCAGACTTGAAAACCCTTGCCTATTGTAGAGCGCGCCTCCTACTTCCACTGCTGAACGAAAACCCATGATTTTGGACCCTGTTTTCATGCGAAAAGGCTAAAAGAAATGTTTCACGTTTGTTACACTCAAACAGTGTCTCCTCTCATATGCTGAACTGGTCGCATTGTGGATTTTGGTTAAAACATGATTTTGGACAATGTTCATGGAACTCAGCTTAAAACGTACTTGCAGACTTGAAAACCCTTGCCTATTGTAGAGCGCGCCTCCTACTTCCACTGCTGAACGAAAACCCATGATTTTGGACCCTGTTTTCATAAGAAAAGGCTAAAAGAAATGTTTCACTTTTGTTACACTCAAACAGTGTCTCCTCTCATATGCTGAACTGGTTGCATTGTGGATTTTGGTTAAAACATGATTTTGGACAATGTTCATGGAACTCAGCTTAAAACGTACTTGCAGACTTGAAAACCCTTGCCTATTGTAGAGCGCGCCTCCTACTTCCACTGCTGAACGAAAACCCATGATTTTGGACCCTGTTTTCATAAGAAAAGGCTAAAAGAAATGTTTCACTTTTGTTACACTCAAACAGTGTCTCCTCTCATATGCTGAACTGGTCGCATTGTGGATTTTGGTTAAAACATGATTTTGGACAATGTTCGTGGAACTCAGCTTAAAACGTACTTGCAGACTTGAAAACCCTTGCCTATTGTAGAGCGCGCCTCCTACTTCCACTGCTGAACGAAAACCCATGATTTTGGACCCTGTTTTCATAAGAAAAGGCTAAAAGAAATGTTTCACTTTTGTTACACTCAAACAGTGTCTCCTCTCATATGCTGAACTGGTTGCATTGTGGATTTTGGTTAAAACATGATTTTGGACAATGTTCATGGAACTCAGTTTAAAACGTACTTGCAGACTTGAAAACCCTTGCCTATTGTAGAGCGCGCCTCCTACTTCCACTGCTGAACGAAAACCCATGATTTTGGACCCTGTTTTCATAAGAAAAGGCTAAAAGAAATGTTTCACTTTTGTTACACTCAAACAGTGTCTCCTCTCATATGCTGAACTGGTCGCATTGTGGATTTTGGCTAAAACATGATTTTGGACAATGTTCGTGGAACTCAGCTGAAAACGTACTTGCAGACTTGAAAACCCTTGCCTATTGTAGAGCGCGCCTCCTACTTCCACTGCTGAACGAAAACCCATGATTTTGGACCCTGTTTTCATGCGAAAAGGCTAAAAGAAATGTTTCACGTTTGTTACACTCAAACAGTGTCTCCTCTCATATGCTGAACTGGTCGCATTGTGGATTTTGGTTAAAACATAATTTTGGACAATGTTCGTGGAACTCAGTTTAAAACGTACTTGCAGACTTGAAAACCCTTGCCTATTGTAGAGCGCGCCTCCTACTTCCACTGCTGAACGAAAACCCATGATTTTGGACCCTGTTTTCATGCGAAAAGGCTAAAAGAAATGTTTCACGTTTGTTACACTCAAACAGTGTCTCCTCTCATATGCTGAACTGGTCGCATTGTGGATTTTGGTTAAAACATGATTTTGGACAATGTTCGTGGAACTCAGCTTAAAACGTACTTGCAGACTTGAAAACCCTTGCCTATTGTAGAGCGCGCCTCCTACTTCCACTGCTGAACGAAAACCCATGATTTTGGACCCTGTTTTCATAAGAAAAGGCTAAAAGAAATGTTTCACGTTTGTTACACTCAAACAGTGTCTCCTCTCATATGCTGAACTGGTCGCATTGTGGATTTTGGTTAAAACATGATTTTGGACAATGTTCATGGAACTCAGCTTAAAACGTACTTGCAGACTTGAAAACACTTGCCTATTGTAGAGCGCGCCTCCTACTTCCACTGCTGAACGAAAACCCATGATTTTGGACCCTGTTTTCATGCGAAAAGGCTAAAAGAAATGTTTCACGTTTGTTACACTCAAACAGTGTCTCCTCTCATATGCTGAACTGGTCGCATTGTGGATTTTGGTTAAAACATGATTTTGGACAATGTTCGTGGAACTCAGCTTAAAACGTACTTGCAGACTTGAAAACCCTTGCCTATTGTAGAGCGCGCCTCCTACTTCCACTGCTGAACGAAAACCCATGATTTTGGACCCTGTTTTCATGCGAAAAGGCTAAAAGAAATGTTTCACGTTTGTTACACTCAAACAGTGTCTCCTCTCATATGCTGAACTGGTCGCATTGTGGATTTTGGTTAAAACATGATTTTGGACAATGTTCGTGGAACTCAGTTTAAAACGTACTTGCAGACTTGAAAACCCTTGCCTATTGTAGAGCGCGCCTCCTACTTCCACTGCTGAACGAAAACCCATGATTTTGGACCCTGTTTTCATGCGAAAAGGCTAAAAGAAATGTTTCACGTTTGTTACACTCAAACAGTGTCTCCTCTCATATGCTGAACTGGTCGCATTGTGGATTTTGGTTAAAACATGATTTTGGACAATGTTCGTGGAACTCAGCTTAAAACGTACTTGCAGACTTGAAAACCCTTGCCTATTGTAGAGCGCGCCTCCTACTTCCACTGCTGAACGAAAACCCATGATTTTGGACCCTGTTTTCATAAGAAAAGGCTAAAAGAAATGTTTCACGTTTGTTACACTCAAACAGTGTCTCCTCTCATATGCTGAACTGGTCGCATTGTGGATTTTGGTTAAAACATGATTTTGGACAATGTTCATGGAACTCAGCTTAAAACGTACTTGCAGACTTGAAAACACTTGCCTATTGTAGAGCGCGCCTCCTACTTCCACTGCTGAACGAAAACCCATGATTTTGGACCCTGTTTTCATGCGAAAAGGCTAAAAGAAATGTTTCACGTTTGTTACACTCAAACAGTGTCTCCTCTCATATGCTGAACTGGTCGCATTGTGGATTTTGGTTAAAACATGATTTTGGACAATGTTCGTGGAACTCAGCTTAAAACGTACTTGCAGACTTGAAAACCCTTGCCTATTGTAGAGCGCGCCTCCTACTTCCACTGCTGAACGAAAACCCATGATTTTGGACCCTGTTTTCATGCGAAAAGGCTAAAAGAAATGTTTCACGTTTGTTACACTCAAACAGTGTCTCCTCTCATATGCTGAACTGGTCGCATTGTGGATTTTGGTTAAAACATGATTTTGGACAATGTTCGTGGAACTCAGCTTAAAACGTACTTGCAGACTTGAAAACCCTTGCCTATTGTAGAGCGCGCCTCCTACTTCCACTGCTGAACGAAAACCCATGATTTTGGACCCTGTTTTCATAAGAAAAGGCTAAAAGAAATGTTTCACTTTTGTTACACTCAAACAGTGTCTCCTCTCATATGCTGAACTGGTTGCATTGTGGATTTTGGTTAAAACATGATTTTGGACAATGTTCATGGAACTCAGCTTAAAACGTACTTGCAGACTTGAAAACCCTTGCCTATTGTAGAGCGCGCCTCCTACTTCCACTGCTGAACGAAAACCCATGATTTTGGACCCTGTTTTCATAAGAAAAGGCTAAAATAAATGTTTCACTTTTGTTACACTCAAACAGTGTCTCCTCTCATATGCTGAACTGGTCGCATTGTGGATTTTGGTTAAAACATGATTTTGGACAATGTTCGTGGAACTCAGCTTAAAACGTACTTGCAGACTTGAAAACCCTTGCCTATTGTAGAGCGCGCCTCCTACTTCCACTGCTGAACGAAAACCCATGATTTTGGACCCTGTTTTCATAAGAAAAGGCTAAAAGAAATGTTTCACTTTTGTTACACTCAAACAGTGTCTCCTCTCATATGCTGAACTGGTTGCATTGTGGATTTTGGTTAAAACATGATTTTGGACAATGTTCATGGAACTCAGCTTAAAACGTACTTGCAGACTTGAAAACCCTTGCCTATTGTAGAGCGCGCCTCCTACTTCCACTGCTGAACGAAAACCCATGATTTTGGACCGTGTTTTCATAAGAAAAGGCTAAAAGAAATGTTTCACGTTTGTTACACTCAAACAGTGTCTCCTCTCATATGCTGAACTGGTCGCATTGTGGATTTTGGTTAAAACATGATTTTGGACAATGTTCGTGGAACTCAGCTTAAAACGTACTTGCAGACTTGAAAACCCTTGCCTATTGTAGAGCGCGCCTCCTACTTCCACTGCTGAACGAAAACCCATGATTTTGGACCCTGTTTTCATAAGAAAAGGCTAAAAGAAATGTTTCACTTTTGTTACACTCAAACAGTGTCTCCTCTCATATGCTGAACTGGTCGCATTGTGGATTTTGTCTAAAACATGATTTTGGACAATGTTCGTGGAACTCAGCTGAAAACGTACTTGCAGACTTGAAAACCCTTGCCTATTGTAGAGCGCGCCTCCTACTTCCACTGCTGAACGAAAACCCATGATTTTGGACCCTGTTTTCATAAGAAAAGGCTAAAAGAAATGTTTCACTTTTGTTACACTCAAACAGTGTCTCCTCTCATATGCTGAACTAGTCGCATTGTGGATTTTGGTTAAAACATGATTTTGGACAATGTTCATGGAACTCAGCTTAAAACGTACTTGCAGACTTGAAAACCCTTGCCTATTGTAGAGCGCGCCTCCTACTTCCACTGCTGAACGAAAACCCATGATTTTGGACCCTGTTTTCATAAGAAAAGGCTAAAAGAAATGTTTCACTTTTGTTACACTCAAACAGTGTCTCCTCTAATATGCTGAACTGGTCGCATTGTGGATTTTGGTTAAAACATGATTTTGGACAATGTTCGTGGAACTCAGCTTAAAACGTACTTGCAGACTTGAAAACCCTTGCCTATTGTAGAGCGCGCCTCCTACTTCCACTGCTGAACGAAAACCCATGATTTTGGACCCTGTTTTCATAAGAAAAGGCTAAAAGAAATGTTTCACGTTTGTTACACTCAAACAGTGTCTCCTCTCATATGCTGAACTGGTCGCATTGTGGATTTTGGTTAAAACATGATTTTGGACAATGTTCGTGGAACTCAGCTTAAAACGTACTTGCAGACTTGAAAACCCTTGCCTATTGTAGAGCGCGCCTCCTACTTCCACTGCTGAACGAAAACCCATGATTTTGGACCCTGTTTTCATAAGAAAAGGCTAAAAGAAATGTTTCACTTTTGTTACACTCAAACAGTGTCTCCTCTCATATGCTGAACTGGTTGCATTGTGGATTTTGGTTAAAACATGATTTTGGACAATGTTCATGGAACTCAGCTTAAAACGTACTTGCAGACTTGAAAACCCTTGCCTATTGTAGAGCGCGCCTCCTACTTCCACTGCTGAACGAAAACCCATGATTTTGGACCCTGTTTTCATAAGAAAAGGCTAAAAGAAATGTTTCACTTTTGTTACACTCAAACAGTGTCTCCTCTCATATGCTGAACTGGTCGCATTGTGGATTTTGGTTAAAACATGATTTTGGACAATGTTCGTGGAACTCAGCTTAAAACGTACTTGCAGACTTGAAAACCCTTGCCTATTGTAGAGCGCGCCTCCTACTTCCACTGCTGAACGAAAACCCATGATTTTGGACCCTGTTTTCATAAGAAAAGGCTAAAAGAAATGTTTCACTTTTGTTACACTCAATCAGTGTCTCCTCTCATATGCTGAACTGGTTGCATTGTGGATTTTGGTTAAAACATGATTTTGGACAATGTTCATGGAACTCAGCTTAAAACGTACTTGCAGACTTGAAAACCCTTGCCTATTGTAGAGCGCGCCTCCTACTTCCACTGCTGAACGAAAACCCATGATTTTGGACCCTGTTTTCATAAGAAAAGGCTAAAATAAATGTTTCACTTTTGTTACACTCAAACAGTGTCTCCTCTCATATGCTGAACTGGTCGCATTGTGGATTTTGGTTAAAACATGATTTTGGACAATGTTCGTGGAACTCAGCTTAAAACGTACTTGCAGACTTGAAAACCCTTGCCTATTGTAGAGCGCGCCTCCTACTTCCACTGCTGAACGAAAACCCATGATTTTGGACCCTGTTTTCATAAGAAAAGGCTAAAAGAAATGTTTCACTTTTGTTACACTCAAACAGTGTCTCCTCTCATATGCTGAACTGGTTGCATTGTGGATTTTGGTTAAAACATGATTTTGGACAATGTTCATGGAACTCAGCTTAAAACGTACTTGCAGACTTGAAAACCCTTGCCTATTGTAGAGCGCGCCTCCTACTTCCACTGCTGAACGAAAACCCATGATTTTGGACCGTGTTTTCATAAGAAAAGGCTAAAAGAAATGTTTCACGTTTGTTACACTCAAACAGTGTCTCCTCTCATATGCTGAACTGGTCGCATTGTGGATTTTGGTTAAAACATGATTTTGGACAATGTTCGTGGAACTCAGCTTAAAACGTACTTGCAGACTTGAAAACCCTTGCCTATTGTAGAGCGCGCCTCCTACTTCCACTGCTGAACGAAAACCCATGATTTTGGACCCTGTTTTCATAAGAAAAGGCTAAAAGAAATGTTTCACTTTTGTTACACTCAAACAGTGTCTCCTCTCATATGCTGAACTAGTCGCATTGTGGATTTTGGTTAAAACATGATTTTGGACAATGTTCATGGAACTCAGCTTAAAACGTACTTGCAGACTTGAAAACCCTTGCCTATTGTAGAGCGCGCCTCCTACTTCCACTGCTGAACGAAAACCCATGATTTTGGACCCTGTTTTCATAAGAAAAGGCTAAAAGAAATGTTTCACTTTTGTTACACTCAAACAGTGTCTCCTCTCATATGCTGAACTGGTCGCATTGTGGATTTTGTCTAAAACATGATTTTGGACAATGTTCGTGGAACTCAGCTGAAAACGTACTTGCAGACTTGAAAACCCTTGCCTATTGTAGAGCGCGCCTCCTACTTCCACTGCTGAACGAAAACCCATGATTTTGGACCCTGTTTTCATAAGAAAAGGCTAAAAGAAATGTTTCACTTTTGTTACACTCAAACAGTGTCTCCTCTCATATGCTGAACTAGTCGCATTGTGGATTTTGGTTAAAACATGATTTTGGACAATGTTCATGGAACTCAGCTTAAAACGTACTTGCAGACTTGAAAACCCTTGCCTATTGTAGAGCGCGCCTCCTACTTCCACTGCTGAACGAAAACCCATGATTTTGGACCCTGTTTTCATGCGAAAAGGCTAAAAGAAATGTTTCACTTTTGTTACACTCAAACAGTGTCTCCTCTCATATGCTGAACTGGTCGCATTGTGGATTTTGGTTAAAACATGATTTTGGACAATGTTCGTGGAACTCAGCTTAAAACGTACTTGCAGACTTGAAAACCCTTGCCTATTGTAGAGCGCGCCTCCTACTTCCACTGCTGAACGAAAACCCATGATTTTGGACCCTGTTTTCATAAGAAAAGGCTAAAAGAAATGTTTCACGTTTGTTACACTCAAACAGTGTCTCCTCTCATATGCTGAACTGGTCGCATTGTGGATTTTGGTTAAAACATGATTTTGGACAATGTTCATGGAACTCAGCTTAAAACGTACTTGCAGACTTGAAAACACTTGCCTATTGTAGAGCGCGCCTCCTACTTCCACTGCTGAACGAAAACCCATGATTTTGGACCCTGTTTTCATGCGAAAAGGCTAAAAGAAATGTTTCACGTTTGTTACACTCAAACAGTGTCTCCTCTCATATGCTGAACTGGTTGCATTGTGGATTTTGGTTAAAACATGATTTTGGACAATGTTCGTGGAACTCAGCTTAAAACGTACTTGCAGACTTGAAAACCCTTGCCTATTGTAGAGCGCGCCTCCTACTTCCACTGCTGAACGAAAACCCATGATTTTGGACCCTGTTTTCATGCGAAAAGGCTAAAAGAAATGTTTCACGTTTGTTACACTCAAACAGTGTCTCCTCTCATATGCTGAACTGGTCGCATTGTGGATTTTGGTTAAAACATGATTTTGGACAATGTTCGTGGAACTCAGCTTAAAACGTACTTGCAGACTTGAAAACCCTTGCCTATTGTAGAGCGCGCCTCCTACTTCCACTGCTGAATGAAAACCCATGATTTTGGACCCTGTTTTCATAAGAAAAGGCTAAAAGAAATGTTTCACTTTTGTTACACTCAAACAGTGTCTCCTCTCATATGCTGAACTGGTCGCATTGTGGATTTTGGTTAAAACATGATTTTGGACAATGTTCGTGGAACTCAGCTTAAAACGTACTTGCAGACTTGAAAACCCTTGCCTATTGTAGAGCGCGCCTCCTACTTCCACTGCTGAACGAAAACCCATGATTTTGGACCCTGTTTTCATAAGAAAAGGCTAAAAGAAATGTTTCACTTTTGTTACACTCAAACAGTGTCTCCTCTCATATGCTGAACTGGTTGCATTGTGGATTTTGGTTAAAACATGATTTTGGACAATGTTCATGGAACTCAGCTTAAAACGTACTTGCAGACTTGAAAACCCTTGCCTATTGTAGAGCGCGCCTCCTACTTCCACTGCTGAACGAAAACCCATGATTTTGGACCCTGTTTTCATAAGAAAAGGCTAAAAGAAATGTTTCACTTTTGTTACACTCAAACAGTGTCTCCTCTCATATGCTGAACTGGTCGCATTGTGGATTTTGGTTAAAACATGATTTTGGACAATGTTCGTGGAACTCAGCTTAAAACGTACTTGCAGACTTGAAAACCCTTGCCTATTGTAGAGCGCGCCTCCTACTTCCACTGCTGAACGAAAACCCATGATTTTGGACCCTGTTTTCATAAGAAAAGGCTAAAAGAAATGTTTCACTTTTGTTACACTCAAACAGTGTCTCCTCTCATATGCTGAACTGGTTGCATTGTGGATTTTGGTTAAAACATGATTTTGGACAATGTTCATGGAACTCAGCTTAAAACGTACTTGCAGACTTGAAAACCCTTGCCTATTGTAGAGCGCGCCTCCTACTTCCACTGCTGAACGAAAACCCATGATTTTGGACCGTGTTTTCATAAGAAAAGGCTAAAAGAAATGTTTCACGTTTGTTACACTCAAACAGTGTCTCCTCTCATATGCTGAACTGGTCGCATTGTGGATTTTGGTTAAAACATGATTTTGGACAATGTTCGTGGAACTCAGCTTAAAACGTACTTGCAGACTTGAAAACCCTTGCCTATTGTAGAGCGCGCCTCCTACTTCCACTGCTGAACGAAAACCCATGATTTTGGACCCTGTTTTCATAAGAAAAGGCTAAAAGAAATGTTTCACTTTTGTTACACTCAAACAGTGTCTCCTCTCATATGCTGAACTAGTCGCATTGTGGATTTTGGTTAAAACATGATTTTGGACAATGTTCATGGAACTCAGCTTAAAACGTACTTGCAGACTTGAAAACCCTTGCCTATTGTAGAGCGCGCCTCCTACTTCCACTGCTGAACGAAAACCCATGATTTTGGACCCTGTTTTCATAAGAAAAGGCTAAAAGAAATGTTTCACTTTTGTTACACTCAAACAGTGTCTCCTCTCATATGCTGAACTGGTCGCATTGTGGATTTTGTCTAAAACATGATTTTGGACAATGTTCGTGGAACTCAGCTGAAAACGTACTTGCAGACTTGAAAACCCTTGCCTATTGTAGAGCGCGCCTCCTACTTCCACTGCTGAACGAAAACCCATGATTTTGGACCCTGTTTTCATAAGAAAAGGCTAAAAGAAATGTTTCACTTTTGTTACACTCAAACAGTGTCTCCTCTCATATGCTGAACTAGTCGCATTGTGGATTTTGGTTAAAACATGATTTTGGACAATGTTCATGCAACTCAGCTTAAAACGTACTTGCAGACTTGAAAACCCTTGCCTATTGTAGAGCGCGCCTCCTACTTCCACTGCTGAACGAAAACCCATGATTTTGGACCCTGTTTTCATAAGAAAAGGCTAAAAGAAATGTTTCACTTTTGTTACACTCAAACAGTGTCTCCTCTCATATGCTGAACTAGTCGCATTGTGGATTTTGGTTAAAACATGATTTTGGACAATGTTCATGGAACTCAGCTTAAAACGTACTTGCAGACTTGAAAACCCTTGCCTATTGTAGAGCGCGCCTCCTACTTCCACTGCTGAACGAAAACCCATGATTTTGGACCCTGTTTTCATGCGAAAAGGCTAAAAGAAATGTTTCACGTTTGTTACACTCAAACAGTGTCTCCTCTCATATGCTGAACTGGTCGCATTGTGGATTTTGGTTAAAACATGATTTTGGACAATGTTTGTGGAACTCAGCTTAAAACGTACTTGCAGACTTGAAAACCCTTGCCTATTGTAGAGCGCGCCTCCTACTTCCACTGCTGAACGAAAACCCATGATTTTGGACCCTGTTTTCATGCGAAAAGGCTAAAAGAAATGTTTCACGTTTGTTACACTCAAACAGTGTCTCCTCTCATATGCTGAACTGGTCGCATTGTGGATTTTGGTTAAAACATGATTTTGGACAATGTTCGTGGAACTCAGCTTAAAACGTACTTGCAGACTTGAAAACCCTTGCCTATTGTAGAGCGCGCCTCCTACTTCCACTGCTGAACGAAAACCCATGATTTTGGACCCTGTTTTCATAAGAAAAGGCTAAAAGAAATGTTTCACTTTTGTTACACTCAAACAGTGTCTCCTCTCATATGCTGAACTAGTCGCATTGTGGATTTTGGTTAAAACATGATTTTGGACAATGTTCATGGAACTCAGCTTAAAACGTACTTGCAGACTTGAAAACCCTTGCCTATTGTAGAGCGCGCCTCCTACTTCCACTGCTGAACGAAAACCCATGATTTTGGACCCTGTTTTCATAAGAAAAGGCTAAAAGAAATGTTTCACTTTTGTTACACTCAAACAGTGTCTCCTCTCATATGCTGAACTGGTCGCATTGTGGATTTTGTCTAAAACATGATTTTGGACAATGTTCGTGGAAGTCAGCTGAAAACGTACTTGCAGACTTGAAAACCCTTGCCTATTGTAGAGCGCGCCTCCTACTTCCACTGCTGAACGAAAACCCATGATTTTGGACCCTGTTTTCATAAGAAAAGGCTAAAAGAAATGTTTAACTTTTGTTACACTCAAACAGTGTCTCCTCTCATATGCTGAACTAGTCGCATTGTGGATTTTGGTTAAAACATGATTTTGGACAATGTTCATGGAACTCAGCTTAAAACGTACTTGCAGACTTGAAAACCCTTGCCTATTGTAGAGCGCGCCTCCTACTTCCACTGCTGAACGAAAACCCATGATTTTGGACCCTGTTTTCATAAGAAAAGGCTAAAAGAAATGTTTCACTTTTGTTACACTCAAACAGTGTCTCCTCTCATATGCTGAACTAGTCGCATTGTGGATTTTGGTTAAAACATGATTTTGGACAATGTTCATGGAACTCAGCTTAAAACGTACTTGCAGACTTGAAAACCCTTGCCTATTGTAGAGCGCGCCTCCTACTTCCACTGCTGAACGAAAACCCATGATTTTGGACCCTGTTTTCATGCGAAAAGGCTAAAAGAAATGTTTCACGTTTGTTACACTCAAACAGTGTCTCCTCTCATATGCTGAACTGGTCGCATTGTGGATTTTGGTTAAAACATGATTTTGGACAATGTTCGTGGAACTCAGCTTAAAACGTACTTGCAGACTTGAAAACCCTTGCCTATTGTAGAGCGCGCCTCCTACTTCCACTGCTGAACGAAAACCCATGATTTTGGACCCTGTTTTCATAAGAAAAGGCTAAAAGAAATGTTTCACGTTTGTTACACTCAAACAGTGTCTCCTCTCATATGCTGAACTGGTCGCATTGTGGATTTTGGTTAAAACATGATTTCGGACAATGTTCGTGGAACTCAGCTTAAAACGTACTTGCAGACTTGAAAACCCTTGCCTATTGTAGAGCGCGCCTCCTACTTCCACTGCTGAACGAAAACCCATGATTTTGGACCCTGTTTTCATAAGAAAAGGCTAAAAGAAATGTTTCACTTTTGTTACACTCAAACAGTGTCTCCTCTCATATGCTGAACTGGTTGCATTGTGGATTTTGGTTAAAACATGATTTTGGACAATGTTCATGGAACTCAGCTTAAAACGTACTTGCAGACTTGAAAACCCTTGCCTATTGTAGAGCGCGCCTCCTACTTCCACTGCTGAACGAAAACCCATGATTTTGGACCCTGTTTTCATAAGAAAAGGCTAAAAGAAATGTTTCACTTTTGTTACACTCAAACAGTGTCTCCTCTCATATGCTGAACTAGTCGCATTGTGGATTTTGGTTAAAACATGATTTTGGACAATGTTCGTGGAACTCAGCTTAAAACGTACTTGCAGACTTGAAAACCCTTGCCTATTGTAGAGCGCGCCTCCTACTTCCACTGCTGAACGAAAACCCATGATTTTGGACCCTGTTTTCATAAGAAAAGGCTAAAAGAAATGTTTCACGTTTGTTACACTCAAACAGTGTCTCCTCTCATATGCTGAACTGGTCGCATTGTGGATTTTGGTTAAAACATGATTTTGGACAATGTTCGTGGAACTCAGCTTAAAACGTACTTGCAGACTTGAAAACCCTTGCCTATTGTAGAGCGCGCCTCCTACTTCCACTGCTGAACGAAAACCCATGATTTTGGACCCTGTTTTCATAAGAAAAGGCTAAAAGAAATGTTTCACTTTTGTTACACTCAAACAGTGTCTCCTCTCATATGCTGAACTGGTCGCATTGTGGATTTTGGCTAAAACATGATTTTGGACAATGTTCGTGGAACTCAGCTGAAAACGTACTTGCAGACTTGAAAACCCTTGCCTATTGTAGAGCGCGCCTCCTACTTCCACTGCTGAACGAAAACCCATGATTTTGGACCCTGTTTTCATAAGAAAAGGCTAAAAGAAATGTTTCACTTTTGTTACACTCAAACAGTGTCTCCTCTCATATGCTGAACTAGTCGCATTGTGGATTTTGGTTAAAACATGATTTTGGACAATGTTCATGGAACTCAGCTTAAAACGTACTTGCAGACTTGAAAACCCTTGCCTATTGTAGAGCGCGCCTCCTACTTCCACTGCTGAACGAAAACCCATGATTTTGGACCCTGTTTTCATAAGAAAAGGCTAAAAGAAATGTTTCACTTTTGTTACACTCAAACAGTGTCTCCTCTCATATGCTGAACTAGTCGCATTGTGGATTTTGGTTAAAACATGATTTTGGACAATGTTCATGGAACTCAGCTTAAAACGTACTTGCAGACTTGAAAACCCTTGCCTATTGTAGAGCGCGCCTCCTACTTCCACTGCTGAACGAAAACCCATGATTTTGGACCCTGTTTTCATGCGAAAAGGCTAAAAGAAATGTTTCACGTTTGTTACACTCAAACAGTGTCTCCTCTCATATGCTGAACTGGTCGCATTGTGGATTTTGGTTAAAACATGATTTTGGACAATGTTTGTGGAACTCAGCTTAAAACGTACTTGCAGACTTGAAAACCCTTGCCTATTGTAGAGCGCGCCTCCTACTTCCACTGCTGAACGAAAACCCATGATTTTGGACCCTGTTTTCATAAGAAAAGGCTAAAAGAAATGTTTAACTTTTGTTACACTCAAACAGTGTCTCCTCTCATATGCTGAACTAGTCGCATTGTGGATTTTGGTTAAAACATGATTTTGGACAATGTTCATGGAACTCAGCTTAAAACGTACTTGCAGACTTGAAAACCCTTGCCTATTGTAGAGCGCGCCTCCTACTTCCACTGCTGAACGAAAACCCATGATTTTGGACCCTGTTTTCATAAGAAAAGGCTAAAAGAAATGTTTCACTTTTGTTACACTCAAACAGTGTCTCCTCTCATATGCTGAACTAGTCGCATTGTGGATTTTGGTTAAAACATGATTTTGGACAATGTTCATGGAACTCAGCTTAAAACGTACTTGCAGACTTGAAAACCCTTGCCTATTGTAGAGCGCGCCTCCTACTTCCACTGCTGAACGAAAACCCATGATTTTGGACCCTGTTTTCATGCGAAAAGGCTAAAAGAAATGTTTCACGTTTGTTACACTCAAACAGTGTCTCCTCTCATATGCTGAACTGGTCGCATTGTGGATTTTGGTTAAAACATGATTTTGGACAATGTTCGTGGAACTCAGCTTAAAACGTACTTGCAGACTTGAAAACCCTTGCCTATTGTAGAGCGCGCCTCCTACTTCCACTGCTGAACGAAAACCCATGATTTTGGACCCTGTTTTCATAAGAAAAGGCTAAAAGAAATGTTTCACGTTTGTTACACTCAAACAGTGTCTCCTCTCATATGCTGAACTGGTCGCATTGTGGATTTTGGTTAAAACATGATTTTGGACAATGTTCGTGGAACTCAGCTTAAAACGTACTTGCAGACTTGAAAACCCTTGCCTATTGTAGAGCGCGCCTCCTACTTCCACTGCTGAACGAAAACCCATGATTTTGGACCCTGTTTTCATAAGAAAAGGCTAAAAGAAATGTTTCACTTTTGTTACACTCAAACAGTGTCTCCTCTCATATGCTGAACTGGTTGCATTGTGGATTTTGGTTAAAACATGATTTTGGACAATGTTCATGGAACTCAGCTTAAAACGTACTTGCAGACTTGAAAACCCTTGCCTATTGTAGAGCGCGCCTCCTACTTCCACTGCTGAACGAAAACCCATGATTTTGGACCCTGTTTTCATAAGAAAAGGCTAAAAGAAATGTTTCACTTTTGTTACACTCAAACAGTGTCTCCTCTCATATGCTGAACTAGTCGCATTGTGGATTTTGGTTAAAACATGATTTTGGACAATGTTCGTGGAACTCAGCTTAAAACGTACTTGCAGACTTGAAAACCCTTGCCTATTGTAGAGCGCGCCTCCTACTTCCACTGCTGAACGAAAACCCATGATTTTGGACCCTGTTTTCATAAGAAAAGGCTAAAAGAAATGTTTCACGTTTGTTACACTCAAACAGTGTCTCCTCTCATATGCTGAACTGGTCGCATTGTGGATTTTGGTTAAAACATGATTTTGGACAATGTTCGTGGAACTCAGCTTAAAACGTACTTGCAGACTTGAAAACCCTTGCCTATTGTAGAGCGCGCCTCCTACTTCCACTGCTGAACGAAAACCCATGATTTTGGACCCTGTTTTCATAAGAAAAGGCTAAAAGAAATGTTTCACTTTTGTTACACTCAAACAGTGTCTCCTCTCATATGCTGAACTGGTCGCATTGTGGATTTTGGCTAAAACATGATTTTGGACAATGTTCGTGGAACTCAGCTGAAAACGTACTTGCAGACTTGAAAACCCTTGCCTATTGTAGAGCGCGCCTCCTACTTCCACTGCTGAACGAAAACCCATGATTTTGGACCCTGTTTTCATAAGAAAAGGCTAAAAGAAATGTTTCACTTTTGTTACACTCAAACAGTGTCTCCTCTCATATGCTGAACTAGTCGCATTGTGGATTTTGGTTAAAACATGATTTTGGACAATGTTCATGGAACTCAGCTTAAAACGTACTTGCAGACTTGAAAACCCTTGCCTATTGTAGAGCGCGCCTCCTACTTCCACTGCTGAACGAAAACCCATGATTTTGGACCCTGTTTTCATAAGAAAAGGCTAAAAGAAATGTTTCACTTTTGTTACACTCAAACAGTGTCTCCTCTCATATGCTGAACTAGTCGCATTGTGGATTTTGGTTAAAACATGATTTTGGACAATGTTCATGGAACTCAGCTTAAAACGTACTTGCAGACTTGAAAACCCTTGCCTATTGTAGAGCGCGCCTCCTACTTCCACTGCTGAACGAAAACCCATGATTTTGGACCCTGTTTTCATGCGAAAAGGCTAAAAGAAATGTTTCACGTTTGTTACACTCAAACAGTGTCTCCTCTCATATGCTGAACTGGTCGCATTGTGGATTTTGGTTAAAACATGATTTTGGACAATGTTTGTGGAACTCAGCTTAAAACGTACTTGCAGACTTGAAAACCCTTGCCTATTGTAGAGCGCGCCTCCTACTTCCACTGCTGAACGAAAACCCATGATTTTGGACCCTGTTTTCATGCGAAAAGGCTAAAAGAAATGTTTCACGTTTGTTACACTCAAACAGTGTCTCCTCTCATATGCTGAACTGGTCGCATTGTGGATTTTGGTTAAAACATGATTTTGGACAATGTTCGTGGAACTCAGCTTAAAACGTACTTGCAGACTTGAAAACCCTTGCCTATTGTAGAGCGCGCCTCCTACTTCCACTGCTGAACGAAAACCCATGATTTTGGACCCTGTTTTCATAAGAAAAGGCTAAAAGAAATGTTTCACTTTTGTTACACTCAAACAGTGTCTCCTCTCATATGCTGAACTGGTCGCATTGTGGATTTTGGTTAAAACATGATTTTGGACAATGTTCGTGGAACTCAGCTTAAAACGTATTTGCAGACTTGAAAACCCTTGCCTATTGTAGAGCGCGCCTCCTACTTCCACTGTTGAACGAAAACCCATGATTTTGGACCCTGTTTTCATAAGAAAAGGCTAAAAGAAATGTTTCACTTTTGTTACACTCAAACAGTGTCTCCTCTCATATGCTGAACTGGTTGCATTGTGGATTTTGGTTAAAACATGATTTTGGACAATGTTCATGGAACTCAGCTTAAAACGTACTTGCAGACTTGAAAACCCTTGCCTATTGTAGAGCGCGCCTCCTACTTCCACTGTTGAACGAAAACCCATGATTTTGGACCCTGTTTTCATAAGAAAAGGCTAAAAGAAATGTTTCACTTTTGTTACACTCAATCAATCAATCAATCAATTTTATTTTATATAGCCCTTCTTAC
Organism: Coregonus lavaretus; assembly: GCF_964263955.1. NCBI lineage: Eukaryota > Metazoa > Chordata > Actinopteri > Salmoniformes > Salmonidae > Coregonus > Coregonus lavaretus. Next base: position 76,289,589 of record NC_139988.1, on the reverse strand, counting down.
ATCAGCTAATATCTCGAAGTGCTGTACAGAAACCCAGCCTAAAACCCCAAACAGCTAGTAATGCAGGTGTAGAAGCACGGTGGCTAGGAAAAACTCCCTAGAAAGGCAAAACCTAGGAAGAAACCTAGAGAGGAACCAGGCTATGAGGGGTGGCCAGTCCTCTTCTGGCTGTGCCGGGTGGAGATTATAACAGAACCATGCCAAGATGTTCAAAAATGTTCATAAGTGACAAGCATGGTCAAATAATAATCAGGAATAAATCTCAGTTGGCTTTTCATAGCCGATCATTAGAGTTTAAAACAGCAGGTCTGGGACAGGTAGGGGTTCCATAACCGCAGGCAGAACAGTTTAAACTGGAATAGCAGCAAGGCCAGGCGGACTGGGGACAGCAAGGAGTCACCACGGCCGGTAGTCCCGACGTATGGTCCTAGGGCTCAGGTCTCTCAGTTGGCTTTTCATAGCCGATCATTTAGAGTTGAAAACAGCAGGTCTGGGACAGGTAGGGGTTTCGTAGCCGCAGGCAGAACAGTTGAAACTGGAATAGCAGCAAGGCCAGGCGGACTGGGGACAGCAAGGTGTCATCATGCCCGGTAGTCCTGACGTATGGTCCTAGGGCTCAGGTTCTCAGAGAGAAAGAGAGAACGAGAGAATCAGTGTCTCCTCTCATATGCTGAACTGGTTGCATTGTGGATTTTGGTTAAAACATGATTTTGGACAATGTTCATGGAACTCAGCTTAAAACGTACTTGCAGACTTGAAAACCCTTGCCTATTGTAGAGCGCGCCTCCTACTTCCACTGCTGAACGAAAACCCATGATTTTGGACCCTGTTTTCATAAGAAAAGGCTAAAAGAAATGTTTCACTTTTGTTACACTCAAACAGTGTCTCCTCTCATATGCTGAACTAGTCGCATTGTGGATTTTGGTTAAAACATGATTTTGGACAATGTTCATGGAACTCAGCTTAAAACGTACTTGCAGACTTGAAAACCCTTGCCTATTGTAGAGCGCGCCTCCTACTTCCACTGCTGAACGAAAACCCATGATTTTGGACCCTGTTTTCATGCGAAAAGGCTAAAAGAAATGTTTCACGTTTGTTACACTCAAACAGTGTCTCCTCTCATATGCTGAACTGGTCGCATTGTGGGTTTTGGTTAAAACATGATTTTGGACAATGTTCGTGGAACTCAGCTTAAAACGTACTTGCAGACTTGAAAACCCTTGCCTATTGTAGAGCGCGCCTCCTACTTCCACTGCTGAACGAAAACCCATGATTTTGGACCCTGTTTTCATAAGAAAAGGCTAAAAGAAATGTTTCACTTTTGTTACACTCAAACAGTGTCTCCTCTCATATGCTGAACTGGTTGCATTGTGGATTTTGGTTAAAACATGATTTTGGACAATGTTCATGGAACTCAGCTTAAAACGTACTTGCAGACTTGAAAACCCTTGCCTATTGTAGAGCGCGCCTCCTACTTCCACTGCTGAACGAAAACCCATGATTTTGGACCGTGTTTTCATAAGAAAAGGCTAAAAGAAATGTTTCACGTTTGTTACACTCAAACAGTGTCTCCTCTCATATGCTGAACTGGTCGCATTGTGGATTTTGGTTAAAACATGATTTTGGACAATGTTCGTGGAACTCAGCTTAAAACGTACTTGCAGACTTGAAAACCCTTGCCTATTGTAGAGCGCGCCTCCTACTTCCACTGCTGAACGAAAACCCATGATTTTGGACCCTGTTTTCATAAGAAAAGGCTAAAAGAAATGTTTCACTTTTGTTACACTCAAACAGTGTCTCCTCTCATATGCTGAACTAGTCGCATTGTGGATTTTGGTTAAAACATGATTTTGGACAATGTTCATGGAACTCAGCTTAAAACGTACTTGCAGACTTGAAAACCCTTGCCTATTGTAGAGCGCGCCTCCTACTTCCACTGCTGAACGAAAACCCATGATTTTGGACCCTGTTTTCATAAGAAAAGGCTAAAAGAAATGTTTCACTTTTGTTACACTCAAACAGTGTCTCCTCTCATATGCTGAACTGGTCGCATTGTGGATTTTGTCTAAAACATGATTTTGGACAATGTTCGTGGAACTCAGCTGAAAACGTACTTGCAGACTTGAAAACCCTTGCCTATTGTAGAGCGCGCCTCCTACTTCCACTGCTGAACGAAAACCCATGATTTTGGACCCTGTTTTCATAAGAAAAGGCTAAAAGAAATGTTTCACTTTTGTTACACTCAAACAGTGTCTCCTCTCATATGCTGAACTAGTCGCATTGTGGATTTTGGTTAAAACATGATTTTGGACAATGTTCATGGAACTCAGCTTAAAACGTACTTGCAGACTTGAAAACCCTTGCCTATTGTAGAGCGCGCCTCCTACTTCCACTGCTGAACGAAAACCCATGATTTTGGACCCTGTTTTCATAAGAAAAGGCTAAAAGAAATGTTTCACTTTTGTTACACTCAAACAGTGTCTCCTCTCATATGCTGAACTAGTCGCATTGTGGATTTTGGTTAAAACATGATTTTGGACAATGTTCATGGAACTCAGCTTAAAACGTACTTGCAGACTTGAAAACCCTTGCCTATTGTAGAGCGCGCCTCCTACTTCCACTGCTGAACGAAAACCCATGATTTTGGACCCTGTTTTCATGCGAAAAGGCTAAAAGAAATGTTTCACGTTTGTTACACTCAAACAGTGTCTCCTCTCATATGCTGAACTGGTCGCATTGTGGATTTTGGTTAAAACATGATTTTGGACAATGTTTGTGGAACTCAGCTTAAAACGTACTTGCAGACTTGAAAACCCTTGCCTATTGTAGAGCGCGCCTCCTACTTCCACTGCTGAACGAAAACCCATGATTTTGGACCCTGTTTTCATGCGAAAAGGCTAAAAGAAATGTTTCACGTTTGTTACACTCAAACAGTGTCTCCTCTCATATGCTGAACTGGTCGCATTGTGGATTTTGGTTAAAACATGATTTTGGACAATGTTCGTGGAACTCAGCTTAAAACGTACTTGCAGACTTGAAAACCCTTGCCTATTGTAGAGCGCGCCTCCTACTTCCACTGCTGAACGAAAACCCATGATTTTGGACCCTGTTTTCATAAGAAAAGGCTAAAAGAAATGTTTCACTTTTGTTACACTCAAACAGTGTCTCCTCTCATATGCTGAACTAGTCGCATTGTGGATTTTGGTTAAAACATGATTTTGGACAATGTTCATGGAACTCAGCTTAAAACGTACTTGCAGACTTGAAAACCCTTGCCTATTGTAGAGCGCGCCTCCTACTTCCACTGCTGAACGAAAACCCATGATTTTGGACCCTGTTTTCATAAGAAAAGGCTAAAAGAAATGTTTCACTTTTGTTACACTCAAACAGTGTCTCCTCTCATATGCTGAACTGGTCGCATTGTGGATTTTGTCTAAAACATGATTTTGGACAATGTTCGTGGAAGTCAGCTGAAAACGTACTTGCAGACTTGAAAACCCTTGCCTATTGTAGAGCGCGCCTCCTACTTCCACTGCTGAACGAAAACCCATGATTTTGGACCCTGTTTTCATAAGAAAAGGCTAAAAGAAATGTTTCACTTTTGTTACACTCAAACAGTGTCTCCTCTCATATGCTGAACTAGTCGCATTGTGGATTTTGGTTAAAACATGATTTTGGACAATGTTCATGGAACTCAGCTTAAAACGTACTTGCAGACTTGAAAACCCTTGCCTATTGTAGAGCGCGCCTCCTACTTCCACTGCTGAACGAAAACCCATGATTTTGGACCCTGTTTTCATAAGAAAAGGCTAAAAGAAATGTTTCACTTTTGTTACACTCAAACAGTGTCTCCTCTCATATGCTGAACTAGTCGCATTGTGGATTTTGGTTAAAACATGATTTTGGACAATGTTCATGGAACTCAGCTTAAAACGTACTTGCAGACTTGAAAACCCTTGCCTATTGTAGAGCGCGCCTCCTACTTCCACTGCTGAACGAAAACCCATGATTTTGGACCCTGTTTTCATGCGAAAAGGCTAAAAGAAATGTTTCACGTTTGTTACACTCAAACAGTGTCTCCTCTCATATGCTGAACTGGTCGCATTGTGGATTTTGGTTAAAACATGATTTTGGACAATGTTTGTGGAACTCAGCTTAAAACGTACTTGCAGACTTGAAAACCCTTGCCTATTGTAGAGCGCGCCTCCTACTTCCACTGCTGAACGAAAACCCATGATTTTGGACCCTGTTTTCATGCGAAAAGGCTAAAAGAAATGTTTCACGTTTGTTACACTCAAACAGTGTCTCCTCTCATATGCTGAACTGGTCGCATTGTGGATTTTGGTTAAAACATGATTTTGGACAATGTTCGTGGAACTCAGCTTAAAACGTACTTGCAGACTTGAAAACCCTTGCCTATTGTAGAGCGCGCCTCCTACTTCCACTGCTGAACGAAAACCCATGATTTTGGACCCTGTTTTCATAAGAAAAGGCTAAAAGAAATGTTTCACGTTTGTTACACTCAAACAGTGTCTCCTCTCATATGCTGAACTGGTCGCATTGTGGATTTTGGTTAAAACATGATTTCGGACAATGTTCGTGGAACTCAGCTTAAAACGTACTTGCAGACTTGAAAACCCTTGCCTATTGTAGAGCGCGCCTCCTACTTCCACTGCTGAACGAAAACCCATGATTTTGGACCCTGTTTTCATAAGAAAAGGCTAAAAGAAATGTTTCACTTTTGTTACACTCAAACAGTGTCTCCTCTCATATGCTGAACTGGTTGCATTGTGGATTTTGGTTAAAACATGATTTTGGACAATGTTCATGGAACTCAGCTTAAAACGTACTTGCAGACTTGAAAACCCTTGCCTATTGTAGAGCGCGCCTCCTACTTCCACTGCTGAACGAAAACCCATGATTTTGGACCCTGTTTTCATAAGAAAAGGCTAAAAGAAATGTTTCACTTTTGTTACACTCAAACAGTGTCTCCTCTCATATGCTGAACTGGTCGCATTGTGGATTTTGTCTAAAACATGATTTTGGACAATGTTCGTGGAAGTCAGCTGAAAACGTACTTGCAGACTTGAAAACCCTTGCCTATTGTAGAGCGCGCCTCCTACTTCCACTGCTGAACGAAAACCCATGATTTTGGACCCTGTTTTCATAAGAAAAGGCTAAAAGAAATGTTTCACTTTTGTTACACTCAAACAGTGTCTCCTCTCATATGCTGAACTAGTCGCATTGTGGATTTTGGTTAAAACATGATTTTGGACAATGTTCATGGAACTCAGCTTAAAACGTACTTGCAGACTTGAAAACCCTTGCCTATTGTAGAGCGCGCCTCCTACTTCCACTGCTGAACGAAAACCCATGATTTTGGACCCTGTTTTCATAAGAAAAGGCTAAAAGAAATGTTTCACTTTTGTTACACTCAAACAGTGTCTCCTCTCATATGCTGAACTAGTCGCATTGTGGATTTTGGTTAAAACATGATTTTGGACAATGTTCATGGAACTCAGCTTAAAACGTACTTGCAGACTTGAAAACCCTTGCCTATTGTAGAGCGCGCCTCCTACTTCCACTGCTGAACGAAAACCCATGATTTTGGACCCTGTTTTCATAAGAAAAGGCTAAAAGAAATGTTTCACTTTTGTTACACTCAAACAGTGTCTCCTCTCATATGCTGAACTGGTTGCATTGTGGATTTTGGTTAAAACATGATTTTGGACAATGTTCATGGAACTCAGCTTAAAACGTACTTGCAGACTTGAAAACCCTTGCCTATTGTAGAGCGCGCCTCCTACTTCCACTGCTGAACGAAAACCCATGATTTTGGACCCTGTTTTCATAAGAAAAGGCTAAAAGAAATGTTTCACTTTTGTTACACTCAAACAGTGTCTCCTCTCATATGCTGAACTGGTCGCATTGTGGATTTTGTCTAAAACATGATTTTGGACAATGTTCGTGGAAGTCAGCTGAAAACGTACTTGCAGACTTGAAAACCCTTGCCTATTGTAGAGCGCGCCTCCTACTTCCACTGCTGAACGAAAACCCATGATTTTGGACCCTGTTTTCATAAGAAAAGGCTAAAAGAAATGTTTCACTTTTGTTACACTCAAACAGTGTCTCCTCTCATATGCTGAACTAGTCGCATTGTGGATTTTGGTTAAAACATGATTTTGGACAATGTTCATGGAACTCAGCTTAAAACGTACTTGCAGACTTGAAAACCCTTGCCTATTGTAGAGCGCGCCTCCTACTTCCACTGCTGAACGAAAACCCATGATTTTGGACCCTGTTTTCATAAGAAAAGGCTAAAAGAAATGTTTCACTTTTGTTACACTCAAACAGTGTCTCCTCTCATATGCTGAACTAGTCGCATTGTGGATTTTGGTTAAAACATGATTTTGGACAATGTTCATGGAACTCAGCTTAAAACGTACTTGCAGACTTGAAAACCCTTGCCTATTGTAGAGCGCGCCTCCTACTTCCACTGCTGAACGAAAACCCATGATTTTGGACCCTGTTTTCATGCGAAAAGGCTAAAAGAAATGTTTCACGTTTGTTACACTCAAACAGTGTCTCCTCTCATATGCTGAACTGGTCGCATTGTGGATTTTGGTTAAAACATGATTTTGGACAATGTTTGTGGAACTCAGCTTAAAACGTACTTGCAGACTTGAAAACCCTTGCCTATTGTAGAGCGCGCCTCCTACTTCCACTGCTGAACGAAAACCCATGATTTTGGACCCTGTTTTCATGCGAAAAGGCTAAAAGAAATGTTTCACGTTTGTTACACTCAAACAGTGTCTCCTCTCATATGCTGAACTGGTCGCATTGTGGATTTTGGTTAAAACATGATTTTGGACAATGTTCGTGGAACTCAGCTTAAAACGTACTTGCAGACTTGAAAACCCTTGCCTATTGTAGAGCGCGCCTCCTACTTCCACTGCTGAACGAAAACCCATGATTTTGGACCCTGTTTTCATAAGAAAAGGCTAAAAGAAATGTTTCACGTTTGTTACACTCAAACAGTGTCTCCTCTCATATGCTGAACTGGTCGCATTGTGGATTTTGGTTAAAACATGATTTCGGACAATGTTCGTGGAACTCAGCTTAAAACGTACTTGCAGACTTGAAAACCCTTGCCTATTGTAGAGCGCGCCTCCTACTTCCACTGCTGAACGAAAACCCATGATTTTGGACCCTGTTTTCATAAGAAAAGGCTAAAAGAAATGTTTCACTTTTGTTACACTCAAACAGTGTCTCCTCTCATATGCTGAACTGGTTGCATTGTGGATTTTGGTTAAAACATGATTTTGGACAATGTTCATGGAACTCAGCTTAAAACGTACTTGCAGACTTGAAAACCCTTGCCTATTGTAGAGCGCGCCTCCTACTTCCACTGCTGAACGAAAACCCATGATTTTGGACCCTGTTTTCATAAGAAAAGGCTAAAAGAAATGTTTCACTTTTGTTACACTCAAACAGTGTCTCCTCTCATATGCTGAACTGGTTGCATTGTGGATTTTGGTTAAAACATGATTTTGGACAATGTTCATGGAACTCAGCTTAAAACGTACTTGCAGACTTGAAAACCCTTGCCTATTGTAGAGCGCGCCTCCTACTTCCACTGCTGAACGAAAACCCATGATTTTGGACCCTGTTTTCATAAGAAAAGGCTAAAAGAAATGTTTCACTTTTGTTACACTCAAACAGTGTCTCCTCTCATATGCTGAACTAGTCGCATTGTGGATTTTGGTTAAAACATGATTTTGGACAATGCTCATGGAACTCAGCTTAAAACGTACTTGCAGACTTGAAAACCCTTGCCTATTGTAGAGCGCGCCTCCTACTTCCACTGCTGAAAGAAAACCCATGATTTTGGACCCTGTTTTCATGCGAAAAGGCTAAAAGAAATGTTTCACGTTTGTTACACTCAAACAGTGTCTCCTCTCATATGCTGAACTGGTCGCATTGTGGATTTTGGTTAAAACATGATTTTGGACAATGTTCGTGGAACTCAGCTTAAAACGTACTTGCAGACTTGAAAACCCTTGCCTATTGTAGAGCGCGCCTCCTACTTCCACTGCTGAACGAAAACCCATGATTTTGGACCCTGTTTTCATAAGAAAAGGCTAAAATAAATGTTTCACTTTTGTTACACTCAAACAGTGTCTCCTCTCATATGCTGAACTGGTCGCATTGTGGATTTTGGCTAAAACATGATTTTGGACAATGTTCGTGGAACTCAGCTGAAAACGTACTTGCAGACTTGAAAACCCTTGCCTATTGTAGAGCGCGCCTCCTACTTCCACTGCTGAACGAAAACCCATGATTTTGGACCCTGTTTTCATAAGAAAAGGCTAAAAGAAATGTTTCACTTTTGTTACACTCAAACAGTGTCTCCACTCATATGCTGAACTAGTCGCATTGTGGATTTTGGTTAAAACATGATTTTGGACAATGTTCATGGAACTCAGCTTAAAACGTACTTGCAGACTTGAAAACCCTTGCCTATTGTAGAGCGCGCCTCCTACTTCCACTGCTGAACGAAAACCCATGATTTTGGACCCTGTTTTCATAAGAAAAGGCTAAAAGAAATGTTTCACTTTTGTTACACTCAAACAGTGTCTCCTCTCATATGCTGAACTAGTCGCATTGTGGATTTTGGTTAAAACATGATTTTGGACAATGTTCATGGAACTCAGCTTAAAACGTACTTGCAGACTTGAAAACCCTTGCCTATTGTAGAGCGCGCCTCCTACTTCCACTGCTGAACGAAAACCCATGATTTTGGACCCTGTTTTCATGCGAAAAGGCTAAAAGAAATGTTTCACGTTTGTTACACTCAAACAGTGTCTCCTCTCATATGCTGAACTGGTCGCATTGTGGATTTTGGTTAAAACATGATTTTGGACAATGTTTGTGGAACTCAGCTTAAAACGTACTTGCAGACTTGAAAACCCTTGCCTATTGTAGAGCGCGCCTCCTACTTCCACTGCTGAACGAAAACCCATGATTTTGGACCCTGTTTTCATGCGAAAAGGCTAAAAGAAATGTTTCACGTTTGTTACACTCAAACAGTGTCTCCTCTCATATGCTGAACTGGTCGCATTGTGGATTTTGGTTAAAACATGATTTTGGACAATGTTCGTGGAACTCAGCTTAAAACGTACTTGCAGACTTGAAAACCCTTGCCTATTGTAGAGCGCGCCTCCTACTTCCACTGCTGAACGAAAACCCATGATTTTGGACCCTGTTTTCATAAGAAAAGGCTAAAAGAAATGTTTCACGTTTGTTACACTCAAACAGTGTCTCCTCTCATATGCTGAACTGGTCGCATTGTGGATTTTGGTTAAAACATGATTTCGGACAATGTTCGTGGAACTCAGCTTAAAACGTACTTGCAGACTTGAAAACCCTTGCCTATTGTAGAGCGCGCCTCCTACTTCCACTGCTGAACGAAAACCCATGATTTTGGACCCTGTTTTCATAAGAAAAGGCTAAAAGAAATGTTTCACTTTTGTTACACTCAAACAGTGTCTCCTCTCATATGCTGAACTGGTTGCATTGTGGATTTTGGTTAAAACATGATTTTGGACAATGTTCATGGAACTCAGCTTAAAACGTACTTGCAGACTTGAAAACCCTTGCCTATTGTAGAGCGCGCCTCCTACTTCCACTGCTGAACGAAAACCCATGATTTTGGACCCTGTTTTCATAAGAAAAGGCTAAAAGAAATGTTTCACTTTTGTTACATTCAAACAGTGTCTCCTCTCATATGCTGAACTGGTCGCATTGTGTATTTTGGTTAAAACATGATTTTGGACAATGTTCGTGGAACTCAGCTTAAAACGTACTTGCAGACTTGAAAACCCTTGCCTATTGTAGAGCGCGCCTCCTACTTCCACTGTTGAACGAAAACCCATGATTTTGGACCCTGTTTTCATAAGAAAAGGCTAAAAGAAATGTTTCACTTTTGTTACACTCAAACAGTGTCTCCTCTCATATGCTGAACTGGTTGCATTGTGGATTTTGGTTAAAACATGATTTTGGACAATGTTCATGGAACTCAGCTTAAAACGTACTTGCAGACTTGAAAACCCTTGCCTATTGTAGAGCGCGCCTCCTACTTCCACTGCTGAACGAAAACCCATGATTTTGGACCCTGTTTTCATAAGAAAAGGCTAAAAGAAATGTTTCACTTTTGTTACACTCAAACAGTGTCTCCTCTCATATGCTGAACTAGTCGCATTGTGGATTTTGGTTAAAACATGATTTTGGACAATGTTCATGGAACTCAGCTTAAAACGTACTTGCAGACTTGAAAACCCTTGCCTATTGTAGAGCGCGCCTCCTACTTCCACTGCTGAACGAAAACCCATGATTTTGGACCCTGTTTTCATGCGAAAAGGCTAAAAGAAATGTTTCACGTTTGTTACACTCAAACAGTGTCTCCTCTCATATGCTGAACTGGTCGCATTGTGGATTTTGGTTAAAACATGATTTTGGACAATGTTCATGGAACTCAGCTTAAAACGTACTTGCAGACTTGAAAACACTTGCCTATTGTAGAGCGCGCCTCCTACTTCCACTGCTGAACGAAAACCCATGATTTTGGACCCTGTTTTCATGCGAAAAGGCTAAAAGAAATGTTTCACGTTTGTTACACTCAAACAGTGTCTCCTCTCATATGCTGAACTGGTCGCATTGTGGATTTTGGTTAAAACATGATTTTGGACAATGTTCGTGGAACTCAGCTTAAAACGTACTTGCAGACTTGAAAACCCTTGCCTATTGTAGAGCGCGCCTCCTACTTCCACTGCTGAACGAAAACCCATGATTTTGGACCCTGTTTTCATGCGAAAAGGCTAAAAGAAATGTTTCACGTTTGTTACACTCAAACAGTGTCTCCTCTCATATGCTGAACTGGTCGCATTGTGCATTTTGGTTAAAACATGATTTTGGACAATGTTCGTGGAACTCAGCTTAAAACGTACTTGCAGACTTGAAAACCCTTGCCTATTGTAGAGCGCGCCTCCTACTTCCACTGCTGAACGAAAACCCATGATTTTGGACCCTGTTTTCATAAGAAAAGGCTAAAAGAAATGTTTCACGTTTGTTACACTCAAACAGTGTCTCCTCTCATATGCTGAACTGGTCGCATTGTGGATTTTGGTTAAAACATGATTTTGGACAATGTTCATGGAACTCAGCTTAAAACGTACTTGCAGACTTGAAAACCCTTGCCTATTGTAGAGCGCGCCTCCTACTTCCACTGCTGAACGAAAACCCATGATTTTGGACCCTGTTTTCATGCGAAAAGGCTAAAAGAAATGTTTCACGTTTGTTACACTCAAACAGTGTCTCCTCTCATATGCTGAACTGGTCGCATTGTGGATTTTGGTTAAAACATGATTTTGGACAATGTTCGTGGAACTCAGCTTAAAACGTACTTGCAGACTTGAAAACACTTGCCTAT